>NC_138170.1:0-622142 GCF_964165515.1 Mesoplodon bidens | reverse complement strand
AATCTTCCAAAATATAGCAGAGGGAGGAACACTCCCAAACTCATTCTACGAGGCCACCATCACCCTGATACTAAAACCAGAGAAGGATGTCACAAAGAAAGAAAACTACAGGCCAATATCACTGATGAAAACAGATGCAAAATTCCTCAACAAAACACTAGCAAACAGAATCCCACAGCTCATTAAGAGGATCATACACCATGATCAAGTGTGGTTTATTCCAGGAATGCAAGGATTCTTCACTATACGCAAATCAATCAACGTGATACACCATATTAAAAAATTGAAGGAGAAAAACCATATGATCATCTCAATAGATGCAGAGAAAGGTTTTGACAAAATTCAACACCCATTTATGATTAAAAAAACCCAGAAAGTAGGCATAGAGAGAAGTTTCCTCCACATAATAAAGGCCATATATGAAAAACCCACATCCAACATTGTCCTCAATGGTGAAAAACTGAAACCATTTCCACTAAGATCAGGAACAAGAGAAGGTTGCCCACTGTCACCACTCTTATCCAACATAGTTTTGGAAGTTTTAGCCACAGCAATCAGAGAAGAAAAGGAAATAAAAGGAATTCAAATTGGAAAAGAAGAAGTAAAGCTGTCACTGTTTGCAGATGACATGGTACTATACATAGAAAATCCTAAAGATGCTACCAGAAAACTACTAGTGTTAATCAATGAATTTGGTAAAGTAGTAGGATTCAAAATTAATGCACAGAAATCTCTGGCATTCCTATACACTAATGTTGAAAAATCTGAAAGTGAAATAAAGAAAACATTCCCATTTACCATTGCAACAAAAAGAATAAAATATCTAGGAATAAACCTACCTAAGGAAACAAAAGACCTGTGCGCAGAAAATTATGACACTGATGAAAGAAACTAAAGATGATACACATAAATGGAGAGATATACCATGTTCTTGGATTGGAAGAATCAACATTGTGAAAATGATTCTATTAGCCAAAGCAATCTACAGATTCAATGGAATCCCGCTCAAACTACCACTGGCATTTTTCACAGAACTAGAACAAAAAATTTCACAATTTGTATGGAAACGCAAAAGACCCCGAATAGCAAAAGCAATCTTGAGAATGAAAAACGGAGCTGGAGGAATAAGACTCCCTGACTTCAGACTATACTAAAATGCTACAGTAATCAAGACAGTATGGTACTGGCACAAAAACAGAAATATAGATCAATGGAACAGGATAGAAAGCCCAGAGATAAACCCACGCACATATGGTCACCTTATCTTTGACATAGGAGGCAGGAATGTACAGTGGAGAAAGGACAGCCTCTTTAATAAGTGGTGCTGGGAAAACTGGACAGGTACATGTAAAAGTATGAGATTAGAATACTCCCTAACACCACGCACAAAAATAAGCTCGAAATGGATTAAAGACCCAAATGAAAGGCCAGAAACTATCAAACTCTTCGAGGAAAACATAGGCAGAACACTCTATGTCATAAATCAGAGCAAGATCCTTTTTGACCCACCTCCTAGAGAAATGGAAATAAAAACAAAAATAAACAAATGGGACCTAACGAAACTTCAAAGCTTTTGCACAGCAAAGGAAACGATAAACAAGACAAAAAGACAACCCTCAGAACGGGAGAAAATATTTGCAAATGAAGCAACTGACAAAGGATTGATCTCCAAAATTTACAAGCCGATCAAGCAGCTCAATAACCAAAAACAAACAACCCAATCCAAAAATGGGCAGAAAACCTAAATAGACATTTCTCCAAAGAAGATATACAGGTTGCCAACAAACACATGAAAGAATGCTCAACATCATTAATCATTGTAGAAATGCAAATCAAAACTACAATGAGATATCATCTCACACCTGTCAGAATGGCCATCATCAAAAAATCTAGAAACAATAAATGCTGGAGAGGGTGTGGAGAAAAGGGAAAACTCTTGCACTGCTGGAGGGAATGTGAATTCGTTCAGCCACTATGGGGAACAGTATGGAGGTTCCTTAAAATACTACAAATAGAACTACCATATGACCCAGAATCCCACTACTGGGTATATACCCTGAGAAAACCATAATTCAAAAAGAGTCATGTACCAAAATGTTCATTGCAGCTCTGTTCACTATAACCCAGAGATGGAAACAACCTAATTGTCCATCATCGGATGAATGGATAAAGAAGCTGTGGCACATATATACAATGGAATGTTACTCAGCCATAAAAGGAAGTGAAATTGAGTTATTTGTAGTGAGGTGGATGGATCTAGACTCTGTCATACAGACTGAAGTAAGTCAGAAAGAGAAAGACACATACCGTATGCTAACACATATATATGGAATCTAAGAAAAAAAATGTCATGAAGTACCTAGGGGTAAAGACAGGAATAAAGACACAGACCTACTAGAGAATGGACTTGAGGATATGGGGATGGGGAAGGGTAAGCTGTGACAAAGAGAGTGGCATGGACATAAATACACTACCAAACGTAAATTAGATAGCTTGTGGAAAGCAGCTGCATAGCACAGGGAGATCAGCTCAGTGCTTTGTGACCACCTAGATGGGTCGGATAGGGAGGGTGGGAGGGAGGGAGACGCAAGAGGGAAGAGATATGGGAACATATGTATATGTATAATTGATTCACTTTTTTATATAGCAGAAACTAACACACCATTGTAAAGCAATTATACTCCAATAAAGATGTAAAGAAAAAAAAAAAAAAGAAGCCAGTTCAGAAAGGTTATCATCCCATTGATTTGAAATATCCAGAATAGACAAATCCTTAGAGACAGAAAGCAGATTAATGTTTGCCAGGGGCTGGGATGGGTGCGGGATAGAGGGATAAAGGGGTGATAGCCAAAGACTGGGGTTTCTAGTTGGGGTGATGAAAATGTTCTAAAATGAATTGCAGGGGATGGTTATGTTACAGAGAAGAGCACACGTTACTCCATATCAGATCTGTTCCTTTAGTTCTTACCTTTGTGCTCTGTTGCCTCTGCCTAATAATGCTGGCTCTGTACCTTTGGTAAAGGAATGTTGCCTTTAGCTTGAGATACACATAGTTGCTCATTCTCAAAAAAAAAAAAAAAAAAAAAAATCAGTGTCACCAAAGGTGTGCTGGTAAAGTGGAGGTGAGTGGCTTAATGAGACTAATATTTTTGGCCGAGTATTTAATTAAAACTGATATTTTGGGCAAGAGAGTTGATTGACAAGCAATATTTTGACAGGTAATATCTTTTTAAAAAATCCGTGGTGCAAATCTGAATAATGATGTCAATTATTTCAGATTCCCAAGTAGTGAAATCTAGATTGGAATCTCTTTCTACATACCTTCATATAAAGTTTTGGAAAAGTGTTCCTCACCAGCACCTTCTCATTTGGTTTTCTATTTCTATAATGCAGTATTTAAGTTGCATGGTGCAACCCAAGGCTGCATCACTAACTCAGAGACCAAGCCAGCAGTCAGGTGAACTGCAAGTCTGAAATTGATTCATGCCTTATGTTAAGGTGATAATTTGTATTAACTAAAATCATAGTAGGCCTAATATGCAAATGACTTGCAATAAATTTCTTATTTTTTAAATACAAATGGGGTACAAAATCTTTATTAGTGGTAAATTTATCTCATCTTCATTTTAAGTAATTGAATAAATATCTGCATATAAAAAGTGCTTTGGTATGCTTCCTCAAAGTTTAATTGGTCATGGTTTCACATGATTACTCAGACACTCATGCCTGTTCATCACCAAGCACTGAAAATAGTGAGCCAGTGAAGACTAGAACGTGGTGATAAAATGACACTGTAAGATAGTTAGGGTGGACTGGAAATGCTAAAGAACAACTGAAACTGGGAAGAATCACCAAAGGTGGTGAGCTGATTCCAATGAGAACCAATAAGTTATTAACTGTAATCAACAAGAAGAGCAAACAGAAAAGTGCTGGAAGAACAAAAACTGAGGTGAACTTGGAGAATGTTTTCCTATCACATGAACTTTTCATTTCAAAATATGATACAAAAATGTTTGTTTTATTCAAAAGAACATCTTATCTGCTTAGCTTTTTCAATGATCATCAAGTCACAAAGGTAGACTTTTGAAGGAATTTGCTGAAACCTATAATTAGCTCTCTGTGGGGTTTTCAAGAGCTGTCATTGGCTTTCTTGGGAGTTGTAACTGAGGAAAAAAAGGAGGTTGAGTGTACAGTGAAATTGTATATATAAAGTTAAGTGTAATTTGTTGATATGTTATCAAGAGCTATGAAGTTCAGCCAGAATGGATTATGTTACATCCGGGTGAGCTAAAGCAGGCACATTCATTTGAAGGTGTGCCAAATTATTAGCCCACCTCAGGGACTCCATGAATTTTCTCACTGTGGTCTGGAGTTTCCTCTCAACTCCTCATTCCTTTTATTTATCTCCTTCCATCCCAGTTATACTGTCTACTGGGTTCCAAAACTTAGACCCCATTCTCTGTGTGTCTTCTCACTTCTGTGTCAGGGTTTTCCCTGAGTTCCTCACATCTCTAGCAAGCACTTAAATACCCACTAACCGAATGGCCTACTTCCTGCTTCCTGAAGCATATTCTGTTGCAGGTGGATGGGAGGGAGGAGCAAGAGGAGAAAGAAAGAGCCTTGAACCCAAATCTCTTTTGTGTCTCTGAGGAGCTCTAGGATTCAAGAGATTTGGGTACTTGCGAGATTAGGATTTTAGGTGTTTATTACTGATTTCTTATTTAAACTGATTTTTCCTTATTTGATTAAGCTCTTTTTTTTCTTACTAACGTGTGTTAGTTACCTGCAAGGATAGAATGGGAATGAAAAATATATATCAGAAAGTTTTATCAGAGATATCTTCCCATGTCTTTGTATTTAGGCAGGAGTTAAGTACAAACCCTGCAAATGATAGGGCCCCCATGTATCCCTGACCAAAGGTCACAGATATTTTATCTGTCATCTGCAGTGAAGAAAACCAGAAGCCTCTTAGATGAAGGCACTTCATGCTTACCTACAGCATTAGAGTATGCCAAAGGTAACTTGTCCACTAGCAGATAGGGATAGCAGGTCAAGTCAACACAGAACTGTTGGACATAAAAAGAAATCCTTTAAACAATAGCAATCCTTTAGGAATTAGGGTATTTAATGGTTTAATTGTTATAATGCTTTAACTCATAGCTGTCTCATGATTTTTTGTTATACAGCAAGCATGTTTCTAAGCACCTTTTGAATTTCTGAGACCCAGTTTTAAAAAAATAAAAAGGCTGATCCTTTATAGAGACTTCTTTGTTTATTATGATTACTCTTTCATATAGAAAACAACATTCAAAGTAAAACTTTTCTTTCATTTTCCTGTAGCTTCTAGATGCTTGGTATTACGTTATTTTCTATGCAAGTTTACAACATTTTCAGTAGACTAAGCTAATTTTTCAACCTTAACTAGAGCCATTAATAGTAATAAAACTCTATACTTAACTAGATTTTTTAAACATCTTTATTGGAGTATAATTGCTTTACAATGGTGTATTAGTTTCTGCTTTATAACAAAGTGAATCAGTTATACATATACATATATCCCCATATCTCTTGCATATCCCTCCCTCCCACCCTCCCTATCACACCCCTCTAGGTGGTCGCAAAGCACCGAGCTGATCTCCCTGTGCTATGCGGCTGCTTCCCACTAGCTATCTATTTTATATTTGGTAGTGTATATATGTCCATACCACTCTCTCACTTTGTCCCAGCTTACCCTTCAGGAATTGGAAAATGGATTCTAAATTTGTGTTTTGGTTCTTTGCTCTTGGTTGTACAGATGGAACCAATTATTCCCTCTAGCCCTGGGGAGGATCAAATTTGTCTTTACTCCTCAAACAATTCTCATTCAAGTTAGATTTGAAATTGCAGATTCTACTGGCTGCTGTAACTTCCAGGTCACTTTTCCATGGGGAAATAAAAGGAATAGGAATAATACAAAATGCAACCTACCTCCATGTGTCCATTTATCAGGCTTGTATTTTAGGTCTTGCCCAATTGCTGTGTTTTACTCTCGTCTCTTTCTTAGAAATTAACTACTAGGTGATATGCTTATGCTACTTCTCTGTGCTGAGGATCCTGCCCAGACCTCCTTCCTCAACAAGATCTCCCTTCTGCCCTTGGGAATATTCCAAAAAGGAAGTCTCTGATAAAGTGTTTATTTATAAGATGTTGATGCCTGAAGTCTCCCAAAACAAGAGTTCAATTTTAATAAAGATATCCTTACTCCAAAGGAATTTAGGGCCTGTTGAGGAAATACTCTTTTCAGGGAGGCAGAGAGACCCGTTATGATATCATCATTGAAAGTGTATTCCACCTACATCAATCCTTTAGTCAGTGCCCTTTCACCTAGAGTGGATACAAAGACTCCCTTGTGCATCCCTATGCACTCTTGCAGACTTCCTTCTCTGACCCTCTCTACCAATAGCCATTGGTACCATTCCTCCAATACAGAGGTGGCCCTATTCCATGTTCATTAACTGGCACACACACTCCCATTTTCTGAGCACACACTTCATGTCAGGATCATGTAAGACACTAAGAAATGGAATATAAATAAAAATAGTTCATTCTCAAGGAGCTGTGAATAAAACAAGAGTGCAAACAAATAATAATTGCAATGTAATAAGCATCATAATAAGGCTTGGACAAATGTTTGACTGAAGCTGGAGAGGTCAGAGAATTCTTCCCTGAGGAGCTTTCATTGCCTGCTTCACCATTATTGATTTTGTTTTTGACAGTGTTTCTTTCCAAGTAGATTATAAGGAGTTGTTTTGTCCCTCATAGTTCCCGGCACAACACTTCACGTGTATTAAGCACTCAATAAATCTTGGTCAACTTATTGAATAACCATAACTACACGTATCTTTCCCCAGCTATTCATTAACCACCTCATGAGAATCAAAGGGCAGCAATGAAGTGCATAGCCCAAAGGGGCAGACTCTAATTTAAACTTCCAACCCAGACTTTGCTTGTTTAGTGCTTCAGTTTGACAACTCCCTAAGCTGTGCCACATTGCTCCCACACTGTCCACCACACACAACCACAGACAATGCACTATATTTTTCTGACACGTTGGAATGTTGAAAAACCTGAAAATCAGAAATTGCATCTCAAATAAAACAATCTCTCATCAGCTCATCTTTCCCCCCTGCAATTTCCCCAGGAGGTGGCTCTCTGGCATTTGTCGTAAACAGAATGGAGATCATTAAAGCCGGGAAAAACCTAAAAACATATCTAATTATGGATTTGAAATTGCAGAACCAAGCAGTGATGACTGGGCATGCTGTGTTTAGTTACTTCTGAACATGCTTTATTGCTTTGCTTTTCGATTCCCCATAAAAAGAAATGATTTGTTGCATTGTCTCCAAAGGGGCAGTCAGTAGGATAACATCCTGAGGCAGAAACAGATTTTAAAGTTTTCTAAGTAGACTCTTTAACATAGCTGAATGGAAAGTGCAAACTTTATCAAATGAAGCAGGCAAAACGAAGCTTAAGGACATATAGAAAGAGTGACAATTTACATTTATCTCATAATTCTGTCCCTCTCTTCAAGTTCTTACAAGCCTTGAGAGAGTTGCCAATATTTCTTTAAATTTCTGGATGAAACTGAGTACTTTGGTCAGAGGAAAAAAAAAAGAATAAAATCATGGTTATGGTTTCTGTCTGTACTTTGATTCTTTAAAAAAATTATGTAAACATATATGTAAAAATATGTTTTATTCTAAGCCTTTCAAAGTATTCAGAACATGAAAATCTTATAACAATGCCTATGTTGCTGTTATCAAATATAAGATATGAAAAATTTAAAGGTCTTTAAAACATTAATAAAACAATAACATGTTGCTTAAATCAATTATACTGATATAAATGTAAAATTTGCTATTGGATTAAATGATCTTTCCTATAGTGTATATAGATTACTGGTAGATTAAAAAAAATTTTTAACCCATAAAAATAAGTCTATTTAAAAGAACTTTTTTTGTTTTATAAGCCAAATCATTTTACTAGTTTTCTTTTCAAAATGTTACTAGATACTCTTGCCCTTTTTTTTCTTCAGAAATATCTAAGTATGTACATTAAATTTCTAAAATCTCCCTTTAGAATTTCAACTGAAAAATATGGGTATAAATAAATTTGGGAAAAAATGTTAACTTTACAAAATTAAATCTTTTCGCTGTATTTTTAATTCCAAGTCTTCTTTTCTATTTTTATTTTATTTATATTCTTCCAGTTTTACTGAGATACAAATGACTTAAAGCACTGTATAAGTTTAAGATGTATAGCATAATAATTTGACTTACATACATCATAAAATGATTACCACAATAAGTTTAGTGAACTATCATCTATGTAGGCACAAAATAAAAGAAAAATAAAAAAATATAGTGTTTCCATGTGATAAGAACGCTTATAATTTACTCTCTTAACTTTCATATATAACAAACAACTGTGTTAATTATACTAATCTTGTTGTATATTACATCCCTACTACTTACTAACCTTCTAACTGGAAGCTTGTAACTTTTGACCACCTTCATCCAGTTCCCCTTTCCCCACACCACACCTCTGGTCTGATCTCCATTTCTCTGAGTTTGTTAGTTTGTTTGTTTGCTGAAGTATAATTGACCTATAACATTATGTTAGTTCTTGGTACACAACATAGTGATTCAATATTCCTATACGTTACTAAATGATAACCAGGTTAAGTCTAGTTAAAACAATGTCACCATACAAAAATACTATATTATTATTGACTATGTTCCAAATGCTGTGCATTTCATCTCCATGACTCATTTGTGTTGTAACTGGAAGTTTGTACCTCTTAATCTAGCTTACCTAATTCATTCATCCCTCTAACCCATCTCTCTAACAATACCTGTTTTTTCTCTGTGTCTTAGACTCTGTTTCTGTTTTTTTATGTTTGTTCATTTGACTTATTTTCTATATTCCACATATAAGTGAAATCATATGGTATTTGTCTTTCTCTGTCTGACTTATTACATGTAGCATAATACCCTCTATGTCCATCCATGTTGTTCCAAATGACAAGATTTCATTCTTTTTTATGGATGAGTAGTATTCTTGTTTATATCTATGTATCTATGTATATCTCACATATTCTTTATCCATTCATCTATTGATAGGCAGTTAGGTTCTTGCCATATCTTGGCTATTGTGAATGCAGTGACAAAGTGATGCATATATCATTTGGTATTAGTGTATTTGTTTCTTTGGAAAAATACACTGAAGTGGAATTGTTGGATCATATATTAGTTCTGTTTTGAATTTTTTGAGGAACTTCATGCTCTTTTCCAGAGTGGCTGTATCAATTTACATTCCTGCCAACAGTGCAGAAGGGTTCCCTTTTCTCCACATTTTCTTCAACACTTGTTATTTTTTGTCTTTTTGATAATAGCCATTCTGACAGGTTTAAGCTGATATCTTATTGTGGTTCCAGTTTACATTTCCCTGACGATTATTGATGTTGAGCATCTTATCGTGTTTCTGTTGGTCATCTGTATGTCTTCTTTGGAAAAATGTCTATTTGGGTCCTCTGCCGATTTTTTAATTGGGTTGTTCAGGTTTTTTGATGCCTGTATATTTTGGATATTAATCCCTTGTCAGACATATCATTTGAAAATATTTTCTCTCATTCACTAGTCTGCCTTTTCATTTTGTTGGCAGTCTCCTGTTCTGTGCAAAAGCTTTTTAGTTTGATGTAGTCACATTTGTTTATTTTTACTTTTGTTTCCCTTGCCTGAGGAAATATATTCAAAAAGTTATTGCTAAGACTGGTTTCAAACAGCATACTGCCTATGTTTCCTTCTAAGAGTTTTATGATTTCAGATTTTACCTTAGTTCTTTAAACCATTTTGATTTCACTTTGGTATATGGTGTAAGAAAGTAGTCCAGTTTGATTCTTTTGCATGTTGCTGTCCAGTTTCCCTACAAGCATGTATTGAAAAAGCTGTTTTTCCCCATTGTATATGCTTGCATCATTGTCATAGATTAATTGACCATGTAACTGAATTCATTTTTGAGCTCTCTATTATGTTCTATTGATCTATGTGTTTGTTTTTGTGCCAATTCTATACTGTTTTGATTACTGTAGCTTTGTAGTAGAGTTTGAAATCAGGGCTCATGATATTTTCAACTTTGTTCTTCTCTCACAAGATTGTTTTGCTCTTCAGGGTCTTGTTTTTCATGTAAATTTTAGAGTTATTTGGTTTAGTTCTGTGAGAATTCCACTGGTATTTTGAAAGGGTTTACATTAAATCTGTAGATTGCCTTGGGTAGTGTAGTCATTTTAATAATATTATTTATTTCAATCCATAAGTATATATATATATATTTCCATTCATTCTTGTCTTCTACAATTTCTTTCATTTGCGTCTTATAGCTTTCTGAGTACAGGTGTTTTACCTCCTTAGTTTTATTCTTAGGTATTTTATTATTTTTGACTTGATTGTAAATGGGATTGTTTTCTTAAATTCTCTTTCTAGTAGTTCATTATTAGTATATAGAAATGCAACAGATTTCTATATATTAATCTTGTGTCCTGCAACTTTACTACAGTCATTTATTAGTTTCAGTAGTTTCTTTTTGTATGTGTGCAGTATTTAAGGTTTTCTATATATTCTATATGTTTTCTGTAAATAGTGGCAATTTTACTTTTTCCCTTCCCACTTGGATTCTTTTTATTTCTTTTACTTGTCTGATTGCTATGGCAAAGATTTCCAATACTATGTTAAATAGAAGTGATGAGAGTTGTAATCCTTGTCTTGTTCCTAATCTTAGAGGAAAAGCTTTCAGTTTTTCACCATTGAGTAAGATGTTAGCTATGGGATTGTCTTATATAGCCTTTATTATGTTAAGGTATGTTCCCTCTAGACCCACTTTCTTGAGAGTTTTTATCATAAATGGATGTGGTGTTTTATCGAAAGCCTTTTCTTCATCTATTGAGATGATTATATGATTTTTATTCTTCATTTGTTAATGTGGTATAGCACATGAACTAATTTGTGGATATTGAATCATCCTTGCATCTATAGGATAGACCCTACTTGATCATGATGTATAATCCTCTTAATGTATTGTTAAATTCAGTTGCTAATATTTTGTTGAGGATTTTTTATCTATGTTCATCAGTGATATTGCCCTATTTAATTTTTTGTGTGGTATCTTTGTCTGATTTTTATATCAGGGTGATGTCAGTCTCACAAAATGAGTTCAGAAGTGTTCCTTATGCTTCCATTTTTTTGAATAGTTTGATTAGGGATAGGCATTAACTCTTCTTTAAATATTTGGTAGAATTCACCCATGAAAAGCTTTCTGTTCCTACACTTTGGTTTTTGGGGATTTTATTACTGATTTAATTTCATTACTGGTAATTGGCCTGTTCATATTTTATATTACTTTCTGATTCAATCTTGGGAGTTTGTACATTTCTATGAATGTATCCATTTCTTCTAGGTTGTCAATTTATTGGTGTATAATGTCTGTAACTGCTTATGATCCTTTGTATTTCTCTTCTGTTTTTCTAACTTCTTTTTCATTTATTATTTCATTTAACTCACCCACTCTTTTTCTTGATGAGTTTAGCTAGAGTTTTTTCAATTTTGTTTATCTTTCTAAAGAACCAGTTCTTAGTTTCATTGGTCTTTTCTACTTTTCTTTTTTTTATTTTTAGTCTTCATTTCATTTATTTCTGCTCTGGTTTTTATTATTTCTTCCCTTATACTAATTCTGTGTTTTGTTTGTATTCCTTTTTCTAGTTCCTTTAGGTGTAAGTTTAGATTGTTTATTTGAGATTTTTCTTGTTTCCTGAGGTAGGCTATTATAAATTTCCCTCTTGGAACTGCCTTGCTTCATCCCACAAATTTTCGATCATTATGTTTCCATTTTCATTTGTCTCCAGGTGTTTTTTAATTAAAGTATAGTTAATTTACAGTTTTATATTAGTTTCAGGTGTACAAATAGTGATTTTTATAGGTTATACTCAATTTAAAATTATTATAAAATATTGGTTATATTCCCTGTGCTGTACATTACATTTCCAGGTAGTTTTTGATTTCCACCTTGATCTCATCAGTGATTCATTGCTTGCTTATATATAGGTTAGTCTCCCTGTGTTTGTGTTTTTTGCAGTTTATTTCTTGTAGTTATTTCTAGTCCCATACCTCTGTGGTCAGAAAAGATGCTTGATACAATTTAAATCTTACTAAATATAAATATATATTTATAATAAATATATTTATAAATATTAATTTAACATTGAGATATTTTGTGGCTTATCATGTGATTTATAATAGCTAGTGTTCTATGTGCACTTGAAAAGAATGTGCATTCTTCTGTTTTTGGTTGAAATGTTCTGTATATATGTATTTATTTCATCTGGTCTAAGGTGTCATTTAATGCCAGTGTTTCCTTATTGATTTTCTCTCTGGATGTTCTGTCCATTGACGTAAGTGGGATGTTACAGTCCCCTACTATTATTGTATTGCTGTAAATTTCTCCCTCTATGTTTGTTAAATCTGCTTTATATATTTAGGTGCTCCTATGTTGGGTGCATACACATTTACAATTGTTATGTCTTCTTATTTGATTGATCCCTTTATCATTATGCAATGTCTTTCTTTGTCTCTGGTTACTCTCTTTGTTTTAAAGTTTATTTTGTCTGATACAAATATTGCTAACTCAGCTTTTCTTCATTTCTATTTCATAGAATACATTTTCCCAGCCCTTTACTTTCAGTCTGTGTGTGTGTCTTTAGTTCTGAAGTGAATCTCCTGTAGGCAGCATATATATGATTCTTGCTTTTTACCCATTCAGCCACTCTATGTCTTTTGATTGGAGTATTTAATCCATTTACACTTAAAGCACTTATTGATAGGTATGTACAATTGCCATTTTGTTAACTGGTCTTTTGTTCTTGTTTTTCTTTCGTTCTTCTTTTGCTCTCTCCCCTTGTGATTTAATGACTATCTTTAGTGTTGTTTAGATTCTTTTCTCTTTTAATGTGTGTATCTATTATAAGTTTTTGGTTTAGGGTTGCCTTGAGGTTTATTTATATATAATTCATATATAATATAAATTTGGTTTCTCTTTATATTTTCTAGCTCTTTGTTAAACTTCTCATTGTGTTCATCCATTCTTTCTTATAGTTCAATGAGCCTCTTTGATTATTATCACCTTGAACTCTGTATCAGGTAGATTGCTTATCTCCCATTCATATAGTATTTTTTTCTGATGTTTTGTCTTGTTCATTATTTTGGAGCTTGTTATTATGTCTCCTCACTTTGCCAAATTCCCTGTGTTTGTATCTTTTTGACCTACATAAACATTGGTTAGTTACAATTCCTGATTTTGGAGAAGTCAGCTTATGAAGGAGACATCCTATGGGGCAGAGCATTACATTTTACTCTGGTCACTAAAGTTGTATGCTTTAGGGGTGTCTCCTATGTCGGCTGCATGGGCCTTTCTGATGTGGATGGCTGACTATGGTGTGTGCACTGGTGGGCCTGGCTAGCCCCTAGTTTGGTAGGCTTCCAGATCCTGCTTCACATGGTGACTGTTAGCCTTCTGGTTGGTGGAGCTGGGTCCCAGCACAGCTGGCTGTGCAACCTGAGGGACCCAGTACTGGTGCTGATGTACTGGTGGTCAGGGATGGGTCCTGGAATTGTTGGCTGTGTGATCCAGGGTCCCTGGGGCTAGTTCTGGCATGCTGGTGGGTGGGGCCTAGTCTTGGCATGGCTGGCTGCTTGACATTTTGGACTCCAGGACTGGTGCTGACCTGCAGGTGGGAAGTTGAGACCCTGGCATGAATAAGCTAGAAGGAGAACTCCAAAATGGTGCTTTCCATCACTGTTGTCCTCGTCAAAGAACAAGCTCCTAAAAATGGCTGCTGCCAGCATCTATGTCCTTAAGGGGAATTTCAGTTACCTCCTTACTCTCTGGGAGGCTCTCTAAGATCAATAAGTGCCTCTGGCCCAGGCTTCTTTCAAATTACTGACTTTGTGCTGGGACTCAGAGTGTGGGAGATTTTGTGCATGCCCTTTAAGAACAGAGTCTGTTTTCTACAGCTCCAGTTCTTCTGTATACAAGCTGCACTTGTCTTGAAAACCACACATTTTGGGGACTTGTCTTCCCAATGCAGGACGCATAGGATGGGGAGCCTGATGTGGGGCTTGGATCACTCACTCCTTGGTGAGATCATCTGGAATTATGATTATACTTCCCCTTTTGGTTTGCCTACCAAGGGGGTGTGGTTCTTGACTGTACTGTGTCTCCACCCCTTCTACCCATCTCATTGTGGACCTTTCTTTATGTCTTTAGTTGAGGAAAATCTGTTCTGCTGGTCTTCATATCATGCTCATTGATAGATGGAAAATATTTTCTGTTAATCTTCAGGTTGTTCTGATTGGTAGGCTCTCTGTAAGGGGTTGTAATTTTTGTGTACCAATGGGAGGAGGTGAGCTCAGTGTCTTCCTACTTTGACATCTTGGTCACTTCCCCTCTAATTCCAAATCTTTTTGTGTTTTGTTCTTTAGCCTTATTCATACAAGTTTTAACTATGTTTATTTCTAAGTATTATGATTTTTCATATTTGAATTATTTTTAACTTAATAACTCAATAATCAGTCTACTAGTATACTGCCAGCATTGCATAGGAGAAACACTAATCATGGTTTATAAATTATTGTTGATCTTCACTTGGGACCACACCATAGATGACCATGTGAGAAGCAGTTTGACCAAAAATTAAGGTTTGCAGTTCAGAAAGTTTCTGATTTGAAATACTTATTGTAAACCACAGTTTGACATTTTTTCCTGTGAGGGTTGGGGGTGGCATATTATTCTCTATCCCTACTATCCATTTTTTCCTACCTTGACATTCATATGTGGCTCCCAAACCTTTGTTTTGTCTTTTGTAAAACTAGTGCTCATCTCTTTGAGATGCTTCTTGGGATACCCAAACAAATGTTTATGGTCTGTAACCTCTTTAAAATCAGACAACACAAACATGGCCTCTGAATTAGTGGAAATCCAGCCACCCATTTTCATTAGATATAATCATAAACACATTATACTTATATATTTATTTAAGATACAACCATATGTGTTTTGTTTGTGATTTTCTTTTTTGCCACCTATATAAATATCTTAGATAAAACCTGCTTCTTTATATAGACTGCATACATTGCTGTCATTTTCTGAACACTGAAACAATTCCTGTAGTGTGGCTGATACTAAACCCTTGGAAGTTTGAAATTACACTTATTAGAAGTTGCCTAAATGCTGTATTTTGACACATATTTCAAATCTTTTCTGCTTATTCATTCAATTTGTTGAGTGTCTGCTCTCTGCCAGAAACCATACTTGGTATATTTGGTTTTCTCTTATTTTTTATTCAATTTGGAGTAATTATCTTGTCCTGGGGTTTCATCAATTTCATCGAGCTATTCTAATTAGTTGAAGTGAATAATCTTGTAATTTTTTAGTATCTTTTAATTTCAGTTTTATAATTCTTTTGCTTTTTGATTAAATTGTCATATTTGTTTACTCTTGTTTATATCTATTTAAAAAATTTGTTCAGAATATCTCAATTCTTCTTTTTCCCCCTATTTTATTAGCTTTTTACATCATTATTTACATTTTCTTGTATCTTTAGACTTTTTTCTAATTTGGTAATAATCCACATTAAATCTTTTAATAATAAAATATGGCATTGAATTTATCTGTCAGAACTGAGCTGGATTCATTTTTGTATAAAACATTTTATGTTTTTATTTTACAAAAAGTCTGCAATTGTTTTTTCTTATATTTTTGTTACAAATTTAATATATATTCATTTTACATTCTCAAATGAAACAGTCATGTTTAAGGAAGCAAAAAACTTTATGCAGAACCTGTGAGTCTTCTGTCATTGAATAACAATAGTCATAATTCAAATATTTTAAAACATTAAAATTGAGATATAGATATTTAGCAATGGAATAAATCCAACCTAAATATCATTTTTCAAAATTCTATCCTCTTGCATTGATTTATCTTGTCTAATTGTGTAATCTGTTAGTGAGGTTTAAGGACATGCTACCCCAAAATATGGCACTTTGGCATATTGAACATTTTAAGCTGAAGGAGCTTGAGAAAACAACAGAAGCAGGAAGATTACTCTGACCTTCCCTACACACACACCCCTAAAGTAGGTCATAAAACTATCATGTGAGAGGTGTCCTCCCTATAGTGGGAAGAAAGGAGCATCCTTATCTCTGAAGACATCTGAAAAAATAGACACTGCTAAGTTTTTTTCAGTTTACTACACTTACTTATACTTTGACCTATCATAGACTGTTCACTCCTCACCAAACCTGGTATTAATACTCAGGTTTAACTGTTTCTTCAGGTCTTCATTTCCTTATGAAACCTCCTGTGTCATGTAAAACTTATATTAAATCAAATTGTATAATTTTTTTCTGTTACTTTGTCTCTGACAGTTTAATTTTCAGACCCAGCCAGGGGCCCTAAGAGGGCTGAGAAAAATGTTTTCTTCCCCTATACTATGAAAGCAAAAAATTAAGCTTTATTTATCGTTTTTATTCTCCAAGACTTGCATAGTTACAGGCACATAAATTTACATAAAATTTTAATTAAACACAAAAAAACAACCAATAGACAAGTCAACTTCAGAAACCTGTGTAACCTTTGGAAAACTCTTTCTCTAGTAGTTGCTGTTACAAGTAATCAAAACTCAAATTAGTTTGAGAAAATAGAATGAGGTTAGGGGTAGGGTCTGCGGGTTGAACAGGTCATCTGCAGCCATGCCAGGATCACAAAAAATGTTATCAGGATCCTTTCATTTTCATTCCATATTTTAAGTCTTCTTTCTTGTGCATTGGCTTTGTTCTTCTTAAGGATCTCTCCCCGTACTGGGAAATACAGCTATGGCAACTATAATCATAGGTGACCTACCAGTCAGCAATCCCAGTAAATTAAGGCTTATCTCTCCAAGTAAAGCCACCAGAAGGGCTCAAATCAACCCATTTGTGATTCAGTTCCTGAGGATGGGAAGATGAGATGTTCTGAGATTCCACTCCAAAGGCATGTTCACACCTCATTAACAAGGTAAATATGGAGCAGCTGCCTTTCACCATCACCAAGTTTTGTGCTCAACAGGTTGTAGAGTCTGTCTTAGAAGAAAAGGGAATAAATATTGGGTCAGGCAAAAGGTAAGATAGATTTGCTAAATCTTTTCTTTTATAGTTTGAATGTTCTATAATTTGTTGTGACATGGTTGCCTGATGTTAGCCCACAGCTCTGAGCTCCCTGGACAGCTCTTTACTCTTTCTTTAGTCATGGCTTTAGCCAAACTTCAGCTCAAGTCCTATAGCTTCTCAGAATGGGGCAGGAGGGGGATACATTCCGCTCCAGACAGCTTGGGGAAAATTAGAAGAAAAAGACCGATCTGAAATGCTGTCTGACAGTCTATTTTTAATAGAGGAGAGCAATTTTCCCCTCTCAGAGGATGGCTCTTCACATGAAGAGCCAGAAACAAATACCAGAGCATGGTATTCGTTTTTGAGGTGATTGCTGATTAATTACTCACATTTACATAAAATTGATCTCTTTGCTAACAATTTAGCCAGCTTCCAGCTGTTTCCGTTTTCCCTCCCCATCAGTCTGGCACAACACTCTTTATCTTAAAAGGAACAGAACTACTGTACTAATGCATGGATTCTGAAAATATTTACTTAAAACAGAATCAAGGTCTTATGCAAATCTATAAATCATTATTTTTGTGATAATTTTATAATTGAAAAGTTCAAGACCAAATATCAAATGAAACTATAAATGTGACCAGTAGTTGACAAAACAACCCAAAACCCCAGATCAACGAAACACTTCTGTAACCACTACAAAATGAGCTCCCATACCCATTCAACTGCTCATGCAGTCTATAAAAAGAGCCCCAGTGTGCCACAAAGTGTGTACTGAGTTTCCAGACTGCATAAGAAGATAAATCATTATACTTAAAATTAATGTATGAGTTAGAAAAAACTTGAAACACATAATTGACCATAATTTTGTTTTCCTTCTTAGAATTTAAAAGGGCAACTTGTGTATGATTTGATGGCATAGGCCTCTTAAGAAAGCCTTCTAGTTAACTTGGATTGATACTGCCTTTGTCTTTGTTCAGGAGTGGAATTGCTGGATTGTATGGGACTTCTGTTTTTAATTTTTTGAGGAAGATCCGTACTATTTTATATAGCGGCTGTACCAGTTTAAAGCCCCACCAACTGTGCACGAGGGTTCCGTTTTCTCCACATCCTTACCAACACTCATAATTTCTTGCCTGTTTGATAATGGCCATTCTGACGGCGTGAGGTGATAGCTCCCTGTGTTTCTGCTTTGGATTTCCCTGATGATTAGTGATGTCGAGCATCTTTTCATGTGCCTGTTGGTCATCTACATGTGTCTTCTTTGGGAAAATGCCTATCCAAGTCCTCTGCCTATTTTTAATCCATTAGTTTGTTCGTTTGATATTGAGTTGTACGAGTTTGTTATATATTTTGGATATTAACCTCTGACTGAGCATATTGTTTGCACATATTTTCAACTATTCAGTAGGTTGCCTTTTCATTCTGTTGGTGGTCTCCTACTCTCTGCAAAAGCTTTTAGCTTTAAGTGCCAGTTGTATATTTTTACATTTGCTTCCATTGCTTGAAGAGACAGATACAAAAAATATTGCCTAGACCAGTGTCAAAGGGCATATGCAAATGCTTTCTTCTAGGAGTTTTATGGTTTCAGGTCTTACATTTAGGTTCTTAATTCATTTTGACTTTATTTTTTGTATACAGTATGGGAAAATGTTCTAGTTTTATTCTTTTACATGTAGCTGTTCAGTTTTCCCAACACTATTTACTTTAAAGACGCTCTTTTTTGCATTAGGTATTCTGGCTTCCTTTATTGTAGATTAATAGACCATATATGCATGTGTTTATTTCTGGCCTCTCTATTCTAGTCCATTGATCTATGTGTCTGCCTTTGTGCCATTACCATACTGTTTTGATTATTGTAGCTTTGTGGTATAATCTGAAATCAGATAATATGGCTCCAGCTTGGTTCTCTTTTGTAAAGATACCTGTGGCTTTTCAGTGTCTTTTTTGGTTCCATACACATTTTAAGATTATTTCTATTTCTGTGAAAAATGTTATAGTTATTTTGATAGAGATTGCACTGAATCTTTAAATGCTTTGGGTAGTGTGGATATTTAAACAATATTAATTTTCCAATCCACAAACATGGATTATCTTCAGTTTCCTTCATCAGTGTCTTATAATTTTCTTATAATTTTCACCTAGTTGCTTAAATTAATTCCTAGGTATTTTATTCTTTTTTATTTGATTATAAATTGGATTGGTGGTTCTCTTTATGAAACTTTGTTCTTAGTGTATAGAAATACAACAGATTTCTGTATATTAATCTTGTATCCTGCAACTTTACTGAATTCATTTATTAGTTCAAATAGTACTTTTTTAAAAACATCTTTATTGGGGCTTCCCTGGTGGCGCAGTGGTTGAGAGTCTGCCTACCGATGCGGGGGATGCGGGTTCGTGCCCCGGTCCAGGAGGATCCCGCATGCCGCGGAGCGGCTGGGCCCATGGGCCATGGCCACTGGGCCTGCGTGTCCGGAGCCTGTGCTCCGCAGCGGGAGGGGCCACAGTGGTGAGGGGCCTGCGTATCGCCAAAAAAAAAAAAAAAAGTTAAAAAAAGGGCTTCCCTGGTGGCGCAGTGGTTGGGAGTCCGTCTGCCGATGCAGGGGACGTGGGTTCATGCCCCGGTCCGGGAAGATCCCACATGCCGTGGAGTGGCTAGGCCCGTGAGCCATGGCCGCTGAGCCTACGCATCCGGAGCCTGTGCTCTGCAACAGGAGAGGCCACAGCAGTGAGAGGCCCGCGTACCGCAAAAAGAAAAAAAAAACATCTTTATTGGAGTATAATTGCTTTACAATGGTGTGATCATTTCTACTTTATAACAAAGTGAATCAGCTATACATATATCCCCATATCTTCAAATAGTACTTTGGTTGACTCTTTAGGACTTTCTATATACAGTATCATGTCATCTGCAAACAATAACAATTTTACTTCTTACCTTCAAATTTGGATGCCTTTTATTTCTCATTCTTGTCTGATTGCTGTGGCTAGGACTTCCAATAGTATGTTATATAGAAAAGAAATGGTAAGAGTGGGCATTTTTATCTTACATCTGATCTTAGAGGAAAAGCTTTCAGCTTTTCACCATTGAGTATGATGTTCACTATGGGCTTTTCATAAGGGCTTTATTATGTTAAGGTATATTCCTCCATATAAACTCTGTTGAGAGTTTTTATCATGAATGGATGTTGAATTTTGTCAAATTCTTTCCCAGCATTTATTGAGAAGATCATGTGTGTTTTTTTTTTTTAATTTATTAATTAATTTATTTATGGCTGTGTTGGGTCTTCGTTTCTGTGCGAGGGCTTTCTCTAGTTGTGGCAAGCTGGGGCCACTCTTCATCGCAGTCTGCAGGCCTCTCACTGTCGCGGCCTCTCTTGTTGTGGAGCACAGGCTCCAGACACGCAGGCTCAGTAATTGTGGCTCACGGGCCCAGTTGCTCTGCAGCATGTGGGATCTTCCCAGACCAGGGCTCGAACCCGTGTCCCCTGCATTGGCAGGTAGATTCTCAATCACTGCGCCACCAGGGAAGCCCAGATCATGTGTTTTTCATCCTTCTTTTTGTTAACATGATGTGTATCACATGAATTTTTGTGTGGAAATTGAACCATCCTTGCATCCCTGGAATAAATCCCATTTGATCATGATGTATGATCCTTTTTGTACTGTTGAATTTTGCTTGATAATATTTTGTTGAGGATTTTTGCATCTATATTTATGAGAGATTTCTGGTGTGTAGCTTTCTTTTTTTATAGTGTCCTTGTCTGGTTTTAGTATCATGGTAATGCTGGCCTAATAGAATGCATTTGGAAGTGATCCCTTCTCTTCAATATTTTTTGGAATAGTTGGAGAACAATAGATGTTAACTCCTCTTTAAATGTTTAGTAACATTCTTCTGTGAAGCCTCCTCATCATGGACTTTCGTTTGTTGAGAGATTTTAACTTACTAATTCAATTTCAATACTAGTAATTAGTCTGTTCAGATATTCTATTTCTCCCTGATTCAGTCTGGATATATTTTATGTTTCTTGGAATTTGTGCATTTCCCCTAGTTTGTCCAATTTGTTGGCATGTAACCATCTGTAGTATTCTCTTATGATAATTTGTATTTCTGGAATATTTGTTGTAACCTTCTCTTTCCTTTTTTTTTTTTTTTTTTTTTTTTTTTGTGGTACACAGGCCTCTCACTGTTGTGGCCTCTCCCGTTGCAGAGCACAGGCTCCAGACGTGCAGGCTCAGCGGCCATGGCTCACGGGCCCAGCTGCTCTGTGACATGCGGGATCTTCCTGGACCGGGGCATGAACCCGCATCCCCTGCATCGGCAGGCAGACTCTCAACCACTGCGACACCAGGGAAGCCCCTTCTCTTTCCTTTTTGATTTTGTTTATTTGAGCCCTCTCTCTTTTTTGCTTAGTGAGCCTGCCTAAATGTTTATCAATTTTGCTTATCTTTTTATAAAACCAGCTCTTTGTTTCATTGATCTTTTTTCCTTTGGTCTCTAGTCTATTTCCACTCTGGATTTCAGTATTTTCTTCCTTCTGCTAACCTTGGGCTTTGGTTGTTCTTCTTTTTCAAAACCTTTAGATGCAAATTAGGTTGTATTTTGAGTATTTATCTTTTCCTTGAAGTAGGCCTGTATCACTATAAACTTCCCTCTTAGAAATATTGTTTCTGCATTACTAGATTTTGGAAAGTTGCATTTCTTTTTTGTTCATCTCAAGGCTTTTTTAAAAAAAATTCTTCTTCGATGTTTTTATTGATCCACTGGAGTTTTTAGCAGCACGTTGTTTAGTCTCCACATGTTTGTGGTTTTTTACAGTTTTATTTCTGTAATTGGTTTCTATTTCATGTCAATGTGGTCAGAAAAGATGCTTGATATGGTTTCTATCTTCTTAAATCTATTGAGGTTTGTTTTGTGAACCAATATGTGATCTATCCTGGAGAAATTTCCAAGATTACATGAAAACAATGTGTGTTCTGCTGTTTTTAGATGAGATGTCTCATAGATATCAAGTAAATCCATCTGATCTACTGTGTCATTTAAGGCAGGGGTCCCCAACCCCTGGGCCATGGACCTGTCTGGGATGTGGCCTGTTAGGAACTGGGCTGCACAACAGGAGGTGAGCAGTGGACAAGCGAGTGAAGTTTCATCTGTATTTACAGCTGCTCCCCATTTCTTGCATTACTGCCTGAGTGCTGCTTCCTATCAGATCAGTGGCAGCATTGGATTCTCGTAAGAGTTTGAATCCTGCTGTGAGCTGTGCATGCAAGGGATCTAGGTTGTGCACTCCTTATGAGAATCTAATGCCTGATGATCTGAGGTGGAGCTGAGGCAGTGGTGCTAGCAATGGGGAGGGGCTGCAAATAAAGATTATCATTAGCAGAGAGTTTTGACTGAACAGAGACCATAATAAATCAATTGATTGCAGGCTCATATCAAAACCGTTTCAGTGAGTGGCAAGTGACAATTAAGCTGCATCTAGTGAAAGGCTTTAAGTCAGAATCCAACTTATTTTAGTCCGTGTGTGGCCTGCCCATTATTTTATTTACCACTTCCGTCTGTGCCTCTTTCCCGCACTATGCACTTGTTTTGGTAAGTCACAGTTTTGGTAAGCCCACAAGCTAACCCTAGCCAAAATGAGTAAAAAACAAACATAGCTGGAGAGCTTCTTTGAAAAGGGGGAAAGACCCAATAATGAGAGAGCAGAAGACTCTAAGACTGCCAGCAAAAAGAAAGCTGCATTTAAAAGAAAATACCAAGAGTCCTACTTAAATTATGGGTTCATTGCAAGAGGTGATTCACATCTCCAAGCCTGCTTTGTATAATATGTAGCAACTGGCTATCCAACAAAGCCATGAAACCTTCAAAACTGCTCCGCCACATGGAGACCAAGCACCCTGCATTAAAAGAAGCCTTTGGAGTTTTTCAAAAGAAAAAATAAAACGTGAACACGAAGAACAGAAGCAATTAATGAAGACCACCACTTCATCAAATGTGTCACCGAAGAGCATCCTTCTTAGTGGCTAATTGTATTGCTAAAGCTAAGAAGCCCTTTACTATTGGTGAGAGTTGATCCTGCCTTCTGCTAAGGACATTTGTCATGAACTTTTAGGAGAGGCTGCAGTTCAAATGGTGGCACATGTTCTTCTTTCGGCTTAGCACCATAACTTGACGAATTGATAAAATAGCAGAGGACATTGAGGCACAATTTTTAGAAATGATTTATGAATCACCTTTGTATGCAATACAGGTTGACGAGTCTACTGATGTTAACATCAAGGCAACAATGCTTGTTTTTATGTGATATATTTTTCAGGAGGATGTGTATGAGGTTATGTTATGTGAACTTTTGTTGTCAACACCACAGCTGCAGAACTATTCAAGTTTTTGAATGATTATATATCAGGAAAACTGAACTAGTCATTTTATGTCAGTATATGCATGGACAGAGCAGCTGCCATGACTGACGGCTTTCTGGTTTCACTACTTAGGTCAAAGAGGTAATTTCTGAATGTGAGTCTATGCACTGTTTCATCCATAGAAAAATGCTGGCTAGCCAAAAAATGTCACCTGAATTTAACAACGTTTTGTAGGATGTGATTAAAATTATCACCACATTAAAGTCCATGCCCTTAACTCATGTCTGTTCACTCAGCTCTTTGAGGAGATGGACGCAGAGCACACACGTCTTCTCTTATACACAGAAGTGAGATGGCTTTCTAAAGGTAGATCACTGACCTGAGTTTCTGAGTTATGAGAGCTGCTCTAGAGATTTCTTTTCAAAAAACAGTAACCGCTGGCAGCACGTTTCAGTGACACAGAATGGGTCGCACAACTTGCTTACCTGTGTGACGTGTTCCACCTGCTCAACGAGCTCAATCTGTCACTTCAGGGGAGGACGACAACTGTGTTCAAGTCGGCAGATAAAGTGGCTGCATTCAACGCCAAACTGGAATTATGGGGGCAACAATTGAGCATTGGGATTTTTGACATATTTCAAACATTAGCAAGGGATTTTGAAAGAGACTGAGCCAAGGCCTTCTTTCTCCCAGCTGGTGCATAATCACATATCTCAGCTTTCAAAAGAGTTTGAGCATTATTTCCCAACTACAAAAGACCTCCAAACTGGGAAGGCATGGACCCACGACCCATTTGTGAGTAAGCCAGGTGAATCAACTTTGTCTGTGCTAAAGAGGATCAACTGCTTGAGACTGCAAATAATGGTGGCCTTAAAAGTATGTTTGAGACAACTTCAAATCTCCATGTCTGGATTAAAGTCAAGGCAGAATATCCTGAGATTGCATTGCACAAAAGCACTGAAAAGTCTTCTTTCATTTTGAATATTTTATCTTTGTGAAGCAGGGTTTTCTGCAATGACAGCAACCAAAATGAGATTATGGAGTAGACTAGACATAAGGAACACGCTTTGGGTGTCACTGTCTCCCATCACCCCCTGATGGAACCATCTAGTTGAAGGAAAACAAGCTCAGGGCTCCCACTGATTCTGCATTATGGTGAGCTGTACAATTATTTCATTATATATTACAATGTAATAATAATAGAAATAAAGTGCACAATAAATGTAATGCACTTCAGTCATCCCCAAACCATATCCCCCCCACCCCACCCCTGGTCTATGGAAAAATTGTCTTCCACGAAACTGGTCCCTGGTGCCAAAACGCTTGGGGACCATTGATTTAAGGTCATTGTTTCCTCATTGATTTTCTCTCTGAATGATCTATCCATTGATGTAAGTAGGGTAATAAAGTCCCATTCTATAATTGTACTATGTCAATTTCTCCATTTTGTCTGTTAATATTTGCTTTATATATTTATGTGCTCCTAAATTAGGTGCATACATGTTTATGAATGTTATATTGTCTTCTTGGATTGACTCCGTTATCATTAATATAATGCTCTTCATTATCTTTTATTATAGACTTTATTTTACAGTCAATTTTGTCTGATATGAGTATTGTTATCCCCGCTTTCTTTTATTTATCTTTGCATGAAAGGTATCTTTATCTTTTTTTCCATCACTTCACTTTCATTCTGTGAGTGTCTTTAGCTCTGAAGTGAGTCTCTTTTAGGCAGCATGTGGATGAGTCTTTTTCATTATTCAATCAGCCACCCTGTGTGTCTAAAATAAAAATTGGAGCAGTTAGTCCATTTACATTTTCTTTTAATTGAAGAATACTTGATTTACAACATTGTGTTAGTTTCAGGTATATAGCAAAATGATTCAGTTATACATATATTACATACATACATGTATATATTCTTTTACAGATTCTTTTCCATTATAGGTTATAACAAGATATTGAATATAGTTCCCTATGTTATACAGCAACTCCTTGTTGTTTAACTATATTATATATAGTAGTGTGTATCTGTTATTCCCCAAATTCTAATTTATTCCCTCCCTTCACCTTTAGTACCATAACATTGTTTCTATGCCTGTAAGTCTCTTTCTGTTTATTAAGTAATTTCATTTGAATCCTTTTAAAGATTCCACAAATAAGTGATATGATATTTGTCTTCTCTGTCTGACTTACTTCACTTAGTATGATAACCTCTAGGTCCACCTATGTTGCTTCAAATAGCAACATATTATGGCTGAGTAATATTCCATTGTATATAAATACAAAATCTTTATGCATTCATAATTTGATAGACATTTAGGTTTTTTCCATGTCTTGGCTGTTGTAAATAGTGCTGCTATGAACATTGGAGTGCGTGTACCTTTTTGAATTAGAGATTTTGTGTAATGTCTCCAGCATTTATTATTTGCAGACATTTTGATGATGGCAATTCTGACACGTGTGAGGTGATACCTCGCTGTAGTTTTGATTTGCATTTCTCCAAAATTTAGTGATGTGGAGCATCTTTTCGTGTGCCTGTTGGCCATCTGTATGTCTTCTTTGGAGAAATGTCTAATTAGGTCTTCTGCCCATTTACTGATTTATTGATTGGGTTGTTTGTTTTTTGATCTTTAGTTGTATGAGCTGTTTGCATATTTTGGAAATTAAGCCCTTTTCAGTCTCATCATTTGTAAATATTTTCTCCCAGTCTGTAACTTGTCTCTTCATTTTGTTTATGGTTTCCTTTGCTGTGCAAAAGCTTATAAGTTTGATCAGGTCCCATTCGTTTATTTTTGCTTTAATTTATTTTACCTCGGGAAGCTGACCTATTGCTATGATTTATATCAGAAGATGTTTTGCCTATGCCTTTTGCCTATGTTTTGCCTTCTAGGAGTTTTATGGTGTCTTGTCATATTTAGGTCTTTAAGCCATTTTAAGTTTATTTTTGTGCATGGTGTGAGGGAGTGTTATAACTTCATTGATTTACATGCAGCTGTCCAGATTCATCAGCACCAGTTGCTGAAGAGACTGTTTTTCTCTGTTATATATTCTTGATTCCTGTGTCGTGGATGAATAGACCATAGGTGTGTGGTTTATTTCTTAGCTCTCTATTCTGTTCCATTGATCCGTATGTCTATTTTTGTGCCAATACCACACTGTTTTAATTACTGTAGCTTTGTAGTATTGTCTGAAGTCTGGAGAGCTGTGCCTCCAGTTTTGTTCTTTTTCTTCAGGATTGCTGGGCAATTCTAGGTCTTTTGGGGTTCCATATAAATTTTAGGATTATTTCTCTAGTTCAGTGAAAATTGTCATCGGTAATTGGATAGTGATTGCATTAAATCTGTAGATTGCTTTGGGGAGTATGGCCATTTTTACAATTTTAAGTCTCCCAATACAAGAGTATGGAATATCTTTCCATTTTTTGAATCATCTCAAAATACCTTTATCAATGCTTTATAGTTTTCAGCAAATAAGTAATTCAGCTCCTTGGTCAGATTTATTCCTAGGTTATTTTATTTTAGATTCAATTATAAATGGAATTGTTTTCTTATTTTCTCTTTCTGATATTTCATTGTTAGTTAATGAAATACAAGAGATTTCTGTATGTTAATCTTGTATCCTGCTATCTTGCTGAATTTTCCTCAGTTCTAATAGTTTTTGTGTGGAGTCTTTAGTGTTTTCCATATAGAGTATTTCATCTGCATTTAATGACAATTTTAACTCTTCCCTTCCAAACTGGATATATTTTATTTCATTTTCTTGTCTGATTGCTGTGGTTAGGACTTCCAGCACTATGTTAAATAAAAGTGGAGAGAGTGGGCATCCTAGTCTTATTCCAGATTTTAGTAGGAAAGCTTTCAGCTTTTCACTGTTGAGTATTATTTTGTTTGAAGCTTTGTCATAGATGGCTTTTAATGTGGAGATATGATCTCTCTGTACCCTCCTTAGTGAGAGCTTTTATCATGAATCAAAGTTGAATTTTATCAAATGTTTTTTCTGCTTCTATTGAGATGATCATGCAGTTTTTGTGTTTTCATTTGTTGATGTGGTGTATCACACTGATTCATTTGCGTATGTTGAACCATCCTTGTCCCATGGCCTGAATCCAACCTGATCATGGTGTGATCCCTTTTATGTGTTGTTGGATTCGGTGCATTAGTATTTTGCTGAAGATTTTTGCATCTAAATTCATCAAAGTTATTGACTTGTACTTTTCTGTTTCTGTAGTGTCTTTGGTTTTGGTAATAGGGTGACATTTGCTTCCTAGGATGCCTTTGGGGGTATTCCATACACTTTAATTTTTGGAAGTGTTTGAGAAGAATCAGTAAAGGTTCTTCTTTGTAATGTTTGGTCACGTTTCTCAGTGAAGCTATCCAATCGTGGACTTTTGTTTGCAAGGAGTGTTTTTCTTTTTCTTTCTTTTTTTAAAAAATATATTTATTGGAGTATAATTGCTTTACAATGGTGTGTTAGTTTCTGCTTTATAACAAAGTGAATCAGCTATACATATACACATATCCCCATATTGTCTCCTTCTTGTGTCTCCCTCTCACCATCCCTATCCCACCATTCTAGGTGGTCACAAAGCACCGAGCTGATCTCCCTGTGCTATGTGGCTGCTTCCCAGTAGCTATCTATTTTACATTTGGTAGTATATATAACTCCAAGCCACTCTCTCACTTCATCCCAGCTTACCCTTTCCCTTCCCTGTGTCCTCAAGTCCATTGTCTACACAACTACTGAAGCCCACGCACCTAGAGCCCATGCTCCACAGCAAGAGAAGCCAACACAATGAGAAGCCCGCACACTGCAACCAAGAGTAGCCCTCGCTAGCCGCAACTAGACAAAGCCCGTGCACAGCAATGAAGACCCAGTGTAGCCAAAAAAATACATACATAAAATAAATAAGTTTGAAAACTAAATAAATGAGTATAAATTTAAAAAGAACACCTAATGCAGGTGGGAAGGGGGGAGGGACACTGTAAAGGTCATCTATGCTACATGTACAAGAACTCCGAGAGCATACCAATAGGTACCACATTTTTCACTGCTGTAGCCGATCATTCCCCCGTACTACCACACTGTATCACTGCCTTCCCTGATCTACTGCTAGAGTCTCTTTGGAAGGTGTTTCAGAACTCTTGTTATGATAGTGCCAGTTTAACTGTCCTCACTTCCTTAATTTATACCAGGATTTAAGACCTGGTGGTCCGAGATCCTGTCCAGAGCAAGCAGGCCAAGACTCTGTCTTTGTTTATCTATTTCATCAGCGAGGGCTCTACTCCCTCTCCTAGTTCATGGTGTGAAGAGTTCTTCGCCTCTCAGGAAAGTGGGGAGAATTGAAAGGACTCTATATGAGAATGCTAGGCTTTGTAAAACATCTCACTTTTTAAAAATAACACTCACTTTTATTTGACTTATAACAATCCTATGAAATACAAAGAAAGCCAAGAATCAGTGACATGAAATGATCACCAGTAAGAATTACAACAGTCACCGCTTATCTCATAGCATAGGGCACTGTCCATGATCCTTAAGAAGAGTTAGTAGAAATGCCTTGCCCATCTTGCCCCCAAACACCATGTACCTTGAAAGGTACATGACTGCTGTGTTGGTGTTTAGGGGGAGCATCTCACTTACCAGGGACGACTTCTACCTTGATTCCTTGGTACGGATGGAGACTTCCCTGGTGATGAAAAACTCCCTGGGATTGCAACCTTCAAGCCAGATATCTTGTGTGACACAAACTCAAGAACTCCCCAAGTCCTGCAGGGTCAGAAATATTCAGACACTTGAGAGTAACCCACCACCTGAACTTGGGGACATTTCAGGGACAGCTCCAGTCCGGAGTGCCAGTAGTCTCCTGGCCCTGCCTCCAGCTTCAAACCAGGGACAAATAGAGTAAGAACTTGGAAGATATTAAAACCAAGCTTTCAAAGCCTCTGGATGCCTACCAGATCCCAAGAGAAAACCAAGAGCCTCCACTACTCCCTTCAGAAATCACTGATATTCACCAGCTCCTGGGCTGCACTGACCCTGTCAGCCAAGAGGAGCAGCCTGGTTCTGAAAACGCTGATCTGGGAAAGAACAGCCTGAGTCTTGAGGACCTAGGGACACTTGAAAATGGGATGGAATCCAGCAGTGGTTTTGCAGACATTACTGCACTGGCGGAGGATATTCACCTTCCCCAGCTCTTTAATTCTTTGAAAGATCTTGATCAATCCAAAGGTCCCAACGTGATCAAAGCCAAAGACACCAGAGCCATTAAGGTGAATCAGGTGCAGGAAAAGCCAAGTGTCATAAAGGTTCCCTCTGATCAACCTAGGAAGAACAAACATAAAACCTCTGAGCCTATCAGTGGTGCTCCCAAGGCCAAAATCCAGCCAAAGAATCCGGAGTGCCCGTTAGGGGGAGAAGTGGTTCTATGCAATGCTGCAGTCAGTGACAGGGCTCCTGTGAACACGGCCAAGCAGTCTAAAGGCCAACCTCAGAAAGCTGCATCCAGAAAGATCAGCAAAACTAAGAGCCACGGGCAGGAAAGGACCACAAGGACCAGATGAAGAAAGAAGGCTGAAGAGAATAAGCAGTCAGGGAACAAAGTCAAGGCAGAAGAGAAGCCAACAATTCCCCAGACGAAGCGAAAGGAACACCAAACTGACCTTATCCAAGAGAGCTTTAAAAAGCCTCGAACCTCCCTAGGCATGCGCATGCTGGAGTCTGTGAAGGTTTTTCATGCACTGCGAGAGAAGAATGATAAGAAAACTGGGCTCTCTTCCTGTCGGGTCTTGGGAAATTCAAGAAACCCTAAAGACCCCCAGACACCCCCCAGCTATCCAGCCATGGTGGCATACCCCACGTGCGGGTAAGAGTCCTGAGAAAACTCAAGTCGAAGCCCAGAAACCAGACAGCAGTGCTGAAAAAGAGTGTCCATCTCCATCCCAGTATGAGCTGCCTCCACCTGAGAAGGTCAAGTTGATACCTCTGCCTTTTTCTGCCTGGGACAAGCCTCAAGCTCTACCTGCTCCTCGGAGGCCACAGTCTCTGGCCTCACATTGGCCTGCTGTGGTGGACCGTGCCCAGCCTGCTTCTACTAACTCAGCTCAACCTGCTGCAGCCAGTTCATCCCAGCTAGCTCCTGCCTCTTTGCCAGGTCCTGCCAAACCAGCTCAGCCAACTGTGACCAACCCAACCCATCCGGGTTGGACCGACTATACCCAGCCTAGCGTCCCTCAGTCTGCTGCTCCTAGGCCTGCACCCTACAAAACTTCATCTTGCGCTTCTCTCCAGCGGGAGCCTGTTCCCCCTGCTGTGACTAAGCGCCAGTCCCCACCCAAGCTCCAAACCCCATTTCTACTCCAAGACTTCAGCAAGTAACGAATTCCATGGAGGGAACCCAATGTTTCTGAGCCAGTCATGTCAAAGCCCATCGAACAAAAGCAGAGGCCAGAGTGGGAGGCCATGAAGAGGCGGGCTCTACAGGAATGTGAGAATGCTGCCAAATACACCTCTTTGGGGAAACTGCAATTTTTCATTGAGAGGGAAAAAGAAATGGAAATTGCTGACTACTACGGATATTTATAGTAAGAGCTGCTAGGATTTTTGGTGCCACCTTGGGTACCAACTGCTCTTCCATATATAAATAAGATAGGTATAAATTTCTCTATTTATTTTGATATATTTTAAAACAATAAAACTGAATAAATAAATGTAATAGAATAGATGAGTAATAAACCTTTTGAATTTTGAGATGCTGCTAACGGTGGCGTGTTTTAGTTCTTTCTGTTCTGTTTTTGATGGGGTTGGAATCAAAGTCTGCATGAGAAAGGAAGGACTGAAAGTTGGATTGGAGAATGAAGGAAAGGGGTAAAAACTGAGGAAAGAGGAAGGAACTTGGCCCAGGTCTAGGAAGGTCGAAAGAGATTTATGGATTTCTGAAAGGAAGCAGGAGTGAGGATGAAATGGCAGAAGTAAAAAGCAGGGTCAGAGGTCAGGGTTGACGGGCTTCCCCGGTGGCGGAGTGGTTGAGAGTCCGCCTGCCAATGCAGGGGACACGGGTTCATGCCCTGGTCTGGGAAGATCCCACATGCCGCGGAGCGGCTGGGCCCGTGAGCCATGGCTGCTGAGCCTGCGCATCCAGAGCCTGTGCTCCGCAACGGGAGAGGCCACAACAGTGAGAGGCCCGCGTACTGCAAAAAAAAAAAAAAAAAAGAGGTCAGGGTTGAAAGAACAAAATGCGAGTAGAGCTGAAGATGACGGAAGGTGAGCCTAGGTTTACTAGAAGAAATAGAAAAAGTCTCTTGGGGAGGTTGGCCTTAAGTCTCAACCACCACATAGGTATTTAAGAAAACAAGGGGTTCCAGACACATCTCTGAAAGGTTTGAGTTGCCTTATGCAGGTGTGATTATAGTGGGGGAATAGGGAAACCTACCAGAGAGGTGGCTAGGGCTCAGAGTTATCCTAGGGGCAGCTGACGACAGGGGCAGAGCCAAGGGAAGTGCTGCCTCAGGAGGCCCACGAATAGGGCCTGGTATGCAAATCACCATGTACTCAACACCTAAGCACCAGGGCAGCTAATGCACTATTCACTTAATCCTGGCAACGACAGGCAAGACCAGTATTCCTGTGCCACTTCACTTAGAGAGGTGCAGCAAAGGGCTGAGGTCACATCGCATGTGGAGGTGCAAGGCCTCAATTTGAGGCCCAAATGCCTCTGAAGTCCTCAGTATTTGCAAGTGCCTGCAGGCGTCCAACCTGGCTTTCAGAGCACAGCATCCTGAGGTTACTGGTGGACGAGCCCAAACTTCTGGACAGGCCTAAATATTAACTTGAGGGGCTTCCTCCACTGACCAGGGTGCGTGCCACCCTCTCTAAACATCACCATCAACTGAAATGCACGAGAAAAATCCGACGGAAGCGTCCACTGTTGCCGGAGTCCATCTCCAGCAAGTCCAGGGATACCCGAGGGATGGATAGCGTCGGCGAAGGAAATAAATCTATTACACTTCTTAAAGTATCAGCATTGCATGTTTCTCTCTCTTCTTTATTGTTTACAATCACAGATTTATATATTGTAGTTGATTACATTACCAGGTACGTGACCAAACAATCTTAGCACAATCAAACCTCAAAATGTTCTATAAAGATTTAAAAAAAAAAAAATCCCCTAGTTTCTAGATGTCCTATTAAAATATTTCCCCAAGTTCCCATTAATCACAGGTTATTTCCTAGTAATCAAGCCAAGCAGTTATATGATTATTTTAATTGTAAAAGTTGGAGCTACTTGATCCTATTTCTCTTCTTGCATGGGCAACCTTTTACAATGGTTCCATGAAAATATTTACAATATAACCTGCATGCACTTTCTAGTTGTTTCCTTCCACTGAGACAGTGTTTTCTCCCTATCCTAGCAACCAATTCTGCTCCAGGCATTTGCTTTTCTATAATTAATCTTCCTTTATAATAGAACCATAAATTTCCTATGTCATCAGGAATTCCGGCCCATGGCCATAACTCCATACTAGAGGGTGTTTTTCATAAAAACATCCCCTTAGTTCCAGGCTCTTAATTCTTTACCCATTTCCCCGGGGCTTTAGTGGGTACTTCCCATTCTGTGGTAGTTTCAGGAGGGGAAGTCCTAGAGGAATTTTTCTTTCAAGTGGAGCAACATCCCCCCAAAATTGCCCCTATATTTAAATTTATTATCATAAAACATAACAACAGAGCTGTAGTCCACCTTCCTGGCACGGCGCTGCCTTGCAGTTTCGCCTTCCGTTGCTTCATGACTTTGTCATGGTGCAATGGCTCCAGGATGGCTTCCAACACACTGTCACGGGCATGCACACTGGGCAGCTGCTCCAACAGCCACAGGACGCAGGCGCCCAGCGGTTCAGGGGCTCCCTGGGAGGCCTCGTGGGGCAGCTCGAGGGAGTGAGGATGGGAGAAAGCTGCAGGGGTGGGCGTCAAAAGGAATGACGTGGGGAGAAGGGAGAGATGGAGGCAGTGGATAGGGAAAATGGGAAAACTGGCAATTTTCATTTTCAAAATTATTTTTTGAGATGTCATTCACATGCCATAAAATTCACCTTCTGAGACTCCAAATTCAGTGTCATTTCGTACATTCTCAAGCCTATGCAACCATCACCATCATCTAACCCATCATGTTTTCATCACCCCAAAAAGAAGCCCCGTAACCATCAGCAGGCCCTCTTCATCCCCTCCTCCTTCAGTCCGTGCAACCATTCATTTCCTTTCAGTCGCTATGGTTTTGCCTTTTCTGGACATTTCATGAAATAATACAACTGTGACCACTGTGTGGGGCTTCTTTCACTTAGCATAATGTTTACAAGTTCGTCCATGTCATAGCATGTGTCAGTACTTCATTGCTTTTTATGACTGTGTAATATTTCACATATACACCACATTTAAAATATCCATTCATCCATTGATGGGTATTTCGGTTTTTTACACTAATAATCTCCAGTTATTGACAGTTGATTCTGTGCCAGGCAGCACCAGGCTAAGTTACTGACCTTAAGATTTCACAGATAAAGAGGCTTGGAGAGTGTGAAGAGTTTGCCCAAGATTAAGAGCTAGTAATTTGCAGAACTGGGGTTTGAACTCAGGCGAACTTCAGAGGTAATAAATTCACATGACAGAACATTAGAAAAGGTACACGAGGGTATTCAATGAAAAGTCACCCTTTTCCCCATGTTCCTCAGCCGCACATTTCCCTCCTCAGAGGCATCTGCTTTTGCCGTGCCGTGGATCCTTCCAGAGAACTATCTATACCTCAACATGCATGTATCACAATTTATTGACTCATCTGTCCCACGGATTTGAAATGTCACTTTTATGGTATAATAGATTCTTATACGTACTTATATTACTCTTTTCAGAGCTGTCCTGACTCTTTTTTGCCTATCTTTTATGTTTGCCATTTCTCTAAAATTCTTTCTATCTTCTTTTTGATTTAAAAAACTTTTTCCTCTTCTTGTTTATTTCTCTTAAGGCATTATCCATTATGTTCATTCACTCGTATTATTTTATTTAATTTATTTATTTTTGGCAGTGTCGGGTATTAGTTGCAGCACGTGGGCTCTTCGTTGCAGCGCGTGGGCTCTTCCCTGTGGCTCGTGGGCTTTCCCTTGTGGCTCGTGGGCTCTCTAGTTGTGGCGCATAGGCTCCACAGCACGTAGGCTCAGTAGTTGCGGCGTGTGGGCTTAGTTGCCCTGCGGCATGTGGGATCTCAGTTCCTCAACCAGGGATCGAACCTGAATCCCTTGCATTGGAAGGCAGATTCTTAACCACTGGACTACCAGGGAAGTCACCACTCTTGTATTATTTTAAATTTAGTCCTCATTTCTGAATTTTTTTTCTTTTATTTTGAATTCTGTCCTGAGTTCTATCATCTTACCTAATTCTGGTTTATGCTGTTTGTTCATCTTTTTTTTATTACAGTAAAATACACATAAAACAAAATTTAGTATTTCAACCATTTTCAAGTATACAATTCAGTGACGTTAAATACATTCACAATGCTGTGCAACCATCAGCACTACCCAAATTCAAAATAATTATGTCAAAAGACGGAGCAGGACCTCAGAAAGATGGAGGCAGCAGCATAGTTTCTGAATCTCTCCAAACCCTTTCATGGAAGAAGATCAGCTAAAACCAAACACCCACAGGTGGCATTTATCAGCATTGACCATTTCCAGAACTTTTGCACCATCCCAAAGAGAGACTCTATAGCCATTAAACAATGACTTCCCATTCCCTCCTCGATCCACGTTCTTTCATCTTTTCCATTGTTTTTCCTAACATCATTTAGCCCACTTTGAAATAATGTTACAGTTTTGATCTGTTTTGTGGACCTGTCTTTTCCAACTTGATTTTACTGTCTGAAGAGATGCTATTCTGCTTCTTATTCTCCTTTTTCTTACACTACCTCTGTACGGGATTTGATCCCAATCCTTTTCTGTTATTGATTTTTGGATGAAAAATGTTTTAAAAGCGTTTTGAAAAGGAGGTACGAGGCCATATGGAAACATATTCTTCATGGCTGTTTCATCAGTGCTTCACTTATACTGTTTTGAAATAACTGTTTTCCAGGAGGTATAAACCAGTGGGTTTTATCATTGGACAGAGTGCAGAGAAAGGACCCCACGAACGCTGATCCCCTTAGCAAAAATGATTTAGTTATGATTTCACCCAAGACTGGTCACAACCCAGCCTGGGAAACTCAATGAACCAGAGACAAGGTATCATGCCATCTTTCCTTGTCTCTGCCTCAGCTCTCCAGGATTGGTCACCTACACGTTATTAGTAATTATTAGTTGGTTTCTGTTCATAATTACTATCAGAAGACACAGCACTTATGGGCCTAATGACACTGCCCAGCTACGCACCATTCTTCGTTTTGGCTTCCCGTCCACCAGCAGGAACCTCATTTATTTTTGTTCTCCCTTCACCACAGCCCAGTGATGTTTGTGAGTGACTCTCAGTCTCACCAGAATCTGTATCTCTCACTCAGCCCCAACATCCCACCCGATCTTCTGCTCCCTGAAGTGTACTCTAGAAATTTAGGTAACCTGGATATTTTACCACTGTTCACCATCTCTTATGAAACCGGAAGAAGAGCAGCTTTCTTATGGGATGACGGAGAACTTGTAAAGATAAAACACCAGTCTGCAGGAGAAAGGGAAAAAGAGAATGATGGAAATAGTTTCTGGAAAACTATTTTTACATTAGGTTTTGTTTGTTCCTGGTAAATAAATTGAAATCTTCTAAACATTAAAAAAAAATCTAAACCACTAAATTCAATAATACAGGAATATAACTTTTAAAAAAAATTTCTTTGGCTGAGCAACATGTGGGATCTTAGCTCCCCAACTAGGGATTGAACCCACGCCTGCTGCATTGGAAGCACACAGTCTTAACCACTGGACCACCAGGGAAGTCCCAGGAATATAACTTTTAGAGGAGAAGTTATTAACCCCTTGGTTATATGAACTGCAGATTTTTAGTAAGAAGTCATATATATATATATATATATATATATTTTTTTTTTTTTTTTTTTTTTCTTTTTGCGGTATGCGGGCCTCTCACTGTTGTGGCCTCTCCCGTTGCGGAGCACAGGCTCCGGACGCGCAGGCCCAGAGGCCATGGCTCACGGGCCCAGCCGCTCCGCAGCATATGGGATCCTCCCAGACCGGGGCACGAACCCGTATCCCCTGCATCGGCAGACGGACTCTCAACCACTGCGCCACCAGGGAGGCCCAGAAGTCATATATTTTAAATGACATGGAGCTTTAAAGAAGGAAGGAAGGAAGGAAGGAAGGAAGGAAGGAAGGAAGGAAGGAAGGAAGAAAGAAAAAGGACTTCCTTGGTGGTGCAGTGGATATAATATCAAAAACAAATAAATTAATTAAATAAATTTAAAAAAGAAAAAAATGCTGAAATCCACTGACTAATTATTCAGGCTGTTATATCTCGCTATTTCCAGATGCATCCCTTTAAAAACTTTTGGGAAAAGGTTATCTTATGTCAGAACAAATGAATTACAAACTTTTCTCTTTTTCCAAAATTTGAGAAATTCCCCTACACTTCTACCTTCAAATTTTATAAAAAGGGAAAAGTAGTGACAACCCTTATACTTACATCCAATTGCATCACCTGGCCACATGCCTTCTACATCAATCAAATATCTACAAAACAACAAAATCCGAGTCATTTGTAAATAAAAGGAAAAGTAAATCAAGTTTTTGCAAAAGAGGTCCAATTTCGCTTTACAAATATAGATATAAAAATCCTAAGAAAATATCAGCACATCTAATCAATAATTATTAAAGAATGATATATACCATGACTACAAAAAGGCGTTATTCCAAGGATGCAAGGGTAACGCAACTGTAGAAAATCTATTAATATAATTATTTATATTAATACAACAATTTAATTAATAAATGAAAGAGAATAAAATACAGGACCAAACTGGCAGATGTTAAAAAGTTTTCTGATAGTATGCAACAGTCAGTTTCGGTGAAAATTCTCTGTACACTATAAACAGGAGACTTAATATGACAGAGTATTCATAAATAACCAAAATAACAAATGACAAATTAGGATAAATATTAACATCATATCTAAAAAACCCTATCTAACCAACCATAGGAGCCAGAATCTTAGGAATCACCATCACTGACAGCTATTCCTCCCTCACCCTCATCCTCAACCCACCAGCAGTGCTAACAATGATACTGCTTACATACCTCTAGAATCTGTCCACATCTTTCCACCAAAATGACCACCATACCCTGGTCCAAGCCACCATTATGCCCAATTTCTACAAAAGTCTCCTAACTTGTTTCCTCGCTTCCACTCTTTCTCCCTGCAGTGTATTCTCCACTCGGTAGCAAAATGATAGGTTGAAAATGCAATTGGGTATGTTCCACACACTCACCTTCAACAAAAAAAGTTCAATGGTTTTCTATTACTCTTATTAAAGTCTGAAACCTTAAACATAAGCCTGCACGATCGAGCTCCTACCCACACTTGTAGTTCCATTATAATCACATGCTCCCCCAACAGCCCCACCTTCCTGGCCAGTTCCTCCAACACAGCATATGCTTTCCTCTTATAGGGTCTTTTGTTATTCCTTATGCTTAGAAATCTCTCCCCAACGTCCCTATCTGGTTAATACCTACTCATCCTTCAGATATCAGCTGAAACATCCCTAAATAAACCTTCTCTAATCTCCAGGATGAGATCAAATCCTCCCTAAAATATGCTCTCATGGTACCATGTTCCTCTCCTTGGCCCTTGTCAGAGTTGTAATTCTACATGCAGAGTATGATCCTTGAATATCTATTCCCTCTCTGGACTGTTAGAGTTCACAAAGGGCAGGTCAAGTCTCTTCACTCACAAAATTTCACAAGTCTTTCTGCTAGCACCCAGCACAGTGCTTAAACATAACACGTGCTCAATAAGTATTTCCTGCATGAACAACCATAAACTGGTACAGTGTAGCAATATCCACAGAAACATAAGGGCATAAACTCTTTGATGCAGAAGTCCCATTCTGAGTGAAGTTAACTGAGACAAAGCATATATATTCATAGGTGTTCACACAGGAATGTTCATTACTTTGACGTTTTATAATATCAAAAACTTTGACTTTTATATGTTCATCACTAAGCAAAGGAACAATGCAGCCTTAAAAACAAATAAACAAATGGGACCTAATGAAACTTAAAAGCTTTTGCACAGCAAAGGAAACTATAAAAAAGATGAAAAGACAACCCTCAGAATGGGAAAAAATATTTGCAAATGAATCAACAGACAAAGGATTAATCTCCAAAATCTATAAATAAGTCATGCAGCTCACTATTAAAAAAACAAACAACCCAAATCAAAAAATGGGCAGAAGGCCTAAATAGACATTTCTCCAAAGAAGACATACAGATGGCCAAGAGGCACATGAAAAGCTGCTCAACATCACTAATTATTAAACAAATGCAAATCAAAACTACAATGAAGTATCACCTCACACCGGTTAGAATGGGCATCATCAGAAAATCTACAAACAACAAATGCCGGAGAGGGTGTGAAGAAAGGGAACCCTCTTGCACTGCTGGTGGGAATGTAAACTGATACAGCCACTATGGAGAACAGTATGGAGGTTCCTTAAAAACTAAAAATAGAATTACCATATGACCCAGCAATCCCACTACTGGGCATATAACCAGAGACAACCATAGTTCAAAAAGACATATGCACCCCAATGTTCAATGCAGCACTATTCACAATAGCTAGGTCATGGAAGCAACCTAAATGCCCATCGACAGATGAAAGGACAAAGAAGATGTGGTATGTATATACAATGGAATATTACTCAGAGATAAAAAAGAACGAAATTGGGTCATTTGTAGAGATGTGGATGGACCTAGAGGCTGTCATACAGAGTGAAGTAAGTCAGAAAGAGAAAAACAAATATTGTATATTAATGCATATATGTGGAATCTAGAAAAATGGTACAGATGAACCGGTCTGTAAGGCAGAAATAGAGACACAGATGTAGAGAACAAACGTATGGACACCAAGGGGGGAAAGCGGGGCAGGGCAGGGGTCGGTGGTGGTGAGATGAATTGGAAGATTGGGATTGACATATATACATCAATATGTATAAAATAGATAACTAGTAAGAACCTGCTGTATAAAAAATAAATTTTAAAAATTCAAAAATAAATAAAAATAATAAATTAATCAATTAATTAAAAGTTAAAAAAAAGAATGAGGTTGGAAGACTGTCAAAACAGCACACAGATCACACACTCAAGCTCCGGAAGATGGGGAAGTGGCTTAAGTCCCCCACTTAAGTCCCCCAGCGTCTACTGTTTGCAGCATTTTTGCTCTTGACCATTCTGACTGGTGTGAGCTGTTGGGTTTTTGTAATTTGTGTTTGGCATGTCTTTAAAAATTCCTAAAACTCATCATTTTTCCACGCCTTTTTCTTTTCTGTTAAAAAAAGAAAGAAAAAAGTGTGAGTACAATATACCTCTTGAAATTGTCCTCTTGGAAGGCTGCCCTCCTTTGAAATTTTTGGTCGATTTTCGACCCCAGGACTTTTTTGGAGGGCAGGTGTCATTTACAGAACTGCAAGTCTGGTGAATAATTTCGTGACCTTTAGCAATGGGATTAAAGCTGCTGTTGTGGGAAACGGCCACAAGGAGGCAGCATTTCTCCATTCCCAAATCTGGGTACTAGGGCAGCAGAGCCTTTCTGGAAGTCGTGTTCCTAGGTTGTTAATTATAATGGAATGTGCCAGGAGAAACCACCATAAGTTTATGTCTCATTACCTTTTGTTTGTTTTTTTAAATTTTTTTAATCTTGGTAATGATTAGAAAATTGTTTGTCCTAGGTGTACACAATCTGGTTCATTTGTACATTATATATGTCTATTCATGTACAGATCCTCTTCCCATGTAAACTATTACAGAGTGTTCTGTAGACCTCCCTTGTTATACGGTGGGTCCTTTTGATATATGTATATAATATGTATATAATATGTATTGGTATACATGTAGTAACACTAATCTTAATTTATCCATTCCCCCCACCTTTACTTTTAGATGAGCACAGTTTCTTTTCTAAGTCTGTGAGTATCTTTCTCTGTGGAAATATGTTCATTTGTGTCAGTTGTTAGATAACGCCTATAAGTGATATCACAGGATATAGGTCTTCTGCTTTCCGACTAACCTCATGTTTTCTGACTACCTCCAGGCTCATGTATGGTGCCTCATACATGGTGCCTCCTCCTCAAGGAGCAGTGTTTCATTGTTTTCCATGGCTAATATTCCACTGTGTACATGGACCACCTCTTCTTTATCCATTCACCTGTCGATGGACATTTTGGTTGCTTCACTGTCTTGGCTATTGTGAGTAAGGCTGCACTGCAGCTTTTGCAGCCTGTGTCTTCTTGGTTCTGGGCTTCTCAGGTGAGAGGCCCAGTGGTGCGCCTGCTGGATTGAATGGTACCACAATTTTTACTTTTAAACGCAGCTCCTTTCTGTTCTCATTATTTGCCGTTACCACTTTACATTTCACCAGCAGGTACAGGGTACACAGTTCTCTAAAACCCCTTCAGCATTTATTGTTTGTAGACGTTCTGCTGATGGTCACTCGACTGGTGTGAGTTGAAACCTTTTTGTAGATTAGATTTGCAGGAGTCTAATAATTCATGAGGTTGAGCTTTTTGACATTTCCCCCTTTTTTTTAAAAGACCTAGGAGAAACAACATTTTTATCAAATTTGCTCTGATAATTAATAAAAATTAAATTTAAAAAAGAACAAGTAAGGAGATATAAGCTCTTGGGCGTTTGCGCTGGCACATTCCACTCTAATTTGCAGCCTACTAAAACGATTTCCAGGAAAGGTCTGTTGCCCAAAAACTCACAGTTGGAAATGTAGAAATGCTGCCACCTTGTGGTAGATTCCCGCAAGAGCGGCTTTAAACCCACAACTACTGGTCACTTAACATTCACAAGGACCCAGGGCTGTAAAGGACACCTGCCCTCAAAAACTGTGCTGAGGCAGGGAATGGCCAAAAATATTCAAAACAGGCAAAATTTTCAAGAAGATAGTATGAAAGGTGAGTTTTACTCACTGTCTTCTAAAAAAAGGGAAAATGATACGCAAACTTTGTCTTTCTTTCTTTTTGTTTGTTGAAAGAAAAAGAGGCATGGTAAAATGCTCAACATCAGGAATTAATAAAGCCATTCAAATCCAATCTACAGAAACGTTCACCTCACAGCTGTCAGAATGATCATCAGCAAAAAGTTTACAAAGAATAAATGCTGAAGAGCTTTCAGAGAAATGTATACCCTCTAGTTGTTGGGGGGATGTAAACTGCTAACAGCCAGTAGCGAGAACAGAATGGATGTGTGTTTAAACGAAAAACTTGAGGTACTATGTGATCTTGTAGGCCCTTTGATGGGCCTATCACCTGACCAGAGCAGAATCAAAAAGACACAGGCTGGCAATCATGCACTGCAGGAACATTTACCATAGCCAAGACTTGGAAGACACTGAAATGTCCATCAACAGAACAACACACAAAGAAGAAGAGGCCAACGTATACAATGGAATATTAGCCATGGAAAAGAATGAAACAGTGCCGTTTGCACCACCATAGAAGGACCTTAAGATTATCACTCAACTTGAAGTAAGAAAGAAACCAAAAGACAAATATCCTATGACATCACTTCTAGCTACTACCTAAAAACTGATACCCAAGAACTTATTTCCAAGAGAAGGACAGGCATGGATTAACAAAAGAAAATTATGTTTAAGCAAATGGAAAGGTGTAAGGAATGGATGAATTAGGATATGGGGGTTAACAGACATGTACTAATACATATGAAATATATAATCACAAAATACCTATGGAATACCAAGAGAGGTCTACTCAACACTCTTTAATAACCTACATGGGAAAGGATCCAAAGATGAATAGATAGATAGATACATAGACATAACTAAACTCTGTACACCTAGAAAAACACATTTTTATCTAATTTGCTTTGATAATAAATAAAAATTAAATTTAAAAAACAAACAAGAAATAAGGAGATATAAGCTCTTCGGGATTTGCCCTGGCACATTCTACTCTAATTTTCAGCCTCCTAACACGATTTCCAAGAAGGCTCTGTTGCCCAAAAACCCAGAGTTCGAAATGTAGAAATGCTGTTGACTTGTGGCCATTTCCCACAAGAGGGGTTTAAGCCCACAGCTAATGGTCACTTAACATTCACAAGGTCTAAGGGCTGTAAAGGACACCTGCCCTCAAAAACTATCCTGACCTAGGGAATGGCCAAAAAAATTCAAAACAGGCAAATTTTTCAAGGAGATAGTATGAAGAGGTAAGTTTTACTCTTTTTTTTAAAAAAACAGGAAAATCGACAAAAGCTCAACATCAGGAATTATTAGACTCATGCAAATCTTTTCTACAAAATGGATTCAACTCACACTAGTCGACTGACCTTCAGCAAAAAGTCTACGAACAATAAATGCTGAAGGGGTTTTAGAGAACTGTGTACCCTCTAGCTGCTGGTGAGATGTAAAGTGGTAACATCCAATAATGAGAACAGAAAGGAGTTGCGTTTAAAAGTGAAAATTGAGCCACCATTCGATGCAGCAGGCCCACCACTGGGCCTCTCACCCGAGAAGACCAGAATCGAGAAGACACAGGCTGCAGCAGCTGCACTGCAGCCATATTTACAATAGCCAAGGCATGAAAACAACCAAAATGTCCACCAACAGATGAATGGATAAAGAGGAAGTGGTCCATGTACACAGTGGAATATTAGCCACGGAACAGTGAAACACTACTCTTTGAGGCACCACAGATGAGCCTAGAGATAATCACAGAACATGAGGTATGTTAGAAAGCTAACGGCATATATCCTATGATATCATTTATAGGTGTTATCTAACAACTGACACAAATGAACATATTTCCACAGAGAAAGACACTCACAGACTTAGAAAACAAACTGTGCTCATCTAAAAGGAAAGGTGGGGGAATGGATAAATTAAGATTAATTTTACCATACGTATACAAATACCTATTAACTACATATAACAAAACGACCGACCATATAGCAAGGGAGGTGTACAGAACACTCTGTAATAATTTACATGGGAAGAGGTTCTGTACACGACTAGACATATATAATGTCTAAATGAACCAGATTGTGTACACCTAGGACAAACAATATTCTAATCATTACCCCGATTAAAAAAATTAAAATAATGAACAAGAAGTAATCAAGACATAAACTTATGGGGGTTTTTCCTGGCACATTCCATTCTAATTTACAAACTAGGAACACGACTTCCAGAAAGGCTCTGCTACCCTAATAACCAGATTTGGGAATGGAGAAATGCTGCCGCCTTGTGGCCGTTTCCCTCAACAGCAGCTTTAAACGCAGTGCTAATGGTCACCAAATATTCACAATCATTGCAGGCCTGTAAATGACACCTGCTCTCAAAAAAGTCCTGGGGTCAAAAATCGACCAAAAAATTCAAAAGAAGGCAACATTCCAAGAAGACAATTTCAAGAGGTATATTGGTTGGACTCACACATTTTTTCTTCTCTTTTTTTTTAAAGAAAAGGAAAAGGCCTGGAAAAATGCTGAACATTAGTAATTATTAAAGACCAGCAAATGCAAATTACAAAAATTTATCATCTCACACCAGTCAGAATGGCTATTAGCATAAGTTCTGGAAACAATGAATGATGAAGGGGTTGTGGAGAAAGGTGTACACTCGGTTGTATGTTGGACGTGGTAAGAGCCACTAATGAAAACAGAATTCGGATGCCTTGAAAAGGTAAACATTGAGCTACCATTCCATCTAGCATACACACTGCTGGGCTTATCACCTGAGAAGATGAGAATCAAAAAGACACAGGCTGGCAATCCTGCCCTCCAGCAATATTTACCATAGCCAACACATGGAAGCAATGAAAATGTCCATCAACTGAGGAATGCACAAAGAAGAAGTGGTCCATGTACACAATGGAGTATTACTACAATGAAAAATATAGATTAAATTTAAAAAACAACATAAGTATGGAGACATCAGCATTTGGGGGTTTATCCGGGCACATTCTACTCTAATTTATAACTGATGAACACCGCTGGCAGGAAGGTCTGTTTCCCTAGTTACCAGAGTCGGAAATGTAGAAAAGCTGTCGCCCTCTTGCCGTTACCTGCAACAGAAGCTTTAAAACCTGTGCTAATGATCGCTTCATATGCACAAGTACTGCAGGGCTGAATATGAAACCTGCCCTCAAAATGTCTTGAGGGAAGTAATGGCCAAGAAATTTCAAAATGTGGCACATACTCAAGAAAAGAATTTGAAGAGGTAAGCTCTATTCACAGTTTGAAAAAGAAAGGACATGCCTTAAAGCTAAATTTCAATGGATTATTAGGCGCATGCAAATCCAACCACAAAGAGATATTAGCTCACACCAGTCAGAATAACCATCAGCAAGGAAACTACAAACAATAAATGCTGAAGGTGTTGTGGAGAAATGCATACCCTCCACTTTAAGTGGGACGTAACCTGGAAAGAGCCACTAATGAGAACAGAATGGTGGTGCCTTTAAAAGGTAAACACTGAGTTACCATATGAGATACAGCAGGCCCGATCCTGGGCCTATAACATAAGAAGACAGAATTGGAAAGACACAGGCAGGCAAATCTGCATTGCAGTAGTATTACAATAGCCAAGACATGGAGGCAACCAAAAAGTCCATCAAGAGGTGGTGAGTGGACAAAGAAGAACTGGTACATGTACAGATGGAATATTAGCTAGGGGAAAAAAATGAAACCATGCCATTTGCAGCACTGTAGATGATTCTAGAGGTAATCTGGCAAATTGTACTAAGTCAGAAAGCAAAAGACACATATTCTATAATATCACTTACAGGTGTTAGCTAAAAATTGATACCAATGAAGATATTTCCACAAAGAAAGGCAATCACAGATTCATTAAACAAACTTATGGTTCACCAAATGGAAACGTGTGAGGATTGGATAGATTAGGATATTGGAGTTAACACAGATATAGAAACACATGTGATATATATCATCACCAAAGACCCACGGAAAACTGAGAGAAGACTACTCAACATTGTGTCATAACCTACATGGGAAAATGATCCGAAGAAGTATAGATACATGTATATTTGTAAAAGAACCACATGTTGCACACCTAGAATAAACAAAACATTTTAATCAAATTTGCTCTGATAAAAAAAATTAAATTAAAAAAAGAACAAGAGGGGCTTCCCTGGTGGTGCAGTGGTTGGGAGTCTGCCTGCGAATGCAGGGGACACGGGTTCGAGCCCTGGTCTGGGAAGATCCCACACGCCGCGGAGCAACTAAGCCCGTGTGCCACAACTACTGAGCCTGTGCGTCTGGAGCCTGTGCTCCGCAACGGGAGAGGCCACGACAGTGAGAGGCCCGTGCACCACGATGAAGAGTGGCCCCCGCTTGCCGCAATTGGAGAAAGCCCTCGCACAGAAACGAAGACTCAACACAGCCAAAAATAAATAAATAAATTAAAAAAAACCAAAAAAACGAGGGCTTCCCTGGTGGCGCAGTGGTTGAGAGTCCGCCTGCTGATGCAGGGGACACGGGTTCGTGCCCCGGTCTGGGAAGATCCCACATGCTGCGGAGCAGCTGGGCCCGTGAGCCATGGCCGCTGAGCCTGTGCGTCCAGAGCCTGTGCTCCGCAATGGGAGAGGCCACAACAGTGAGAGGCCCGCGTAAAGCAAAAAAAAAAAAAAAAAAAAAAAAAAAAAAAAACGAACAAGAAGTAATGAGACCTAAACTTAAGGGGCTTTTTGCTGGCACAGTGCATTCTAATTTACAACCAGAACACGACTTCCATTAAGGCTCTGTCATCACTAATAAAGCAGCTTTATAAGCAATGTTGAAGGTAGCTTAAAAGAAATCTGACTAACTATTGATAGTAACAAGAAAACAAACAAAAGTAAAAATCTCACTGCAAAAATTACACATAGAGTAAGGGTAGTAGATCTAACACTTATTAAGCTTCTGTAAAGAAAAAAAGACAACAGTAGTATGTTTTTTTAAAAATCGAGGTCCAAAATAAATCAGAAATGAAAGAGATGATGTTACAACAGACACCACAGAAATACAGAGTATCCTAAGATATACACAGGGAAACTCAGAGCTCAGACTGGACAGAGCCCACTCTCCATTCCCCTGTACATGACTTACAGGAGCCTCAGGAACTGAGGAGGGGGTCCCTGAGGGGAGGCACAGTATAGAATATGTTAGGTATTAACATGACTGCATTCATCTTAAACGTGCCTGAACTACAGTAACACGAGATGATTTTGTCCTGTATGTACATCGGCACCTCTAGTCAGAACTGCAGATCTTTGGCTTCACCATCACTACTGACATCATTAGCTTCACCTGCTTTGGACCATCTCCTATAGGATTCCTAGAACCACAAAGCATTGAAGCTTCACAGGACCCAGAGTCTGTGTGACTCCACTCAGAGTCTCAGAGTCTCAACTCCACTCAGAGACTCAGATTCTCAACAGAGACTCCACTCTTGGAGGGCACACACAAAGTAGCGTGCATATCAAGACCCAGGGGAAGGAGCAGTGACCCCATAGGAGACTGACCAGACCTACCTGCTGGTTTTAGAGGGTCTCCTGCAGAGGCGGGGTGTGGCTATGGCTCATCGTGGGGACGACAACACTGGCAGTAGAAGTTCTGGGAAATACTCCTTGGCAAGAGCCCTCCTAGTGTAGCCTTTAGCCCCACCCAGAGCAAGGTAGGCTCCAGTGCTAGGTTGCCTCAGGCCAAACAACCAACAGGGAGGGAACCCAGTCCCATTCATCAGCAGACAAGTGGATTAAAGTTTTATTGAGCTCTGCCCACCAGAGCAACACCCAGCTCTACCCACCACCAGTCCCTCCCATCAGGAAGCTTGCACAAGCCTCTAAGCTAGACTCAGCCACCGGAGGGCAGACAGCAGAAGCAAGAAGGACTACAATTCTGCAGCCTGTGGAAGGAAAACCACATTCACAGAAAGATAGACAAAATGAAAAGGCAGAGGACTTTATAACAGATCAAGGAACAAGATAAAACCCCAGACAAAAGATGAAATGAGGTGGAGATAGGCAACCTTCCAGAAAAAGAATTCGGAATAATGATAGTGAAGATGATCCAAGACCTTGGAAAAAGAATGGAGGCAAAGATCAAGAAGATGCAAGAAATGCTTAACAAAGACCTAGAAGAATTAAGGAACAAACACCTAGAAGAATTAAAGAACAAACAGAGATGAACAATACAATAACTCAAATAAAAAATACACTAGAAGGAATCAGTGGCAGAATAACTGTGGCAGAAGAACGGATCAGTGACCTGGAAGACAGAAAGGTGGAAATCACTGCCATGGAACAGAATAAAGAAAAAGAATGTAAATAAATGAAGACACCTTAAGAGACCTCTGGGACAACGTTAAACGCAACAACATTCACATTTTAGGGGTCCCAGAAGGAGAAGAGAGAGAGAAAGGACCCGAGAAAATATTTGAAGAGATTATAGTCGAAAACTTCCCTAGCATGGGAAAGGAAATAGCCACCCAAGTCCAGGAAGCACAGAGAGTGCCGGGCAGGATAAACCAAAGGAGAAAAATGCCGATACACATAGTAATCAAATTGACAAAAATTAAAGACAATGAAAAATGATTGAAAGCAACAAGGGAAAAATGACAAATAACACACAAGGGAACTCCCATAAGGTTAACAGCTGATTTCTCAGCAGAAACTCTAGAAGCCAAAAGGGAGTGGCATGATATACTTAAAGTGATGAAAGGGAATAACCTACAGTCAAGATTACTCTACCCAGCAAGGATCTCATTCAGATTTGATGGAGAAATCAAAAGCTTTACAGACAAGCAAAAGCTGAGAGAATTCAGCACCACGAAACCAGCTCTATAACAAAAGCTAAAGGAACCTCTCTAAGTGGGAAACAGAAGAGAAGAAAAGGACTCACCAAGGCAAACCCATAACAATTAAGAAAATAGTAATAGAAACATACATATCGATAATTAACTTAAACGTGAATGGATTAAATGCTCCAACCAAAAGATACAGGTTCGCCGAATGGATGCAAAAACAAGACCCATATATATACTGCCTACAAGAGACTCATTTCAGACCTAGGGACACATACAGAGTGAAAGTGAAAGTATGGAAAAATATATTCCATGCAAATGAAAATCAAAAGAAATCTGAAGTAGCAATACTCATATCAGATAAAATAGACTTTAAAATAAAGAATGTTACAAAACACAAGGAAAAACACTACATCATGATCAAGGGTTCAATCCAAGAAGAAGATATAACAATTATAAATATATATGGGGCTTCCCTGGTGGCGCAGTGGTTGAGGGTCCACCTGCCAATGTAGGGAACGTGGGTTCGTGCCCTGGCCTGGGAGGATCCCACGTGCTGCAGAGGGGCTGGGCCCGTGAGCCATGCCCGCTTAGCCTGCGCTTCCGGAGCCTGTGCTCCACAGCGGGAGGGGCTGCAGCGGTGAGAGGCCCGCGTACTGGAAAAAAAAATATACATGTGTGTGTGTGTATATATATATATATATATATATATATATATTCCCAACATAGGAGCACCTCAATACATAAGCAACTGCTAACAGCTATAAAAGAGGAAATCGACAGTAACAAAATAATAGCGGGGGACTTTAACACCTCACTTACACCAGTGGTGATCATCCAGACAGAAAATTAATAAGGAAACATAAGCTTTAAATGACAGAAGAGACCAGATAAATTTAATTGATATTTATAGGACATTCCATCCCAAAACATCAGATTACACATTCTTCTCAACTGCACACAGAACATTCTCCAGGATAGATCACAAATAAAGCCTCAGTAAATTTAAGAAAACTGAAATCACATCAAGCAGCTGTGCCAACCACAATGCTATGAGATTAGAAATCAGTTACAGGGAAAAAAACGTAAAAAGCACAAACACATGGAGGCTGAACAATACGTTACTAAATACAAGAGATCACTGAAGAAATAAAAGAGGAAATCAAAAACTACTTAGAGACAAATGACAACAAAAACACGATGATCCAAAACCTATGGGATGCAGCAAAAGCAGTTCTAAGAGGGAAGTTTATAGCAATACAAGCCTACATCAAAAAACAAGAAAAATCTCAAATAAACAATCTAACCTTACACCTAGAGAAACTAAAGAAGAACAAAACCCAAAGTTAGTAGAAGGAAAGAAATCATAAAGATCAGAGCAGAAATAATTGAAATAGAAACAAAGAATACAATAGCAAAGATCAATAAAGCTAAAAGCTGGTTCTTTGAGAAGATAAACAAAACTGATAAACTTTTAGCCAGACTCAGGAAAAACAGAGAGAGGACTCAAATCAATAAAATTAGAAATGAAAAAGGAGAAGTTACAACAGACACTACAGAAATACAAACCATCATAAGAGACTATTACAAGCAACTCTATGCCAATAAAATGGACAACCTGGAAGAAATGGACAAATTCTAAGAATTCTTAGTCAGTTCCAAGACTGAACCAGGAAGAAATATAAAATATGAACAGACCAATCACAAGTAATGAAATTGAAACTGTGATTAAAAATCTGCCAACAAAAGCCCAGAACCAGATGGCATCACAGGTGAATTCTATCAAACATTTAGGGAAGAGCTAACACCGAACCTTCTCAAACTCTTCAAAAAAATTTCAGGGCAAGGAACCCTCCAAAACTCATTCTATAATGCCAACATCACCCTAATACAAAAACCAGACAAAGATACTACAAGAAAAGAAAATTATAGACGAATATCACTGATGAATATAAATGTAAAAATCCTCAACAAAATACTAGCAAACAGAATCGAACAACACATTAAAAGGATCATACACCATGATTAAGTGGGGTTTATCCCAGGGATGCAAGGATTCTTCAATATACACAAATCAATCAATGTGATACACCATATTAACAAACTGTAGAATAAAAACCATATAATCATTCAATAGATGCAGGAAAAGCTTTTGAGAAAATTCAACTCCCATTTATGATAAAAACTCTCCAGAAAGTGGGCATAGAGGGAACCTACCTCAACATAATAAAGCCCATATATGGCAAACTGACAGCAAACGTCATTCTCAATGGTGAAAAACTGAAAGCATTTCCTCTAAGATCAGGAACAAGATGAGGATGTCCACTCTCGCCACTATTATTCAACATCGTTTTGGAAGTCCTAGCTGCAGCAATCAGAGAAGAAAAAGAAATAAAAGGAATACAAATTGGAAAAGAAGAAGTAAAATTGTCACTGTTTGCAGATGACATAATACCATAGATAGAGAAGCCTAAAGATGCCACCAGAAAACTAATAGAGCTAATCAATGAATTTGGTAAAGTTGCAGGATACAAAATTAATGCACAGAAATCTCTTTCATTCCTTTACACTAACAATGAAAGATCAGAAAGAGAAATTAAGGAAAAAATCCCGTTACCATTGCAACAAAAAAATAAAATACATAGGAATAAACCTGTCTAGGGAAGTAAAAGACCTGTACTCAGAAAACTATAAGACACTGGTGAAAGAAATCAAATATGATATAAACAGATGGAGACATATACAATGTTCCTGGATTAGAAGAATCAATATTGTGAAAATGACTACACTACCCAAAGCAAATTACAGATTCAATGCAATCCCTATCAAATTACCGGGGCATTTTCTACAGAACTAGAACAAAAAATCTTAAAATTTGTAGGGAGACACAAAAGACCCCGGATAGCCAAAGCAGTCCTGAGGGGAAAAAAAAGAGCTGGAGGAATCAGACTTCCTGACTTCAGACTATACTACAAAGCTAAAGTAATCAAGAAAATATGGTACTGGCACAGAAACAGAAATACAGATCAATAGAACAGGACATAAAGCCCAGAGATAAACCCACGTACCTATGGTTAACTAATCTATGACAAAGGAGGCAAGGATATACAATGGGGAAAAGACAGTGTCTTCAATAAGTGGTGCTGGGAAAACTGGACAGCTACATGTAAAAGAATGAAATTAGAACACTCCTTAACACCATACACAAAAATAAACTCAAAATGGATTAGAGACCTAAATGTAAGACCAGACACTGTAAAATCTTATAGGAAAACATAAGCAGAACAATCTATGACATCAATCACAGCAAGATCCTTTTTGACCCACCTCCTAGAGAAATGGAAATAAAAACAAAAATTTAAAAACGGGACCTAATGAAACTTAAAATCTTTTGCATAGCAAGGGAAAGGAAAAGGCAACCCTCAGAATGGTAGAAAATTTTTTCAAATGAAGCAAATGACTAAGTATTAATGTCCAAAATTTACAAGCAACTCCTGTAGCTCAATAGCACAAAAACAAAAAACCCAATCCAAAAATGGGCAGGAGACCTATACAGACATTTCTCCAAAGAAGATATACAGGTTGCCAACAAACACATGAAAGGATGCTGAACATCACTAATCATTAGAGAAATGCAAATCAAAACTACAGTGAGGTATCACCTCACACCAGTCAGAATGGCCATCATTCAAAAAATCTACAAACAATAAATGCTGGAGAGGCATTTATTGGAGAAAAGGGAACCCTCTTGCACTGCTGGTGGGAATGTAGATTGATATAGCCACTAGGGAGAATGGTATGGAGGTTCCTTAGAAACTAAAAGTGGAACTACCATAGGACCCAGCAATCCCACTGCTGGGCATTTATCCTGAGAAAACCATAATTTAAAAAGAGTCATGTACCACAATGTGCACTGTAGCTCTATTTACAATACCCAGGACATGGAAGCAACCTAGGTGTCCATCGACAGATGAATGGATAAAGAAGATGTGGCACATATATACCATGGAATATTACTCAGCCATAAAAAGAAAGGAAATTGAGTTATTTGTAGTGAGGTGGATGGATCTAGAGTCTGTCCTACAGAGTGAAGTAAGTCAGAAAGAGAAAAGCAAATACCGTATGCTAACACATATATATGCAATCTAAAAAAAAACTTTATGAAGAAACTAGGGGCAGGAAAGGATGAAGGACACAGACGTAGAGAAAGCACTTGATGACACAGGGAGGGTGAAGGGAAAGCTGGGACAAAGTGAGAGAGTGGCATGAATATATATACACTGCCAAATGTAAAATCGATAGCTACTGGGAAGCAGCCACATAGCACAGGGAGATCAGCTCGGTGTTTTGTGACCACCTAAAGGGTTGGGATAAGGGGATGAGAGGCAGGTGCAAGAAGGAGGAGATATGGTGTTATATGTATACATAGAGCTGATTCACTTTTTTATACAGCAGAAACTAACACACCATTGTAAAGCAATTATACTCCAATAAAAGTGTAAAAGAAAAAAAATAAAGAAAGCCCAGAAATAAACCTACACACCTATGGTCCACTAATCTATGACAAAGGAGGCAAGGATATAAAATGGAGAAAAGACAGTCTCTTCAGTAAGTGGTGCTGGGAAAAATGGACAGCTACATGTAAAAGAATGAAATTAGAACACTCCTTAACACCATACACAAAAATAAACTCAAAATGCATTAGAGACCGAAATGTAAGACCAGACACTATAAAACTCTTAGAGGAAAACATAGGAAGAATACTCTTTGACATAAACCACAGCAAGATCTTTTTTGATCCACCTCCTAAAGTAATGGAATAAAAAACAAAAATAAACAAATGGGACCAGATGAAATTGAAAAGCTTTTGCAAAGCAAAAGAAACTACAAACAAGACAAAAAGACAACCCTCAGAATGGGAGAAAATACTTGCAAACGAATCAACAAAGGATTAATCTCCAATATATGTAAACAGCACATGCAGCTCAACAGTAAAAAAACAAACCACCCAATCCAAAAATGGGCAGATGACCTAAATAGACATTTGTCCCAAGAAGACACACAGATAGCCAAGAAGCACATGAAAAGCTGCTCCACATCATTAATTGTTAGAGAAATATAAACCAAAACTACAATGAGGTATCACCTCACACCAGTTAGAATGGGCATCATCAGAAAATCTACAAACAACAAATGCTGGAGACGGTGTGGAGAAAAGGGAACCCTCGTGCACTATTTGTGGGAATGTAAATTGATACAGTCACCTTGGAGAACAGTATGGAGGTTCCTTAGAAAACTAAAAATAGAATTACCATATGATCCAGCAATCCCACTAATGGGCATATACCCAGAGAAAACCATAATTCAAAAAGACACATTCACCACAATATTCATTGCAGCACTATTTACAATAGCCAGGTCATGAAAGCAAATAAAATGCCCACAGACAGACGAATGGATAAAGATGTGGTACATATATAAAATGGAATATTACTCAGCCATAAAAAGGCATGAAATTGGGTCATTTGTAGAGACGTGGATAGATCTAGAGACTGTCATACAGCGTGAAGTAAGTCAGAAGGAGCAAAACAAATATCGTGTATTAATGCATACATCTGTAACCTAGAAAAATGGTACAGATGAACTGGTTTGCAAGGCAGAAATAGAGACACAAATGTAGAGAACAAATGTATGGACACCAAGGGGGGAAACTGGCAGGGTGGTGATGGTGGGATGAATTGGGAGACTGGGATTGACATATACATACTTATATGTATAAAACAGATAACCAATAAGAACCTGCTGTATAAAAAAATAAAATAGGGCTTCCCTGGTGGCGCAGTGGTTGAGAGTCCGCCTGCCGATGCAGGGGACACGGGTTCGTGCCCCTATCCCGGAAGATCCCACATGCCGCGGAGCGGCTGGGCCCGCGAGCCATGGCCGCGGAGCCTGTGTGTCCGGAGCCTGTGCTCCGCAACGGGAGAGGCCACAGCAGTGAGAGGCCCGCGTACAGCAAAAAAAAAAAAAATAAATAAAATAAAATAAAATTCCAAGTTAAAAAAATAATATTAAAAAAATAAAACAGAAAAAAATTCTTTCATTCACATAGACGTATTTATATGAATGGATTATTTCCATGCTTGTATCTATAAATACAAAAAGAGGAATACAACCTACCTTGAACCAAAAAAGAAGAAAAAAAAAAAACAGAACCCACCAGTCATACAGAGGAAAACCCTATCAGGGCACTTGCTCCAGTGATAAACAATTCTGAAGTTGGTCAGAGGTGGGGAATCATCTCCCATGCAGCCAGCAGCCCACCCCCCACGCAAGGAGCGTCCTCATTGCAAAGCTGGGGGACCGTGCCGAGGCATCTGTGAGTAAACGTGAGCTGAGCCCCAGGCCAGCTGCTGCTGAACTGTTCCCACCCTTCCCAGGTAAAACACCTGAATATGTACAAGGGCTTGAAAGCCTAGAGGAAGGGCCGTGGAGCCACACCAGCGACAGCACGCAGGCCAACTTGGTGCCTGCAGGCCAGCCAGGATGGTCCTGGCCCTGGGTGCTCTTCTGGAAGCTTTCCACTTCCCTGCCTGAGGTACCCCTCCTGTCCCGGCCCCCACTGCTTTTTCCCTTCCTACCTCTGCCCGGGGAGAAATTCCAGCGACAGGTACGGGTGACACATCCTCTTCTTTAGCAGGTGGCAGCCTGGAAACTCCTGCGGAAAGTCCAGAAGAACCCCACTCACACCGGGCCACCCACAAAGCCATGGGCCCTCACTCCCTCCCACCAGCCCAGCCCCGACACTGCTGACGGGGCAGAGAATATGGCGTCAGGCACAGCTGCAGGGGCTCTTGCTGCCTGGAGGGATGTTTATATTGACCTCAACCCAGGCACACCTGGGGAGGGCTAGCCGGCAGGGTCAGCCTGCCCAGGTCAGCCAATCCTCGCCCCTCAGGGGCTCACGGTTGCAGGAAATGGGGCTTGCTGTACCGGCCAGGTCCAAAGAACAGGTGTGGGCTCCTGAGACTCAGGAGAGACAAGAGGCTGCAGCCCTAGCTTGTTTTCTAATCATTTTATCTGGCCCATGAGTGGGAGACAACTTCAATAAGACCCTCTATTAATGAGAGGAACCCAGGAGTCAGGGAGAGGAGGGGTGATGGGTGGAGACAGAGGCCTGGTGCCCTGGCTGCAGTGGAAGCCTCTGGAAGACCAGGCGGAGGGAGGCCGCACAGAGTGAAGCCCAGGGTCACAGACCTGTAGGAGGTACTGTTTGTTAGGTAAAGTACTGCTCTGAGGTGCCCTGGGTCAGCTCAACCGACAGGTGGGCTGGCGGTGCTCTGCAGTGACGTCTATGTGCACGGTTCCTGTGTGCCCAGCCCTGCTGGGGTAACTGCCCAGGGGGGCTCCGTATCCAGGGAGGGGCCTGACCACGAGAGCCCCGTGGGCTGCTGGTGACGTGGTAAAGGACTTCAGGACAGTCAATGAATCCACCGAGGATATACATCCAGTAGTTCCTAATTCCTACACCCTGCTGGTCATTCTACCATCCACCAGGACATGGTATTCTGTATTAGACTTCAATGATGCCTTCTTCTGTATTCCATTACTGCCAGAGTCACAAGAAATTTTGGCTGTGAGTGGCAGGACTCAACATACAACAAAATCAATACTGCTGGGCCGTCCTGCCCCAAGGGTTCAAAAATTCCCACACCATCTTTGGGGAAACGTTAGCTAAAGACCTAAAAGTTCTACCTCTGGAGAAGGGAACCCTCCTTCAATATGCAGATGACATTCTGATCACCAGCCCTACTAAGGAGGCCTCTCAACTACCTAGCCAATAAAGATAGAAGGTGTCCAAGAAAAAGGCTCAAATATCACAGGCTAAGGTGATCTGCCTGGGCTTCATTCTCACAGAAGGTCGGAGAAGCCCATCCCAGGAAAGGGAAGAAGCCATTTGCAGCCTTACCCCTTCTAAAACTAGAAGACAGCTTAGGGGTTCCTGGGGAGGCCGGGGTTTGCTGCATCTGGATCCCTAACTACAGTCTAATAGCTGGGCCTCTATATGAAACACTGACACGAAAAGATGATGATCCTTTTGAGTAGAATCCAGAAGCAGCCTTTCAAGAATGGAAAGAGCCGTCAATTCAGACCCTTGCCCAGGAACTCCCTAATTTAGCTGAACCCTTTGACCTTTACATTCCCGGTCGAAGGTGAATCGCCCTTTTAGTATTAGTGCAAAAACTGGGATCACTTGAAATGGAACAACGAAAGAATGCCCTTCAGGTAGGATAAACTATGGTCACCAAGGGCTTTGCCCACCGCCCCATGAGGCCAGGATACTGGGGGTATCTAAAAACCTGGAAATCAGCAGCCTGCAAGGCCAACTCCCTCCTAAGGGAAAAGGACCCCACGTGGTGATCCTAACCACCCACCATGCCCTGAAGTTGCAGGGGTCGCTCCGGGGACACACAGACCTCGAGAGAGGAGGCCCTCCAACTCCAACCTCCAGAGAGACAACCGGGGGCAACAGGCCCCAATGACGACTCGTGTGACCATCACTTGACCTGGAGTTTCTCTCAGAAAACAAGAGTGTGCCCCGAAAGAGCAGACTACTGCTTGCAGGACTTACTGCACCCAGAGGGGAGCTAATAAGCTTGGCGTGGGAACCGTATATCACGCTGTCACCATAGAAAAACCTACAGACACCGTGGTGATGGTGGCCAGTGAGACCGGCTGGACTCCTGGCTACTTCAAAAGGCCGTTGACTCAGTGGCCGTCATGGTCGTGGATCACCACCGGCCCTGGACTGTCTGGGAGCTGAGCAGGCAGGGCTCTGACACCGGGTGCTGTTTGTACGTTAATTGAGGGGCCTAATTGAAGAAAGCACAGACTACTGGTCAGAGCATCTAGGCTGGCAGGAACCGTCAGCTTAAGGTGGCCGAACAACTGTGGGGTGGGGTAAAACCTCCCCCCCCCCCAGCGTCTCTGCGCATCTCTTTCCTGGACCCTTAGAGGTCATTAGAATCTATAACACTTCCAATGCTGGTGCTCAGGCGGACGAGCAGTGAGGCAGGAGGCCTGGGGACAATCAACCTCACCTGGAGGCTGCTGGGGAGAAGTTCTGCCCCTCCCCCCCGGGTATGAGGACTCCCAACTCAGCACGAAGCAGTTACAGAAGAGGGGTCTGCACCCTCAGCACCCCAAGAATGAGGTACGGGACAAAAAGCAGAGGAGGTGTTTTTCTCCGGCAAAGCCCATTCAAAATTCCTGGGAGATAAAGTTAGTATCTGGTCAATAAAATAAAGTCTAACCTTTTTTTCCTTTGTGCTTTGTCTAATTTCACTTGCTCCTAGGTTTCCACATGCAGAGGTCCCACACCCAGCACTTCAGACGCGATTTCCTAGTGCAGAATGGCTGGGCCGACACCTCAGCTTGCGGGGCCCCTGCAGACTCCGCGACATAGAGCCTGAGCTCCAGGCAACCCGGCCCTCGAGAGCTCCGCCCCCTCCCTCCCGCTGCCGGGATCCCTACACAGCAGCCCCGCCCACAGCCCGCGGGGGAGCGCACGCTCTCACCTCTCCATTCTCTGATCAAAATATAACGTTTCCTTTGCTTCTGAACCAAACTCAGTCTCGTTCTTTTGCCTCCAACGACACTGGGCAGGGGGACCCTTGTTGGGGTCCACTCTGGAGGATCAGTAACAGAAATTGAGAACATTGTAACTTCAGTGAACAGATGTGTGAGCCAAACTGTAATTAACATAGAGCAGTGTATAAGGCTCGGGTAAAATAAGATGTTTCTAAGACGTCCATTAGATATTTCCATCACTTTATTATAAGCAAGTTCAGTAGAGGGGTTTGTCTTATTTGTCAGGTCAATATTAGAGAAATGACGTGATATCTTTCCAAGGATGGTCATCTAATAATCTTGGCTGAAGCTTCAATCTTGTTTTGAATGCTTTTCCACTGAAAATGAGACCTCTCTTTCAGCTCCCCCATTTCCGAGAAGTATAAAACCTTATACCGTATTATTACCAAACGGAAAACGCGGGAGGAGGGATAAATTAACAGTTTGGGATTAACACATACACACTGCTATGTATAAAATAGATCATCAACAAGGAACTTCTGTATAACACAGGGAACAACATTCAATATTCTGTAATAACCTATAAGGGGAAATCATCTGAAAAAGAATACATATCTATAACTATATCATGTATCAACGACAGATAAAATGTAACCTAAGGGAGGCCGATGGTGAGCGCTTCTGACCCTGAAGATTTCAATCAACTAAAGCTCGGACTCTGACTACTGCCTAAGGCCCTTAATGAACATACGTGTACCCATAGCTTAAAAATTTCCCAGTTTGGGGTTCGGGGAGACACTGATTTGGAAAAATCCCTGGTGTCCTCCTTACATGAAAAGGACTCTACCTACAGCTAAAACATGCCTGACACCCAGAGGATGGTACACTGTTTTGACCCGGAAGAGTTTGGAAAAGGCACCTCATCTCCTCATCTCCTGGTAGTCGGGTTCACCCCTCCAGCCTCTTTTCTAACAAGCTCCCCACTTGCAGAATCAGCAGCTTTAACCTCCTGTTTCGTACAGTTAGAAATTTGTCCGGAGGATGAACGGGAAGAGGGGGAACCAATGAGAGACCAGCCCTAGGTGTTTGGACAGGCACATGTCACTCTAATTTCCAAGCAGGAAGAACAACTAACTAAAGTCTCAGCCTGCACCCTGGAACAAGAATAGGGCCTGAAGCAATCCTGGGGTTTTGTGGCCAGTGCTCAAAAAAGGGACTTAAAAAATGGAGCTCAGGGGCACTGCAATTGACAAACCTGCAGGGTTATAAATGATAACAATCTTCCAAAAATATATTGAGGTAAGGCAACGAAAAGGATTTGAGAGCAAGGCAGAATTGCAGGAAACAGTTTTCAAGAGATAGTTTGGAGTCGCCTTTAAAGCACATGAAAAGCGGCAGAACTTCGACAATGCTGCAGTTAGCCAAAAAGGGCCTATGCGTTTTTCCTGAATATATTTAGTAAAAAACGCAGATGCCCTTTTTGGCCAACCAAGCAAGCGGGCAATGCAAATCAGCACTACAAAGAAGTCTCACTCGCATCTGTCAAAAGGGCCATCCTGGAAAAGTGTAAAAACCAGAAATGCAGCACAAGCCATGGAGAAAAGGGAGCCTTGTTACGCTGATGGGCGGGATGTAAAATGCCAACGGCCACTCTGGAGAAGTGTATGGTGTTTCCTAAAACATCTAAAAAACAGAGCTACAGTGCATAGGGCACTTCCACTCATGGGCGTATATATTCGGAAAACCAAAAATCAACAGGACACAGGCACCCCAAAGTTTAGGGCTGCTCGGTTTACAAGGACCTTGACTCGGGTACACCTTAAATATCCCAGGAAACAAAAAAATGGGTAAACAAATTGTGGTATTTATGTACAATGGAATATCACTCAGCCATGAAATCAACGTCCTAAGGCTAGTAGCAGCATAATGAGTGATTTAGGTATGATGATACTAAGAGAAATAAGTCACACAGGTAACGAAACTTCTATCACCTATAGACGGAAAGTAAAAATCTCTACACGTAAACTGAATTACAAAACAGAACGGAGTCACACATTTAGAAAACACACTATGGCTGCTTACGGGGAAAGATGAGGTGGGGTGATGCAAAAAACAAGAGTTTGAAATTAGCAGATACCGTTCCATCAACCAAATATATAATAGACAAGACCTACTCATTGCTCAGTGAGCAGGACTCAACACACCCTATTCACCGCAGAAGAATATATCTGCGTAGTAGGAATCTTAAAAAAAGTATTTATTGATATTTCTCGGTAAGTGAATATAGTGGGTGTAAAGGGGCACAAACACAGCATTGAAAATCAGCTAAACCCCATTATAAATATAAATTACAAAAAAAAAAAAAAGATAGTGAAAGAGAAATTCTTACAAAATTCGTTCAGGAGCTGTGATGCAACCTGGATTGACCACATGTAGACCCACATCTGGAAGAGACATAAGGCTGGACACTCTTGGGTCCGACAGGATTGGTGAGGTTGGGTGAGCAAATGCAGACCCTTTAAAGTAATACTGCGTGCTACCCATTCCATGGGTCCCAAATCTCCAGGTTCAAGGGAATCTTCCTACAGCTAAAACATGCATGGGAAACCCAGAGGATGGTACACCCAGTGATCGGGAAAGGTTTCTAAAACGCACGTTATTTTTCATCTCCTGGTGCTCGGGTTTGCCATTCCAGCCGCTTTACTATCAATCTCCCCACTTGGAGAATCAGCACCTTTAACCTCCTGTTTCGTACAGTTTGCAAATTGTCCAGAGGATGAACGGGGAGAGGGGGAACCAATGAGAGACCAGCTCTAGGTGTTTGGACAGGCACATGTCACTCTAATTTCCAATCAAGAATAAGAATTAACCAAAGGCTCAGCCTGCCCCCCGGAACCAGAATAGGGCCTGAAGCAATCCTGCGGTTTTGCAGCCAGCTCACGAAAAAGCGAGTTGAAAGATGGAGCTCAGGGGCACTGCAATTCACAAACCTGTAGAGTTATAAAGGACAACTATCGTCCAAAAATATATTGAGGGAAGGCAACGAAGAGGATTTGAAAGCAAGGCAGAATTGTAGGAAACAGTTTTTAAGAGGTAGATTGGAGTCGCCTTTAAAGCAAGTGAAAAGAGACAGAACTTCGACAATGATGCAGTTGACCAAAAAGGGCGTATGTTTTTTTTTCCTGAATATAGTCAAGACTGAGTCCCCAGAAGGGCCTTCCTACTGCCAGGCACAGCCCAGTTTGGGTCCCTCCTCTTGCATCAGGGAGTTGCAGGTGTAGACGGTTCGAAAGAACCTCTTTCTAGGCTCTTGTAGCAAAGTCATGGCCACCAGTCAGACTGCCTCCTGGCCATCCGGCAGGGCACAGAGCACAGCAAAAGGTATCCACCCCTTCTACAGCAATGTCAGTCGGCTCACTGGCTTGGCAAGGTAAGTACCCGGGTTCCATACCCTGCCCCACATGAATGTACAGCCCCGCCTGTTCCCTACAGATAAGTGCACACAAGATAAATGCAGCCCTGATGCCCTCTCCCCATCCTGTCCCTGTAGAAGGTGGTGGCAGAAATGAACCGCCTGGGCATGATGGTGGACTTGTCCCATGTCTCGGATGCTGTGGCACGGCAAGCCCTAGAAGTGTCACAGGCACCTGTCATCTTCTCCCACTCAGTGGCCTGGGGGGTGTGCAAGAACTCTCGGAATGTTCCTGATGATATCCTGCAGCTTCTCGTGAGAGACTGCCCTGGCCCTAATCCCTAAAGCAAGAGGTTCAAACCAGGAGCCCTTGAACCTGAGCCTCTTCTCCCTCCATTTCCTCAAACGCCAGGTTAAATATCTTCTGCCCCCAAAACCCACGGTCCACAGCCCCTGAACTCTTGAGCCCTAGGTGGGGGTCTAGGTGGTAAGATACTCCTCCAAACCCGGAAACCCAGGGCCAAGACACCACCCAGACCAGGGCTGCGGCTCTTCTATTCACACAAACCCAGAGAGGAGACGACTCTGACCTCAAAGCCAGGGCTGAACACCTTCCTCACAGGGGCCGAGAGAGTGAACAGGCAGGTGGCTGTGCTGGGAGCCAAGCTGACTGTCCACCGGTCCGCCCCTGCAGAAGAACGGTGGCATCGTGATGGTGTCCTTGTCCGTGCGGGTGCTGCAGTGCAACCCGTTAGCCAACATGTCTACTGGGGCAGGTGAGCCCCACCCTGGGCTCTCTGAAAACTCTGATTTGGAGCTGAAGCTGGGTCCAAATTTGGAGAGGACTTCAGAAGAGCCCCAGTGGTTTGACGCACCTGTTGGCAATAGGTACAGCTCCCAAAAACCCAATAATGGACGGTACACAGCACCTTGGTGCCATGTGGAACTGGAGCCATGGAATCAAAACTGTGATAATGATGGGTATCAGGGAGGCTGTCAGACACAGAGCCCGGGTGCTGCCCATCTGTGCCTCTGCAGGGGCTCCTAAAGCACACTGCCCCTACCTCTGGCCAAGGGACTGGACAGCTCCTTAGGTCTCTGGGGCCTTCATCAGTTGTACTCTTGTTGCTCTCTCATCCTCCACACCCGGGGAAAGGAGCCCCCACAGGTTCTCAAGGAGACTGGGAGGCAGGGTGAATCTTGGGTGGGAAATGGCCCAAACTGGGGGCTCTGGGGTCCACTCCAAATCTGAAGTCCAGTTCTAGAGCCAGCTGGGATCACTTCAGATCAAACCTCAGGGCCCTCTAGTTGGTACTCTCGGTGCCAGGCCACGAAGGAACTGGCCTGTTTGGCCTACAGGCTGCAAAAAGGGGAATCAACAGAGGTCAGTCATCACCCCACCCCTGCCCTGGAAGCCCCACGCTGCTGACTTTCCATTCTTCAGATCACTTCGACCACATCAGGGCAGTCATTGGATGCAAGTTCATCGGGATTGGCGGAGATTATGACGGGGCTGGCCGGTGGGTGCTTCCCCGTGGCTTGTCTCGGGCTGGCTGGGCAGCAGTGGGGCTTTCACAGCCACCGTGCCCACCACACTGTGGTCCTCATGGCCTTGACCATAGCCTCAGGTGTGCTGGCCCAACTGGTATCTCCCCTCTCCCAGGGTCTGCTTCCTGGGCTCTCCTGTCTGTTTGACCCTACTCTAGGCCCTCATATTTGTCTAAAACACCACACAGAGCTCATCTGCCCAGCATCTGCGCCCATCCAGTGCCAGCAGACCAGACCCATGGCCTCTGAGCAGACTCTTAGCAAGGTCTGGGCTGGGCTGACCATCTTCTCTGCCTGCAGTTGGGTATGTGCATGCAGGGGGCTCAACCCAGTTCTTAAAAAGCTTTTCTTCTCTTTATAAATGGTGGCAAAAAGTGCATTCAGTGAAAGGCATAGATCTTAACAGTACAACTCAATGACTTTTGATGAATAGTCGAGGCGCTTTTGGGGTCTTCCTCTGAAGGATGAAGAGCAGGAGTGAATCATTTACTCTCTCCAAGTCTCCACCTTCCATATCTGACCAGGGCTGGGGTTCAGTGGACCCTGGACACATAGGGCTTTGGTTCTGACTCAGGACCAGGGAACAGGTCTGAGGCCCAAGAGCTGGCTGGCTGGCGGCCACAAAGGTTCCCACAGGGGCTGGAGGACGTGTCCATATACCCGGTACTGATAGAGGAGTTGCTGGGGCATGGCTGGAGTGAGAAAGAGCTCTGGGGTGTGCTTCGAGGAAACGTGTGGTGGGTCTTCAGACAGGTGGAACAGGTATGCTGGGCTGGGCAAAAGAGTAGCTCTGAGCAGGCGGTCTGAGCAGGTGTACGTGGGGGTGCTGTGAGAGGAGCTGCCCGCTGACTGCCGCCTCCAGGTACGGGAGGAGAACAAGGGACAGAGTCGCTTGGAGGATGAGTTCCCAGATGAGCAGCTGGGCAGCTGGGCAGCTCTTGCTGCTCCGTCCTCCCACGTCTGCATCAGAGAGAGGATCTGGCTCCAGACCAGAAACTAACCAGAGCTGCGGTTCGTGGGAATCCCATGTTGTCACCTAAGTGGTCATTCTCAAAATCTTGCCCCCACATGGGCCCAGGCCTCACAGTTATTGTCGCCTTCCCAGTCCTCATTGTTTGGCTCTGGTGATCCAGTTAATCCTGCCAGATGTCACTTTGGCAGCCACAGATACCCCACAAAGTTTCCTTGCATACGAGCACAAACATTTCCTGAAAATAACTGTTTTAGAAATGGAATCAGCATGAGTGTCCATCTCCGTGGTGGGGTCTGTGGTGCAGGCTCCCAATACTGGGGTTTGGTGGGGGACCCTGCAGTTTAGACACCGGATACTAAAGGAAGACCTGTTGGCAGTGGCCTGAGGAAACCCAGGTGGCTTGCCTCAGCACTGGAAGAAGACAGTGAGTGGCTCTGGTTGCGGGAGGGTGGACCTTACTCGGTTCCCTCTGTGTAGCTCACCTCCATCCACATCCTGACCCACTGAGTACCACCTGGGGATCTTTCAGGGAATTCTGGTTCAGATGCCCAAGAAGAGAACATGCCTAGATCACAAATGATCTTTGTACCTATTTGGACAGAGCCCAGAATCTCAGGCTACTTAATGAGCCATGGACCTCCAATGGCTAGACTGCTCTGGATGTGGACACACCTCCTCCCCTGTTCCTCAGGGACTTCCTCTCTAGTCGGTTCAGGCTACTTAGACAACCACCCGATCTTCCCCCAGTTCATTAATGATAATAGAAACTGCACTAATTATAGCCAAAATTGAGTTAATACATTGAGTTAATAATGAGAGGTAGGGCTTCCCTGGGGGCGCAGTGGTTAAGAATCCACCTGCCAGTGCCGGGGACACGGGTTTGAGCCCTGCTCCGGGAAGATCCAACATGCCGAGGAGCAACTATGCCCGTGCGGCACAACTACTGAGCCTGCGCTCTACAGCCCGTGCGCCACAACTACTGAGGCCACGTGCCGCAACGACTGAGCTCACGTGCCGCAACTACTGAAGCCCACGCGCCTAGAGCCGGTGCTCCGCAACAAGAGAAGCCACCACAATGAGAAGCCTGCGCACCGCAACGAGGAGGAGCCCCCGCTCACCGCAACTAGAGAGCCCACGTGCAGCAACGAAGACCCAACACAGCCAAAAATAAACAAACAAATAAATAAATAAAATGAAAAGAGAAAAAAGATACAATACAGTATTGTTAACCATAGTTGCCATGCTGTACATTACATCCCAGAATGTATCTGTCTTGTAACTGGAAGTTTGTATCCTCTGAGCACCTTCACCCATTTCCCCCCCACCTCATCCCCATAGGTTAAAATTTTAAATAGAGAAGCCCAGGTAAGCTTCAATGAGAAGATGACATCTGAGCAGAGATTTGAGTTAGCCAAGTTGGTATCTAGTGGAAGAGTGCACAGGAGAGGAAAGGGCCAGTGCAAAGACCCTGGGGCAGGAGCTTGTCTGGCGTGGTAGAAGAACAGGAAGGAGGCCACTGTGGTTGCAGCACAGAAAGGAGAAGAGGGTAACGGAAGTCAGATACACAATGGATGGAGAGCAGCGAGCAGGTAGGACACAGCGGTCGGACCCCAAATGGCCTTGTCGGACGCTCTGCGGGCTGTGTTAGCTCTTCACGGTAGGAGCCAGTGAAGGATTTTAAGGAGAGGAGTGGCATGGCTGATCACATTCCCCATGATCACGCCGACGGCTGTAGGAAAAAGAGACTGTGGGGGCCACGGTAGACACTGGCAGGTCATCAGAAGGCTCTTCTGCCACCGATGTCAGAGATGATGGTGGCTCCGGACGGAGAGATAGTAGGGGAGGTGGTGAGAAGTGGTCACATTCTGAAAATATTTTGAAGGTAGAGCAACGGGAGTAAAACGAAGAAAATCAAAATCCCGTGGCCCAGAGATAACCGTTAATTTATTTATTCTAAGCAAACTCGGTCCCTCCTAAAAACCACAAAGCTTGCCAAGGATGCTCTTCTCAGAGGTCCTACCTTTGTACTACTCAGCCCACTCCGGCATGCCCTCCCCCTCTGCCACTCTCCCAAAACTGCTCTGATTCAAGTCACCAATTACCTCGAAGTGGCTCAGTCTACGAGACACTGACCTGTCCTCAATCTTGTTCTACTAGCAGCATGTGGCACGGTGAAGCCTCCCCTCTTGCTTGATCTCTCTCCTCCCTGGGTTCATCGACCGCACACTCTCCCAGTTTTCCTCTCTACCCCTGCTTTGCAGTCTCTTTTGCTGGTTTCACCTCCTGCCCTCACATGTTGAGGTTGCTCCTCAGTCGTGGGCCCTCTTCCCTTCTAATTTCACACATCCTCCCTCACAAATTTATTCACTCCCATGGTTTAAAATATTGGCCATGATCATCTCCAAAGGCATCCCAACCTCACACCAACTGCTCAAAACACATCCCCACTCGGATGTCGTAAGGGCACCTCCTAGTCCACATGTAGAAAACAAAGCCTTGATCTCCCCTCCTAAGCCTTGTCCTCTGCCTCCAATTATTTATTCAGAAGACACTTACTGAGCCCCTAAGATATGCCAAGCACTGGTAGGCACTAGAGATAAAATGATGAGGCAGGAGGGAAAGGTTCAATAGAACAGAGGGTTATAGAAAGGGAACTTACAAATATGTGTGGAATTAAAACTGTGCGTGGTGCTATGACGGAGCAGTTACGTAAGGCTGTGGGAGTCTAGGTCAGCAGGGAAGAGACTGATGGGGGGTGAGGAGGGCCTCCCTTAAGAAATAATCTCTGGCGACTTCCCTGGTGGCGCAATGGCTCAGAATCCGCCAGCCAGCACTATTTACAATAGCCAGGATGTGGAAGCAACCTAAGTGTCCATCGACAGACGAATAGTAAAGAAGATGTTGCACATACATACAATGGAATATTACTCAGCCATAAAAAGAAACGAAATTGAGTTACTTGTAGTGAGGTGGATAGACCTAGAGTCTGTCATACAGAGTGAAGTAAGTCAGAAAGAGAAAGGCAAATACCATATAATATCATTTACATGTGGAATCGAAAACAGGACACAAATGAACATGTCAGCAAAACAGAAACAAACACACAGATATAGAAAACAGAGTTGTGGTTGCCAAGGAGAGAGTGATGGAAAGGTTGGGAGTTTCGGAATAGCAGAAGCAAACTATTCTCCATAGGATGGACAAGCCACAAAGACCTACTGTACAGCAGAGGAAACTATATTCAGTATCCTGTGATAAACCATAATGGAAAAGTATATATATATATATATATATATACATATATATATATATGACTGAATCACTTTGCTGCACAGCAGAAATTAATACAATAATGTATAAAGGCTGCAGAGGGTGTGGAGAAAAGGTAACCCTCCTGCACTGTTGGTGGGAATGTAAACTGATACAGCCACTATGGAGAACAATATGGAGATTCCTTAAAAGCTAAAAATAGAACTACCATATGACCCAGCAATCCCACTACTGGGCATATACCCGGAGAAAACCATAATTCAAAAAGATACATGTACCACAATGTTCACTGTAGCACTATCTACAATAGCCAGGACATAGAAGCAACCTAAATGTCCATCGACAGAAGAATACAGAAAGAAGATGTGGCCTATATATAAAATGGAGTATTACTCAGCCATAAAAAGGAACAAAACTGAGTTATTTGTAGTGAGGTGGTTGGACCTAGAGTCTGTCATACAGAGTGAAGTACGTCAGAAAGAGAAAAACAAATACCGTATGTGAACACATATATATGGAATTCAGAAAAATGGTACTGACGAACCTAGTGACAGGGCAGGAATAAAGACACAGATGTAGAGAACGGACTTCAGGACACAGGGCTGAAGGGGAGACAGGGACGTAGTGAGAGAGTAGCACTGACATGTATACACTACCAAATGGAAAAGAGCTAGTGGTAAGCTGCCGCATAGCACAGGGAGATCAGCTCGGTGCTTTATGTCCCCCACAGGGGTGGGATAGGGAGTCTGGGAGGGAGCCTCAAGACGGGGGGATATGGGGATATATGTATACATACAGGGGATTCACTTTGTTGTAAAGCAGAAACTAATACAGTGTTATAAAGCAATTATACTCTAATAAACATGTATTTTAAAATACCACAACGTTGTAAATCAACTACACTAGAAAATATTTCTTAAGTGAAAAAGAGTTTTTGAATGTAAGTTTTATAGTGTGTGTGTACCACAGGTTCAATACATATGAATTATGTCAAATTGATTACATTGTTTTTCAAAATAAAGAGTTTTTGATATTCTACATCAGCTGCATAATATAAATGAAGAAAAACTATATTATTTTTTTCTAAAGTTCAGAAATACCCATTTTGCTCAATCGGTATACTATAAACCACTAACTGTTAAAAAGGGATTCGTGACCTCTTCCTTCCAAAGAAATATTTCTGCACTCACACAAGTTTAATAGAATGTTCCGCCATGAACTGGCTTCCCACCTTAGAGACACGAGATTTGCATCCTGAAATCTCTTTCTTGCAAAAATGTCCAATTAGTATCCTAGCATTACAGAAAAGAAATGTTTTCCAGATCTCAAATTACATACAACTTTATCAAGACATCATGTATGTTTTCTTTTTTCCACACACACAGACTGCATTTTATTTTTACAAGAGACAAATCAACTGACACCAAGCTTTGTAAATGGATGACCACAACAAAAGCAACAATGACTGTAATTCCCAAACACGAAACACACTCATACTATTGTCATAATATTGGCATTCAGTCCAGGAATCCTCCACCGTAACAGCTCCTTTATTTTGCAGTGAAAGACATCATGGTTTTGTTTTGTTTTTTTGCGGTACGCGGGCCTACCACTGTTGTGGGCTCTCCCGTTGTGGAGCATAGGCTCCGGACGTGCAGGCTCAGCGGCCATGGCTCACGGGCCTAGCCGCTTCATGGCATGTGGGATCTTCCCGGACCGGGGCACGAACCCGTGTCCCCTGCATCGGCAGGCGGACTCTCAACCACTGCACCACCAGGGAAGCCCGACATCTATATACTGAAATTATCAGCACTCACCTGAGATCTTCAAAAATCAACAAAAACATAATTTTGTGCTTTCATTTATTCTGGTTCTAAGTGGTCATTTCTAAAGGAAAGTATTTAAGCATGTTAACGTCATCTTATAACATCATATTTCAAATGACTACCGTCTCTCCAAAGATGCAATATGAGGAACTCATAAGTAGGCTCTCCAAAGTTTTACTCTCTGAATCTGTATTACACTTCTGCTGAAATTCACACTGTTCATTATTCTCTGAGAATATTCTTTTTCTTGTATGCCCATCTCACATGCTCTTTCATTTCATGAAGTTTTTTCCTACAATTTTATGCCTAGTTTATTTCTGAGAAAATGCATTATTCCAGATTGATATTTATAGACACAAAGACTTCTATATAATTCCCTGAGAGTTTCAAGAACTCCTTATTCTTTTTTTTTAAATACCTAGATTCTGAAGCTCTCCACAAGGCATTTCTAAAATTGTATTTACATAAGTATCTACATATTAATCACACATTAATGCGTTTACAATTGTATTATGCTTTATTGCTAATTTTGGAGCATAAACGTAGCTTATTTACCACCCTCTTGGAAATCACTTTAACATTTGCACTTAGGACTTGAAAGAGAATGGGTAAATAAAAACCTGAAGAATATGCAAATACAATTTATATATTTCTCATAAAATTAGGTGATTATCTAACCTTTATCCAGAAAAAAGAAGAGCCCACATACTCTGCAGTCATGATACTCGAGAATGTGTGGTCTTCCAGCAGGAAAACATGCAGTAATCCACGTGGCAGAGTTTACCTGTGAGCAGCTGGGGTTAGTGTCCTATGTATTCCTTACATGCAACATATCAGGAGTGGCCAAAGGGAATTTGTCAGTTGTGGCAATAAGTATAATGAAGATTTGTAGCAGGTCATGCTCATATATTCAGCACAGGTACAATCAACATTTTGCTCAATTCTGGTAGATCTAAATCTGTATCTGTTACCTTGTTTTTAACGAGGAAATATCAGAACTGACTTACAAAAAAAAAGTGTTTTGTTTGTTTGTTTTAATTAGTCACGGTGAGTAAGACATAGCTCAGAACAGCTAATGTGACTTAGTGATTCTCTCATCAGGAAATACAGTTTCTACTTCCGTTTATTCTCCACATCCTGTAGTAAGTTAAGTTTCAGTGAAAGATAAATCTACAGGGCGAAAAGAAAACTTACATGTGTTGATAAGATCATTCTGACAGGTTTTACCATGTATGTCAGTGTTTCTGGTGATGGACACAAGTCAGAGCTCCATGCTCTGACATTTTCACTGATGTCATTCCCCTTCATCCTCAATTTGAAAGTGGATAAAAATGTTTTCTATGTTTTCTTCTTTAAGAAATTAAATAAAGAATGCTTTCTAGACATGATGCTCTAATGACTTTCAGTCAGTGATCATCAAGAGAGGAAAAGCACAGAATCTCATCCCCACAGAAGGGTGACATTCAGTGAGGTAAGAAAATTCTCCCCAAAATCAGAGCTTCATCTTTAACACTCAATCAAAGGCTTTCACAGGTTCTTCATCGCTCTGCACTCAGCCTTACCATATGGGATTGGCCCTGAGAATCTCACACCAGATGACTGACAAACATGTCATAGTGCACTGATCTCGTACCGGATCCTGCCTCTCTTAATGATCTCCCTCAGGGACATTGCAATATTCTAGGATATTTCCTGGAGCCCTCTACTGTATACAGGTACACTTCCAAGTACAAACAGAAGCTTTGATTCTCCCTGGGACCCCTGCTCTGTCCAACCAACCTCTCTAGAAATATGATGTTCTAATCTCTCCTGATTAGAACATTGCACGGTCTCTCCCTGTGCTAATTTAGTAAAGGTAAAAGAGAAACAAGAAAGGGCAAACTATGCAGGGAGCAACATATAAGATTCCTTTACTTAATGCATTTATCTGATATACACAAACATTGAGAAATATACATTCATTTCATAATGGTCAAGAAAAGAGGAGGAGGAACCTCCATGCCAACAGTATATATAAAGTGGAATCAATCTTGCAAAAGCTCCAGCTAAAGCTTAGCTACGAGGTACTAACTCTTCTCATAAAGAAGCAATAGTTCTCCATCATTTGAAGCACACTGAGGACTCAGACAGCTGGACGCTGAGGGTGTAGTCTCCTCACTCGAATTCTGTACCTGCATCACAGAGCAATGAAATATTCCCAAAGAATTATTAAGGATGAGGTGGGGAGCCAAAATAAAAAAGATGAATCCACAGTCTGCCCTACCATCCGTTCTGCTGGATATCACCACCATCTTGGCCCAGTATGACCTTCCCACTTTTCTCTGGGCCTCCCTACTTCCCACCTCCATCCTCTCATTATATCTTACCTACACTTGGAAATGACTCTAGTTTTTCCACTGATCTTCATCAACAAGCAATCCAAATAGCAACTGTGTATATAACTCCTTAGAAACCTCAGGTCTGACTCAGTAATACATGACCTTCGAAGTCAAAAGTTTTCCTAATTCCCTTTATTATTATTTTTTCCAATTTCCATGTACTTACACTCTCAGGACCTCCACTGTTCTCAGGTTCGTCCTCCCTGCAAAATCTGTCAACCTAGACATAGACTTAAGTACCACCCTCTAATTATCTCCTAGGGAATCCAGTTTTTAAAAAAGCCTCAGCAAGCCTTATGGACTTTATTAAAGACTCTTAAAGATAACCCATGGGAGATAGCAGTACACCCACAGATATCTATTTAATACACCCTCAGAGTAATTTTTTTTTCTTTTTTATAAAGTCTCTTCTGGCCAGTGAAGACTCTCGCCTCTTCTTCAACATATGCAGTGTCTCACCCTTCTGATTACTCTCTGCTCTATCCCAGGTCCACTCCCTTTCCTGATATTACATTCTTTCCCAATTTTGTATATTGGTAAAATCAAATAACATAAAATATAACATGTTAGTTATTATAAAGTGCACCGTTCAGTGATATTAAATACATTCATATTATTGGGCGATCAACATCGCCATTTATCTTTCTAATTCTTTTCTACGTTTTAAAACTGTAACTCTATATCCTTTAAACATAACTTTCCTTTTTGTTCCATAACCACCTGAAAAGCATCATTACCCTCCCAATTTCTATGGTTTTGACTACACTAAGTACCCCATATAATTGAAATAAGTAGTTGCATTGTTATGACTCGCTAAAAGTCACAAAAATGGCATATTTGGTAGCTAAATTTCCTCAGGATTCATCCATGTTGTAGCATATTCCTAGATCTTTTCCTTCTTAACACTGAATAATATTGTATTATATGGGTATACCACACTTTGCTTATCCAGGAACTAGTGGATGAACACTTAGGTTGCTTTCATATTTTAGCTACTGTGATTATTACTGCTCTAAACACTGGAGTACAAATATTACTTTAAGACCCTGATTTCAATTCCTTTGGGTATACCTCATAGTACAATTCCTGGATCATGTAGTAATTCTATTTTTCAATATCTGGAAAATTGCCATACTCTTTTGCAAAGCAGCTGTATCATTCTACATTCCCACTGACAGAGCACAATGCTTCCAACTCCCTCACATCCTCACCAATACTTGTTTTCTGCTTGTGTATGTGTGTGTGCTTGTGTGTGTATGCATGCACACAAATACAAAAACATGCATTTAGTGATATGGAGCATCTATTCAAGTGCTTAGTCATTTGTACCTCTTTTTGAGGAACCATCTATTCAAGTCTTTTATCCATTTTTGAATCAGGGTGTTTGCTTCTTGTTGAGTTGTAGGAGTTCTCTGTATATTCTGAATAGAAATCTCTTGTCAGATAGATGGCTTTCAAATATTTTCTCCCATCTTGTGGGTTGCCATTTTATTCTGTTTACATTCCTTTGATACACATTTTTTTAAATTATGTACTGCAAATTGTTTATTTTTTTGTTAGCTGTACTTTTGTTGTTCCTTCGTTTCATGTTGAGGAAATCACTGCCAAATAAAATGTCATGAAGTTCTTGTCCTGTGTCTTCTTTTAAGACTTTTTATTTTATTAGGTCTTATATTTAGTTTTTTGATATATTTTCATTAATTTTTGCATATGATGTTAGGTAAGGGTCCATCTTCCTTCTTTTGCATGTTGACAACAAGACTTCTCAGCATCATTTGTTGAAAATACTATCCTTTCTACTTTGAAAAGACTTGGCAACTTGTCAAAAACCATTTGGCCATATATCAGGGTTTATTTCTGGGTGTTCTATTCTATTCTATTGGTCTTGAATAAGGGAGAAAATAGTATAACCTATCCAGGTTGATGAAGAACATAAAGAAAGACCAGGACTGAGAATTAGGAGGGCAATATAAAAAAGCAGGGAGTAAAAGACAGTGTGAGAGAAGATCTTGTACTTGCAAGTTCATGGAAATATGATCATGTTAAATCACTAAACGCCTGACTTTGAACAATACCGTAAATGTGCTAGCAAGAAACGTAACACTTACCCATCTCTGGGAAATATAGTATGGGCATAAAGATAAACTACACACAACTATATTAAAAAGGGAAGGGTTTTCATGGTGTGAGAATATTGTGGGATTTGAAATACAATTTACTTTTGTTCTACCATTGTCTCTAAAATTTATCAAAGTGTATATACAAGCAATTCCAATTCTGGTAATGTGCTTGACAGGTTTAATATGAACTTCAGCAGACCAGTAAATGTACATTCATAGTAGGACTCTTCCCTAATCCAAAAAACAAAACACAAAAACTGGAAAGACTAGAGTTCACTTTGTCAACACACATACAGATGCAGCGATGGTTAACGGTCCAAAAAAAGAAGGTGAGCATGGGTGCAAGAGGTTAATCCCCAGGCTGGTGTGGGGTGCAGAGTTTGAGGGTAACACAGGTAGAAAAGGCTTTTGTCCTATCCTTGATTTTTGAGGTATGGAAATTCACAGGTCACTAGCTTCATTTCAAAATGAATGAATGCACTATTCAATTTTTTTAAAACAGGAAAAGTAAACATGAGTGATAATAAATTTCAAACTGTCACCAGTCAAATAAGATACTAAGAAAAATTAAATTATGATTTAAGAATGAAGTGGAGAGATTGTCCAAGATGGTAGCATTCAAAGACCCAGAGCTTGATGCCTCTCGTGGGCACACCAAAGTCACAACTGTTTACAGAACAGCAATTGATGAAAAAGGCCGGGACCAACCATAAAAGATGTTTTAGAGCTAAAGATATAAGGAAGGCACCTCGGCAAGACAGGGAGGAAAGGCAAAATCTCAACAGAGTCAAGACCCAAACCCCCAGGTGGGTGGCCCACAAATGGGAGAATAATTACAATTTCTGAGGTGCACCCAGGTGGCAAGGGGTATGAACCCAACATCAGGCTCTCAAGCCCAGGGACCCTGTGCTGGAAAGAAGAGTTCCTAGAAAGTTGGGCTTTGAAGACCAGTGGTGCTTACTTTCCAGAGAGCCAGAGAGTTGTGGGAAATAGAGATTCCACACTTAAAAGATGCTCACAGGGCTTCCCTGGTGGCGCACTGGTTAAGAGTCCACTTGCCGATGCAGGGGACACAGGTTCGTGCCCCGTTCCGGGAAGATCCCACATGCCGCGGAGCGGGTGGGCCCGTGAGCCATGGCCGCTGAGCCTGCGCATCCGGAGCCTGTGCTCCGCAACGGGAGAGGCCACAACAGTGAGAGGCCCGCGTACCGCAAAAAAAAAAAAAAAAAAAAAATGCTCACAAAATCCCACATGACCCAAGAATCAGAACGGAAGCAGTCATTTAAACGGATCCTAGGTCACACCTACCTCCTGATCTTGGAGAGTCTCCCAGAGAGTCCAGAGGCAACTACAGCACAGCCTCAGGGACATAGACACTGGCAGCAGCCATATGGGGGAGCTCCTTCTACCTCGTGGCCACTGGTACCAGCAAGCATAATTTCAGAATCCTCCCTCTATCTTTTTAGCCTCAGGGCCTAGCCCTACCCATTTCCACCAGACTATAGACACAAGTACTAGGATGCTGCAGGCCAAGCAAGTAACTGAGCAGGGGCATAGCCCCATCCACCAGCAAACAGGCTGCCTTCAGACCCGCTCAATGCACAGCTGCCACTGGACATGGGCCCAGCCACCAAAAGTCCCAGGACCAGCCTCCACACCTAAGTGGAGAGGCACCAGCCCCAGAGTCCTTGGCCCCTCTGACAAGTGAGCCTGCTCTGGACTTGAAATCAGTCTCACCGTCGGCAGGTGATTACTGCACAGGGACTGGATGGAGCTTGGACCTACCCAACAGCAAATCTGCCCTAGCAGTGGGATCAGCCTCATACACCAACAAGCACACACCAGCTCCAGGAATACCACAGCCCAGCAGCCTGTGTGACCAGAACACTCACTTGCAGGCCACAAGCAGCCATGCACTCACTTGGGTCTTGACCCTGCCCATCAGAATGACAGCACAAGATTAGGGATACCCCAGACCCTGCAGAGAGCTGTGTCAGGAACAGCGATCCAACACCAACTCTGAGACTCCTGGGCCCTGCAGCCAGAACTCAGGACCTGTGTCTTCCTCCCAGTAGCCAGCATCACCGCAGTGACTGGGCACTAGCCCAGATATCACCTGGACTGCAATTCTACCCATAAGTGAACGAGCACTAGATTTGGTGTCCCACAGAGTCGTGCAGCCAACTGCCTTATGATTTAGCCTCACCAAGCAGCACAGACAGCCTCCATACAAGGCAGAGTCTGTCAAACAAGCAGTCTGGGGGCAGCCAAGCCTACCAGACCACCCACAGTAGTCAGCCCACCACAATAGAAGAGCCCAAGTAGCCAACATAGGGGGTACACCTAGAATATATAGTTCTAGTGACCAGGGGACAGTGGGCTTCTGGGACACATAGAACCTCTCCTACAAAAGGCCACTTCTAGAAGGTCAGGAAATGTAACGAACATACTACATACATAGCAATAAAAACAGCAAGTTAAGAAAAATGAGGTGACACTGAAACACGATCCAAATGAAGGAACAAGATAAGAACTCAGAAGAAGATCTAAGTGAAGTGGAGGTAACCAATCTCCTCAAAAAACAGTTCAAGGTAATGACTATAAAGATGATCAAAGAACTCAGGAGAAGAATGGACGACCAGAGCAAGAAGGTAGAATTTTTTAAAAAAGAGTTAGAGCATTAAAGAACAACAAAACAGAGATGAGGAATACAATAACTGAAATGAAAAATACACTAAAAGGAAACTACTGTAGACTAAATGACACAGAGGAATGAATCAGAAAACTGAAGGAGAGTGTACTGGCAATCACTGAAGATGAACTGTAAAACAATAGATTAAAATGAAATGAAGAAAGTTGAACAGACATGTGAAACATCAAGTGTACTAATATTTGCATTATACTGGTCCCAGAAGCAAAAAGGAAAGAGAAAGCAGTGTAGAGCATACCTGAAGACATAAGAGCTGAAAACTTCCATAACCTGGGAAAGAAAACAGACATCCAAGTCCAGTAAACACAGTAAGGCCAAAACAGGATCAACCCAAAGAGGACCACACCAAGACTCATTGTAATTAAAATGGCAAAAAAATAAAGATAAAAAGACACTATTAAAAGGAGCAAAGGAAAAGCAACAAGTTACAAACATGGAACTTGCATTAAGTTATCAGCTGACTTTTCAGGATAACCTCTGCATGCCAGAAGGGAGTGGCATGGTATATTTAAAGTCATGAAAGCGAAAAGCCTATAACCAAAAATACTCTACCCAGCAAGGCTCTCCTTCAGATTTGATGGTGAGATCTAAAGTTTTACAGAGAAGCAAAACTAAAAGAGCACAGCATCGCCAAACCAGCTTTATGAGAAATCTTAAAGGGGCTTTTCTCAGTGAAAAAGAAAAGGCCATGACTGAAACATAAAAATTAGAAAAGGAAACTTACTAACCGAAAAACCTCATTGGATAAGGCAAATATTCAACAAAGGCAGTAAATCAACCACGTACACAGCTAATAGGAAGGATGAAAGAAAACAGTAATAAAATCATCTATATTCATAATAAGAAGTTAAGGGACACACAAAACAAGTAGATGTAAAATATAAGGTCAAATTCAGTAACTGTGGGGGAGCAGAGTAACAATGCAGGGTTGTTAGTGTCCACGTGAAACTAAGAGCTCAGCAACTGAAATAATCACACACACACACACACACAACTGAAAGAAATCCAAACATCATATTAAAGAGAGTCCTCACATCACAGGTGAATAAAAGGGGAAGAAAGGAACAGTGAAGAAATTAAAGAGGGATTCTAAAAATACCCAAGAGAAATGAAAATGAACACACAGTGATCCAAAATCTATGGGACACAGCCAACACAGTTCACAGGGGGAAGTTATAGTGATACAAGCTTATTCTTAGGAAACAAGAAAAATATCAAATAAACAACCTAACATTACACCTGAAGGAATTAGAAAAAGAAGAAAAAAACAAAACTCAAAGCTGTCAGAAAGAAAAAAATTAAGAAAACAATACCATATGCAATCACACTAAAAATAATAAGATACCTAAGAACAAACACACCTAAGCAGATAAAAGACACGTACTCAGAAATGTATCAGCCATTGGTGAAAGAAGTTGAAGGCAACAGAAAAAGATGAGAAAATATACCAGGTGCATGGACTGGAAGAATTAATACTGTTAAAATAACCATACTGCCAAAGACAATCTACAGATTTAATGCAATCCCTATCAGAATACCAAAGCATTTTCATAGAACTTGAAAAAGTAATTTTAAAATTTGTATAGAAACACAAAGACCCCAAATAGCCAAACAATCTTGAGAAAGAACAGAGCTGGAGGCATCACGCACCTTGACTTCAGATTATACTGCAAAGCGACAGTAATCAAAGAGAATCTGACCGGAGCAAAAACAGACACAAAGATCACTGGAATAGAATAGAGATCCCAGAAATAAGCCCACACACGTATATTTAATTGATTTGTGACAAAGCAGGCAATATGGAGAAAGAACTGTCTCTTCAATAAGTGGTACTAGGAAAACTGGTCAGCTACATGGAAAAGAATAAAATTAGAGTATTTTAGCACACCGTATATAAAATTAACGCAAAACTGAATAAAGACCTAAATGTGGGACCATAAAACCCCGAGAGGAAAATACAGAACATTCTTCAACATAAATGATAGCAACAGTTTTGCGTTCAGTCTACTAAGGCAAATGAAACAAAAGCAAAAATAAACAAATGGGACTTCACTATACTTAAAAGATTTTGCACAGCAAAGGAAACCAAAGACAAAATGAAAAGACAACCTGCTGAAGGAGACAATATTTGCACATGATAAGAGGTTAACACCAAAAAGGTGACCAAGCAAGGGTTCACATCTAAACTACAGAAACAGCACATACAACTCAATATCAGAACTGCACCCAAACTATTTTTTTAAAAAATGAGAAGACTTAAATAGACATTTTTCCAAGGAAAAAATACAGATAGACAGCCAGAATGCACAAAGATGCTAAACATAGCTAATCAGCAATAAAATGCAAATCAAAACTATGAGATATATCACCTCAGTCTTGTCAGAATGGCTGTCATCAAAAAGGTCACAAATAACAAAGGTTAGTGAGGATGTGGAGAAAGGGAAACTCTTGTAAACTCTTGATGTCAATGTGAAGTAGTGCAGCTACTGTGGAAAGAAGAATGGAGGTTCCACAAAAAACTAAAAATAGAACTACCATAATATCCAGCAATTTCCCTCTTGGGTATATCAGAAGAAAACAAAAACACTATTTAAAAAAAAATAACTGCACACCAATGTTCATAACAGTGTTATTTGCCATAGCCAAGATATAGAGTCAAACTAAGTGTTCATCAATAGGTTAGGGGATAAAAAATGATATTTATGATGACTTCAGCAAAAAGTGAAATGTTGCTATTTGCAAGAACATGGATGGACTTGGAGGGTATTATGCTTAGTAAAATAAGCCGCAGAGAAAACAAGCCTGGTAGGTTATCACTTACACGTGGCATCTAAAACATTGAATACAACAACAACAACAATGAAACAGACTCACAGATTAAAGAACAGACTAGTGGTTACCAGCAGGGAGAGACAGGGTGGAGGAGCAAAATAGTGGTAGGAGATTCTGAGGAAGAATCCACTATGTATAAAATCAATAATCTACAGTGACGTTCTGTATAGCATGGGGAATAGAGCCACTCTTTTATAATAAGTATAAATGGAGAAGAACCTAAACATTTATGAGTCACTATGTTGTACCTCTGAAACTAATATAATAATGTAAATTAACTATAGATCAATAAAATATAAAGTAAGAAACAATAAAGGAGAGACAGATTATTAGATAGAAATCAATTAAATAAACACAAGTTTTGGAAATCAAGGAATTAAAAAACAACATGTAAGACAACACTGGCCTTTAAAGTGTACGATCTATTCATTTAAAAGAAATCATTTAAGTGGTGAAAAATGGTACCCATTCTCACAATTTTGTATATCTAGGATCAATTATTATCTACAAAAATATGTTACAAATGTTCACTCAAAAACAAAGAGAAAATTTGGATTAACCCACTTTAGTATACAAATTTAATATCAAAGTCTCTATGTAACATTGATGTGAATAAGTTCTGTTAGCCACTTCTAGTTTCCTTGTGATGTAAAATCTTTCAAAGCATAAAAATCAGCCTTTCTACATCATTCCATTAGACATGCATAGAAGTTAAAAGAAATGAGAAGACAGAAAAATCAACCAGGAAGGTCAATTTACTGAGAAACAGCCATTAGTTCTCCCTCCTCCTTTGCTTTTCCTCCTTTTCCAGGTCTCTTTCGGTTCCAATCAAGAGAAGTCTTGAGAATTCTGAGGATATTTCTTTGAGGGCTTCAAACCACCATACCTACGTCCTCTGCCACAACTACACACACGGGAACAAAAATAAACCTCTGCTATCTGCTCGTGTAGGAGAGATTCATGCAAAGTAAACTCCTACATGGAGACCAACAGGTGGGTTTTCTACCTGTTCTTTATAATGTCCTTCCATTATAGTAAATCCCACACGTTATGAGGCAGAAGGGGTTATGTGAGCTCCTCCTTGAAGTCAAAAACCTTGCATTCATTTCAAGTACCTGGTGATCATAGGGTACAGGCAGGGAAGGTGCCATCACCCTCGGTGGGGGGCGGTGAATGGGCTTCCGCAACCATGCACCTCCTGATGAACAGATTCTGAAGAAACAAAGGGCGGTCACACCGCAGCCAGCCTGTCAGACTGTCAGGCCACTGGGCAACCCCACCAGTCTGGAAGTGCCCCATAAGTTGCTCAAAGCAAAACTCTGCCCCCCCCATGAAGCCAGGCAATTTGGGCCAGAGAGTCAGAGGAGACCGGTAATCAACTCCTCCTCTCTGCTCACCTCCTTGGGGTTACAGCAACCCCATCTCCAAACCCAACTCTGATCCTGGAGTGCCAAGGTGGGAGCACAGGTGGGCTCTGCCGGTGCTTCAGCGCCTTCTGGGAAGCCCCCTAGTTTGAATATGATTTGAGTTTGATCCTGAGAAACCATCAGAACTTCCCACCAGAGATAAATGAGGAGATTCTGGCCTTTATTAGTGCGCAGGGTGAACCCGGTTGTCCTGGCTGTACTTGCCAACCCTCCTATTTTACGCACCTATGTTTATCCACCTTCCTCCCTGTGAGTACCTTTGACTAACCCTGAGCTCAGACTCCTGACCTATTACAGTGACTTTTTCAGTCTTTCTTTAAAAATGTACAGGTAGGGCTTCTCTGGTGGCGCAGTGGTTGAGAGTCCGCCTGCAATGCGGGGGACACAGATTCATGCCCCAGTACGGGAGGATCCCACATGCCGCGGAGCGGCTAGGCCTATGAGCCATGGCCGCTGAGCCTGTGCGTCCGGAGCCTGTGCTCCACGACGAGAGAAACCACAACAGTGAGCGGCCTGCGTACCGCAAAAAAAAAAAAAAAAAAAAAAGGACAGGTAATAAAATGAATTTAACCTAGAAGCAGCAGCTCAGTAAGGGAAATAAAATCATCAGAAGTTATCTAATCACAGCCACAGCCATCCAGGGCCCTGTCTTATCTGCTGGGGCATAAGAATGGGACCTTCCTAAACTTGAAGGGCATCCAATCAGATAAGTTGATTACGCTCACCTCTGGCTCTTGGAGGGACTGCTAGGCAGTCTACCCAGTGTATACTGACTGCAAAACACGGTCATGGTTTTGAAACACCTATGCTCCAGAAAAGATTTTTGCGGTGCATGGGGAAGGTTTCTTTTTGACATCAAGCAAAAAATAAGTCACCAAGCCCTTTGAGCACAGGGCTTCTTAAGAGGGAAGTAGAAGGAAGGAATGGGCAGAAAACATGATCTCCTCGGAAGTGCAGGGCGTTTTTCCAAAAGAGTAGGATTTACTCTCAGCTTAAGGAGAACACCTTTAAATAGCTGGGACAGCTCCAAACTGCAGTTTAGGGAACGAGTGCTCCAAAAGAACAGTGCTTTACAAGTCCTGGCCAGGCAGCAAGAGGATGAAGAGTTGGTTTTGCATAGTTTTGAATGCAGGAGTAAAGAAACCGAGGCATCTCTGACTAAAAGGGCCTGAGATCCTATGGCATCAGTGGGTCAGTCAGTTGCAGGGAGCAGGGGGTGTGGGGGGCGATATTTCTCTCTCAACATCTCCCAGGGCAGCCACCCCTCCCAACCCCACCCCCCTACTCCCTTCACCCTTCCTCCCTCCACTGTTGGGTCCCCAGGGACAGCACTTCTTAAGCTGGAGCGCTCAAGCACCATCTCTGCAGTCTGGATTCTTCTGGAGCCTGGCAAGTTCTGGGACAGGAAGCCAGGTCTGCAAGGCCGCTGGGGTGCAGTCAGCCCTGGAGGTCTGGAGGGGAAATGGAGCCCTGAAGCCCACCCACGTCCTTGAAGCCGAGGGAGGAACACATCCTTCTAACAGTACTTCTCAGGGGTCAGCATGCTCCCCACCCAACAGTGATCCATACTCACTTGAGGCAACAAGGACTGCCTCTAACTGGCCCCCTCGATTGTGCCTTAAGGGTCCTCGCACATGTGTGACAGCGCTGGCCCTGGATCTCTTTAGTCAGCCTAGGCCAGTGCTGCCGGGGTCCCTCCAGTCCCATCCCCCAGCCCCTCCCTCTGGGACTGTATCTAATAGAAGAAAGAGCACAGAGGAATTGGCTAAATCAAGGGACCTGGGAGCCTGGGTATGAGTTTGAAGACCGAGAACCTAAGGCACAATTACATATTATTGGAGACTCTTGTGGGGTGTGTGGGGTGAGGTTAGGAGGCTGAGAGGCTGAGTCGACCTGGTGAGTCCAGCCCCAGGACACCACACAGCCCCGTCCCCCCTTCCCTGCCATCAGACAAGGGGTGCTGCAACTCCAGCCGGGACTCTGCACTTCCCCCTCCCTGATTCTCCTCCAGAAGAGCAGGTGGTCCCGCTCTGAGGGCAGCGGCAAGACAACGGACCAAGTCCCCCCCCCGCACTAAGGCACTACTGGAAGCTCTTCCTGCACAGCAGTGCTGGCTTGGAGCAAACCCGAGCAGCGCCAAAGTTGGTCTCGTCCTGCAGCGGAGGGACGCAGGGTTTAAGTCAGCTGCCCTGGCTTTAAAGCAATCAGCCCACCCTTTAAGTCAGGTGACCCGACTTTAAATCACTGTGTGCCCCTCAAGCCTGCAACTTCAAAAGTTGGGAACTTCACTTTGATCCCAGCACCTCACATAGCTGAAGGCACACTAGTCACCCCCAAGCCTGGCTTAGAGGCAGGATATAAGGTAAGGGGATGGGCGTGCACTCATGGTGATGAGGGTGTACTTCATGTACCAGAAGGGTCTAGGCACTCTGGGGTACAGCTAGCAGTGCACGATACAGCAGTTCCCTGGCAAAGCTGGTGAGGCCCAGGGAGAGCAGGCACACCCATGCGTGCAGAGGTTCCAGGACGGGAGCTGGGGCACAGCCAGCCAGGAGGGTGTGAAAGTGGAGGATCTGAGCCTTTTGTGAAAGGCAGACACAGAGGATGGATGAGAAACAAAGACCAGATGAAATATGGATTTGAAAAACACACCCTGCTCTTGAAATTGGGGTGGGGGGCACCCCAGACTTGAGACTTCTTACTCCCCAGTACCTAGTGCTTTGGCCTTTGCCCAATTACTTATAAAATTTACTGATAATATCTAACCCATAGAATACTGCATTTGTAGTGGTATTGCATGTTAATGTTTCTATAGTGGAAAAATCTTTCCTACAAGAAACATGTACACTATCTGAAATCAATTAAAACCCCTCTTTATAAAGTACTATATTGGACTTCCCTGGTGGCGCAGTGGTTAAGAATATGCCTGCCAACGCAGGGGACATGGGTTCGAGTCCTGGTCAGGGAAGATCTCACATGCTGCGGAGCAGCTATGCCCATGCGCCACAACTAGTGAACCTGCAGGCCACAACTACTGAAGCCCGTGTGCCTAGAGCCGGTGTTCCACAACAAGCGCAGCAAGAGAAGCCACTGCAATGAGAAGCCCGCGCACCACAACAAAGAGTAGCCCCCGCTCGCCGCAACTGCAGAAAGCCCGCGCACAGCAACGAAGACCCAACACAGCCAAAAATTAATTAATTAATTAATTAATTTTAAAAAGTACTATATCCTTCTGTACAACTTCTCTGGGAAGAACAGAGATGGCGTGGGAGAGTGAGAAAGACCAATATTTAGTGCACATCTCTCATGCAGGTGCTCTGCTGGCTCAGATACATTTATCCCCACTTTACAAAGGAGGAAATAAGCTCAGAGAGGTTTAGTAATTTTCCCAAAGCCAAACAGCTATTGAGTGGCAGAACCAAGATCTGAACCAAGTCTGTTGCCTCCAAAGCCTAAGTCCTCATCACAACAAAACTCAATTAATATTTACATTTATCGAATTACATTGCAGCCTGGGGAGTTCTTGGCACAATCCTGAATAAGAGTGAGAAAGAAAGAAATAGCATTGTTCCTACAGTCAACCAAAATTTTTGGAGCAGCAGCTAGATGCCTGGTCCTTTTTGGGGTTCAGCAGTGATCACGACAGGAAAAGTCGTGCTTTCATGAACCATGTAGTGGGGAGGAGAGACGGGTGCAACTTGGGTGAGGGATTTCACCTTGCTGGGCCTCTGTTTGCTCATCTGGAAAATGGGATGGGTGTTCCTCATTTTCTGGGATTGTCCGGCTGGACATTCTCTGATTCCGTAAGAAGCATTTGTTTTCCTGTTTCTTTAAAATTCATTCAAGCCATGAGCCGTGATGCATGTTGTTAGCTGCTCCCCAAATCACTCTTCCCCACCCTTTTCCTGTGATCAGGTCTTTCCCGAAACATGACTCACAATCAGTCAAGTCACAGAACCTAAGGGGCACCCAGCAGAAAAATTCCAACCCTTGCTTCTCTGTGGTCTACCTGCCAGGTAAACTTAACTCACCTGGGACAAGGTGGCCATCCCTGGTTTCACATCAACATGATCTCAGGCACAAACCTCCTTCTTTTCCATTTGGTCTTTAAGTTACTTGTTGAAACAACTGTACAAATATGACAAAGGTATAAAATCAGGCATCTTCTGCCCCCAGCGCCTACTAATACATGATGTTCTGCCACTTTAAGGATAAAGATAGAACATTTCAACATTCTGCTGCCCTCATCATTTGTCATTTTTGTTGATATTTCTATTGAATACATCTTTCAATATTTTAACAATGGAACATTTATTTAGGTTGCTCCAGACCCAGCCTTTAGTGGTAAGGGGTTTGTTGTTATATTTCTATTATGTTTCCTTTAAAAACCATTATCCTATTTAAATGGATTAAGTCAGTTCTATAGGCATTTATCTTATGATATTCATGAAGTTAATACATAGAGGGCAGTGGTACAAGTTGATCGCACTTGAGAACCTCTAGTAGCACAGTTAAGTGTAAATATTATCTATGTGTAAACCAAAGTACATACCGAGTGAGATTCTCCTACCCTTTTCACTCTGTGCCCCTCAAGCCTGTGAGAAATGGAATATTTCTTGGCATCTCAGTAAACAAAGGATATCACAGTCATCAGCCCTTGCAGCCCTCCAGTGTGAGCCGCGAGCCCTGAGGATCTCAGGATATGCAAATACAAAATGCAGGCCCCAGAGCGCTGAGGTGCATATGAAAGGAAGGAATTCAGGGAGCCCAGACTCTGGCACCTTCGCATAGAAAGAAAAGCGCTGCATTCCTCACGTGGGGAGAGCCGGTTTTCCTTAGTTAACAATCACCTGCTGATGGTCCCCATTACCTGCGCCAGTGCCCTGCCCTGTCCCCTCCCCCCGGTCCTTTAGCTCAGGGAGGAAGGAGCGCAGAGGGACTCCGCTGAATAAGGGGCCTGCGAGCCTCGGGAGGAGTTTTTAGCCGCTTTCCCCGCAGTCGGGGGGAGGCGCGCTGACGCTGTAGCCGGGCCCTGCGCCTCCCTTGCCCCGTTTCCCCTCAGGACACTCAGGCCGACCCCCTCCCCACGCCCCCCAGGCCCCGCGTGCCAGGCCGAGGGCAGGGGCGAGAGGAGGGACCGAAGTTCCCGGGACCAGACGCTGGGAGCCGCCCTTTCTGCACAGCAGCGGCGGGTGGCAGCGAACCCCTGCCCCTCAGAAGCTGGTCTTGCCCTGCCGCCCGGGCACCGTACCAGGCGGAGGGTCGGCGCCCACTTACCCGGCCCGCCGTCCGCACGACTGTCGCGGCTTCGGCCTCCGGGGCCCCTCCAGAGCCGGCAGCGTCAGTGAGGCCGCCCTCGCCGCGGGCTCCGGGGCAGTTCCGTGAAGGCGGAGGGAAGAGACCCCGAGCCGGGAGCTCCAGCTCTGCGGAAACGCGGGCTCCGTTCTGGGCGCAGCGGTTGGAACCGCTCTGCCCCGAGGCCTTCTGGGAGGGACGGAGGCGCCGGGGGAGGGAGCCGCCAGGAGCGCAGGGCCCCGTCGCGCGTCCTGGAGGGGCGGCCCGACCTGAGGGCCCCGCCCACTGTGACCGCAGCCCAGGCATTTTTCCTGGAGTCCTACACTACAAAGTTAGAAAGATACACGGTCTATGGTAAATATTCACAAATGATTGTTGCTGCTGTGCTTTCTATCCTATTAAAGGTGTAAAATCCATAAAACACTTTAAGTTCAAAATTAAATATGAATTTTTACCTTTCTAATTATGTCTCTGCTATTCACAATTGTCGTTAATGAATCAGAGACTGTGGCATCACTAGTTAAAAGTGAGCTTGTTAAAAAAATAGAACTCAGGCCCACCGGACCTACTGAATCACAATCTGAACTTTTACAATCTCCCCAGTGTCCTTGTGTACCCATGAATAATTGAGAGGTACATTTCTACCTCGACACGTCTTTTCTGTCTGAGAAATACACACATTTTATCCAATTTGATATAAATAAAACACTCAAAAATGCATATGCCTGTGTTGAAACCATCATTTTATCATTTCTTTTCCAGATAAGTATAGTCTCTATACTGGTTTTGTGGATCACATGCCACACTCTTTTCTTGTAGTTAGAAATAAGATAGAGAAACTTACTTTGTAAAAAAAAAATATATATATATATATATATATATATATATATATATATATTAGTGGATAATTGAAGACACTCTTCTAAATTAAAACCAGTTCTCTTAACTTGCTCTTTTCTTCTTGGGTCACATTATGAACTCTTCCCGTGGCCACACGGTATGTGTACTTTTAATTTCAGAGACCGCTGACATTCCAGGATATGGCCATAGTTTTCTCTCAAGAGGACAGGCAATGCCTGGACCAAGATCAGTGGGAACTATCCAGGTATGTGATGTTAGACAAGTATAGGAACCTGCTCTCCTCGGTTGAGGATACCTTCCTTCCAGAATTCCTTATCCAACCACAGGGTTTAGAGTCCTTCATTTGTAGAATGTCTCCTGGAATCTTCTGCTTCCTACAATAGGGTTCCAGATTGCAACGTTTCAGGAAAGATTGGGAGTTTGTGGGTATAATTTATCTTATTCTTTTAACATTGCAGCCTCCCTCAGCCACATAGCACAGGGAGACCAGCTCGGTGCTTTGTGACCACCTAGAGGAGTGGGATAGGGAGGGTGGGAGGGAGGGAGATGCAAGAGGGAAGAAATATGGGAGCATATGCTTATGTATAACTGACTCACTTTGTTATAAAGCAGAAAATAACACATCATTGTAAAGGAATTATACTCCAATAAAGATGTTAAAAAATAATAAAAATAATAAAATAAAATTGCAGCCTCCCTTTTAATATACTTTGTAACTGCTTGGGCTGTGTCTATATGAACTGTGTACTATATGCTTCTGTTACAGTCCTTACAATATTTTATTGTCTTATTTTCTGTAACAATTCTCCATGGATTCTTTGGGCTTAAGGTATACTAAAAGGGAGACTGCGATTCTGGGACTTCCCTGGTGATGAAGTGGTTAAGAATTCGCCTGCCAATGCAGGGGACACGGGTTCGATCCCTGGTCTGGGAAGATCCCACTTGCCACGGAGCAACTAAGCCAGTGGGCTACAACTACTGAGCCTGTGCACCACAACTACTGAAGCCCGTGCACCTTGAGCCCATGTGCCATTTATTTTTTGGAGAAGCAACCACCTCTGAGTGATCAAAATTTAGACCAACTAGTCAAAATGCTTTATCACCTGTTCTAAAACACTGATCAACAGAACAAGTTTTACTAGGGATAACAGTGTAATTGTATTCTGGAGTTCATAGCGGCAATAAGGTTTATGACCTTGATGCTGGATCACGACATTTCAATGGTATAACTGCTCTTAATTGTTCAACGATTAAAGTCTCACGTGACCTGAGTTCAGACTGGAGTCATCCTGGTTGCTTTCTGTCTATTGCAGATTTCTGCCAGTAGGAAAGGACAAGAGCATTATGGCTTACTTTACAAAATGTCTGGAAACTAAATGATGATATACTCTACATTCAATTAATTTATACATACCCTACTGTAGAACCATGTTTGTTAAGGTGGCAGAGCCCGGTAATTATGTAAAACTGAAACCTTTATCTGCACTGGTTCAAGTCCTCTTCCTAAGAATATGTTTATAATCAACATTCTTTCACAAATGACCCAATTTAATTCACCATAGCATTCCTCATATTAATTAAATGGAAAATCCTAGGCTATATACAAATCCAGAAAGGGCCAACAATCCTCAGCCCCCATGGATGATTACAAACCATTGCTGAGGCATACAAATTACTTATTAAAGAACCACTATGTCCATCAACATCTTCAATTTATATATTATTGCCCCAATGCTAGCCTTAACCCTGGCTCTCACAACATGAATTCCTCTTCCCGTATCTTATCCACTAATTAATATAAATGTTGGCATATTATATATATTAGCCATATCACACCTAGCCATTTATTCCATTCTCAGATCTGGATGAGCTTCACATTCAAAATACTCACTCACTGGAGCCCTAGGGACAGTAGCACACACAATCCCATATGAAGTAATGTAGCAGTTATTCTGTTCTCAGTCGTACTGATAAATGGATCATTTACACTTTCAACAGTAATTATTACACGAGAACGCCTATGGCTAGTTTTCTCCTGACCCCTACCCAGGATTTGATTATCTCCGCGGTAGCAGAAATCCAATGAAGCCCCACTTGAGTTAACAGAAGTAGAATCAAAACCTGTATATGTCTTCAATGTAGAAAATGTAGCAGGCCCATTCACCCCGTCCTTCCTAGAGAATATATCAATTTCCTTATAATAAACGTTTCCACAACAATCTATTTTTAGGAGCATTTGACAATCCTTAGGTGCCAGAATTATAGATTCTTTCATCTTGTGAATATAGTTTTTTCAAAAAAATAATTTTTTATAGTTTTACTGCCTTTAAACAAAATGTACTCCATTGCTGTGGAATATTCCTTCATAGGAGCGTGCATGGTTCATTTCTGCATCCGCTTGTGATGGTCTTCAGGTTCTTTCAGGTTTGGCTCCTGTGGCTGCAGAGTCCATGTCCGTGTGTCCTGGTGCAGGGCTGGGGGGGTTGTGTTCAGCTGGGAGGAACACTGTGGGTCTGTGTGCATGGACTTCGCTCTCTGAGGCCCGATTGTTTCAGAAGTGGTTGCACCCTCCGCTGCGCACCAGGCTTTCCATTGCTCCACATCCTGCTGATATTTGATACTGTGTCTTCATGTCTGCCATTCTGGTAGGTGTGTGCACAGTAGTTTTCTTACGGTTTTAATCCCTCGGTTGTTAGTGAAGTTGTGCATCTTCTGTTATTCACGGACTACTTCCTGTTGTTTTCTTTTAAAAGTTTAAAAAATTGTGGTCCAATACACAAAACATAAACTTTACTATCTTAACCGTTTTTAAGTGCACATTTCAGGGTCCAGAAGTAATTCGCACTGTTGTGCAAACCTGACCGCCATCGTCCTCCAGAATTTTTTCATCCTGCAAAATTGAAACAGTCCCCATTAAACACTCAGTCGCCATTGTCCCTCCCTCATCCCCTGGCACTCACCATCCTACATTCTGTCTCTATGTTTCCGACTGCTCTAGGGGCCTTGTATGAATGGATCAAGCACTGTTTGTTTGTTTGTGTCTAGCTTACATCACTGAGCATTAATGCCCTCAAGGTTCATCCCTGCTGCAGCCTGTGTCAGAATTGCCTTCCCTTTTAGGCTGAATAACATTCCCTTGTATTGATGGACCATGTTTTTCTTCTCCATTCATCCATTAGTGGACACATGTACTATCTACATTCATTTCTCCTGTCATAATATTTGTGGAATAACGTCAGAAAGTCCTATGAATCAAAAGTCATTTGCCATTAACTTTTTCCTTAAACTTTTTATTGTGAAAAACATCAAAGCTAAGAAAAGGGAAAAATACATGTCAGCTTCACTTGTGTTCAGGACTTAATGCTTTACGGACTCACTTTATGGATTCACTTTATTTCCTGTGTGCTATGTACATGCGTGTGCATGTGCCTGTTTGCATACCTATGCTGTGCATGTGCATAGGTATGTGCACTTGCACACGTTCGTTAGTGTGCACTTGCTCACGTTAGTGTGTGCATGGGCATATGCGTGCATGTGTGTTCATATGCTAGTGTGTGAATATATTTGTGCTGTGCACCTACATATGTTTGTGTGTGTGTGCTGTGCCCGCCTGTGTGCACAACTGTGTGTTTGCTGGAACCACTTGCAGATATATCCACATGCAGCTGCTCTAACAATCCTGCGTAGCCACGTAAAGGTCACAGATCTCAGGGATTTAAATGGATGGAGCAGGATGTCCTGACACAGAGTCTGTCTTCCAATGACTGTCATGGTCTCAGTAACATCCTTCACACCTTCCTTAAGCCCCATTCAGGGTCCAGTTTAGACACCCATTACATTCAGTCACCTGGCCCAGGTCCCCTAAAGCTACAATGTCACAGTTGGAGAGCCCGGCAAAGGCTGGGGATGCCCCTCCTGTTGGCCTGGCCTCCAGGCCCTGCACTTGGCTCCTGTGTTCCCATCTCTCAGCCAGGCCCCGACTTGGATGGGGCCGCCACCTCTTTCCTCACGGTGTCCCATCGCCCAGTCAAGGGGGTTCATTCTCCCAAAGTCAGCATCAGGAGTGGGGGCGTGACAGTCCCCACTGGGTCTCCTTCATGTGAGACCTTGTCCTTTTGAAAGAGCAGGCGCCCTGCCCTCGGGGGTGGGGGCTGGGGGGTGACATGCGGCCCACGATGGGCAGGCGGGTCACCAGGTGGGGCGAGCCAGTGTGCAAGGAGCTCCGCGGTGGGTTCTCCTCTCCAACAGCTTCTGTGCCCCTACCTCTCCCCGTGACTCCCCTCGAAGACAGCGCGGTGCCCGGGACGGGAGCCATGGGAGCCGTCAGCCACCGTCCCCTCTACACACACCCACACGCACACGCACACACACACGCACATGCACTTGCACACGCTGCAGGGAAGCAGGACCTGAGTGCAGGGCTCTCAGCGGCCCTGAGCGCCCCGCCCGGAATTGGCCAGTGGAATGGACAGACCGGATCTCCCGGCCCGGACCATGCAGGACTGTCCTGCCTGGGTTCCAGTGCGGCCGCCTCCTTCTGGAAGCCTGGGAGGCTGGAATCAGGCCACTTCTTGTCTGTCCTGGCAGCAGACGGGGCTGCACTCTCAGAAGTTCATGGCTCACCCATGGATCCTGACCATCAGGTGGCCAGAGAAACTGGTAACATTTCTGTTTTGCCTGTTGAAATGTTTAATGACAAAGATTTTGTTCAGTTTCCTGATGTGGGTGTCCAAAGACGAGAGACCCATGTGTGTGATCTGTACCTCCTATGAGATCAGCCCTAAGCTAGTTTAAACATGGTCAAGTTCTGTCTACACGGTAGATTTAGACCTCTGCATGTCCTTTCTACTGATTATGTTCAGAGCTGACCATGTGTTGTCTATAAGAAGAAGATTTAGGCCTGACCATGTTCTGTGTACGCTAGGACTATGGGAACCTGGGTAGAAACCCGGCCTGGCCTCAGGACTGGGAAGCTCCGTGCCTGCATCTGAAGGTGAGTGCTTAAATGTCTGGGGTCTGGAACTGAGGTGGGCTTCTCTAAGTAACAGCCTCTCTTCTGAGTGTGGTTACTTGGTCCTCCCAAGGGTCAGTGCTGTGATCGGGGCCTTAGTCTTAATCGCTGTAAGGTTCACCTTCCCTGGGGCTCATGGAGAATCCACAGGAGGGCTACCTGGCAATAATTCCAATTCACCAGCACGTGCATGGTGCGTAGGGAGGCAGGTTTAGCTGCTGAATTGATTGCAGGGCACGCAGATCGGGCAAAAGCCCGATGGGTAACAGCTGAGGCTGCTGCTGAGCTCTCCTTCCATTCTACCGTCCCTACTCAGAAGCGTCCAGAGCTGCCCCTCTGCTTTCAGCCCTGCTGTCCTGTGAGTTATCTCAACAAGCATGTGAGACAAGAAAGGACTGAGCCTGCCAGAACCAAGTAGTGTGTTCAACTTTAGCATGAAAGCTTTAAAAACAGGTAAAATCAACAGAATCAAACTGAAAAGAGGAGGACTTCTCTGGGACAATTGTGGGGAGAGGAGACCCACCTGCCACATTTTCCCATCCCAGGAGGCCCCAGGAACACAGCTTGTTTCCACATGAGGGGATCCACCAGCAGAGCCATGGTGTCCTGACCAAGGGGACATGTCACCCCAGGTGCAGGGTCTGGGGAGGTGAGGTCACCCTGGAGACTGTGCACGTGTGACCCCAGTTGGGGGAGTCTGGGGAGGGCGGTTCACCCTGGGACTGTGGACATGTGACTCAGGTGGAGAGGTCTGGGTAGGAGGGGTCACCTGTTGAGAGAGAATGTGTGACTTTAGGTGCAGGGTCTAGGGAGGTGGGGTCACCGTGGTGAGTGTGGACGTGCGACCCCAGGTAAAGGGTGTGGGGACTGTGTGGCTCTCACCACATCTGCATGGGTCAGGATCACATGTACGGGGAGAGCCCATATGTGCTCTTTGCCTGCAGTGTGTCTTTTCCCCTTTGAGATTTCCAACCTCTGCATTAAGGGTGTTGACCTGATTAACCTGTGGTACCTTTTCTTCTCTTAGTCTTCTTACATTCATGTGAGGTCAGGCATGTTTGAGTGGGTTGCTGCTCTGTGTTCTGGTGAGTGACAATGCTTGGTGGTATCATATTAATAACATATCATATCATATGTCTAATCTATGGGGGTCACCACTGCCTGGGTCGCCCTGGACAGAGGTCAGGTGAGCACAGACTAGCCCCCCCTAAGAATGGTCTCCCATGTGCCATGTGAGGGTACCGTGATGGCCCCTAAGGTAGTGGACTGTGTCTGGGCCTCCGACATCTGTGATGAAGGGGAGTCGAAATGGAATCACAGTGAACAAGACATTATTTTAAGAATTTATTTTAAGTGAAATAAAACACACGTCACATACCCTTTACCATCTTCACCATTTTAAGTGCACGTTTCTGAGGCATCAGATCTATTCACTTTCTCGTGGAGCCATCACCACCATTCCTAGGACTTTTCATCTTGCAAAACCAAAATTCCACAACCACGAACGTCTCACTCCCCATTCTCTCCCACTGCCCCTGGCACCGATATCCACTTCAGTCCCTGAGTTGTGGACTCCAGGGCACCCACTGGAGTGGAGTCCTGCAGTGTTTGCTGAGGGGTCACTTTGGAAGAGCTGACTTTCAGCCTGAAGCTCTGCCTGTTTGCATGTGAAGAATCTGCATTTAAGGAGAGGGTGTATGAGGAAGGGGCTGTATGAGGGACAAAGGTGTCTGAGGTACAGATGAGCCAGGACCTGACCAGCTGCCTTTTGGGTCCTCTGGATCCATCTCTTGGTCTGTGCCTCATCTGCATCATCACTGTTCCCGCTGGCACCCCTGGGGTGTTGTCTGAGTGAGATTCCCCTGGTGCCCCTGCTCTCCTCCCCTCCTCCTGCTGGTTGGGGAGGAAACTGCTTGCTGTGGGGTCTGTACTCCTGAGGCACGAAGGACCCTGCAGCGTGGACCTGCAGAGTGTGGGTGTGGTCCCAAGAGCATGGGACCCACATAGGACACAGCATTGGGGCGTGACAAGTGCTAGGGCTGCCTCATCACTGACAGGGAATGTTGCCAAGATCCTGCTCGGGAGGGCGTGGCGGGTGGCCTGGGACCCCAGAGGCCCCATTCCTATCCTGGAGCTTGGAGGGTGCATCCCCATGGGCTCCAGATTCACCCCATATCTCAGCCATATCTCTCTGTCCTGTCTTTGACCTCAGGAAAACGACCTCTACTGATCATTGTCCACAACATAGGCCTGGTCCTGTCCGTATTAGGATTCTTTAATTTAGGCGTCCTGGGATAGCAGCTCTTTTTTAGGCCTGAGAAGGAACAGCTCAGGAGTGTACAACAATTTCAGGTGAAACTAATCTTCAATGACTGTCTCTATAGTGCTCGGTTGTTGACTTCTATTAATCACTATTCTCCTGGTTTTAGCTCTGATGTGGGGATTATAGAGCAGTCAACATTTAAATCTTCTTAAACTGTGTATTTGTAGCATCAGTATCATTACTGACCCATAGTTTTTATGCTTTGGGAAGAGTTATTGATTTCATGTATCATGTAAAGGATTCACAATGATGATAGAGCAGCTAAGATTACAATAATGGCTGGTAAAATGTTCAAATTTTCTCTACCTGTGCATCTATTGTACATATATGAGTTAGTTTAATTGTCAATATTAGTGAAATAATATAGAGGACTAGAGAACTTCTTTTAAAAATCACTATTAATGTGTGTGATGAAAATGTAAAAATTCTTCCGTAATCGGTGATGTTGTATCTTGAGAGCTTAGATGAAATTGATATGCCTTCGTGATATACACTATTTTAGCCTATAATTTCACTTTGAAAATTTTACATCACTTTTTACTTTTATCTCATTTATTGAGAAAGACATAATTGTTATGCTGTTGGCTTCAAACTGCTTGAAAAGGACTTGAGTCCTACCTTATTTTACATTTACATAGGTAGGACTTCAAATATAGGATATGGTGGAGGGCATCCGTGCAACCATTCTAGGTTAGGAGCAGCAGTTTCCACTGCTGAGACTTCTCGTTTGGACACAAATGGTTTTCACAGTATGAAGATTATTAGCATTACTGCTGCTACTGAGACGAATGAGCCTAAAGACAAAATATTTCATGTTGTGTGTGCCTCAGAGGAATGTAGTAACCTCCCTGAGAGGCCAAGAAAGTGCTGCAGGAAGTCATATTTACTACTACAAATATACCTGTGAAGTGAGTTTTGCTACTGCTGAGTTAACTGTGTAACCTGAGAATAGTGGGAATCAGTGTAGGAAGCCTCCTATAATAGTGAAGACTGCTCCCATGGACACTACGTCATGGAAGTGTGCTACTACATAGTATGTATCCTGGAGGACAATGTCTGGGGATGAGTTGGCTAAGATGATTCCTGTCAAACCACCTACTGTAAAAAGGAAAATAAAGCCTAAAACTCATAATAGAGTGGGATCTCATATAATATTACCTCCGTGAAGAGTTGCTAATCAGGGACTTCCCTGGTGATGCAGTGGTAAAGAATTGGCCTGCCAATATAGGTGAAACGGGTTTGATCCCCGGTCCAGGAAGATTCCACATGCTGCGGAGCAAAAAGCCCGTGCGCCACAACTACTGAGCCTGCCCTCTAGAGCCCGTGAGCCACAACTACTGAAGGCCACATGCCTAGAGCCTGTGCTCTGCAACAAGAGAAGCCACCGCCATGAGAAGCCTGCGCATGGCAACGAAGAGTAGCTCCCGCTCATCGCAACCAGAGAAAGCCGGTGCGCAGCAACGAAGACCCAACGCAGCCAAAAATTAAAAAATAAAAAAATTAAATAAAGAGTTTCTAGTCGGCTAGATACTTTTACTCCTGTAGGGATAGAAGTAATTATGGTAGCTGATGCAAAGTGTGCTCCTGAGTCGACAGCTACCCTTATGGTAAATATGAGATGGGCCCACGAGAGAAATCCTGAAAGGCCAGTGGACATGACTCTTAATACTCCCAAATAGCTGAAAGGCAGTTTTTGTCCTAAATCGTACGTAATGATATGTGAAATTATAACAAACCCTGGTAGGCCATGAATACACACTTCAGGGTGACCAAAGAATCAAACTAGATGTTGCTATAGGATTCGGTTTCCTCCTGCAGGGTCAAAGAATGTAGTGTTGAGATTTCTATCTCTTAACAGTGTGGCAATTCTGGCTGCTTGGACTGAGAGTGGCAATTATAGTAATATGGCTATAGTTAGGGAAGACTAAACAAATAATGGTGTTTGGTATTGGGATTTGACCGCTGGTTTTGGATTAAAGACTATAGTAATACAAGAAATAGCATGAAGAATTGAAGAAACACCTGCTAAAGGTAAGGAGGAAATGGTTAGGTCGACAGAGGCTCCTGCGTGGGCCAGATTGCAGGCTAGAGCTGAATATACAGTTCCACTTTTACCAGAACCAGCTTCTACTATTGGTAATATGAGTAGGAGTAAGAATGAAGGGGGAAGTAGTCAAAAGTTTACATGATTTATTTGGGGAAATGCTACCTCAGGTGTCCCAGTTATTAGTGGCCCAAGTCAGTTTCTGAACCCTGCAGTATAATGGGTACAACTATAAAGAAAATTATTACAAGTGCAGGGACTGTTATGACTACGTTAAAGATTTGGGCATCTCCAAGTAGCGCTCCAGGTTAGCATAGCTCAGCCAGGATTAATATACTCAAGGCGCTGCCTGCTACTCCAGCTCAAGCACCAAATAGTAAATATAAAACACCGATATCTTTGTGATTTGTTAAAAATAATCAGCAGTGTATGAACAGAGGTAAAATGACCTGAGCTCGCATTAGACTGTAAATGTAAAGACAGAGATTGAGCCCTCTGCTCTTGTCCCGTTTCACTGTAGATCTAGATGGGGTCAATGCAGGTTTCATCACAGCCCCTGAACGAATTTTGTAACAGTTTCTCCTTGTTTTTTTTTTTTTTTGTAATTTATTTTTACAGTGGGGTATAGCTGATTTTCAATGCTGTCTTTCTTGCTGCTGCACATCCACTTGATTCACTTACAGAGAGACATCCATAAATTCTTTTTCAGATTCTTACCAGTCGTATATATTCTTTTATGGTGACTAGAGTGTGCCCAGTCCAGTTCTTTGAGCTATAGAGTAGGTCTTGTAGATTACCTATTTGGTCTTTGGAACCCTATCTGTGCTAATTTCAACCCTCTGGTTTATGCCTCACCCCACCCCACCTTTCCCCTTTAGCAACCATAAGTTTGTTTTCTAAATGTGTGACTCTTTTGTAATTTAGTTCATGTGTAGCCATTTTTAGATTCCACCTATAAGTGATATCTTATGCTAAGTGTCTTTTTGTGTCTGACTTATGTCACTTAGAATGATCGTACCTAAGTTCACCTGAGTTGCTGCAACTGGCCTTATTTCATTGATTTCATGGCCGAGTAATATTCCATTGTACATAAGTACCATATCTTCTTTATCCATTTTTTCCTTCCAAGGACATTTATATTGTTTCCAAGTCGAGGCTCCTGCAAAAGGGCTGCACTAATAGTTGAAGTGCCTGTGTCCTATGGATTTATGGTTATCCCGAGATATACACCCAGGAGTGGAAGTGCTGTATGCTCTGTAGCTCTATTTTTTTTAATTAATTAATTTTTTTATGCCTGTGTTGGGTCTTTGTTATTGCACGTGGGCTTTCTGTAGTTGCAGCAAGTTGGGGCTACTCTTTGTTGAAGTGCGTGGGCTTCTCATTGCAGTGGCTTCTCTTCTTGCAGAGCATGGGCTCTAGGCGTCGGGCTTCAGTAGTTGTGGCTCACGGGCTCTAGAGCACAGGCTCAGTAGTTGTGGTGCACGGGCTCTAGAGCACAGGCTCAGTAGTTGTGGTGCACGGGCTTAGTTGCTCTGCAGCATGTGTTATCTTTCCAGACCAGGGCTCGAACCCGTGTCCTCTGCATTGGCAGTTGGATTCTCAACCACTGCGCCACCAGGCAAGTCCCTATAACTCTGTCTGTATTTCTGGCGTGGTATGACATGGTTGTTTTGATAAGTACTTTATTTTCTAGTAAATTTCAAGTGTATAAAAAACTTTAAATAGCAGTATAAAGTTTTCCACATTCACAAAATACTCCAGATTGTTTTACCCTGTGAGAGTGGGAGGGCCACTCTCCCAGGGAACGAGCACATAACCCCAAAGTGAGGAATAAATATGGTTTCCACATTATAATCCTATCCACAGACCTGCTTCAACTTTCACCAGCTGCCCCAGCTTCGTGGAAATGTATTTTTCTATTCGAATCCAGTTTTCTTTTCTTGGAACCATCACTGGGGCTTTTCCTCACTTAAAAAACCTTGCTGGAGCCATGGCGATGGGTGGTGGCGGCGGCAGCAGCAGCAGCGGCGGTGTCCCAGAGCCGGAAGACTCGGCGCTGTTCCGGCGCGGCATAGGCCAGAGTGATGATTCTGACATTTGGGATGATACAGCATTGATAAAAGCTTATGATAAAGCTGTGGCTTCATTTAAGCACGCTCTAAAGAACGGTGACAGTTCCAAAGTTTCAGAAAAACCAAAAGGCACACCTAAAAGGAAACCTGCTAAGAAAAATAAAAGCCAAAGAAAGAATACCACAACTCCCTTGAAGCAGTGGAAAGTTCTTGAAAAACGTGCTGCCGTTTGGTCAGAAGATGGCTGTGTTTACTCAGCTACCATTGCTTCGATTGACTTTAAGAGAGAAACCTGTGTTGTCATTTACACTGGATATGGAAACAGAGAGGAGCAAAATCTGTCTGATCTACTTTCCACAACCTCTGAAGTAGCTAATAATATAGAACAGGATGCTCAGGAGAATGAAAATGAAAGTCAAATTTCAACAGATGAAAGTGAGAACTCCTCCAGGTCTCCTGTAAATAAACCAAATAACATCAAGTCAAAAGCTGCTCCATGGAACTCTTTTCTCCCTCCACCACCCCATATGCCAGGATCAGGTCTGGGACCAGGAAAGCCAGGTCTAAAATTCAGTGGCCCACCACCGCCACCCTTCCCGTCATGCTGGCTGCCTCCATTTCCTTCTGGACCACCAATAATTCCCCCATCACCTCCTATATGTCCAGATTCTCTGGATGATGCTGATGCTTTGGGAAGTATGTTAATCTCTTGGTACATGAGTGGTTATCATACTGGTTACTATATGGGTTTCAAACAAAGTCAAAAAGAAAGAACGTGCTCACATTTCAATTAAGGAGTAATTTGTATAATGTTTTATAATAGATTCAGGTGCAGCTCTCTCCCAAGGAGGATGGTATATTGATGTGCCCTGGTCGATGTGAACAGAAGTTTCATCATTTTCTTCATGAACACTTGGATGGGTGCATGTCATCTTCATTTCCCCTTGTTGCATGTGACTCATGCTTAAATAACCAGTTAGCTATTTTGAGGAAATAATCAGTTTGAATAACTGAACAATGGAAATATGAGTGATTAAAAGAAATTCAAGGTCACACACAGTGCAGAAAGTCAATCTGTCAAAATCACAGCTGAACCCATTTGTATATTGTAACTTTCTTAGTAAGTATGTTAAGATTTTTATCAATGCCTTTAAAAATAAATAACTTTTTTAAAAAACAAAAAACAAACAAAAAAAACCTTGCTGGGTTTAAAGTGTACAAGATGAGCGTGGTCTGGGTGGTTTTTCTGTATGGCTTCTTTCAGTTAGGATGTTTTCAGTGTTTTTCCACATTGTAACATTGATCATTATTTCATTCATTTTTTCCATTGTGATTAAAAACATATAACATTTACTATTTAAACCATTTTTTAACACCTTTTAAAAAATTATTTGATTTTATTTTCTATTTTTTGGCTGTGTCAGGTCTTTGTTGCTGCATACAGGCTTTCTCTAATTGCGGCGAGCGGAGCTACTCTTTGTTGCCATGTGCAGGCTTCTCATTGCAGTGGCTTCTCTTGTTATGGAGCACGGGCTCTAGGCGCACAGGTTTCAGTAGTTGTGGCACGAGGGCTCAGTAGCTGTGGCTCACGGGCTTAGTTGCTCTGCAGCATGCGGGATCTTCCAGGACCAGCGCTTGAACCCGTGTCCCCTGCATTGGCAGGCGGATTCTTAACCACTGTGCCATGAGGAAAGCCCCATTTAAACCATTTATAAGTACACAGTTCTGTGGCATTAACTGCATTCACATTGCTGTAAAAATATCCTCACCATCCATCTCCAGAGCTTTATTTTCCCCATGTGAAACCGTAGCCATTAAACACTAACTCACCTCAACCCCTGGCACCCTTATTCTACTTTGTCTTTGAGTTTGACTACTCTGGATACCTCATACTAGTGGAATCATAGAACGTTTGTCCTTTTTGTGTCTGGCTGGTTTCACTTAGCATAATGACTTCAAGGTTCATCCACATTGTAGCATGTGTGAGAATTACCTTAGTTTTAAAGGTTGAATCATATTCCATTGTGTATATGCTACACTGTACTTATCCATTCATCTGTTGAAGGATGTGTTGTGTTGCTTCCACCTTTTGGCTATTGTGAATAATGTTGCTATGAATATGGGGTACAAATGTCTGTTCCAGTCCTTGCTTTCTAATATTCTGGGTGTACACCCTGGAGTGGAATCAAGGGATCACACATTTTCCATGTTTTTGAGGAGCCACCATACAGTTTTCCACAGCGGCTGTATAATTTTACTTTATTCCTTTATATGACAGAATAATGTAGCTTATGGATCTACCTTATTTTGCTTATCCGTTTACCTGCTGATGGACATTTAAATCTTTTCTACCCTGGGCTATTGTGAACAGTGCTGCTATGAATAATTGGTGTACAAGTTTTTGTTTGAACGCCTGTTTTCCATTTTTTTGGTATATATCTAGGAGTGGAGTTGTTGAACCACATGGTAATTATATTTTATAATTTTGAGTAAATGGTAAAGGTTTGTACACATAGACTGCACCATTGTGCATCTCCACAAGTAACTTTTAAGGGTTCCAATTTCTCTGCATTGTTGCCAACATTTGTTATTTTTATTTATGTATTTTAAAATTGATTTTAAAGTTTATTTTTATTCTAGTGTGTGTGAAAGGGCATCACACTGTGGCTTTAATTTGCATTTTCATCATGACTACTGATGTTTGACATCATTTCATGTCCTTGTTGACCATTTGTATGTCTTGCCTGGAGAGCAGTCCATGCAAGCCATTTGTCTGTTTCAAAAATTTTATTGTTTGTCTTTTTTTGATGAGTTGTAGAAGTCCTGGGTATATTCTAGGTAAGGAGTCTTATCAGATATATAATGTGCCAATATTGTCTTCCATTCTGTGGGCTGTCTTCTTCCTTTCTGGATAGCCTCTTTTGATGCACAAAGGTTTGTAATTTTGAGGAAATCCAATTTATCTATTTTTTTCTTTCATTTCTTATGCTTTACTGTCAAATCTAAGAAACCATTGCTAAATTTGTGGTCAGGAAGATTTAATTCCTTGGTTTATTTGAGAGTTCATACAGTCATCCCTCGGTACCCACTAGGCCAGGCTTTAGGCCTAGGTTGGAGTCAGTGTGAGGGTTCAGGGGTCACAGTTTTGGGTTAGGGGTCATTGTTGGAGCGTCCTGGTAGACGGCTGTGGCTAAAGGGTCGGGGGTTAGAGTTTAGGGGTCAGGGGCAAGGGTCTAGGTGTCTGGGGTTAGGGTTGTTAGGGGGTTACGGTTAGAGGTTAGGGTTCTTAGGGTAAAGGTTAGAGTTAGGCTTAAGCACAATTGGCCCTCATTGCCCTCCCCTCTCTTTCTCTCTGAAGCCTCCAGAATGGATAGGACTTGCCCAGGGTCAAACAGGAATCAGGGAGCTGAGGTCAATAACTGTTTTTCTGGCCTTTCTTCCCCCAGTCCTGGGCTCTGAGAGAAGAATGAAATGTCTGTTCTTGTCTCGGACTGTTTCTTATCCAAGTCAACCTCTGTCAAGGATTGGGGAGGGTGTCAGAAGTCATGCATGGTTTCCTTCTGCCCTCCTACCTGGGAAGGGTGATGCTGGCCCTACTCTGTCTGGGTAGCCCCAGGTTCCAGCACAGCCAAGACAGGAGGGAACTCAGCGGACACGTGTGGATTTATACAGGACCGGGTGCAGTGACCTGCCAGCCCCCAGGTGCTGCCTTCTTAAGGGCTGGTGGGACCCTCCTGGCCCTGGAGGCATCCTTTGTTCCATCTGAGTGGGCATGAATAGTTGATCAAGTCTCAGGCAGGACAGCCCTTGTCCTCTGACTATGCAGGCAGGCATCTGTGGTCCTCTAGCTCAGTCCAGCCTGGGCATTGTCAGGCCCTCATGTACAGTTACGGAGCTGACCATGATGCTGGGCAATTCAAGAGCTACCTGGGCAGTGTAGACATTCCTTTGAGAAGTTTCAACTACCAACATGCATGTGGCTGAGAAAAAGGCCTCCCGCTCACAGCCTCATAGGCTGCCAAGAGAAGTAATAATCCTCTAAACATTGGAGTGTGTCCCTGACACAACACCCATACAGCAGACCATGGCCCTGCAATCCTTTGTCCTTTCAGTCGTTAGAAACTTTTGACATGCATATTCATTAAGAATCAAAGATATGGGATCACCTGGACCGCCCAGTGGGAGGTTTACACCGACACTGCCATTGTCTTGGAGAGTCATATGCATCCATGTGGCCTCTGGAAGACTGCCAATTATGGGTTCCATGGCATGGAATAATTCTTGAGCCTCCCGTTACTTCATTGCACAAGAGTTTCCTTACCACCCTAGCATTTGGTTTCTTCCCTTAGAAAAGGAGAGAGAAGAAACTGGAAAAGGAGCAGTATTGTTTCTCAGGGATGGGTAGTTAATATGGCCAGGGAGATGGCATAACTCACGGGCACCCACATCTCAGGGGCAGGAATGAGGTCTGTGGGTCTTCTGAGGGCACATGGGCTGTTCTGGGCCAGCCTCTGAGATGTGAGGACCTGATGCCCAAGGAAAGAGACTTGAGTTTACCACCACCAATGATCCTGACTTTTCAGCAAGTGAAAGAACTTCTTGCAGTCTTGGGAGGGACAGTAAGAGCACTGGATACATAGCTGCAGCCCCTGACCCTAAGTGAACCCCTTTTTTCCTTTTGTGTCAGATTCTGTGCTGTGCAGTGAGCTGTCATTGACTTAGAATCTGTTGCTTTCTCCCAGTGAACATCTGTTCTCAGGCCCAAGTGCCTCAGTTTTCCTTTGGGAATTACATCTCATTTGCTTCCAGTCCAAACAGTTGCAGAAGGATGACCCCATGGTCCACCCAGCTCGAAGAAGGGTTTACAACCCACATCTAGCCAGTCCCATTTTCCATCTTCTGGTGTTGGGTCAAGGATGAGAATGCAACCCAAGCCAGATCAAAGGCATTTAAAACCATGACTTTTTGGAATCCAAGAAAAGGAGAAACTCTTTCTCGGAAAATGGATGGTGAGTTGTTGTCAGCCTAGGACTGCTGTTGGCCCAAGGGCAGGGAGAGAGCCTGTGCCTGGTAATGGGGTCCCCCAAAGGCACTGAGCAGGACAAAGATTTGGAGAGAAGCAAGATCACACTGAGACAGTGTGAGCCGCTGGACCTGCCAGGTCCAAACCCATTCTTCAACTTGTCACTTGCAAGTGTTAATGTATTTCTACCCTTACAATAAATACTAATTTATTTTACTTCCGTAGTGTGTCCAGTCACTGGGAAAAGAAAAAGTCCTGGTTGATACATCTGAGTCAATAATCCCTGATCCTTCCTCAGGTGTCCTCACTGGGTAGGCGTGGCTGGGGGAGGTGAAGACACTGGGTGGGGTCATATACTAGGGGAGCTGCCAGACATCTCTGTCCCTGCTCCTTCCCTGTCCCAGGAGGGGGAAACCCTGGAAGAGTGATAGGATAACCAGTAGAGGAAGAGGTTCCTCAGTGATTAATTGGCCTTTGTGTGTTTTCCTTAATTTAGGGACCATTTTGGTAATGTGTTTTTACAAAGAAATCCCCCTTTTCCTCTAGGTTTCCAGTTTGTTACAGTAGGTTTCTCTTATTTGATGTTTACTTTTTCCTGTCTAATTTTCTACAGAATCATGACAAATAATGAACAAATACTGATACTTTACTATTAACTGAAGTCCTTATTCACGTTCCTTTGTTATACCTTTCCTTGTTCCAGTGTCTCAAAGGACATGGGGTCATCATGTCTGTTTAGTCTCTTCTGGGCTTTGACAGTTGCTCAGACTCTCCTTGTTTCCATGACCTTGACAGTGTGGAGGAGGACTGGTCAGGTATTTTATAGACTGCCGGGCACTGGGATTTGCTTGGTGTTTTTGTCGTGGTTAGACTTGGCTTTGAAAAAGCAGATCACAGAGGTGAAGTGCTTCCTCTTCACTATATATCAAGAGGACAGGCTCTTAAGGAAACTTCTCACTTATATTCTTAACTTTGGTCACCTAGCTGAAGTAGTGTTTGTCAAGTTTTCCCACAGGTTAATTTTTTTCCCATGTCCATCCTGTGTGTCTTATTTAGGAGGAAGTCATAATGCAGAAGCCACCCTTGAGGAGAGAGGGGTTAGCTTCACATCCTTGATGGACAGCTGAGTGTCTATATGAATTATTTAGAAGCTTTGTGCATAGGAGATTTCTATTTAACACCATTCATCGAAAACTATGTAATTTATTTTTACCAGTTTGGACACGTGAATGATTATTGTAAACTTACGGTTATAATCCAGCACTACATTATTAGACTGCTTAGTTCATTCTTGCTTTGGCTGTTGAGAGCTTTTTCCATTTGCTCCTGTTTTCATTTTACATAATTTTTCTTTTGTGGGTTTTTAAAATTTTGGGTACTTCTTTACTTTCTGATATTTTAAGATTATGCTGCTTCATATATTTACTGTCTCAGTCCTAGCATCAGCCCTTTCTTCAAAGAGCCCTTGTTCCTTTTATTAAAGAATGGTATTAAAAACTTACATGTGGGAGGTAAGTATGCTCAGCTGACAGTACATAGAAATACATGCATGTATCCCAGCCGATGCATATACACATAATTATAAAGATATCCATATGGAACTATGTGTAGGCTAAAGATAGTTTATACCGATGTCTCCAACCGGATCTGTTATGACATGGATATTGTAACCTTTTCCCTTTGTTTGACTGTAACATCCCACTCCAGTGGTAAGAAACCTGGCTTCCACCATTTGTCATTTATTAAATTCAGTGCTTGTTCCATTCGATTACTGATATAGTAGTTTCAGTACTGTTAGCTACTACCCATCATGGGAAAGAACTTAGAGTCCACTGTGTATGCATGGCACATTTTGTCTTTGGCCTACAGATACTGTACATTTCCAAAGTTAACTTAGGTCAGCCCATTTGTCCCACTACCAACAGTGAGTTTTTCCATACATTTCTGAAACAGTTCGATTCTTTGTTACATTCTGTATTCCAGTCTTTGACACTCCCATATCCTAAGTAGCTAAGTTTGAATAGACTGTAAATTACTTGTTGTGTTGTAAAAATCTGTGGGTGTAGACAAATGCATAGTGACAGGTATTCACCACTAATGTATCATATGGACTATTTCAACCACATATTCCTTAAACTGTTTACCAGTGTCAGTTTTACCTTTTCTAGAATGTCATATAAATGAGGTCATACAGTGTGTAGCACTTCAGACTGGATTCTTTCACTTAGCAATGTAAGTGTTAGTTGCATCTATATCTATCTATATATATTTGCATGGGTTGATGATCCATTCCTTTATATCTCTGAATACTATTGCACTGCATGTATATGAGAGGAAAAATAATTTTCCCTCTACACTTCTATGTTCTTTATTGAGATCTCCCTTGTAATGAAAAAGAGACGAACTGGAGAAAACAATCAGAAGTTTAATATATACCATGCGTACCTCCTGTATACTTGAAAGATACCCAGGAAAACTGAGTCACTCCCTGAAATGGCCCAAGCCATTACCTTAAATGCTATCTTCTCCTGAGAACAAAAGAAAGATGTTAGGGAATGGAGGAAGCCATTTAAGGGATGTTATTAGTCAAAGCCCAGTAAACAAGGGTATGGTTGTTACACAGATTTACATCCAGGCCTATTTCATTGACAAGCTTTTTTTTTTTTTTTTTAAACATTTATTTATTTGGCTGCACTGGGTCTTAGTTGCAGCCTGTGTAATCTTTTATTTTTTATTTTTTTAATTTAATTTAATTTTTTTTTTATTAGTTTCTGCTTTATAACAAAGTGAATCAGTCATACATATACATCTGTTCCCACATCCCTTCCCTCATGCATCTCCCTCCCTCCCACCCTCCCCATCCCACCCCTCCAGGCGGTCACAAAGCACTGAGCTGATCTCCCTGTGCTCTGCGGCTGCTTCCCACTATCTATCTACCTTACGTTTGGTAGTGTATATATGTCCATGCCTCTCTTTCGCTTTGTCACAGCTTACCCTTCCCCCTCCCCATATCCACAAGTCCATTCTCAAGTAGGTCTGTGTCTTTATTCCCGTTTTACCCCTAGGTTCTTCATGATATTTTTTTTTTAAATTCCGTATATATGTGTTAGCATACGGTATTTGTCTTTCTCTTTCTGACTAACTTCACTCTGTATGACAGACTCTAGGTCTATCCACCTCATTACAAATAGCTCAGTTTCGTTTCTTTTTATGGCTGAGTAATATTCCATTGTATATATGTGCCACATCTTCTTTATCCATTCATCCGATGATGGACACTTAGGTTGTTTCCATCTCTGGGCTATTGTGAATAGAGCTGCAATGAACATTTTGGTACATGTCTCTTTTTGAATTATGGTTTTCTCAGGGTATATGCCTAGTAGTGGGATTGCTGGGTCATATGGTAGTTCTATTTTTAGTTTTTTAAGGAATCTCCATACTGTTCTCCATAGTGGCTGTACCAATTCACATTCCCACCAGCAGTGCAAGAGTGTTCCCTTTTCTCCACACCCTCTCCAGCATTTACTGTTTCTAGATTTCTTGATGATGGCCATTCTGACTGGTGTGAGATGATATCTCATTGTAGTTTTGATTTGCATTTCTCTAATGATTAATGATGTTGAGCATTCTTTCATGTGTTTGTTGGCAGTCTGTATATCTTCTTTGGAGAAATGCCTATTTAAGTCTTCTGCCCATTTTTGGATTGGGTTGTTTGTTTTTTTGCTATTGAGCTGCATGAGCTGTTTATAAATTATGGAGATTAATCCTTTGTCAGTTGCTTCATTTGCAAATATTTTCTCCCATTCTGAGGGTTGTCTTTTGGTCTTGTTTATGGTTTCCTTTGCTGTGCAAAAGCTTTGAAGTTTCATTAGGTCCCATTTGTTTATCTTTGTTTTTATTTCCATTTCTCTAGGAGGTGGGTCCAAAAGGATCTTGCTGTGATTTATGTCATAGAGTGTTCTACCTATGTTTTCCTCTAAGAGTTTGATAGTTTCTGGCCTTACATTTAAGTCTTTAATCCATTTTGAGCTTATTTTTGTGTATGGTGTTAGGGAATGATCTAATCTCAAACTTTTACATGTCCCTGTCCAGTTTTCCCAGCACCACTTATTGAAGAGGCTGTCCTTTCTCCACTGTACATTCCTGCCTCCTTTATCAAAGATAAGTTGGCCATATGTGCGTGGGTTTATCTCTGGGCTTTCTATCCTGATCCACTGATCTATCTTTCTGTTTTTATGCCAGTACCACACTGTCTTGATTACTGTAGCTTTGTAGTATAGTCTGAAGTCAGGGAGCCTGATTCCTCCAGCTCCGTTTTTCGTTCTCAAGATTGCTTTGGCTATTCGGGGCCTTTTGTTTTTCCAAACAAATTTTGAAATTTTTTGTTCTAGTTCTGTGAAAAATGCCAGTGGTAGTTTGATAGGGATTGCATTGAATCTGTAGATTGCTTTGGGTAGTAGAGTCATTTTCACAATATTGATTCTTCCATTCCAGGAGCATGGTATATCTCTCCATCTATTTGTATCATCTTTAATTTCTTTCATCAGTGTCTTATAATTTTCTGCATACAGGTCTTTTTTCTCCTTAGGTAGGTTTATTCCTAGATATTTTATTCTTTTTGTTGCAATGGTAAATGGGAGTGTTTTCTTGATTTCATTTTCAGATTTTTCATCATTAGTGTACAGGAATGCCAGAGATTTCTGTACATTAATTTTGTATCCTGCTACTTTACCAAATTCATTGATTAGCTCTAGTAGTTTTTCAGTAGCATCTTTAGGATTCTCTATGTATAGTATCATGTCATCTGCAAACAGTGACAGCTTTACTTCTTCTTTTCCAATTTGGATTCCTTTTATTTCCTTTTCTTCTCTGATTGCTGTGGCTAAAACTTCCAAAACTATGTTGAATAAGAGTGGTGAGAGTGGGCAGCCTTGTCTTGTTCCTGATCTTAGTGGAAATGGTTTCAGTTTTTCACCATTGAGGACAATGTTGGCTGTGGGTTTGTCATATATGGCCTTTATTATGTTGAGGAAAGTTCCCTCTATGCCTACTTTCTGGAGGGTTTTTATCATATATGGGTGTTGAATTTTGTCGAAAGCTTTCTCTGCATCTATTGAGATGATCATATGGTTTTTCTCCTTCAACTTGTTAATATGGTGTATCACATTGATTGATTTGCGTATATTGAAGAATCCTTGCATTCCTGGAATAAACCCCACTTGATCATGGTGTATGATCCTTTTATGTGCTGTTGGATTCTGTTTGCTAGTATTTTGTTGAGGATTTTTGTATCTATGTTCATCAGTGATATTGGCCTGTAGTTTTCTTTCTTTGTGACATCCTTGCCTGGTTTTGGTATCAAGGTGATGGTGGCCTCGTAGAATGAGTTTGGGAGTGTTCCTTCCTCTGATATTGTTTGGAAGAGTTTGAGAAGGATGGGTGTTAGCTCTTCTCTAAATGTTTGATAGAATTCGCCTGTGAAGCCATCTGGTCCTGGGCTTTTGTTTGATGGAAGATTTTTAATCAGTTTCAATTTCAGTGCTTGTGATTGGTCTATTCATATTTTCTATTTCTTCCTGAGTCAGTCTTGGCAGGTTGTGCATTTCTAAGAATTTGTCCATCTCTTCCAGGTTGTCCATTTTATGGGCATAGAGTTGCTTATAGTAATCTCTCATGATCTTTTGTATTTCTGCAGTGTCAGTTGTTACTTCTCCTTTTTCATTTCTAATTCTATTGATTTGAGTCTTCTCCCTTCTTTTCTTGATGAGTCTGGCTAATGGTTTATCAATTTTGTTTATCTTCTCAAAGAACCAGCTTTTAGTTTTATTGATCTTTGCTATCGTTTCCTTCATTTCTTTTTCATTTATTTCTGATCTGATCTTTATGATTTCTTTCCTTCTGCTAACTTTGGGATGTTTTTGTTCTTCTTTCTCTAATTGCTTTAGGTGCAAGGTTAGGTTGTTTATTCGAGATGTTTCCTGTTTCTTAAGGTGGGATTGTATTGCTATAAACTTCCCTCTTAGAACTGCTTTTGCTGCATCCCATAGTTTTTGGGTCATCGTGCCTCCATTGTCATTTGTTTCTAGGTATTTTTTAATTTCCTCTTTGATTTCTTCAGTGATCACTTCGTTATTAAGTAGTGTATTGTTTAGCCTCCATGTGTTTGTATTTTTTACAGCTCTTTTCCTGTAATTGATATCTAGTTTCATAGCATTGTGGTCAGAAAAGATACTTGATACAATTTCAATTTTCTTAAATTTACCAAGGCTTGATTTGTGACCCAAGATATGATCTATCCTGGAGAATGTTCCATGAGCACTTGAGAAAAATGTGTATTCTGTTGTTTTTGGATGGAATGTCCTATAAATATCAATTAAGTCCATCTTGTTTAATGTATCATTTAAAGCTTGTGTTTCCTTATTTATTTTCATTTTGGAAGATCTGTCCATTGGTGAAAGTGGGGTGTTAAAGTCCCCTACTATGATTGTGTTACTGTCGATTTCTCCTTTTATGGCTGTTAGTATTTGCCTTATGTATTGAGGTGCTCCTATGTTGGGTGCATAAATATTTACAATTGTTATATCTTCTTCTTGGATCGATCCCTTGATCATTATGTAGTGTCCTTCTTTGTCTCTTCTAGTAGTCTTTATTTTAAAGTCTATTTTGTCTGATATGAGAATTGGTACTCCAGCTTTCTTTTGGTTTCCATTTGCATGGAATATCTTTTTCCATCCCCTTACTTTCAGTCTGTATGTGTCTCTAGATCTGAAGTGGGTCTCTTGTAGACAGCATATATATGGGTCTTGTTTTTGTATCCATTCAGCCAATCTGTGTCTTTTAGTGGGAGCATTTAGTCCATTTACATTTAAGGTAATTATCGATGTGTATGTTCCTATTCCCATTTTCTTAATTGTTTTGGGTTCGTTATTGTAGGTCTTTTCCTTCTGTTGTGTTTCTTGCCTAGAGAAGTTCCTTTAGCATTTGTTGTAAAGCTGGTTTGGTGGTGCTGAACTCTCTCAGCTTTTGCTTGTCTGTAAACGTTTTAATTTCTCCATCAAATCTGAATGAGATCCTTGCTGGGTAGAGTAATCTTGGTTGCAGGTTTTTCTCCTTCATCACTTTAATTATGTCCTGCCACTCCCTTCTGGCTTGTAGAGTTTCTGCTGAGAGATCAGCTGTTATCCTGATGGGGATTCCCTTGTGTGTTATTTGTTTTTTTTGCCTTGCTGCTTTTAATATGATTTCTTTGTGTTTAATTTTTGACAGTTTGATTAATATGTGTCTTGGCGTATTTCTCCTTGGATTTATTCTGTATGGGACTCTCTGTGCCTCCTGGACTTGATTAACTATTTCCTTTCCCATATTAGGGAAGTTTTCAACTATAATCTCTTCAAATATTTTCTCAGTCCCTTTCTTTTTCTCTTCTTCTTCTGGAACCCCTATAATTCGAATGTTGGTGCGTTTAATGTTGTCCCAGAGGTCTCTGAGACTGTCCTCTGTTCTTTTCATTCTTTTTTCTTTATTTTGCTCTGCAGCAGTTATTTCCACTATTTTATCTTCCACCTCACTTATCCGTTCTTCTGCCTCAGTTATTCTGCTATTGATCCCATCTAGAGTATTTTTTATTTCATTTATTGTGTTTTTAATCGATGCTTGATTCATCTTTAGTTCTTCTAGGTCCTTGTTAACTGTTTCTTGCATTTTGTCTATTCTATTTCCAAGATTTTGGATCTGGGAAATAGAATCTTGGATCATCTTTACCATCATTATTCTGAATTCTTTTTCAGGTAGACTGCCTATTACCTCTTCATTTGTTAGGTCTGGTGGGTTTTTATCTTGCTCCTTCTCCTGCTGTGTGTTTTTCTGTCTTCTCATTTTGCTTATGTTACTGTATTTGGGGTCTCCTTTTTGCAGGCTGCAGGTTCGTAGTTCCTGTTGTTTTTGGTGTCTGTCCCCAGTGGCTAAGGTTGGTTTAGTGGGTTGTGTAGGCTTCCTGGTGGAGGGGACTAGTGCCTGTGTTCTGGTGGATGAGGCTGGATCTTGTCTTTCTGGTGGGCAGGTCCACGTCTGGTGGTGTGTTTTGGGGTGTCTGTGGACTTTTTATGATTTTAGGCCGCCTCTCTGCTAATGGGTGGCGTTGTGTTCCTGTCTTGCTAGTTGTTTGGCATAGGGTGTCCAGCACTGTAGCTTGCTGGTCGTTGAGTGAAGCTGGGTGCTGGTGTTGAGATGGAGATCTCTGGAAGATTTTCGCCGTTTGATATTATGTGGAGCTGGGAGGTCTCTTGTGGACCAGTGTCCTGAAGTTGGCTCTCCCACCTCAGAGGCACAGCACTGACTCCTGGCTCCTCAATTTGGGATGATTTGTTGTCTATTCATGTATTCCACAGATGCAGGGTACATCAAGTTGATTGTGGAACTTTAATCCGCTGCTTCTGAGGCTTCTGGGAGAGGTTTCCCTTTCTCTTCTTTGTTCTCACAGCTCCTGGGTCTCAGCTTTGGATTTGGCCCCGCCTCTGCGTGTTGGTCGCCGGAGGGCGTCTGTTCTTCGCTCAGACAGGACAGGGTTGAAGGAGCAGCCTCTTCGGGGACTCTGGCTCACTCAGGCCGGGCGGGAGGGAGGGGCACGGAGTGCGGGGCGAGCCTGCAGCGGTAGAGTTCAGCGTGACGTTGCACCAGCCCGAGGCGCACCGTGCGTTCTCCCAGGGAAGCCGCCCCTGGATCCCAGCACCCCGGCAGTGGCGGGCTGCACAGGCTCCCGGAAGGGCGGTGTGGGCAGTGACCTGCGCTCGCACACAGGCCTTCTGGCGGCGGCAGCAGCAGCCCCAGCGTCCCACGCCCGTCACTGGGCTCCGCGCTTTCAGTCGTGACCCGCGCCCGTCTGTGGAGCCCCTTTAAGCAGCGCTCTTAATCCCCTCTCCTCGCGCACCAGGAAACCAAAGAGGGAAGAAAAAGTCTCTTGCCTCTTCGGCAGCTCCAGAGTTTTCCCGGACTCCCTGCCGGCTAGCTGTGGCACATTAGCCCCCTTCAGGCTGAGTTCTTGCCGCCAGCCCCAGTCCTCTCCCTGCGCTCTGACCGAAGCCCGAGCCTCAGCTTCCAGCACCGCCTGCCCTGGTGGGCGAGCAGACAAGCCTCTCGGGCTGGTGAGTGCCGCTCGGCACCGATCCTCTGTGCGGGAATCTCTCCGCTTTGCCCTACCCAGGTATGTGGGGGAGTTTCTTGCCTTTTGGGAGGTCTGGGGTCTTCTGCCAGCATTCAGTAGGTGTTCTGTAAGAGTTGTTCCACGTGTAGCTGTATTTCTGGTGTTTCCGTGGGGAGGAAGGTGATCTCCGCGTCTTACTCTTCCGCCATCTTACCCAGAAGTCCTGTGTAATCTTTAGTGGCGGCATGCAGGCCCTTAATTGCAGCATGTGGGATCTAGTTCCCTGACCAGGGATTGAACCCTGGTCCCCTGCATTGGGAGTGTGGAGTCTTAACCACTGGACCAGCAGGGAAGTCCCAACAAACTTTTCTTGATATTCAGTCATCTTTCAATTCCTGGTCCAAAGAGGGACATACCCTTACAAATGGAGATATCCTTAATAAATGGAAATTTACCTCCTAAAAGGGCATTTTCTACTTTATTTATTTATTTATTTTTTTGCGGTACGCGGGCCTCTCACTGTTGTGGCCTCTCCCATTGCGGAGCACAGGCTCTGGATGCGCACGCTCAGCGGCCATGGCTCATGGGCCCAGCCACTCTGCGGCATGTGGGATCTTCCCACACTAGGGCACGAACACGTGTCCCCTGCATCGGCAGGCAGACTCTCAACCACTGTGCCACCAGGGAAGCCATCTACTTGGTTTTGAAAGATTCTCCTGGGTCTGCTGTTTCTTAAATTAACCAGTCCAAAATAATCCTTTTGTCAAATGGGCATATTTTGGGGTGGTGTATTCTGCTCCCCTTGACATGTATGTGCCCTAATTTGCTTATGAATTCATCTACAGAAGGACATCCTGATATCTTAAGTTTTTAGCCATTATGAATTAGAGCTGCTGTGCATTACTTGATGCTAGTTTTGGTTTGAACACAGTTTTTCAAAGCAGTTGTCTAAATACGAGAGGTACACTTCTTGGATCCTAAGGTGAGACTTTTTAGATTTGGAAAAAACTGCCAAACTGTCTTCCAAAGTTGGTTGTACATGCATTCCACCAGCATCTTGAGTATATTCTTGTATGCTTATTTACTGCCTGTTTATCTTCCTGGGCTAGGTGTGTGTTTCAATCTTTACTAAATTTTAATGGCGTTGTTGGCATAATTTGAGTACAAATCCTTTATCAGATATGTGTTTTGGAAATAGTTTCTTGAAGTTTGTGGTTTGTCTTCCTGTTTTCTGAATAAGGTCACCAGACCCAAAGTCATGTAGATTATCTTTTTTTGTCTAGGATTTTTATAGTTTGGTAATTTAAATTTGTCTATGGGCAATTTTGAGTGAATTTTGGTTTAAGTTGTAATGTTTGTGTCTACATTCATTTCATTACTTATGGTTTGTAATTAATTGCTCCTTAACCAGTTTTGGAGAAGATACAGTGAGACACTTGGCTCCATTTCAGTTTGGATTTCCAAACTTAGTATATATAGCAGAACTGCCTTCCGGATGAGGCCTCTGGGTTTGTGAGTGCGGCACTCCCGGCACTTTTCTCACGTCCCACAGGGGGCGCCAAACCCACCTGTCTGGCCCTGGGTGCACAGGTGCACCCTGCCCACAGACTTTGCTCTGTGACAAACAGACAGGAGCTTTGTCTCCTGTCAGGGCTTAGGTTTCTGGAACATGAGGCATTGTCCACACTGACAGGAGCTGGGTTTTCTCAGGAGCCACTGGTGAGGAGACTCCGCAAGAGGAAAAAATGAGCAAGTGTGGAGAATCTTCCTGTGCAACTGACTGCTGGCTGGGTGGGTGCATCTTCAGGGGACTCAGGAGAGAAAGAGGTTAATGTGGAATACTGTGTGCTTTTAGTTAGCTTTATATGCAGTGTGGATGGTGACCAATGTCATTCTTTGGAGTCCGGTGTCTAGTTTTCCTGGCACTGTTTGTTGATGGCTTTAGGTAGAATAAACATTTTTTTTACAACTTTATTGGAGTCTAATTGCTTTACAATGGTGTGTTAGTTTCTGCTTTATAACAAAGTGAATTGGAAAAACATATACATATATTCCCATATCTCTTCCCTCTTGCGTCTCCCTCCCTCCCACCCTCCCTATCCCACCCCTCTAGGTGGTCACAAAGCACCAAGCTGATCTCCCTGTGCTACGCGGCTGCTTCCCACTAGCTATCTATTTTACGTTTGGTAGTGTATATATGTCCAAGCCACTCTCTCACTTTGTCACAGCTTACCCTTCCCCCTCCCCATATCCTCAAGTCCATTCTCTAGTAGGTCTGTGTCTTTATTCCTGTCTTAACCCTAGGTTCTTCATGACATTTTTTCCCTTAAATTCCATATATATGTGTCAGCATACGGTATTTGTCTTTCTCTTTCTGACTGACTTCACTCTGTATGACAGACTCTAGCTCTCCATCCACCTCCTTACAAATAGCTCAATTTCGTTTCTTTTTGTGGCTGAGTAATATTCCATTGTATATATGTGCCACGTCTTCTTTATCCATTCATCCGATGATGGACACTTAGGTTGTTTCCATCTCCGGGCTATTGTAAATAGAGCTGCACTGAACATTTTGGTACATGACTCTTTTTGAATTATGGTTTTCTCAGGGTATATGCCCAGTAGTTGGATTGCTGGGTCATATGGTAGTTCTATTTGTAGCTTTTTAAGGAACCTCCATACTGCTCGCCATAGTGGCTGTGCCAATTCACATTCCCACCAGCAGTGCAAGAGTGTTCCCTTTTCTCCACATCCTCTGCAGCATTTACTGTTTCTAGATTTTTTGATGATGGCCATTCTGACTGGCGTGAGGTGATATCTCATTCTAGTTTTGATTTGCATTTCTCTAATGATTAATGATGTTGAGCATTCTTTCATGTGTTTGTTGGCAGTCTGTATATCTTCTTTGGTGAAATGTCTAGGTCTTCTGCCCATTACTGGATTGGGTTGTTTGGTTTTTTTGTTATTGAGCTGCATGAGCTGCTTGTAAATTTTGGAGATAAATCCTTTGTCAGTTGCTTCATTTGCAAATATTTTCTCCCATTCTGAGGGTTGTCTTTTCATCTTGTTTATGGTTTCCTTTGCTGTGCAAAAGCTTTGAAGTTTCATTAGGTCCCATTTGTTTGTTTTTGTTTTTATTTCCATTTCTCTAGGCGGTGGGTCAGAAAGGATCTTGATGTGATTTATGTCATAGAGTGTTCTGCCTATGTTTTTCCCCTAAGAGTTTGATAGTGTCTGGCCTTACCTTTAGGTCTTTAGTCCATTTTGAGCTTATTTTTGTGTATGGTGTTAGGGAGTGATCTAATCTCCTACTTTTACACGTACCTGTCCAGTTTTCCCCGCACCACTTATTGAAGAGGCTGTCCTTTCTCCACTGTACATTCCTGCCACTTTATCAAAGATAAGGTGACCATATGTGCGTGGGTTTGTTATTATAGGTCTTTTCCTTCTCTTGTGTTTCTTGCCTAGAGAAGATCCTTTAGCATTTGTTGTAAAGCTGGTTTGGTGGTGCTGAACTCTCTCAGCTTTTGCTTGTCTGTGAAGGTTTTAATTTCTCCATCCAATCTGAATGAGATCCTTGCTGGGTAGAGTAATCTTGGCTGTAGGTTGTTCTCCTTCATCACTTTAAATATGTCCTGCCAGTCCCTTCTGGCTTGCAGAGTTTCTGCTGAAAGATCAGCTGTTAACCTTATGGGGATTCCCTTGTGTGTTATTTGTTGTTTTTCCCTTGCTGCTTTTAATATGTTTTCTTTGCATTTAATTTTTGACAGTTTGATTAATATGTGTCTTGGCATGTTTCTCCTTGGATTTATCCTGTATGGTACTCTCTGTGCTTCCTGGACTTGATTAACTATTTCCTTTCCCATATTAGGGAAGTTTTCAACTATAATCTCTTCAAATATTTTCTCAGTCCCTTTCTTTTTCTCTTCTTCTTCTGGAACCCCTATAATTCGAATGTTGGTGCGTTTAATGTTGTCCCAGAGGTCTCTGAGACTGTCCTCAGTTCTTTTCATTCTTTTTTCTCTATTCTGCTCTGCAGTAGTTATTTCCACTATTTTATCTTCCAGGTCACTTATCCGTTCTTCTGCCTCAGTTATTCTGCTATTGATCCCTTCTAGAGTATTTTTAATTTCATTTATTGTGGTGTTCATCGTTGCTTGTTTCATCTTTAGTTCTTCTAGGTCCTTGTTAAATGTTTCTTGCATTTTCTCTATTCTATTTCCAAGATTTTGGATCATCTTTACTATCATTATTCTGAATTCTTTTTCAGGGAGACTGCCTATTTCCTCTTCATTTGTTAGGTCTGGTGTGTTTTCATCTTGCTCCTTCATCTGCTGTGTGTTTTTCTGTCTTCTCATTTTGCTTCTCTTACTGTGTTTGGGGGTCTCCTTTTTGCAGGCTGCAGGTTCGTAGTTCCCGTCGTTTTGGGTGTCTGTCCCCAGTGGCTAAAGTTGGTTCAGTGGGTTGTGTAGGCTTCCTGGTGGAGGGTGCCTGTGTTCCGGTGGATGAGGCTGGATCTTGTCTTTCTGGTGGGGTGTCTTGGACTTATTATGGTTTTAGGCAGCCTCTCTGCTAATGGGTGGGGTTGTGTTCCTGTCTTGCTAGTTGTTTGGCATAGGGAGTCCAGCACTGTAGCTTGCTGGTCATTGAGATAAGCTGGGTGTTGGTGTTGAGATGGAGATCTCTGGGAGATTTTCGCCGTTGGATATTACGTGGAGCTCAGAGGTCTCTTTTGGACCCGTGTCCTGAAGTCGGCTCTCCCACCTCAGAGGCACAGCACTGACTCCTGGCTGCAGCACCAAGAGCCTTTCATCCACACGGCTCAGAATAAAAGGGAGAAAAAGGAGAAAGAAAGAAAGAAAGAAAGAGGATAAAAGAAAATAAAGTAAGGTCAAATAAAATAAAGTTATTAAAATAAAGAATTATTAAGAAAAAATTTTTTAAGTAAGAAAAACAAAAACCAAAGAAAACGGGCGGATAGAACCCTAGGACAAATGGTGAAAGCAAAGGTATACAGACAAAATCTCACACAGAAGCATACACGTACACACTCACAAAAAGAGGGAAAGGGGAAAAAACTCATAAATCTTGCTCTCAAAGTCCACCTCCTCAATTTGGGATGATTCGTTGTCTATTCAGGTATTCCAGAGATGCAGGGTACATCAGGTTGATTGCGGAGCTTTAATCCGCTGCTTCTGAGGCTGCTGGGAGAGATTCCCCTTTGTCTTCTTCGTTCGCACAGCTCCCGGGGCTCAGCTTTGGATTCGGCCCCGCCTCTGCGTGTAGGTCGCCGGAGGACGTCTGTTGTTCGCTCAGACAGGACGGGGTTAAAGGAGCCGCTGATTCGGGGGCTCTGGCTCCATCAGGCCGCGGGGGAGGGAGGGGCACGGAGGCGGGGCGAGCGTGCGTGGGCGGAGGCCGGCGTGACGTTGCGTCAGCACGAGGCGCGCCCGTGCGTTCTCCCGGGGATGTGGTCTGTGGAGCCCGGGGCCGTGGCGGTGGCGGGCAGCACAGGCTCCCGGGAGGGGAGGTGTGGAGAGTGACCTGCGCTCGCACACGGGCTTCTTGGTGGCGGCAGCAGCAGCCCCAGCGTCCCACGCCCGTCTCTGCGGTCCGCGCTTTCAGGCGCGCCTCGCGCCCGTCTCTGGAGCTCCTTTCAGCAGCGCTCTGAATCCCCTCTCCTCACGCACCAGGAAACAAAGAGGGAAGGAAAAGTCTCTTGCCTCTTCGGCAGCTCCAGACTTTTCCCCGGACTCCCTCCCGGCCGGCCGTGGCGCACTAACTCCCTTCAGGCTGTGTTCACGCCGCCAGCGCTCTGACTGAAGCCCGAGCCTCAGCTCCCAGCCCCGCCCGCCCGGGCGGGTGAGCAGACAAGCCTCTCGGGCTGGTGAGTGGCGGTCGGCACCGGTCCTCTGTGCGGGAATCTCTCTGCTTGGCCCTCCGTACCCCTGTGGCTGCGGTCTCCTCCGCGGCTCCGAAGCTTTCCCCCTCCGCCACCCGCAGTCTCCGCCCGCGAAGGGGCTCCTAGTGTGTGGAAACCGTTTCTCCTTCACGGCTCCCTCCCACTGGTGCAGGTCCCGGCCCTATCCTTTTGTCTCCGTTTATTCTGTTTTCTTTTGCCCGACCCAGGTACGTGGGGAGTTTCTTTCTTTCTTTTTTTTTTTTTTTTTTCCTTCGGTACGCGGGCCTCTCACTGTTGTGGCCTCTCCCGTTGCGGAGCACAGGCTCCGGACGCGCAGGCTCAGCGGCCATGGCTCACGGGCCCAGCCGCTCCGCGGCATGTGGGATCTTCCCGGCCCGGGGCACGAACCCGTGTCCCCTGCATCGGCAGGCGGACTCTGAACCACTGCGCCACCAGGGAAGCCCCGTGGGGAGTTTCTTGCCTTTTGGGAGGTCTGAGGTCTTCTGCCAGCGTTCAGTAGGTGTTCTGCAGGGTTGGTTCCCCGTGTAGCTGTATTTCTGATGTTCCTGTGGAGAGGAAGGTGATCTGCGTGTCGTACTCTTCCGCCATCTTCCCCCTCTCCCAAACATTTTAATAATAGTAATTTTCTGACGCATGAGCATGGAATATTGTTTCCTACTGTGTCTTCTTTACAGTTTCTTTACCAGTGCTTTATAATTTTCTGAGTATAGGTCTTTCGTGTCCTTGGTTAAATTTATTGCTAAATAGTTCGTTCTTTTGGATGGAATTGTAAATGGGATTGTTTTCTTAATGTTTCTTGCTGGTGGTTCATTATTAGTGTATAGAAACGAAACTGATTTGTGTATATTGAGTGCATATTTTGCAACTTTACTGAATTTATTTTTTAACATATTTTTTGAAGTAATGTGAAAAATTGCAATACTAAAATCTCACCGTTTCTACTGCCCCCCAGGTGATCCACAGGACCCACGACATGGTAGCTACTAATACACTCTTCCCACGGTGCCTCTTAATCCCGTGCGGACTCCTACAAGGGAAATAAGTATCACAACTTTGGTTGAACGTGGTCTGGGTAAGTCTTGGCCTCTATAAGAAAAATTTGATGTCTGTCTTCTCTGATTTTCTGGCATGATCCTGACATGGTTGTCTAGAAAAGTAATTTACTTTCCAGTAATTTAAAATGTACAGAAAAGTTGCAATAATGTCAGAAAGTACTCACATTTGCCACTTGACACAAAATGCTCAGTGTGTTTTGCCCAAGGCACCAGCACATAACCCCTAAATGAAGACATCCTGATGTCCACATTGTAATTTAATACTCAGCCCCACTTCAACCTTCACCTACTGTCCGAACGGTATGAAAATGTCTTTTTCCATCCTGATCCAGTTTTCTTTTTCTGGAACCATGACTGAGTTTTTCCCTCATTTGGACAACCTTGAAGGATTTGAAGCAGACAAGATGAGTATGGGATCTAGGGGGCCTTTTCTGTATGGCTTTTTTTCACTAAGAATGTTTTTAACGTTCATTTTTGTAACAAATATCAGCGCTACAGTTTTATTTTCATTGTCATTAAAAATACAAAACACGACTTTAGCATTTAATTTACTTTATGTATACAGTTTTGTGGTATTAACTACCTTCCTTTAGTTGCACAAACAAGTTAACTAACATGTGTACCTCCTGTGTGCATGGCAGATACCCAGGAAATTGAGTAACACCCTGAAACTGCCCAAGACATCACCTTAAATACCGTATTCATCTGAAAGGGAAAAAAAGGAAGGCTATAGTTGTTTCTGTCTACATTCATTTGATTGTATATGGTTTCCAATTGATGTTGTATAGCTAGTTGTGGAGAAGTCATGGGATAGGTGGCTTCATTTCAGTTTGAATTTCCAAATTTAGTGGATTCTGCAGGCTTGTTACAAGGTTTACAAGCTTCATATTGGATCAGGACATCCCCTGGTGTAACTGGTATTCACGGTTTGTTCAACAGTTAAAGGTCTGTGTGATATGAGTTCATCCGGGAGTAATCCAGGTTAGTTTCTGTTACACATTTGTCCCAGGATGGAAGGACAAGAGAACTAAGACCTAATTTATAAAAGTGCCTTCAAACTAATTGATACTGAAGTATAGTTAACCTACAATGTGTTAATTTCTGCTGCACAGCAAAGTGATTCATATATACGTACATACATATGTACATATTTTTCATATTCTTTTCCATTATGGTTCATTACAGGGTATTGAATACAGTTCCCTGTGCTGTACAGGAAGACCTTACGTATCCATCCTATATCTAATAATTTGCATCTACTAATACCAAACTCCCAATCCATCCCTCTCCCCTGTCTTCCCCTTGACAACCACAAGTCTGTTTTCTATATTTGTGAGTCTGTTTTTGTTCTGTAGATAGGTTCATTTGGGTCTCATTTTATAATCCACATATAAGTGATATCATATGGTATTTGTTGTTCTCTGTCTGACTGACTTCACTTTGTATGATAATCTCTAGGTCCATCCATGTAGCTGCAAATGGCATTATTTCATTCTGTTTTATGACTGAGTAATGTTCCGTTGTATATATGTACCACATCTTCTATATCCATTCATCTGCTGAGGGACATTCAGGTTGCTTCCACGTCTTGGCTATTGTGAATAGTGCTGCTGTGAATGCTGGGGTGCGTGTATCTTTTCGAATTATAGTTTTGTCTGGATATGTGCCCAGGAGTGGGATTGCTGGGTCATATGGTAATTCTAGTTTTAGTTTTTGAGGAACCTCCATACTGTTTTCCATAGTGGCTGCATCAATTTACATTCCCACCAGTAGTGTGTGTAGTAGGGTTCCCTTTTCTCCACCCCCCTTCCAGCATTTCTTTCTAGACATTTTAATGATGGCCATTCTGACCACTATGAGGTGATAACTCGCTGTAGATTTGATTTGCGTTCTCTAATAATTAGCGATGTGGAGCATCTTTTCATGTGCCTGTTGGCTATCTGTATGTCTTTGGAGAAATGTCTGTTTAGACCTTCTGCTTATTTTTTGATTTTTTTTTCTTTTTTGAGCTGTATGAGCCGTTTGTATATTTCAGAATTAAGACCTTGTTGGTCGCATCATTTGCAGGTATTTTCTCCCGAACAGTTAGCACAGGTAGTGGAACAACTGGATACCCACATGCAGAAGAGTAAAGTTGGACCCTTACCTCCCCCCACCCCACATACAAAATCAACACAAAATGGACCAAAGGCCTAGGTGCAAGAGCCAAAATTATAAAACTCGTAGAAGAAAACATGAGAGTAAATCTTCACGACCTTGGATTTGGTCATGATATCTTAGATCTACCGAGAGCACAAGCAACAAGGGACAAAATAGATGAATTAGACTTCCTCAAAATGAAAAGGAGTTGTGTGTAAAAGGAGCAAGGAATAAGATAATCCACCATCCAAAATGGCGCAGGATGTTTGCAAACCATGTATCTGATAAAGGACTGTATGTAGCCCACCGGCCAAGCCCCCGGTGGTCCAGTGGAGTGTCTGTGCGGCCCCTCCCGTCCTCGGTGATCAGGGAATTTCAGGCCCCACGGCACCCGAGGGGTGGTCACTGGTCATCCTCGGCACCCTCAAGGAGTGAGTGAGTGCTGGGTGGTGTTGAGCCCCGATGCACTCCCATTACTGCCCTCAAAGGCTGAAGCCTTCAGCATGCCTCCAGAAGGACACAGAGTATTTGCAAGTCTTTGAGAGCCAAGAGAACAGTCTTCACTTTTCTGAAAAGGGCATCTTACTATCTCACAGCATGACCATTTTCAATCTGGCTCTCGGGGTGCCCTCCCACCTTCTTTATTTCTCTGAGAGTGGCCATGGTGGTTTGGCTGTCCCCAGTCCCCACACCAGGTGACAAGGCCAGTGGGGCCAGATCCTGGTGGTCCTTAGCTTCGTTGGAGATTAACCCAGACCCTCGGCCTGCGATTGAACGGGGATGCCCCTGCTTCTCCCCATCACCGATTCTCATCTCCTCCTCTATCTCTTTTCCTCTTGCTTTTCCGTCTCAGATTTACCTGATGGTCACCACTCACAGCTCCCACAGAGCCCAGAGATTTCTCCTTGAAGGAAAGGTTCTGGAAAATCAGAGGGATAAATAAAGGATGCAGCTGATTCCCGCCTTGTGCTGACACCCAAGAGGGTGAGGAGAGTGAGTGTTTTCTCATTAGAATTTTAAATCCTCCAAGTAATAGATCACTGGGGGTGGGGGGCATCCAGTGTTTTCCTGCTCATTCTCATAATGTCATTGCTGAATTTTTATGTGGTAAGTAATTTATATTATTTATCAGTAATTTGATTATTGATATAATCAAATTATTATCAAATTATCCTGAGGGGGATATCCATTTAAAAAATGTTAGAGGTAACTCCAAGGGATTTACAACAAACAAGGACACAGAACCCGTTCTCCAGACACTGGCTGAGAGATTCCTACCCTGAGCCGCCGTCCCCTGGAGGGCGGAGTGGCCATGACTCTCCTCCCACAGGTGAGCCTACACAGGCACATCCCACGTGGGACCACTGCATCGCAGAATCTTAGAGTGGCCAATGGCAGGCCGCTGGCCAGAGATGCGGACAAGAGAAAACTGCCCAGCAGCCTGGGACAACCCCGGGGTGAGGCCTTAGGAAGGGCCAGTGTCAGAGCCTCAGAGATAACTTGAAGAGAGTTCAGGCTGTTAAGGACATCGTCAGAGATGCACTTAGGGACATATTCAGGGCCGTAGTTATGGACAGGATCAGGGCATTATTTAGTGACAGCTTAGACTGTAGGGGACAGCATCAGAGCCTAGGTTAGGGACAGTGTCGGTGCTTCAGTTAGAGAGAACGTGAGAGCCTTAGCTAGACACAGTTCGGGCTGTTACTTAGGGATCTCTTCAGGGCCTTAGAGCCAGCATCGTGGCCATAATTAGAACCAGTGTGAGGGCGTTAGGTAGGGCCAAAACTGTGGTGTTAGTTAGGGAAAGAGGTCATTAGTTACAGACAGTGTCAGGGTTTTAGGTGGGGACAGCGGCAAGTCCTTAGTTAAGAAGAGTGTCAGGGCCTCACTTAGGGGCAGCGTCAGGATGTTAGGGAGAGTCGGGACATTAGAATTTCAGATTCTGAGGTAGAGACAGCATCCGGGCCTTAGTTAGGAAGAGGGTCAGGGCCTTGGTGAGGGACAGGGTCAGGACAACGGTGAGGGACATCTAAGACTATTAGGGACATCGTCAAGGCCTTAGATTGGGCCAGCATCAGGGCTGTGGTGTCGACCAGTGTCAGGGCATTAATGAGGGACAAAATGAGGGTGTTAGTTAGGAAAAGAGTCAGGTCATTAGTTACAGCCAGTTTTAGGGCCTCAGGTAGAATGGGCATCAAGGCCTCAGTTAGGAAGAGCATCAGGGCCTCAGTTAGGTTCAGCATCAGGACGTTAGTTAGGGCCAGCAACGGGGCCTTAGTTAGGGACAGTGTTGTCAGGCCCTCAGAGATCACTTGAGGGCCTTCGTAAGAGACAGTTCAGGCCATTAGTTAGGGACACTTCAGAGACTTTCTTGGGGATATATTCAGGGCCTTAGTAATAGAATCAGGGTGTTATTTTGTCACCGCTTAGGCACTAAAGGACAGCATTAAAGCCTCAGGGAGGGTGTCAGCGTCCTGGGGATAGTGTTAGGGACTTTGTAAGTTATAGCTTAGGCCATTAGCTAGGGACAGTGTCGGGGGCTTATTAAGGGCAGTGTCAGAGACTTCATGAGGGACATCGTCAGGGCCTTAGTTACGGACAGGATCCGGTCCATACTTGGGACCAGTGTCAGGCCGTTATTTAGGGGCAGTGTCAGGGCCTTCTGTAGAAACAGTGTCATACAGGTGTGAATGTCCATGTTGCCTTGCAAAGATGCTTTCTAGGCATTGAAAGCAATGAGGAATGAACAAGTAGCAACAAGGTGCAGGATTTTGCCAAAGAATCATTTTTTTTAACATCTTTATTGGAGTCTAATTGCTTTACAATGGTGTGTTAGTTTCTGCTTTATAACAAAGTGAATCAGTTATACGTATACATATGTCCCCATATCTCTTCCCTCTTGCGTCTCCCTCCCTCCCACACTCCCTATCCCACCCCTCTAGGTGGTCACAAAGCACCAAGCTGATCTCCCTGTGCTACGCGGCTGCTTCCCACTAGCTATCTATTTTACGTTTGGTAGTGTATATATGTCCAAGCCACTCTCTCACTTTGTCACAGCTTACCCTTCCCCCTCCCCATATCCTCAAGTCCATTCTCTAGTAGGTCTGTGTCTTTATTCCTGTCTTAACCCTAGGTTCTTCATGACATTTTTTCCCTTAAATTCCATATATATGTGTCAGCATACGGTATTTGTCTTTCTCTTTCTGACTGACTTCACTCTGTATGACAGACTCTAGCTCTCCATCCACCTCCTTACAAATAGCTCAATTTCGTTTCTTTTTGTGGCTGAGTAATATTCCATTGTATATATGTGCCACGTCTTCTTTATCCATTCATCCGATGATGGACACTTAGGTTGTTTCCATCTCCGGGCTATTGTAAATAGAGCTGCACTGAACATTTTGGTACATGACTCTTTTTGAATTATGGTTTTCTCAGGGTATATGCCCAGTAGTTGGATTGCTGGGTCATATGGTAGTTCTATTTGTAGCTTTTTAAGGAACCTCCATACTGCTCGCCATAGTGGCTGTGCCAATTCACATTCCCACCAGCAGTGCAAGAGTGTTCCCTTTTCTCCACATCCTCTGCAGCATTTACTGTTTCTAGATTTTTTGATGATGGCCATTCTGACTGGCGTGAGGTGATATCTCATTCTAGTTTTGATTTGCATTTCTCTAATGATTAATGATGTTGAGCATTCTTTCATGTGTTTGTTGGCAGTCTGTATATCTTCTTTGGTGAAATGTCTAGGTCTTCTGCCCATTACTGGATTGGGTTGTTTGGTTTTTTTGTTATTGAGCTGCATGAGCTGCTTGTAAATTTTGGAGATAAATCCTTTGTCAGTTGCTTCATTTGCAAATATTTTCTCCCATTCTGAGGGTTGTCTTTTCATCTTGTTTATGGTTTCCTTTGCTGTGCAAAAGCTTTGAAGTTTCATTAGGTCCCATTTGTTTGTTTTTGTTTTTATTTCCATTTCTCTAGGCGGTGGGTCAGAAAGGATCTTGATGTGATTTATGTCATAGAGTGTTCTGCCTATGTTTTTCCCCTAAGAGTTTGATAGTGTCTGGCCTTACCTTTAGGTCTTTAGTCCATTTTGAGCTTATTTTTGTGTATGGTGTTAGGGAGTGATCTAATCTCCTACTTTTACACGTACCTGTCCAGTTTTCCCCGCACCACTTATTGAAGAGGCTGTCCTTTCTCCACTGTACATTCCTGCCACTTTATCAAAGATAAGGTGACCATATGTGCGTGGGTTTGTTATTATAGGTCTTTTCCTTCTCTTGTGTTTCTTGCCTAGAGAAGATCCTTTAGCATTTGTTGTAAAGCTGGTTTGGTGGTGCTGAACTCTCTCAGCTTTTGCTTGTCTGTGAAGGTTTTAATTTCTCCATCCAATCTGAATGAGATCCTTGCTGGGTAGAGTAATCTTGGCTGTAGGTTGTTCTCCTTCATCACTTTAAATATGTCCTGCCAGTCCCTTCTGGCTTGCAGAGTTTCTGCTGAAAGATCAGCTGTTAACCTTATGGGGATTCCCTTGTGTGTTATTTGTTGTTTTTCCCTTGCTGCTTTTAATATGTTTTCTTTGCATTTAATTTTTGACAGTTTGATTAATATGTGTCTTGGCATGTTTCTCCTTGGATTTATCCTGTATGGTACTCTCTGTGCTTCCTGGACTTGATTAACTATTTCCTTTCCCATATTAGGGAAGTTTTCAACTATAATCTCTTCAAATATTTTCTCAGTCCCTTTCTTTTTCTCTTCTTCTTCTGGAACCCCTATAATTCGAATGTTGGTGCGTTTAATGTTGTCCCAGAGGTCTCTGAGACTGTCCTCAGTTCTTTTCATTCTTTTTTCTCTATTCTGCTCTGCAGTAGTTATTTCCACTATTTTATCTTCCAGGTCACTTATCCGTTCTTCTGCCTCAGTTATTCTGCTATTGATCCCTTCTAGAGTATTTTTAATTTCATTTATTGTGGTGTTCATCGTTGCTTGTTTCATCTTTAGTTCTTCTAGGTCCTTGTTAAATGTTTCTTGCATTTTCTCTATTCTATTTCCAAGATTTTGGATCATCTTTACTATCATTATTCTGAATTCTTTTTCAGGGAGACTGCCTATTTCCTCTTCATTTGTTAGGTCTGGTGTGTTTTCATCTTGCTCCTTCATCTGCTGTGTGTTTTTCTGTCTTCTCATTTTGCTTCTCTTACTGTGTTTGGGGGTCTCCTTTTTGCAGGCTGCAGGTTCGTAGTTCCCGTCGTTTTGGGTGTCTGTCCCCAGTGGCTAAAGTTGGTTCAGTGGGTTGTGTAGGCTTCCTGGTGGAGGGTGCCTGTGTTCCGGTGGATGAGGCTGGATCTTGTCTTTCTGGTGGGGTGTCTTGGACTTATTATGGTTTTAGGCAGCCTCTCTGCTAATGGGTGGGGTTGTGTTCCTGTCTTGCTAGTTGTTTGGCATAGGGAGTCCAGCACTGTAGCTTGCTGGTCATTGAGATAAGCTGGGTGTTGGTGTTGAGATGGAGATCTCTGGGAGATTTTCGCCGTTGGATATTACGTGGAGCTCAGAGGTCTCTTTTGGACCCGTGTCCTGAAGTCGGCTCTCCCACCTCAGAGGCACAGCACTGACTCCTGGCTGCAGCACCAAGAGCCTTTCATCCACACGGCTCAGAATAAAAGGGAGAAAAAGGAGAAAGAAAGAAAGAAAGAAAGAGGATAAAAGAAAATAAAGTAAGGTCAAATAAAATAAAGTTATTAAAATAAAGAATTATTAAGAAAAAATTTTTTAAGTAAGAAAAACAAAAACCAAAGAAAACGGGCGGATAGAACCCTAGGACAAATGGTGAAAGCAAAGGTATACAGACAAAATCTCACACAGAAGCATACACGTACACACTCACAAAAAGAGGGAAAGGGGAAAAAACTCATAAATCTTGCTCTCAAAGTCCACCTCCTCAATTTGGGATGATTCGTTGTCTATTCAGGTATTCCAGAGATGCAGGGTACATCAGGTTGATTGCGGAGCTTTAATCCGCTGCTTCTGAGGCTGCTGGGAGAGATTCCCCTTTGTCTTCTTCGTTCGCACAGCTCCCGGGGCTCAGCTTTGGATTCGGCCCCGCCTCTGCGTGTAGGTCGCCGGAGGACGTCTGTTGTTCGCTCAGACAGGACGGGGTTAAAGGAGCCGCTGATTCGGGGGCTCTGGCTCCATCAGGCCGCGGGGGAGGGAGGGGCACGGAGGCGGGGCGAGCGTGCGTGGGCGGAGGCCGGCGTGACGTTGCGTCAGCACGAGGCGCGCCCGTGCGTTCTCCCGGGGATGTGGTCTGTGGAGCCCGGGGCCGTGGCGGTGGCGGGCAGCACAGGCTCCCGGGAGGGGAGGTGTGGAGAGTGACCTGCGCTCGCACACGGGCTTCTTGGTGGCGGCAGCAGCAGCCCCAGCGTCCCACGCCCGTCTCTGCGGTCCGCGCTTTCAGGCGCGCCTCGCGCCCGTCTCTGGAGCTCCTTTCAGCAGCGCTCTGAATCCCCTCTCCTCACGCACCAGGAAACAAAGAGGGAAGGAAAAGTCTCTTGCCTCTTCGGCAGCTCCAGACTTTTCCCCGGACTCCCTCCCGGCCGGCCGTGGCGCACTAACTCCCTTCAGGCTGTGTTCACGCCGCCAGCGCTCTGACTGAAGCCCGAGCCTCAGCTCCCAGCCCCGCCCGCCCGGGCGGGTGAGCAGACAAGCCTCTCGGGCTGGTGAGTGGCGGTCGGCACCGGTCCTCTGTGCGGGAATCTCTCTGCTTGGCCCTCCGTACCCCTGTGGCTGCGGTCTCCTCCGCGGCTCCGAAGCTTTCCCCCTCCGCCACCCGCAGTCTCCGCCCGCGAAGGGGCTCCTAGTGTGTGGAAACCGTTTCTCCTTCACGGCTCCCTCCCACTGGTGCAGGTCCCGGCCCTATCCTTTTGTCTCCGTTTATTCTGTTTTCTTTTGCCCGACCCAGGTACGTGGGGAGTTTCTTTCTTTCTTTTTTTTTTTTTTTTTTCCTTCGGTACGCGGGCCTCTCACTGTTGTGGCCTCTCCCGTTGCGGAGCACAGGCTCCGGACGCGCAGGCTCAGCGGCCATGGCTCACGGGCCCAGCCGCTCCGCGGCATGTGGGATCTTCCCGGCCCGGGGCACGAACCCGTGTCCCCTGCATCGGCAGGCGGACTCTGAACCACTGCGCCACCAGGGAAGCCCCGTGGGGAGTTTCTTGCCTTTTGGGAGGTCTGAGGTCTTCTGCCAGCGTTCAGTAGGTGTTCTGCAGGGTTGGTTCCCCGTGTAGCTGTATTTCTGATGTTCCTGTGGAGAGGAAGGTGATCTGCGTGTCGTACTCTTCCGCCATCTTCCCCCTCTCCCAAACATTTTAATAATAGTAATTTTCTGACGCATGAGCATGGAATATTGTTTCCTACTGTGTCTTCTTTACAGTTTCTTTACCAGTGCTTTATAATTTTCTGAGTATAGGTCTTTCGTGTCCTTGGTTAAATTTATTGCTAAATAGTTCGTTCTTTTGGATGGAATTGTAAATGGGATTGTTTTCTTAATGTTTCTTGCTGGTGGTTCATTATTAGTGTATAGAAACGAAACTGATTTGTGTATATTGAGTGCATATTTTGCAACTTTACTGAATTTATTTTTTAACATATTTTTTGAAGTAATGTGAAAAATTGCAATACTAAAATCTCACCGTTTCTACTGCCCCCCAGGTGATCCACAGGACCCACGACATGGTAGCTACTAATACACTCTTCCCACGGTGCCTCTTAATCCCGTGCGGACTCCTACAAGGGAAATAAGTATCACAACTTTGGTTGAACGTGGTCTGGGTAAGTCTTGGCCTCTATAAGAAAAATTTGATGTCTGTCTTCTCTGATTTTCTGGCATGATCCTGACATGGTTGTCTAGAAAAGTAATTTACTTTCCAGTAATTTAAAATGTACAGAAAAGTTGCAATAATGTCAGAAAGTACTCACATTTGCCACTTGACACAAAATGCTCAGTGTGTTTTGCCCAAGGCACCAGCACATAACCCCTAAATGAAGACATCCTGATGTCCACATTGTAATTTAATACTCAGCCCCACTTCAACCTTCACCTACTGTCCGAACGGTATGAAAATGTCTTTTTCCATCCTGATCCAGTTTTCTTTTTCTGGAACCATGACTGAGTTTTTCCCTCATTTGGACAACCTTGAAGGATTTGAAGCAGACAAGATGAGTATGGGATCTAGGGGGCCTTTTCTGTATGGCTTTTTTTCACTAAGAATGTTTTTAACGTTCATTTTTGTAACAAATATCAGCGCTACAGTTTTATTTTCATTGTCATTAAAAATACAAAACACGACTTTAGCATTTAATTTACTTTATGTATACAGTTTTGTGGTATTAACTACCTTCCTTTAGTTGCACAAACAAGTTAACTAACATGTGTACCTCCTGTGTGCATGGCAGATACCCAGGAAATTGAGTAACACCCTGAAACTGCCCAAGACATCACCTTAAATACCGTATTCATCTGAAAGGGAAAAAAAGGAAGGCTATAGTTGTTTCTGTCTACATTCATTTGATTGTATATGGTTTCCAATTGATGTTGTATAGCTAGTTGTGGAGAAGTCATGGGATAGGTGGCTTCATTTCAGTTTGAATTTCCAAATTTAGTGGATTCTGCAGGCTTGTTACAAGGTTTACAAGCTTCATATTGGATCAGGACATCCCCTGGTGTAACTGGTATTCACGGTTTGTTCAACAGTTAAAGTTCTGTGTGATATGAGTTCATCCGGGAGTAATCCAGGTTAGTTTCTGTTACACATTTGTCCCAGGATGGAAGGACAAGAGAACTAAGACCTAATTTATAAAAGTGCCTTCAAACTAATTGATACTGAAGTATAGTTAACCTACAATGTGTTAATTTCTGCTGCACAGCAAAGTGATTCATATATACGTACATACATATGTACATATTTTTCATATTCTTTTCCATTATGGTTCATTACAGGGTATTGAATACAGTTCCCTGTGCTGTACAGGAAGACCTTACGTATCCATCCTATATCTAATAATTTGCATCTACTAATACCAAACTCCCAATCCATCCCTCTCCCCTGTCTTCCCCTTGACAACCACAAGTCTGTTTTCTATATTTGTGAGTCTGTTTTTGTTCTGTAGATAGGTTCATTTGGGTCTCATTTTATAATCCACATATAAGTGATATCATATGGTATTTGTTGTTCTCTGTCTGACTGACTTCACTTTGTATGATAATCTCTAGGTCCATCCATGTAGCTGCAAATGGCATTATTTCATTCTGTTTTATGGCTGAGTAATGTTCCGTTGTATATATGTACCACATCTTCTATATCCATTCATCTGCTGAGGGACATTCAGGTTGCTTCCACGTCTTGGCTATTGTGAATAGTGCTGCTGTGAATGCTGGGGTGCGTGTATCTTTTCGAATTATAGTTTTGTCTGGATATGTGCCCAGGAGTGGGATTGCTGGGTCATATGGTAATTCTAGTTTTAGTTTTTGAGGAACCTCCATACTGTTTTCCATAGTGGCTGCATCAATTTACATTCCCACCAGTAGTGTGTGTAGTAGGGTTCCCTTTTCTCCACCCCCCTTCCAGCATTTCTTTCTAGACATTTTAATGATGGCCATTCTGACCACTATGAGGTGATAACTCGCTGTAGATTTGATTTGCGTTCTCTAATAATTAGCGATGTGGAGCATCTTTTCATGTGCCTGTTGGCTATCTGTATGTCTTTGGAGAAATGTCTGTTTAGACCTTCTGCTTATTTTTTGATTTTTTTTTCTTTTTTGAGCTGTATGAGCCGTTTGTATATTTCAGAATTAAGACCTTGTTGGTCGCATCATTTGCAGGTATTTTCTCCCGAACAGTTAGCACAGGTAGTGGAACAACTGGATACCCACATGCAGAAGAGTAAAGTTGGACCCTTACCTCCCCCCACCCCACATACAAAATCAACACAAAATGGACCAAAGGCCTAGGTGCAAGAGCCAAAATTATAAAACTCGTAGAAGAAAACATGAGAGTAAATCTTCACGACCTTGGATTTGGTCATGATATCTTAGATCTACCGAGAGCACAAGCAACAAGGGACAAAATAGATGAATTAGACTTCCTCAAAATGAAAAGGAGTTGTGTGTAAAAGGAGCAAGGAATAAGATAATCCACCATCCAAAATGGCGCAGGATGTTTGCAAACCATGTATCTGATAAAGGACTGTATGTAGCCCACCGGCCAAGCCCCCGGTGGTCCAGTGGAGTGTCTGTGCGGCCCCTCCCGTCCTCGGTGATCAGGGAATTTCAGGCCCCACGGCACCCGAGGGGTGGTCACTGGTCATCCTCGGCACCCTCAAGGAGTGAGTGAGTGCTGGGTGGTGTTGAGCCCCGATGCACTCCCATTACTGCCCTCAAAGGCTGAAGCCTTCAGCATGCCTCCAGAAGGACACAGAGTATTTGCAAGTCTTTGAGAGCCAAGAGAACAGTCTTCACTTTTCTGAAAAGGGCATCTTACTATCTCACAGCATGACCATTTTCAATCTGGCTCTCGGGGTGCCCTCCCACCTTCTTTATTTCTCTGAGAGTGGCCATGGTGGTTTGGCTGTCCCCAGTCCCCACACCAGGTGACAAGGCCAGTGGGGCCAGATCCTGGTGGTCCTTAGCTTCGTTGGAGATTAACCCAGACCCTCGGCCTGCGATTGAACGGGGACGCCCCTGCTTCTCCCCATCACCGATTCTCATCTCCTCCTCTATCTCTTTTCCTCTTGCTTTTCAGTGTCAGATTTACCTGATGGTCACCACTCACAGCTCCCGCAGAGCCCAGAGATTTCTCCTTGAAGGAAAGGTTCTGGAAAATCAGAGGGATAAATAAAGGATGCAGCTGATTTCCGCCTTGTGCTGACACCCAAGGGGGTGAGGAGAGTGAGTGTTTTCTCATTAGAATTTTAACTCCTCCAAGTAATAGATCATTGGGGGTGGGGGGCATCCAGTGTTTTCCTGCTCATTCTCATAATGTCATTCCTGAATTTTTATGTGGTAAGTAATTTATATTATTTATCAGTAATTTGATTATTGATATAATCAAATTATTATCAAACTATCCTGAGGGGGATATCCATTTAAAAAATGTTAGAGGTAACTCCAAGGGATTTACAACAAACAAGGACACAGAACCCGTTCTCCAGACACTGGCTGAGAGATGCCTACCCTGAGCCGCAGTCCCCTGGAGGGCGGAGTGGCCATGACTCTCCTCCCACAGGTGAGCCTACACAGGCACATCCCACGTGGGACCACTGCATCGCAGAATCTTAGAGTGGCCAATGGCAGGCCGCTGGCCGGAGATGCGGACAAGAGAAAACTGCCCAGCAGCCTGGGACAACCCCGGGGTGAGGCCTTAGGAAGGGCCAGTGTCAGAGCCTCAGAGATAACTTGAAGAGAGTTCAGGCTGTTAAGGACATCGTCAGAGATGCACTTAGGGACATATTCAGGGCCTTAGTTGTGGACAGGATCAGGGCATTATTTAGTGACAGCTGAGACTATAGGGGACAGCATCAGGGCCTGATACTGTCCCTAACAAAGTCCGTAACCCTATGCCTGACTGAGGCCCTGACAGTGTACCTAACAGAAGGCCCGGACGCCAGTGCTAACCAAGACCCTGACACTGTCCCTAACAAAGGCTCTGATGGTAGTGCTAACCAAGGCCCTGACACAGTCCCAAAGTAGGGCCTGAGACTACGGCTAACTCAGGTCATGACACGATACCTAACCAAGGCTCTGATGCTAATCCTAACTCAGGCCCTGACACTGTCCCTAACTAAGGCCCTGACACTACTCCAAGCTCAGGTCCTGATACGATACCTAATGAAGGCTCTGATGCTAATCCTCACCAAGGCTCTGATGCTAGTCCTAAGTAAGGCCCTGACACTGTCCTAATTTATGCCCTGACACTACACTGAACACAGACCCTGACACTGTTCCTAAGAGAGGCAATGATTCTATTCCTAACTCAGTCCCTGACACTACTACAAGCTCAGGCCCTCACACGATACCTAATGAAGGCTCTGATGCTAATCCTAACTAAGTCTCTGACGCTAATCCTAAATAAGGCCTTGACTGTACTCCTAAGTAAGCCCCTGACACTGACCCTAACTAAGGCCTTGACACTACTCCTAAATCAGGCCCCGACACGATAATGAAGAAAGGCTCTGATGCTCGTTGAAAATAAGGTCCTGACACTGTCCGTAACTAAGGCCTTGACACTACTACTAACTCAGGCTGTGATACTGTCCCTAACTAAGGCCCTGACAGTGACCGTAACTAAGGGTCTGACTCTCCTCCTAACTCTGGCCCTGCCATTATACATAAACAAGGCTCTGACTCTCGTACTAACTGAGGCCTTGACACTGACCCTCACTAAGGTGATGACACTACTTCTAACTCAGGCCGTGAAATTAATCCTAATGAAGTCTCTGATGCTAACCCTAACTAAGGCCTTGACACTGTTCCTTACTAATGCCTTGAAACTATTCCTAACTAAGGCCCTAGCCGTAGCCCTAGCCCCAGCCCCAGCCCAAACCCCAGCCCCAGCCCCTGATCCTACAGAGGCCTTTATGCTCCTCCTAGGCCTTGCCCTGACACTGTCCTTAAGTAAGGCCTTGACCCTATTCCTAACTAAGGGCCTAGCCCTAAACCTAGCCCCAGCCCCAGCCCCAGCCCTAGACCCATTCCCAGTCCCATCCCAGCCCAAGCCCCTTCCCCAGCCCCAGACCCAGCCCTAGGCTTACCCTCAGCCCTAGCTCCAGCCCCAGCCCCAGCAACAGCCCTAGCCCTAGCCCCAGCCAGAGCTCCAGCCCCAACCCCAGCCCGATCCCCAGCCTCTGATGCTTATCCTACAAAGGCCTTTATGCTACTCCTAGGCCTTGCCCTGACACTGTCCTTAACTCAGGCCTTGACACTACTAGTAACTCAGGCCGTGATACTGTCCCTAACTAAGGCCCTGACAGTGTCCCTGTCTAAGGGACTGAATGTCCTCCTAACTCTGGCCCTGCCATTATACATAAGAAAGGCTCTGACTCTCGTACTAACTGAGGCCTTGACACTGACCCTCACTAAGGTGATGACACTACTTCTAACTCAGGCCGTGAAATTAATCCTAATGAAGTCTCTGATGCTAACCCTAACTAAGGCCCTGACACTGTTCCTTACTAATGCCTTGAAACTATTCCTAACTAAGGCCCTAGCCGTAGCCCTAGCCCCAGCCCCAGCCCAAACCCCAGCCCCAGCCCCTGATCCTACAGAGGCCTTTATGCTCCTCCTAGGCCTTGCCCTGACACTGGTTAACTAAGGCGTTGAAACTACTAACTCAGGCTGTGATACTGTCCCTAAGGCCCTGACAGTGTCCCTGTCTAAGGGACTGAATCTCCTCCTAACTCTGGCCCTGCCATTATACATAAGAAAGGCTCTGACTCTCGTACTAACTGAGGCCTTGACACTGACCCTCACTAAGGTGATGACACTACTTCTAACTCAGGCCGTGAAATTAAACCTAATGAAGTCTCTGATGCTAACCCTAACTAAGGCCCTGACACTGTTCCTTACTAATGCCTTGAAACTATTCCTATCTAAGGCCCTAGCCGTAGCCCAAGCCGCAGCCCTAGCCCAAACCCCAGCCCCAGCCCCTGATCCTACAGAGGCCTTTATGCTCCTCCTAGGCCTTGCCATGACACTGGTTAACTAAGGCGTTGACACTACTACTAACTCAGGCTGTGATACTATCTGTAACTAAGGGCCTGACTCCCCTCATAACTCTGTCCCTGCCATTATACATAACCAAGGCCCTGACACTGTCCCTCACTAAGGCCCTGACAGTACTTCTAGCTCAGGCCCTGATATTTTATGTAATGTAGGCTCTGATGCTAACCGTAGCGAAGGCCGTGGCACTGACCCTAACTAAGGCCTTGACACTATTCCTAACTAAGGCCGTAGCCCTAGCCCTAACCCCAGCCCAAGCCCCAGCCAAAGCTCCAGCCCCGGGCCCTAATGCTGATCCTACACAGGCCGTTGTGCTCTGCATAGGCCTTGCCCTGACACTGTCCTTAACTAAGGCCTTGACACTATTCCTAACTAAGGACCTAGCCCTAATCCTAGCCCCAGACCCAGCCCCAGGCCTAGCTCTAGTTCCAGCCCCAGCCGGAGCCCCAGCCCTAGCCCCAGCCCCAGCCCTAACCCAAGCCCCAGCCCTAGACCCAGCCCTAGCCCGAGCCCCAGCCCCAGCCCCAGCCCCAGCCCCAGCCCCAGCCCCAGCCCCAGGCCTAGCCCCAGCTACAGCCCCAGGCCTAGTCCGAGTGCCAGCCCCAGAACCAGCTCCAGCCCAAGATGCTGATCCTACAGAGGCGGTTATGAAGCTCCTAGGCCTTGCCCTGACAATGTCCTTAACTAAGGTCTTGACGCTATTTCCAACTAAGGGCCCAGCGCCAGCCCCTGATCCTGATCCTACAGAGGCCCTTATGATCCTCCTAGGCCTTGCCCTGACACTGTCCTTAACTCAGGCCTTGACACGACTAGTAACTCAGGCCGTGATACTGTCCCTAACTAAGGCCCTGACAGTGTCCCTGTCTAAGGGACTGAATGTCCTCCTAACTCTGGCCCTGCCATTATACATAAAAAAAGCTCTGACGCTCGTCCTAACCGAGGCCGCGACACTGTCCCTCACTAAGGCCCTGACACTACTTCTAACTCAGGCCCTGTCATTATACCTAATGAAAGCTCTGATGCTAACCCTAACTAAGGCCCTGACAGTGACACTAACTAAGGCCTTGAAACTATTCCTAACTAAGGGCCTAGCCCTAGCCCTAGCCCCAGGCCCAGCCCCAGCCCCAGGCCCAGCCCCAGCCCCAGCCCTAGCCCGAGTCCCAGCCCCAACCCCAGCCCGAGCCCCAGCCTCTGATGCTTATCCTACAAAGGCCCTTATGCTACTCTTAGGCCTTGCCCTGACACTGTCCTTAAGTAAGGCCTTGACAATACTACTAACTCAGGCCGTGGTACTGTCCCTAACTAAGGCCCTGACAGTGTCCCTGTCTAAGGGACTGAATGTCCTCCTAACTCTGGCCCTGCCATTATACATAAAGAAGACTCTGACGCTCGTCCTAATCGATGGCCTGACACTGTCCCTCACTAAGGCCCTGACACTACTTCTAACTCAGGGCCACATTATACCTAACGAAGGCTCTGATGCTAACCCTAACTATGGCCCTGACAGTGACCTTAACTAAGGCCTTGACAATATTCCTAACTAAGGGCCGAGCCCTAAACCTAGCCCCAGCCCCAGCCCCAGCCCTAGCCCCAGACCCACACCCAGCCCTAGCCTTACCCTCAGCCCTAGCTCCAGCCCCAGCACCAGCCCTATCCCTAGCCCCAGCCCCAGCCCTAGCCCTAGCCCCAGTGAGAGCCCCAGGCCTAGCCCCAGCCACAGGCCCAACCCCAGCTACTGATGCTGATCGTACAGAGGCCCTTATGCTCCTCCTAGGCCTTGCCCTGACACTGTCCTTAACTCAGGCCTTGACACTACTAGTAACTCAGGCCGTGATACTGTCCCTAACTAAGGCCCTGACAGTGTCCCTAACTAAGGGTCTGACTCTCCTCCTAACTCTGGCCCTGCCATTATACATAAACAAGGCTCTGACACTCGTCCTAATCGAGGGCTTGACACTGTCCCTCACTAAGGCCCTGACACTACTTCTAACTCAGGCCCTGTCATTATACCTAACGTAGGCTCTGATGCTAACCCTAACTAAGGCCCTGACGGTAACCCTAACTAAGGCCTTCATACTATTCCTAACTAAGGGCGTAGCCCTAGCCCTAGCCCTAGCCGCAGACCAAGCCCCAGCCCCCACCCCCACCCCTGAGCCTACAGAGGCCCTTATGGTCCTCCTAGGCATTTCCCTGACACTGTCCTTAACTAAGGCCTTGACACTATTTCTAACTAAGGCCCCAGCCCCAGCGCAGCCCCAGCCCTAGCCCCAGGCCTAGCGCCAGCCCCAGCCCCAGCCCCAGCCCCAGCCCCAACCGCAGCCCGAGCCCCAGTCTCTGATGCTTATCCTACAAAGGCCCTTATGCTACTCCTAGGCCTTGCCCTGACACTGTCCTTAAATAAGGCCTTGCCACTACTACTAACTCAGGCCGTGGTACTGTCCCTAACTAAGGCCCTGACAGTGACCCTAACTAAGGGTCTGACTCTCCTCCTAACTCTGGCCCTGCCAGTATACATAAACAAGGCTCTGACACTCGTCCTAATCGAGGGCCTGACACTGTCCCTCACTAAGGCCCTGACACTACTTCTAACTTAGGCCCTGTCATTATACCTAATGTAGGCTCTGATGCTAACCCTAACTTAGGCCCTGACGGTAACCCTAACTAAGGCCTTCACACTATTCTTAACTAAGGGCGTAGCCCTAGCCCTAGCCCTAGCCGCAGCCCCAGCCCAAGCCCCAGCCCCAGCCCCCACCCCCACCCCTACCCCTGATCCTACAGAGGCCCTTATGGTCCTCCTAGGCATTTCCCTGAAACTGTCCTTAACTAAGCCCTTGACACTATTTCTAACTAAGGCCCCAGCCCCAGCGCAGCCCCAGCCCTAGCCCCAGGCCTAGCCCCAGGCCTAGCCCCAGCCCCAGCCCCAGCCCCAGCCCCAGCCCCAGCCCCAGCCCCAACCCCAGCCCGAGCCCCAGCCTCTGATTCTTATCCTACGAAGGCCCTTATGCTACTCCTAGGCCTTGCCATGACACTGTCCTTAAGTAAGGCCTTGACACTACTAGTAACTCAGGCCATGATACTATCCGTAACTAATGCCCTGACAGTGTCCCTGTCTAAGGAACTGAACGTCCTCCTAAGTCTGGCCCTGCCATTATACATAAAAAAAGCTCTGACGCTCGTCCTAACCGAGGCCCCGACACTGTCCCTCACTAAGGCCCTGACACTACTTCTAACTCAGGCCCTGTCATTATACCTAACGTAGGCTCTGATGCTAACCCTAACTTAGGCCCTGACGGTGACCCTAACTAAGGCCTTCACACTATTCCTAACTAAGGGCGTAGCCCTAGCCCTAGCCCTAGGCGCAGCCCCAGCCCCCACCCCTGATCCTACAGAGGCCCTTATGGTCCTCCTAGGCCTTTCCCTGACACTGTCCTTAACTAAGGCCTTGACACTATTTCTAACTAAGGCCCCAGCCCCAGCGCAGCCCCAGCCCTAGCCCCAGGCCTAGCCCCAGCCCCATCCCCAGCCCCAGCCCCAGCCCGAGCCCCAGCCTCTGATGCTTATCCTACAAAGGCCCTTATGCTACTCCTAGGCCTTGCCCTGACACTGTCCTTAAGTAAGGCCTTGACAATACTACTAACTCAGGCCGTGGTACTGTCCCTAACTAAGGCCCTGACAGTGTCCCTAACTAAGGGTCTGACTCTCCTCCTAACTCTGGCCCTGCCATTATACATAAAGAAGACTCTGACGCTCGTCCTAATCGAGGGCCTGACACTGTCCCTCACTAAGGCCCTGACACTACTTCTAACTCAGGGCCACATTATACCTAACGAAGGCTCTGATGCTAACCCTAACTATGGCCCTGACAGTGACCTTAACTAAGGCCTTGACACTATTCCTAACTAAGGGCCGAGCCCTAGCCCTAGCCCAAGCCCCAGCCCCAGCCCCAGCCCTAGCCCAAGCCCCAGCCCCAGCCCCAGCCGCAGCCCCAGCCGTAGCCTCACCGTAGCCGCAGTCCCAGCCCTAGCCCCAACCCCAGCCCCAGACCCAGCCCTCGCCCCTGATGCTGATTCTATAGAGGCCCTTATGAGTCTCCTAGGCCTTCCCTGACAATGTGGTAACTAAGGCCTTGACACTATTTCTAACTAAGGCCCCAGGTCCAGCCCCATCCGCAGCCCCAGCCCCTGATGCTGTTCCTATAGAGGCCTTTATGCCCCTCCTTGGCCTTGCCCTGACACTGTCCTTAAGTAAGGCCTTGACGCTATTCCTAACTAAGGGCCTAGCCCTAAACCTAGCCCCAGCCCCAGCCCCAGCTCCAGCCCCAGCCCCAGCCCTATCCCCAGCCCCAGCCCCAGCCCTAGCCCTAGCCCCAGCCAGAGCCCCAGCCCTAGCCCCAGCCACAGGCCCAACCCCAGCTACTGATGCTGATCCTACAGAGGCCCTTATGCTCCTCCTAGGCCTTGCCCTGACACTGTCCTTAACTCAGGCCTTGACACTACTAGTAACTCAGGCCGTGATACTATCCCTAACTAAGGCCCTGACAGTGTCCCTGTCTAAGGGACTGAATGTCCTCCTAACTCTGGCCCTGCCATTATACATAAAAAAAGCTCTGACGCTCGTCCTAACCGAGGCCCCGACACTGTCCCTCACTAAGGCCCTGACACTACTTCTAACTCAGGCCCTGTCATTATACCTAACGAAAGCTCTGATGCTAACCCTAACTAAGGGCCTGACAGTGACACTAACTAAGGCCTTGACACTATTCCTAACTAAGGGCCTAGCCCTAGCCCCAGCCCCAGCCCGCGTTCCAGCCCCAACCCCAGCCCGAGCCCCAGCCTCTGATGCTTATCCTACAAAGGCCCTTATGCTACTCCTAGGCCTTGCCCTGACACTGTCCTTAAATAAGGCCTTGCCACTACTACTAACTCAGGCCGTGGTACTGTCCCTAACTAAGGCCCTGACAGTGACCCTAACTAAGGGTCTGACTCTCCTCCTAACTCTGGCCCTGCCAGTATACATAAACAAGGCTCTGACACTCGTCCTAATCGAGGGCTTGACACTGTCCCTCACTAAGGCCCTGACACTACTTCTAACTCAGGCCCTGTCATTATACCTAACGTAGGCTCTGATGCTCACCCTAACTTAGGCCCTGACGGTGACCCTAAATAAGGCCTTCACACTATTCCTAACTAAGGGCGTAGCCCTAGCCCTAGCCCTAGGCGCAGCCCCAGCCCCATCCCCAGCCCCAGCCCCAGCCCCAGCCCCAGTCCCAGCCCCAACCCCAGCCCGAGCCCCAGCCTCTGATGCTTATCCTACAAAGGCCCTTATGCTACTCTTAGGCCTTGCCCTGACACTGTCCTTAAGTAAGGCCTTGACAATACTACTAACTCAGGCCGTGGTACTGTCCCTAACTAAGGCCCTGACAGTGTCCCTGTCTAAGGGACTGAATGTCCTCCTAACTCTGGCCCTGCCATTATACATAAAGAAGACTCTGACACTCGTCCTAATCGACGGCCTGACACTGTCCCTCACTAAGGCCCTGACACTACTTCTAACTCAGAGCCACATTATACCTAACGAAGGCTCTGATGCTAACCCTAACTAAGTCCCTGACAGTGAAACTAACTAAGGCATTGACACTATTCTTAACTAAGGGCCTAGCCTTAGTCCTAGCCCCAGGCCCAGCCCAAGCCCCAGCCCCAGCCCTAGCCCCAGCTGCAGCCCCAGCCCTAGCCCCGGCAGCAGCTGAAGTCCAAGCCCTAGCCCCAACCCCAGCCCCAGCCTCAGTCCCAGCCCTAGCCCCTAATGCTGATCTTATAGAGGCCCTTATGATCCTCCTAGACCTTCCCTGGACAATGTGGTAACTAAGGCGTTGACACTATTTCTAACTAAGGCCCCAGGTCCAGCCCCAGCCGCAGCCCCAGCCCCTGATGCTGATCCTGTAGAGGCTTTTATGCTCCTCCTAGGCCTTGCCCTGACACTGTCCTTAAGTAAGGCCTTGACCCTATTCCTAACTAAGGGCCTAGCCCTAAACCTAGCCCCAGCCCCAGCCCCAGCCCTAGACCCATTCCCAGTCCCATCCCAGCCCCAGCCCCAGCCCCAGCCCTAGGCTTACCCTCAGCCCTAGCTCCAGCCCCAGCCCCAGCCCTAGCCCCAGCCCCAGCAACAGCCCTAGCCCTAGCCCCAGCCAGAGCCCCAGCCCCAACCCCAGCCCGATCCCCAGCCTCTGATGCTTATCCTACAAAGGCCCTTATGCTACTCCTAGGCCTTGCCCTGACACTGTCCTTAACTCAGGCCTTGACACTACTAGTAACTCAGGCCGTGATACTGTCCCTAACTAAGGCCCTGACAGTGTCCCTGTCTAAGGGACTGAATGTCCTCCTAACTCTGGCCCTGCCATTATACATAAGAAAAGCTCTGACGCTCGTCCTAACCGAGGCACCGACACTGTCCCTCACTAAGGCCCTGACACTACTTGTAACTCATGCCCTGACATTATACCTAACGTAGGCTCTGATGCTAACCCTAACTAAGGCCCTGACTGTGACCCTAACTAAGGCCTTCACACTATTCCTGACTAAAGGCGTTGCCCTAGCCCAGGCCATAGCCGCAGCCCGAACCCTAGCGCCAGCCCCCACCCCTGATCCTACAGAGGCCCTTATGGTCCTCCTAGTTCTTTCCCTGACACTGTCCTTAACTAAGGCCTTGACACTATTTCTAACTAAGGCCCCAGCCCCAGCGCAGCCCCAGCCCTAGCCCCAGGCCTAGCCCCAGCCCCATCCCCAGCCCCAGCCCCAGCCCGAGCCCCAGCCTCTGATGCTTATCCTACAAAGGCCCTTATGCTACTCCTAGGCCTTGCCCTGACACTGTCGTTAAGTAAGGCCTTGACAATACTACTAACTCAGGCCATGATACTGTCCCTAACTAAGGCCCTGACAGTGTCCCTAACTAAGGGTCTGACTCTCCTCCTAACTCTGGCCCTGCCATTATACATAAAGAAGACTCTGACGCTCGTCCTAATCGAGGGCCTGACACTGTCCCTCACTAAGGCCCCTGACACTACTTCTAACTCAGGGCCACATTATACGTAACGAAGGCTCTGATGCTAACCCTAACTATGGCCCTGACAGTGACCTTAACTAAGGCCTTGACACTATTCCTAACTAAGGGCCGAGCCCTAGCCCTAGCCCAAGCCCCAGCCCCAGCCCTAGCCCAAGCCCAAGCCCCAGCCCCAGCCGCAGCCCCAGCCCTAGCCTCACCGTAGCCGCAGTCCCAGCCCTAGCCCCAACCCCAGCCCCAGCCCCAGCCCTCGCCCCTGATGCTGATTCTATAGAGGCCCTTATGAGTCTCCTAGGCCTTCCCTGACAATGTGGTAACTAAGGCCTTGACACTATTTCTAACTAAGGCCCCAGGTCCATCCCCATCCGCAGTCCCAGCCCCTGATGCTGTTCCTATAGAGGCCTTTATGCCCCTCCTTGGCCTTGCCCTGACACTGTCCTTAAGTAAGGCCTTGACGCTATTCCTAACTAAGGGCCTAGCCCTAAACCTAGCCCCAGCCCCAGCTCCAGCCCCAGCCCAAGCCCTATCCCCAGCTCCAGCCCCAGCCCTATCCCCAGCCACAGCCCCAGCCCTAGCCCCAGCCCCAGCCACAGGCCCAACCCCAGCTACTGATGCTGATCCTACAGAGGCCCTTATGCTCCTCCTAGGCCTTGCCCTGACACTGTCCTTAACTCAGGCCTTGACACTACTAGTAACTCAGGCCATGATACTATCCCTAACTAAGGCCCTGACAGTGTCCCTGTCTAAGGGACTGAATGTCCTCCTAACTCTGGCCCTGCCATTATACATAAAAAAAGCTCTGACGCTCGTCCTAACCGAGGCCCCGACACTGTCCCTCACTAAGGCCCTGACACTACTTCTAACTCAGGCCCTGTCATTATACCTAACGAAAGCTCTGATGCTAACCCTAACTAAGGGCCTGACAGTGACACTAACTAAGGCCTTGACACTATTCCTAACTAAGGGCCTAGCCCTAGCCCCAGCCCCAGCCCCCGTCCCAGCCCCAGCCCCAGCCCGAGCCCCAGCCTCTGATGCTTATCCTACAAAGGCCCTTATGCTACTCCTAGGCCTTGCCCTGACACTGTCCTCAAATAAGGCCTTGCCACTACTACTAACTCAGGCCGTGGTACTGTCCCTAATTAAGGCCCTGACAGTGTCCCTAACTAAGGGTCTGACTCTCCTCCTAACTCTGGCCCTGCCAGTATACATAAACAAGGCTCTGACACTCGTCCTAATCGAGGGCTTGACACTGTCCCTCACTAAGGCCCTGACACTACTTCTAACTCAGGCCCTGTCATTATACCTAACGTAGGCTCTGATGCTAACCCTAACTAAGGCCCTGACGGTAACCCTAACTAAGGCCTTCACACTATTCCTAACTAAGGGCGTAGCCCTAGCCCTAGCCCTAGGCGCAGCCCCAGCCCCCACCCCTGATCCTACAGAGGCCCTTATGGTCCTCCTAGGCCTTTCCCTGACACTGTCCTTAACTAAGGCCTTGACACTATTTCTAACTAAGGCCCCAGCCCCAGCGCAGCCCCAGGCCCAGGCCCAGCCCCAGCCCTAGCCCCAGGCCCAGCCCCAGCCCCAGCCCCAGCCCCAGCCCCAGCCCCAGCCCCAGCCCCAGCCCCAACCCCAGCCCTATCCCCAGCCCCAGCCCCAGCCCGATCCCCAGCCTCTGATGCTTATCCTACAAAGGCCCTTATGCTACTCCTAGGCCTTGCCCTGACACTGTCCTTAAGTAAGGGCTTGACAATACTACTATCTCAGGCCGTGGTACTGTCCCTAACTAAGGCCCTGACAGTGTCCCTAACTAAGGGTCTGACTCTCCTCCTAACTCTGGCCCTGCCATTATACGTAAAGAAGACTCTGACGCTCGTCCTAATCGAGGGCCTGACACTGTCCCTCACTAAGGCCCTGACACTACTTCTAACTCAGGGCCACATTATACCTAACGAAGGCTCTGATGCTAACCCTAACTATGGCCCTGACAGTGACCTTAACTAAGGCCTTGACACTATTCCTAACTAAGGGCCGAGCCCTAAACCTAACCCCAGCCCCAGCCCCAGCCCTAGCCCCAGACCCACACCCAACCCTAGCCTTACCCTCAGCCCTAGCTCCAGCCCCAGCCCCAGCCCTATTCCAAGCCCCAGCCCCAGCCCTAGACCCAGCCACAGGCCCAACCCCAGCCACTGATGCTGATCCTACAGAGGCCCTTATGCTCCTCCTTGGCCTTGCCCTGACACTGTCCTCAACTCAGGCCTTGACACTACTAGTAACTCAGGCCGTGATACTGTCCCTACCTAAGGCCCTGACAGTGTCCCTGTCTAAGGGACTGAATGTCCTCCTAACTCTGGCCCTGCCATTATACATAAAAAAAGCTCTGACGCTCGTCCTAACCGAGGCCCCGACACTGTCCCTCACTAAGGCCCTGACACTACTTCTAACTCAGGCCCTGTCATAATACCTAACGAAAGCTCTGATGCTAACCGTAACTAAGGCCCTGACAGTGACACTAACTAAGGCCTTGACACTATTCCTAACTAAGGGCCTAGCCCTAGCCCCAGCCCCAGCCCCAGTCCCAGCCCCAACCGCAGCCCGAGCCCCAGCCTCTGATGCTTATCCTACAAAGGCCCTTATGCTACTCCAAGGCCTTGCCCTGACACTGTCCTTAAATAAGGCCTTGCCACTACTACTAACTCAGGCCGTTGTACTGTCCCTAACTAAGGCCCTGACAGTGTCCCTAACTAAGGGTCTGACTCTCCTCCTAACTCTGGCCCTGCCAGTATACATAAACAAGGCTCTGACACTCGTCCTAATCGAGGGCTTGACACTGTCCCTCACTAAGGCCCTGACACTACTTCTAACTCAGGCCCTGTCATTATACCTAACGTAGGCTCTGATGCTAACCCTAACTAAGGCCCTGACGGTGACCCTAACTAAGGCCTTCACACTATTCCTAACTAAGGGCGTAGCCCTAGCCCTAGCCCTAGGCGCAGCCCCAGCCCCAGCCCCAGCCCCAGCCCTCAACCCACGATCCTACAGAGGCCCTTATGGTCCTCCTAGGCCTTTCCCTGACACTGTCCTTAACTAAGGCCTTGACACTATTTCTAACTAAGGCCCCAGCCCCAGCGCAGCCCCAGGCCCAGGCCTAGCCCCAGCCCTAGCCCCAGGCCTAGCCCCAGCCCCAGACCCAGCCCCAGCCCCAGCCCCAGCCCCAGCCCCAGCCCCAGCCTTTGATGCTTATCCTACAAAGGCCCTTATGCTACTCCTAGGCCTTGCCCTGACACTGTCCTTAAGTAAGGCCTTGACAATACTACTAACTCAGGCCGTGGTACTGTCCCTAACTAAGGCCCTGACAGTGTCCCTAACTAAGGGTCTGACTCTCCTCCTAACTCTGGCCCTGCCATTATACATAAAGAAGACTCTGACGCTCGTCCTAATCGAGGGCCTGACACTACTTCTAACTCAGGGCCACATTATACCTAACGAAGGCTCTGATGCTAACCCTAACTATGGCCCTGACGGTGACCTTAACTAAGGCCTTGACATAAGGGCCGAGCCCTAGCCCTAGCCCAAGCCCCAGCCCCAGCCCTAGCCCAAGCCCCAGCCCCAGCCCCAGCCGCAGCCCCAGCCCTAGCCTCACCATAGCCGCAGTCTCAGCCCTAGCCCCAACCCCAGCCCCAGCCCCAGCCCTCGCCCCTGATGCTGATTCTATAGAGGCCCTTATGAGTCTCCTAGGCCTTCCCTGACAATGTGGTAACTAAGGCCTTGACACTATTTCTAACTAAGGCCCCAGGTCCAGCCCCATCCGCAGCCCCAGCCCCTGATGCTGTTCCTATAGAGGCCTTTATGCCCCTCCTAGGCCTTGCCCTGACACTGTCCTTAAGTAAGGCCTTGACGCTATTCCTAACTAAGGGCCTAGCCCTAATCCTAGCCCCAGCCCCAGCTCCAGCTCCAGCCCCAGCCCCAGCACTATCCCCAGCCCCAGCCCCAGCCCTAGCCCTAGCCCCAGCCAGAGCCCCAGCCCTATCCCCAGCCACAGGCCCAACCCCAGCCACTGATGCTGATCCTACAGAGGCCCTTATGCTCCTCCTAGTCCTTGCCCTGACAGTGTCCTTAAGTAAGGCCTTGACACTACTAGTAACTCAGGCCGTGATACTATCCCTAACTAAGGCCCTGACAGTGTCCCTGTCTAAGGGACTGAATGTCCTCCTAACTCTGGTCCTGCCATTATACATAAAGAAGACTCTGACGCTCGTCCTAATCGACGGCCTGACACTGTCCCTCACTAAGGCCCTGACACTACTTCTAACTCAGAGCCACATTATACCTAACGAAGGCTCTGATGCTAACCCTAACTAAGTCCCTGACAGTGAAACTAACTAAGGCATTGACACTATTCTTAACTAAGGGCCTAGCCTTAGTCCTAGCCCCAGGCCCAGCCCAAGCCCCAGCCCCAGCCCTAGCCCCAGCCGCAGCCCCAGCCCTAGCCCCAGCCGCAGCCCCAGCCCTAGCCCCGGCAGCAGCTGAAGTCCAAGCCCTAGCCCCAACCCCAGCCCCAGCCTCAGTCCCAGCCCTAGCCCCTGATGCTGATCTTATAGAGGCCCTTATGATCCTCCTAGACCTTCCCTGGACAATGTGGTAACTAAGGCGTTGACACTATTTCTAACTAAGGCCCCAGGTCCAGCCCCAGCCGCAGCCCCAGCCCCTGATGCTGATCCTATAGAGGCTTTTATGCTCCTCCTAGGCCTTGCCCTGACACTGTCCTTAAGTAAGGCCTTGACGCTATTCCTAACTAAGGGCCTAGCCCTAAACCTAGCCCCAGCCCCAGCCCCAGCCCTAGACCCATTCCCAGTCCCATCCCAGCCCAAGCCCCTTCCCCAGCCCCAGACCCAGCCCTAGGCTTACCCTCAGCCCTAGCTCCAGCCCCAGCCCCAGCAACAGCCCTAGCCCTAGCCCCAGCCAGAGCTCCAGCCCCAACCCCAGCCCGATCCCCAGCCTCTGATGCTTATCCTACAAAGGCCTTTATGCTACTCCTAGGCCTTGCCCTGACACTGTCCTTAACTCAGGCCTTGACACTACTAGTAACTCAGGCCGTGATACTGTCCCTAACTAAGGCCCTGACAGTGTCCCTGTCTAAGGGACTGAATGTCCTCCTAACTCTGGCCCTGCCATTATACATAAGAAAAGCTCTGACGCTCGTCCTAACCGAGGCCCCGACACTGTCCCTCACTAAGGCCCTGACACTACTTCTAACTCAGGCCCTGTCATAATACCTAACGAAAGCTCTGATGCTAACCCTAACTAAGGCCCTGACAGTGACACTAACTAAGGCCTTCACACTATTCCTAACTAAGGGCCTAGCCCTAGCCCCAGCCCCAGCCCCCGTCCCAACCCCAACCCCAGCCCGAGCCCCAGCCTCTGATGCTTATCCTACAAAGGCCCTTATGCTACTCCTAGGCCTTGCCCTGACACTGTCCTTAAATAAGGCCTTGCCACTACTACTAACTCAGGCCGTGGTACTGTCCCTAACTAAGGCCCTGACAGTGTCCGTAACTAAGGGTCTGACTCTCCTCCTAACTCTGGCCCTGCCAGTATACATAAACAAGGCTCTGACACTCGTCCTAATCGAGGGCTTGACACTGTCCCTCACTAAGGCCCTGACACTACTTCTAACTCAGGCCCTGTCATTATACCTAACGTAGGCTCTGATGCTAACCCTAACTAAGGCCCTGACGGTGACCCTAACTAAGGCCTTCACACTATTCCTAACTAAGGGCGTAGCCCTAGCCCTAGCCCTAGGCGCAGCCCCAGCCCCAGCCCCAGCCCCAGCCCCCAACCCACGATCCTACAGAGGCCCTTATGGTCCTCCTAGGCCTTTCCCTGACACTGTCCTTAACTAAGGCCTTGACACTATTTCCAACTAAGGCCCCAGCCCCAGCGCAGCCCCAGGCCCAGGCCTAGACCCAGCCCTAGCCCCAGGCGTAGCCCCAGCCCCAGCCCCAGCCCCAGCCCCAGCCCCAGCCCCAGCCCCAGCCCCAGCCTTTGATGCTTATCCTACAAAGGCCCTTATGCTACTCCTAGGCCTTGCCCTGACACTGTCCTTAAGTAAGGCCTTGACAATACTACTAACTCAGGCCGTGGTACTGTCCCTAACTAAGGCCCTGACAGTGTCCCTAACTAAGGGTCTGACTCTCCTCCTAACTCTGGCCCTGCCATTATACATAAAGAAGACTCGGACGCTCGTCCTAATCGAGGGCCTGACACTACTTCTAACTCAGGGCCACATTATACCTAACGAAGGCTCTGATGCTAACCCTAACTGTGGCCCTGACAGTGACCTTAACTAAGGCCTTGACATAAGGGCCGAGCGCTAGCCCTAGCCCAAGCCCCAGCCCCAGCCCTAGCCCAAGCCCCAGCCCCAGCCCCAGCCGCAGCCCCAGCCCTAGCCTCACCATAGCCGCAGTCTCAGCCCTAGCCCCAACCCCAGCCCCAGCCCCAGCCCTCGCCCCTGATGCTGATTTTATAGAGGCCCTTATGAGTCTCCTAGGCCTTCCCTGACAATGTGGTAACTAAGGCCTTGACACTATTTCTAACTAAGGCCCCAGGTCCAGCCCCATCCGCAGCCCCAGCCCCTGATGCTGTTCCTATAGAGGCCTTTATGCCCCTCCTAGGCCTTGCCCTGACACTGTCCTTAAGTAAGGCCTTGACGCTATTCCTAACTAAGGGCCTAGCCCTAATCCTAGCCCTAGCCCCAGCTCCAGCTCCAGCCCCAGCCCCAGCACTATCCCCAGCCCCAGCCCCAGCCCTAGCCCTAGCCCCAGCCAGAGCCCCAGCCCTAGCCCCAGCCACAGGCCCAACCCCAGCCACTGATGCTGATCCTACAGAGGCCCTTATGCTCCTCCTAGTCCTTGCCCTGACAGTGTCCTTAAGTAAGGCCTTGACACTACTAGTAACTCAGGCCGTGATACTATCCCTAACTAAGGCCCTGACAGTGTCCCTGTCTAAGGGACTGAATGTCCTCCTAACTCTGGTCCTGCCATTATACATAAAGAAGACTCTGACGCTCGTCCTAATCGACGGCCTGACACTGTCCCTCACTAAGGCCCTGACACTACTTCTAACTCAGAGCCACATTATACCTAACGAAGGCTCTGATGCTAACCCTAACTAAGTCCCTGACAGTGAAACTAACTAAGGCATTGACACTATTCTTAATTAAGGGCCTTGCCCTAGTCCTAGCCCCAGGCCCAGCCCAAGCCCCAGCCCCAGCCCTAGCCCCAGCCGCAGCCCCAGCCCTAGCCCCAGCCGCAGCCCCAGCCCTAGCCCCGGCAGCAGCTGAAGTCCAAGCCCTAGCCCCAACCCCAGCCCCAGCCTCAGTCCCAGCCCTAGCCCCTGATGCTGATCTTATAGAGGCCCTTATGATCCTCCTAGACCTTCCCTGGACAATGTGGTAACTAAGGCGTTGACACTATTTCTAACTAAGGCCCCAGGTCCAGCCCCAGCCGCAGCCCCAGCCCCTGATGCTGATCCTATAGAGGCTTTTATGCTCCTCCTAGGCCTTGCCCTGACACTGTCCTTAAGTAAGGCCTTGACCCTATTCCTAACTAAGGGCCTAGCCCTAAACCTAGCCCCAGCCCCAGCCCCAGCCCTAGACCCATTCCCAGTCCCATCCCAGCCCAAGCCCCTTCCCCAGCCCCAGACCCAGCCCTAGGCTTACCCTCAGCCCTAGCTCCAGCCCCAGCCCCAGCAACAGCCCTAGCCCTAGCCCCAGCCAGAGCTCCAGCCCCAACCCCAGCCCGATCCCCAGCCTCTGATGCTTATCCTACAAAGGCCTTTATGCTACTCCTAGGCCTTGCCCTGACACTGTCCTTAACTCAGGCCTTGACACTACTAGTAACTCAGGCCGTGATACTGTCCCTAACTAAGGCCCTGACAGTGTCCCTGTCTAAGGGACTGAATGTCCTCCTAACTCTGGCCCTGCCATTATACATAAGAAAAGCTCTGACGCTCGTCCTAACCGAGGCCCCGACACTGTCCCTCACTAAGGCCCTGACACTACTTGTAACTCATGCCCTGACATTATACCTAACGTAGGCTCTGATGCTAACCCTAACTAAGGCCCTGACGGTGACCCTAACTAAGGCCTTCACACTATTCCTGACTAAAGGCGTTGCCCTAGCCCAGGCCATAGCCGCAGCCCGAACCCCAGCCCCAGCCCCCACCCCTGATCCTACAGAGGCCCTTATGGTCCTCCTAGGCCTTTCCCTGACACTGTCCTTAACTAAGGCCTTGACACTATTTCTAATTAAGGCCCTAGCCCCAGGCCTAGCCCCAGCCCCAACCCCAGCCCGATCCCCAGCCTCTGATGCTTATCCTACAAAGGCCCTTATGCTACTCCTAGGCCTTGCCCTGACACTGTCCTTAAATAAGGCCTTGCCACTACTACTAATTCAGGCCGTGGTACTGTCCCTAACTAAGGCCCTGACAGTGTCCCTAACTAAGGGTCTGACTCTCCTCCTAACTCTGGCCCTGCCATTATACATAAAGAAGGCTCTGACACTCGTCCTAATCGAGGGCTTGACACTGTCCCTCACTAAGGCCCTGACACTACTTCTAACTCAGGGCCACATTATACCTAACGAAGGCTCTGATGCTAACCATAACTATGGCCCTGACAGTGACCTTAACTAAGGCCTTGACACTATTCCTAACTAAGGGCTGAGCCCTAAACCTAGCCCCAGCCCCAGCCCCAGCCCTAGCCCCAGACCCACACCCAGCCCTAGCCTTACCCTCAGCCCTAGCTCCAGCCCCAGCCCCAGCCCTATTCCAAGCCCTAGCCCCAGCCCTAGCCCTAGCCCCAGCCAGAGCCCTAGCCCCAGCCCCAGCCACAGGCCCAACCCCAGCCACTGATGCTGATCCTACAGAGGCCCTTATGCTCCTCCTTGGCCTTGCCCTGACACTGTCCTTAACTCAGGCCTTGACACTACTAGTGACTCAGGCCGTGACACTGTCCCTAACTAAGGCCCTGACAGTGTCCCTGTCTAAGGGACTGAATGTCCTCCTAACTCTGGCCCTGCCATTATACATAAAAAAAGCTCTGACGCTCGTCCTAACCGAGGCCCCGACACTGTCCCTCACTAAGGCCCTGACACTACTTCTAACTCAGGCCCTGTCATAATACCTAACGAAAGCTCTGATGCTAACCGTAACTAAGGCCCTGACAGTGACACTAACTAAGGCCTTGACACTATTCCTAACTAAGGGCCTAGCCCTAGCCCCAACCCCAGCCCCAGTCCCAGCCCCAACCCCAGCCCGAGCCCCAGCCTCTGATGCTTATCCTACAAAGGCCCTTATGCTACTCCAAGGCCTTGCCCTGACACTGTCCTTAAGTAAGGCCTTGACCCTATTCCTAACTAAGGGCCTAGCCCTAAACCTAGCCCCAGCCCCAGCCCCAGCTCCAGACCCAGACCCAGCCCTAGCCCCAGACCCACACCCAGCCCTAGCCTTACCCTCAGCCCTAGCTCCAGCCCCAGCACCAGCCCTATCCCTAGCCCCAGCCACAGCCCTAGCCCTAGCCCCAGTGAGAGCCCCAGGCCTAGCCCCAGCCACAGGCCCAACCCCAGCCACTGATGCTGATCCTACAGAGGCCCTTATGCTCCTCCTAGTTCTTGCCCTGACACTGTCCTTAACTCAGGCCTTGACACTACTAGTAACTCAGGCCGTGATACTGTCCCTAACTAAGGCCCTGACAGTGTCCCTGTCTAAGGGACTGAATGTCCTCCTAACTCTGGCCCTGCCATTATACATAAACAAGGCTCTGACACTCGTCCTAATCGAGGGCTTGACACTGTCCCTCACTAAGGCCCTGACACTACTTCTAACTCAGGCCCTGTCATTATACCTAACGTAGGCTCTGATGCTAACCCTAACTAAGGCCCTGACGGTAACCCTAACTAAGGCCTTCACACTATTCCTAACTAAGGGCGTAGCCCTAGCCCTAGCCCTAGCCGCAGCCCCAGCCCCAGCCTCCATCCCCACCCCTGAGCCTACAGAGGCCCTTATGGTCCTCCTAGGCATTTCCCTGACACTGTCCTTAACTAAGGCCGTGACACTATTTCTAACTAAGGCCCCAGCCCCAGCGCAGCCCCAGCCCTAGCCCCAGCCCCAACCGCAGCCCGAGCCCCAGCCTCTGATGCTTATCCTACAAAGGCCCTTATGGTACTCCTAGGCCTTACCCTGACACTGTCCTTAAATAAGACCTTGCCACTACTACTAACTCAGGCCGTGGTACTGTCCCTAACTAAGGCCCTGACAGTGACCCTAACTAAGGGTCTGACTCTCCTCCTAACTCTGGCCCTGCCAGTATACATAAACAAGGCTCTGACACTCGTCCTAATCGAGGGCCTGACACTGTCCCTCACTAAGGCCCTGACACTACTTCTAACTCAGGCCCTGTCATTATACCTAATGTAGTCTCTGATGCTAACCCTAACTAAGGCCCTGACGGTAACCCTAACTAAGGCCTTCACACTATTCCTAACTAAGGGCGTAGCCCTAGCCCTAGCCCTAGCCGCAGCCCCAGCCCAAGCCCCAGCCCCAGCCCCAGCCCCCACCCCCACCCCTACCCCTGATCCTACAGAGGCCCTTATGGTCCTCCTAGGCATTTCCCTGACACTGTCCTTAACTAAGGCCTTGACACTATTTCTAACTAAGGCCCCAGCCCCAGCGCAGCCCCAGCCCTAGCCCCAGGCCTAGCCCCAGCCCCAGCCCCAGCCCCAGCCCCAGCCCCAGTCCCAGCCCCAACCCCAGCCCGAGCCCCAGCCTCTGATGCTTATCCTATAAAGGCCCTTATGCTACTCCTAGGCCTTGCCCTGACACTGTCCTTAAGTAAGGCCTTGACACTACTAGTAACTCAGGCCATGATACTGTCCGTAACTAAGGCCCTGACAGTGTCCCTGTCTAAGGAACTGAACGTCCTCCTAAATCTGGCCCTGCCGTTATACATAAAAAAAGCTCTGACGCTCGTCCTAACCGAGGCCCCGACACTGTCCCTCACTAAGGCCCTAACACTACTTCTAACTCAGCCCCTGTCATTATTACTAACGAAAGCTCTGATGCTAACCCTAACTAAGGCCCTGACAGTGACACTAACTAAGGCCTTGAAACTATTCCTAACTAAGGGCCTAGCCCTAGCCCTAGCCCCAGGCCCAGCCCCAGCCCCAGGCCCAGCCCCAGCCCCAGCCCCAGCCCCAGTCCCAGCCCCAACCCCAGCCCGAGACCCAGCCTCTGATGCTTATCCTACAAAGGCCCTTATGCTACTCTTAGGCCTTGCCCTGACACTGTCCTTAAGTAAGGCCTTGACAATACTACTAACTCAGGCCGTGGTACTGTCCCTAACTAAGGCCCTGACAGTGTCCCTGTCTAAGGGACTGAATGTCCTCCTAACTCTGGCCCTGCCATTATACATAAAGAAGACTCTGACGCTCGTCCTAATCGACGGCCTGACACTGTCCCTCACTAAGGCCCTGACACTACTTCTAACTCAGAGCCACATTATACCTAACGAAGTCTCTGATGCTAACCCTAACTAAGTCCCTGACAGTGAAACTAACTAAGGCATTGACACTATTCTTAACTAAGGGCCTAGCCTTAGTCCTAGCCCCAGGCCCAGCCCAAGCCCCAGGCCCAGCCCTAGCCCCAGCTGTAGCCCCAGCCCTAGCCCCAGCCGCAGCCCCAGCCCTAGCCCCGGCAGCAGCTGAAGTCCAAGCCCTAGCCCCAACCCCAGCCCCAGCCTCAGTCCCAGCCCTAGCCCCTGATGCTGATCTTATAGAGGCCCTTATGATCCTCCTAGACCTTCCCTGGACAATGTGGTAACTAAGGCGTTGACACTATTTCTAACTAAGGCCCCAGGTCCAGCCCCAGCCGCAGCCCCAGCCCCTGATGCTGATCCTATAGAGGCTTTTATGCTCCTCCTAGGCCTTGCCCTGACACTGTCCTTAAGTAAGGCCTTGACCCTATTCCTAACTAAGGGCCTAGCCTTAAACCTAGCCCCAGCCCCAGCCCCAGCCCTAGACCCATTCCCAGTCCCATCCCAGCCTCAGCCCCAGCCCCAGCCCCAGCCCCAGCCCCAGCCCTAGGCTTACCCTCAGCCCTAGCTCCAGCCCCAGCCCCAGCCCTAGCCCCAGCCCCAGCAACAGCCCTAGCCCTAGCCCCAGCCAGAGCCCCAGCCCCAACCCCAGCCCGATCCCCAGCCTCTGATGCTTATCCTACAAAGGCCCTTATGCTACTCCTAGGCCTTGCCCTGACACTGTCCTTAACTCAGGCCTTGACACTACTAGTAACTCAGGCCGTGATACTGTCCCTAACTAAGGCCCTGACAGTGTCCCTGTCGAAGGGACTGAATGTCCTCCTAACACTGGGCCTGCCATTATACATAAAAAAAGCTCTGACGCTCGTCCTAACCGAGGCACCGACACTGTCCCTCACTAAGGCCCTGACACTACTTCTAAGTCATGCCCTGACATTATACCTAACGTAGGCTCTGATGCTAACCCTAACTAAGGCCGTGACGGTGACCCTAACTAAGGCCTTCACACTATTCCTGACTAAAGGCGTTGCCCTAGCCCAGGCCATAGCCGCAGCCCGAACCCCAGCCCCAGCCCCCACCCCTGATCCTACAGAGGCCCTTATGGTCCTCCTAGGCCTTTCCCTGACACTGTCCTTAACTAAGGCCTTGACACTATTTCTAACTAAGGCCCCAGCCCCAGCGCCGCCCCAGGCCCCGGCCCAGCCCCAGCCCTAGCCCCAGGCTTAGCCCCAGCCCCAGCCCCAGCCCCAGCCCCAGCCCCAGCCCCAGCCCCAACCCCAGCCCGATCCCCAGCCTCTGATGCTTATCCTACAAAGGCCCTTATGCTACTCCTAGGCCTTGCCCTGACACTGTCCTTAAATAAGGCCTTGCCACTACTACTAATTCAGGCAGTGGTACTGTCCCTAACTAAGGCCCTGACAGTGTCCCTAACTAAGGGTCTGACTCTCCTCCTAACTCTGGCCCTGCCATTATACATAAAGAAGGCTCTGACACTCGTCCTAATCGAGGGCTTGACACTGTCCCTCACTAAGGACCTGACACTAGTTCTAACTCATGCCGTGTCATTATACCTAACGTAGGCTCTGATGCTAACCCTAACTTAGGCCCTGACGGTGACCCTAACTAAGGCCTTCACACTATTCCTAACTAAGGGCGTAGCCCTAGCCCTAGCCCTAGGCGCAGCCCCAGCCCCAGCCCCAGACCCCACCCCTGATCCTACAGAGGCCCTTATGGTCCTCCTAGGCCTTTCCCTGACACTGTGCTTAACTAAGGCCTTGACACTATTTCTAACTAAGGCCCCAGCCCCAGCGCAGCCCCAGCCCTAGCCCCAGGCCTAGCCCCAGCCCCATCCCCAGCCCCAGCCCCAGCCCGAGCCCCAGCCTCTGATGCTTATTCTACAAAGGCCTTTATGCTACTCCTAGGCCTTGCCCTGACACTGTCCTTAAGTAAGGCCTTGACAATACTACTAACTCAGGCCGTGGTACTGTCCCTAACTAAGGCCCTGTCAGTGTCCCTGTCGAAGGGACTGAATGTCCTCCTAACTCTGGCCCTGCCATTATACATAAAGAAGACTCTGACGCTCGTCCTAATCGACGGCCTGACACTGTCCCTCACTAAGGCCCTGACACTACTTCTAACTCAGCGCCACATTATACCTAACGAAGGCTCTGATGCTAACCCTAACTAAGTCCCTGACAGTGAAACTAACTAAGGCATTGACACTATTCTTAACTAAGGGCCTAGCCTTAGTCCTAGCCCCAGGCCCAGCCCTAGCCCCAGCCCCAGCCCTAGCCCCAGCCGCAGCCCCAGCCCTAGCCCCAGCCCCAGCCCTAGCCCCGGCAGCAGCTGAAGTCCAAGCCCTAGCCCCAACCCCAGCCCCAGCCTCAGTCCCAGCCCTAGCCCCTGATGCTGATCTTATAGAGGCCCTTATGATCCTCCTAGACCTTCCCTGGACAATGTGGTAACTAAGGCGTTGACACTATTTCTAACTAAGGCCCCAGGTCCAGCCCCAGCCGCAGCCCCAGCCCCTGATGCTGATCCTATAGAGGCTTTTATGCTCCTCCTAGGCCTTGCCCTGACACTGTCCTTAAGTAAGGCCTTGACCCTATTCCTAACTAAGGGCCTAGCCCTAAACCTAGCCCCAGCCCCAGCCCCAGCCCTAGACCCATTCCCAGTCCCATCCCAGCCTCAGCCCCAGCCCCAGCCGCAGCCCCAGCCCCAGCCCTAGGCTTACCCTCAGCCCTAGCTCCAGCCCCAGCCCCATCCCTAGCCCCAGCCCCAGCAACAGCCCTAGCCCTAGCCCCAGCCAGAGCCCCAGCCCCAACCCCAGCCCGATCCCCAGCCTCTGATGCTTATCCTACAAAGGCCCTTATGCTACTCCTAGGCCTTGCCCTGACACTGTCCTTAAGTAAGGCCTTGACAATACTACTAACTCAGGCCGTGGTACTGTCCCTAACTAAGGCCCTGACAGTGTCCCTAACTAAGGGTCTGACTCTCCTCCTAACTCTGGCCCTGCCATTATACATAAAGAAGACTCTGACGCTCGTCCTAATCAAGGGCCTGACACTGTCCCTCACTAAGGCCCTGACACTACTTCTAACTCAGGGCCACATTATACCTAACGAAGGCTCTGATGCTAACCCTAACTATGGCCCTGACAGTGACCTTAACTAAGGCCTTGACACTATTCCTAACTAAGGGCTGAGCCCCAGCCGTAGCCCAAGCCCAAGCACCAGCCACAGCCGCAGCCCCAGCCCTAGCCTCACCGTAGCCGCAGTCCCAGCCCTAGCCCCAACCCCAGCCCCAGCCCCAGCCCTCGCCCCTGATGCTGATTCTATAGAGGCCCTTATTAGTCTCCTAGGCGTTCCCTGACAATGTGGTAACTAAGGCCTTGACACTATTTCTAACTAAGGCCCCAGGTCCAGCCCCATCCGCAGCCCCAGCCCCTGATGCTGTTCCTATAGAGGCCTTTATGCCCCTCCTAGGCCTTGCCCTGTCACTGTCCTTAAGTAAGGCCTTGACGCTATTCCTAACTGAGGGCCTAGCCCTAAACCTAGCCCCAGCCCCAGCCCCAGCTCCAGCCCCAGCCCAAGCCCTATCCCCAGCCCCAGCCCCAGCCCTAGCCCTAGCCCCAGCGAGAGCCCCAGCCCTAGCCCCAGCCACAGGCCCAATCCCAGCTACTGATGCTGATCCTACAGAGGCCCTCATGCTCCTCCTAGGCCTTGCCCTGACACTGTCCTTAACTCAGGTCTTGACACTACTAGTAACTCAGGCCGTGATACTATCCCTAACTAAGGCCCTGACAGTGTCCCTGTCTAAGGGACTGAATGTCCTCCTAACTCTGGCCCTGCCATTATACATAAAAAAAGCTCTGACGCTCGTCCTAACCGAGGCCCCGACACTGTCCCTCACTAAGGCCCTGACACTACTTCTAACTCAGGCCCTGTCATAATACCTAACGAAAGCTCTGATGCTAACCGTAACTAAGGCCCTGACAGTGACACTAACTAAGGCCTTGACACTATTCCTAACTAAGGGCCTAGCCCTAGCCCCAGCCCCAGCCCCAGTCCCAGCCCCAACCCCAGCCCGAGCCCCAGCCTCTGATGCTTATCCTACAAAGGCCCTTATGCTACTCCTAGGCCTTGCCCTGACACTGTCCTTAAATAAGGCCTTGCCACTACTACTAACTCAGGCCATGGTACTGTCCCTAACTAAGGCCCTGACAGTGACCCTAACTAAGGGTCTGACTCTCCTCCTAACTCTGGCCCTGCCAGTATACATAAACAAGGCTCTGACACTCGTCCTAATCGAGGGCCTGACACTGTCCCTCACTAAGGCCCTGACACTACTTCTAACTCAGGCCCTGTCATTATACCTAATGTAGGCTCTGATGCTAACCCTAACTAAGGCCCTGACGGTAACCCTAACTAAGGCCTTGACACTATTCCTAACTAAGGGCGTAGCCCTAGCCCTAGCCCTAGCCGCAGCCCCAGCCCAAGCCCCAGCCCCAGCCCCAGCCCCCACCCCCACCCCTACCCCTGATCCTACAGAGGCCCTTATGGTCCTCCTAGGCCTTTCCCTGACACTGTCCTTAACTAAGGCCTTGACACTATTTCTAACTAAGGCCCCAGCCCCATCGCAGCCCCAGCCCTAGCCCCAGGCCTAGCCCCAGCCCCAGCCCCAGCCCCAGCCCCAGTCCCAGCCCCAACCCCAGCCCGAGCCCCAGCCTCTGATGCTTATCCTACAAAGGCCCTTATGCTACTCCTAGGCCTTGCCATGACACTGTCCTTAAGTAAGGCCTTGAGACTACTAGTAACTCAGGCCATGATACTGTCCGTAACTAAGGCCCTGACAGTGTCCCTGTCTAAGGAAGTGAACGTCCTCCTAAATCTGGCCCTGCCGTTATACATAAAAAAAGCTCTGACGCTCGTCCTAACCGAGGCCCCGACACTGTCCCTCACTAAGGCCCTAACACTACTTCTAACTCAGCCCCTGTCATTATTACTAACGAAAGCTCTGATGCTAACCCTAACTAAGGCCCTGACAGTGACACTAACTAAGGCCTTGAAACTATTCCTAACTAAGGGCCTAGCCCTAGCCCTAGCCCCAGGCCCAGCCCCATCCCCAGGCCCAGCCCCAGCCCCAGCCCCAGCCCCAGTCCCAACCCCAACCCCAGCCCGAGCCCCAGCCTCTGATGCTTATCCTACAAAGGCCCTTATGCTACTCTTAGGCCTTGCCCTGACACTGTCCTTAAGTAAGGCCTTGACAATACTACTAACTCAGGCCGTGGTACTGTCCCTAACTAAGGCCCTGACAGTGTCCCTGTCGAAGGGACTGAATGTCCTCCTAACTCTGGCCCTGCCATTATACATAAAGAAGACTCTGACGCTCGTCCTAATCGACGGCCTGACACTGTCCCTCACTAAGGCCCTGACACTACTTCTAACTCAGAGCCACATTATACCTAACGAAGGCTCTGATGCTAACCCTAACTAAGTCCCTGACAGTGAAACTAACTAAGGCATTGACACTATTCTTAACTAAGGGCCTAGCCTTAGTCCTAGCCCCAGGCCCAGCCCAAGCCCCAGCCCCAGCCCTAGCCCCAGCCGCAGCCCCAGCCCTAGCCCCAGCCGCAGCCCCAGCCCTAGCCCCGGCAGCAGCTGAAGTCCAAGCCCTAGCCCCAACCCCAGCCCCAGCCTCAGTCCCAGCCCTAGCCCCTGATGCTGATCTTATAGAGGCCCTTATGATCCTCCTAGACCTTCCCTGGACAATGTGGTAACTAAGGCGTTGACACTATTTCTAACTAAGGCCCCAGGTCCAGCCCCAGCCGCAGCCCCAGCCCCTGATGCTGATCCTATAGAGGCTTTTATGCTCCTCCTAGGCCTTGCCCTGACACTGTCCTTAAGTAAGGCCTTGACCCTATTCCTAACTAAGGGCCTAGCCTTAAACCTAGCCCCAGCCCCAGCCCCAGCCCTAGACCCATTCCCAGTCCCATCCCAGCCTCAGCCCCAGCCCCAGCCCCAGCCCCAGCCCCAGCCCTAGGCTTACCCTCAGCCCCAGCCCTAGCTCCAGCCCCAGCCCCAGCCCTAGCCCCAGCCCCAGCAACAGCCCTAGCCCTAGCCCCAGCCAGAGCCCCAGCCCCAACCCCAGCCCGATCCCCAGCCTCTGATGCTTATCCTACAAAGGCCCTTATGCTACTCCTAGGCCTTGCCCTGACACTGTCCTTAACTCAGGCCTTGACACTACTAGTAACTCAGGCCGTGATACTGTCCCTAACTAAGGCCCTGAGAGTGTCCCTGTCGAAGGGACTGAATGTCCTCCTAACACTGGCCCTGCCATTATACATAAAAAAAGCTCTGACGCTCGTCCTAACCAAGGCACCGACACTGTCCCTCACTAAGGCCCTGACACTACTTCTAACTCATGCCCTGACATTATACCTAACGTAGGCTCTGATGCTAACCCTAACTAAGGCCGTGACGGTGACCCTAACTAAGGCCTTCACACTATTCCTGACTAAAGGCGTTGCCCTAGCCCAGGCCATAGCCGCAGCCCGAACCCCAGCCCCAGCCCCCACCCCTGATCCTACAGAGGCCCTTATGGTCCTCCTAGGCCTTTCCCTGACACTGTCCTTAACTAAGGCCTTGACACTATTTCTAACTAAGGCCCCAGCCCCAGCGCCGCCCAAGGCCCCGGCCCAGCCCAAGCCCTAGCCCCAGGCCTAGCCCCAGCCCCAGCCCCAGCCCCAGCCCCAGCCCCAGCCCCAGCCCCAGCCCCAGCCCCAACCCCAGCCCGATCCCCAGCCTCTGATGCTTATCCTACAAAGGCCCTTGTGCTACTCCTAGACCTTGCCCTGACACTGTCCTTAAATAAGGCCTTGCCACTACTACTAACTCAGGCCGTGGTACTGTCCCTAACTAAGGCCCTGACAGTGTCCCTAACTAAGGGTCTGACTCTCCTCCTAACTCTGGCCCTGCCATTATACATAAAGAAGACTCTGACGCTCGTCCTCATCGAGGGCTTGACACTGTCCCTCACTAAGGCCCTGACACTACTTCTAACTCAGGCCCTGTCATTATACCTAACGTAGGCTCTGATGCTAACCCTAACTTAGGCCCTGACGGTGACCCTAACTAAGGCCTTCACACTATTCCTAACTAAGGGCGTAGCCCTAGCCCTAGCCCTAGGCGCAGCCCCAGCCCCAGCCCCAGCCCCCACCCCTGATCCTACAGAGGCCCTTATGGTCCTCCTAGGCCTTTCCCTGACACTGTCCTTAACTAAGGCCTTGACACTATTTCTAACTAAGGCCCCAGCCCCAGCGCAGCCCCAGCCCTAGCCCCAGGCCTAGCCCCAGCCCCATCCCCAGCCCCAGCCCCAGCGCGAGCCCCAGCCTCTGATGCTTATCCTACAAAGGCCCTTATGCTACTCCTAGGCCTTGCCCTGACACTGTCCTTAAGTAAGGCCTTGACAATACTACTAACTCAGGCCGTGGTACTGTCCCTAACTAAGGCCCTGACAGTGGCCCTGTCGAAGGGACTGAATGTCCTCCTAACTCTGGCCCTGCCATTATACATAAAGAAGACTCTGACGCTCGTCCTAATCGACGGCCTGACACTGTCCCTCACTAAGGCCCTGACACTACTTCTAACTCAGAGCCACATTATACCTAACGAAGGCTCTGATGCTAACCCTAACTAAGTCCCTGACAGTGAAACTAACTAAGGCATTGACACTATTCTTAACTAAGGGCCTAGCCTTAGTCCTAGCCCCAGGCCCAGCCCTAGCCCCAGCCCCAGCCCTAGCCCCAGCCGCAGCCCCAGCCCTAGCCCCAGCCGCAGCCCCAACCCCAGCCCCAGCCTCAGTCCCAGCCCTAGCCCCTGATGCTGATCTTATAGAGGCCCTTATGATCCTCCTAGACCTTCCCTGGACAATGTGGTAACTAAGGCGTTGACACTATTTCTAACTAAGGCCCCAGGTCCAGCCCCAGCCGCAGCCCCAGCCCCTGATGCTGATCCTATAGAGGCTTTTATGCTCCTCCTAGGCCTTGCCCTGACACTGTCCTTAAGTAAGGCCTTGACCCTATTCCTAACTAAGGGCCTAGCCCTAAACCTAGCCCCAGCCCCAGCCCCAGCCCTAGACCCATTCCCAGTCCCATCCCAGCCCCAGCCCCTTCCCCAGCCCCAGACCCAGCCCTAGGCTTACCCTCAGCCCTAGCTCCAGCCCCAGCCCCAGCAACAGCCCTAGCCCTAGCCCCAGCCAGAGCCCCAGCCCCAACCCCAGCCCGAGCCCCAGCCTCTGATGCTTATCCTACAAAGGCCCTTATGCTACTCCTAGGCCTTGCCCTGACACTGTCCTTAAATAAGGCCTTGCCACTACTACTAACTCAGGCCGTGGTACTGTCCCTAGCTAAGGCCCTGACAGTGTCCCTAACTAAGGGTCTGACTCTCCTCCTAACTCTGGCCCTGCCATTATACATAAAGAAGGCTCTGACACTCGTCCTAATCGAGGGCTTGACACTGTCCCTCACTAAGGCCCTGACACTACTTCTAACTCAGGCCCTGTCATTATACCTAACGTAGGCTCTGATGCTAACCCTAACTTAGGCCCTGACGGTGACCCTAAATAAGGCCTTCACACTATTCCTAACTAAGGGCGTAGCCCTAGCCCTAGCCCTAGGCGCAGCCCCAGCCCCAGCCCCAGCCCCCACCCCTGATCCAACAGAGGCCCTTATGGTCCTCCTAGGCCTTTCCCTGACACTGTCCTTAACTAAGGCCTTGACACTATTTCTAACTAAGGCCCCAGCCCCAGCGCAACCCCATCCGTAGCCCCAGGCCTAGCCCCAGCCCCATCCCCATCTCCAGCCCCAGCCCCAGTCCCAGCCCCAACCCCAGCCCGAGCCCCAGCCTCAGATGCTTATCCTACAAAGGCCCTTATGCTACTCCTAGGCCTTGCCCTGACACTGTCCTTAAGTAAGGCCTTGACAATACTACTAACTCAGGCCGTGGTACTGTCCCTAACTAAGGCCCTGACAGTGTCCCTAACTAAGGGTCTGACTCTCCTCCTAACTCTGGCCCTGCCATTATACATAAAGAAGACTCTGACGCTCGTCCTAATCGAGGGCCTGACAATGTCCCTCACTAAGGCCCTGACACTACTTCTAACTCAGGCCCTGTCATTATACCTAACGAAAGCTCTGATGCTAACCCTAACTAAGGGCCTGACAGTGACACTAACTAAGGCCTTGACACTATTCCTAACTAAGGGCCTAGCCCTAGCCCCAGCCCCAGCCCCCGTCCCAGCCCCAACCCCAGCCCGAGCCCCAGCCTCTGATGCTTATCCTACAAAGGCCCTTATGCTACTCCTAGGCCTTGCCCTGACACTGTCCTTAAGTAAGGCCTTGACAATACTACTAACTCAGGCCGTGGTACTGTCCCTAACTAAGGCCCTGACAGTGTCCGTAACTAAGGGTCTGACTCTCCTCCTAACTCTGGCCCTGCCAGTATACATAAACAAGGCTCTGACACTCGTCCTAATCGAGGGCTTGACACTGTCCCTCACTAAGGCCCTGACACTACTTCTAACTCGGGCCCTGTCATTATACCTAACGTAGGCTCTGATGCTAACCCTAACTTAGGCCCTGACGGTGACTCTAACTAAGGCCTTCACACTATTCCTAACTAAGGGCGTAGCCCTAGCCCTAGCCCTAGCCGCAGCCCCAGCCCCAGCCCCAGCCCCCACCCCTGATCCTACAGAGGCCCTTATGATCCTCCTAGGCCTTTCCCTGACACTGTCCTTAACTAAGGCCTTGACACTATTTCTAACTAAGGCCCCAGCCCCAGCGCAGCCCCATCCGTAACCCCAGGCCTAGCCCCAGCCCCAGCCCCATCCCCATCCCCATCCCCAGCCCCAGTCCCAGCCCCAACCCCAGTCCGAGCCCCAGCCTCAGATGCTTTTCCTACAAAGGCCCTTATGCTACTCCTAGGCCTTGCCCTGACACTGTCCTTAAGTAAGGCCTTGACAATACTACTAACTCAGGCCGTGGTACTGTCCCTAACTAAGGCCCTGACAGTGTCCCTAACTAAGGGTCTGACTCTCCTCCTAACTCTGGCCCTGCCATTATACATAAAGAAGACTCTGACGCTCGTCCTAATCGAGGGCCTGACACTGTCCCTCACTAAGGCCCTGACACTACTTCTAACTCAGGGCCACATTATACCTAACGAAGGCTCTGATGCTAACCCTAACTATGGCCCTGACAGTGACCTTAACTAAGGCCTTGACACTATTCCTAACTAAGGGCCGAGCCCTAAACCTAGCCCCAGCCGCAGCCCCAGCCCTAGCCCCAGACCCACACCCAGCCCTAGCCTTACCCTCAGCCCTAGCTCCAGCCCCAGCCCCAGCCCTATTCCAAGCCCTAGCCCCAGCCCTAGCCCTAGCCCCAGCCAGAGCCCCAGCCCTAGCCCCAGCCACAGGCCCAACCCCAGCCACTGATGCTGATCCTACAGAGGCCCTTATGCTCCTCCTTGGCCTTACCCTGTCACTGTCCTTAACTCAGGCCTTGACACTACTAGTAACTCAGGCCGTGATACTGTCCCTAACTAAGGCCCTGACAGTGTCCCTGTCTAAGGGACTGAATGTCCTCCTAACTCTGGCCCTGCCATTATACATAAAAAAAGCTCTGACGCTCGTCCTAACCGTGGCCCCGACACTGTCCCTCACTAAGGCCCTGACACTACTTCTAACTCAGGCCCTGTCATAATACCTAACGAAAGCTCTGATGCTAACCCTAACTAAGGCCTTGACACTATTCCTAACTAAGGGCCTAGCCCTAGCCCCAGCCCCAGCCCCAGTCCCAGCCCCAACCCCAGCCCGAGCCCCAGCCTCTGATGCTTATCCTACAAAGGCCCTTATGCTACTCCAAGGCCTTGCCCTGACACTGTCCTTAAGTAAGGCCTTGACCCTATTCCTAACTAAGGGCCTAGCCCTAAACCTAGCCCCAGCCCCAGCCTCAGCCCCAGACCCAGACCCAGCCCTAGCCCCAGACCCACACCCAGCCCTAGCCTTACCCTCAGCCCTAGCTCCAGCCCCAGCACCAGCCCTATCCCTAGCCCCAGCCACAGCCCTAGCCCTAGCCCCAGTGAGAGCCCCAGGCCTAGCCCCAGCCACAGGCCCAACCCCAGCCACTGATGCTGATCCTACAGAGGCCCTTATGCTCCTCCTAGTTCTTGCCCTGACACTGTCCTTAACTCAGGCCTTGACACTACTAGTAACTCAGGCCGTGATACTATCCCTAACTAAGGCCCTGACAGTGTCCCTGTCTAAGGGACTGAATGTCCTCCTAACTCTGGCCCTGCCATTATACATAAACAAGACTCTGACACTCGTCCTAATCGAGGGCTTGACACTGTCCCTCACTAAGGCCCTGACACTACTTCTAACTCAGGCCCTGTCATTATACCTAACGTAGGCTCTGATGCTAACCCTAACTAAGGCCCTGACGGTAACCCTAACTAAGGCCTTCACACTATTCCTAACTAAGGGCATAGCCCTAGCCCTAGCCCTAGCCGCAGCCCCAGCCCCAGCCCCCATACCCACCCCTGAGCCTACAGAGGCCGTTATGGTCCTCCTAGGCATTTCCCTGACACTGTCCTTAACTAAGGCCGTGACACTATTTCTAACTAAGGCCCCAGCCCCAGCGCAGCCCCAGCCCTAGCCCCAGGCCTAGCGCCAGCCCCAGCCCCAGCCCCAACCGCAGCCCGAGCCCCAGCCTCTGATGCTTATCCTACAAAGGCCCTTATGCTACTCTTAGGCCTTGCCCTGACACTGTCCTTAAATAAGGCCTTGCCACTACTACTAACTCAGGCCGTGGTACTGTCCCTAACTAAGGCCCTGACAGTGACCCTAACTAAGGGTCTGACTCTCCTCCTAACTCTGGCCCTGCCAGTATACATAAACAAGGCTCTGACACTCGTCCTAATCGAGGGCCTGATACTGTCCCTCACTAAGGCCCTGACACTACTTCTAACTCAGGCCCTGTCATTATACCTAATGTAGGCTCTGATGCTAACCCTAACTAAGGCCCTGACGGTAACCCTAACTAAGGCCTTCACACTATTCCTAACTAAGGGCGTAGCCCTAGCCCTAGCCCTAGCCGCAGCCCCAGCCCCACCCCCACCCCTACCCCTGATCCTACAGAGGCCCTTATGGTCCTCCTAGGCATTTCCCTGACACTGTCCTTAACTAAGGCCTTGACACTATTTCTAACTAAGGCCCCAGCCCCAGCGCAGCCCCAGCCCTAGCCCCAGGCCTAGCCCCAGCCCCAGCCCCATCCCCAGCCCCAGCCCCAGTCCCAGCCCCAACCCCAGCCCGAGCCCCAGCCACAGCCCCAGCCCTAGACCCAGCCCCATGCCCAACCCCAACCCCTGATGCTGATCCTACAGAGGCCCTTATGCTCCTCCTAGGCCTTGCCCTGACACTGTCCTTAACTCAGGCCTTGACACTACTAGTAACTCAGGCCGTGATACTATCCCTAACTAAGGCCCTGACAGTGTCCCTGTCTAAGGGACTGAATGTCCTCCTAACTCTGGCCCTGCCATTATACATAAAAAAAGCTCTGACGCTCGTCCTAACCGAGGCCCCGACACTGTCCCTCACTAAGGCCCTGACACTACTTCTAACTCAGGGCCACATTATACCTAACGAAGGCTCTGATGCTAACCCTAACTATGGCCCTGACAGTGACCTTAACTAAGGACTTGACACTATTCCTAACTAAGGGCCTAGCCCTAGCCGTAGCCCAAGCCCCAGCCCCAGCCCCAGCCCTAGCCCAAGCCCCAGCCCCAGCCGCAGCCCCAGCCCTAGCCTCACCGTAGCCGCAGTCCCAGCCCTAGCTCCAACCCCAGCCCCAGCCCCAGCCCTCGCCCCTGATGCTGATTCTATAGAGGCCCTTATGAGGCTCCTAGGCCTTCCCTGACAATGTGGTAACTAAGGCCTTGACACTATTTCTAACTAAGGCCCCAGGTCCAGCCCCAGCCGTAGCCCCAGCCCCTGATGCTGATCCTATAGAGACCTTTATGCCCCTCCTAGGCCTTGCCCTGACACTGTCCTTAAGTAAGGCCTTGACGCTATTCCTAACTAAGGGCCTAGCCCTAAACCTAGCCCCAGCCCTATGCCCAGCCCCAGCCACAGCCCTAGCCCTAGCCCCAGCCAGAGCCCCAGCCCTAGCCCCAGCCACAGGCCCAACCCCAGCCACTGATGCTGATCCTACAGAGGCCCTTATGCTCCTCCTAGGCCTTCTCTGACAATGTGGTAACTACGGCCTTGACACTATTTCTAACTAAGGCCCCAGGTCCAGCCCCATCCGCAGCCCCAGCCCCTGATGCTGATCCTATAGAGACCTTTATGATCCTCCTAGGCCTTCCCCTGACAATGTGGTAACTAAGGCCTTGACACTATTTCTAACTAAGGCCCCAGGTCCAGCCCCAGCCGTAGCCCCAGCCCCTGATGCTGATCCTATAGAGGCCTTTATGCTCCTCCAAGACCATGCCCTGACACTGTCCTTAAGTAAGGCCTTGACCCTATTCCTAACTAAGGGCCTAGCCCTAAACCTAGCCCCAGCCACAGCCCCACCGCTAGCCCCAGACCCACACCCAGCCCAACCTTACCCTCAGCCCTAGCTCCAGCCCCAGCCCCAGCCCTATCCCCAGCCCCAGCACCAGCCCTAGCCCTAGCCCCAGCCAGAGCCCCAGGCCTAGCCCCAGCCACAGGCCCAACTCCAGCCACTGATGCTGATCCTACAGAGGCCCTTATGCTCCTCCTAGGCCTTGCCCTGACACTGTCCTTAACTCAGGCCTTGACACTACTAGTAACTCAGGCCTTGATACTGTCCCTAACTAAGGCCCTGACAGTGTCCCTGTCTAAGGGACTGAATGTCCTCCTAACTCTGGCCCTGCCATTATACATAAAAAAAGCTCTGACGCTCGTCCTAACCGAGGCCCCGACACTATCCCTCACTAAGGCCCTGACACTACTTCTAACTCAGGCCCTATCATTATACCTAACGAAAGCTCTGATGCTAACCCTAACTAAGGGCCTGACAGTGACACTAACTAAGGCCTTGACACTATTCCTAACTAAGGGCCTAGCCCTAGCCCCAGCCCCGGCCCCAGTCCCAGCGCCAACCCCAGCCCGAGCTCCAGCCTCTAATGCTTATCCTACAAAGGCCCTTATGCTACTCCTAGGCCTTGCCCTGACACTGTCCTTAAATAAGGCCTTGCCACTACTACTAACTCAGGCCGTGGTACTGTCCTTAACTAAGGCCCAGACAGTGTCCCTAACTAAGGGTTTGACTCTCCTCCTAACTCTGGCCCTGCCATTATACATATAAAAGGCTCTGACACTCGTCCTAATCGAGGGCTTGACACTGTCCCTCACTAAGGCCCTGACACTACTTCTAACTCAGGCCCTGTCATTATACCTAACGTAGGCTCTGATGCTAACCCTAACTAAGACCCTGACGGTGACCCTAACTAAGGCCTTCACACTATTCCTATCTAAAGGCGTGGCCCTAGCCCTAGGTGCAGCCCCAGCCCCCACCCCTGATCCTACAGAGGCCCTTATGGTCCTCCTAGGCCTTTCCCTGACACTGTCCTGAACTAAGGCCTTGACACTATTTCTAACTAAGGCCCCAGCCCCAGCACAGCCCCAGCCCCAGCCCCAGCCCCAGCCCCAGCCCCAGCCCCAGCCCCAGCCCCAGCCCCAGCCCCAGCCCCAGCCCCAACCCCAGCCCGAGCCGCAGCCTCTGATGCTTATCCTACAAAGGCCCTTATGGTACTCCTAGGCCTTGCCCTGATACTGTCCTTAAGTAAGGCCTTGCCACTACTACTAACTCAGGCCGTGGTACTGTCCCTAACTAAGGCCCTGACAGTGTCCCTAACTAAGGGTCTGACTCTCCTCCTAACTCTGGCCCTGCCATTATACTTAAAGAAGACTCTGACGCTCGTCCTAATCGAGGGCCTGACACTGTCCCTCACTAAGGCCCTGACACTACTTCTAACTCAGGGCCACATTATTCCTAACGAAGGCTCTGATGCTAACCCTAACTATGGCCCTGACAGTGACCTTAACTAAGGCCTTGACACTATTCCTAACTAAGGGCCTAGCCCTAGCCGTAGCCCAAGCCCGAGCCCCAGCCCTAGCCCTAGCCCAAGCCCCAGCCCCAGCCGCAGCCCCAGCCCTAGCCGCACCGTAGCCGCAGTCCCAGCCCTAGCCCCAACCCCAGCCCCAGCCCCAGCCCTCGCCCCTGATGCTGATTCTATAGAGGCCCTTATGAGTCTCCTAGGCCTTCCCTGACAATGTGGTAATTAAGGCCTTGACACTATTTCTTACTAAGGCCCCAGGTCCAGCCCCAGCCGCAGCCCCAGCTCCTGATGCTGATCCTATAGAGGCCTTTATGCTCCTCCTAGGCCTTGCCCTGACACTGTCCTTAAGTAAGGCCTTTATCCTATTCCTAACTAAGGGCCTAGCCCTAAACCTAGCCCCAGCCCCAGCCCCAGCCCTAGACCCAGCCCTAGACCCAGTCCCAGCCCCAGCCCCAGCCCCAGCCCAAGCCCCTGCCCTAGCCCTAGCCCCAGCCCCAGACCCAGCCCTTGCCTTAGCCTCAGACCCAGCTCCAGCCCCAGCCCCAGCCACAGCCCTAGCCCTAGCCCCAGCCACAGCCCCAGCCCTAGACCCAGCCCCATGCCCAACCCCAACCCCTGATGCTGATCCTACCGAGGCCCTTATGCTCCTCCTAGGCCTTGCCCTGACACTGTCCTTAACTCAGGCCTTGACACTACTACTAACTCAGGCCGTGATACTGTCCCTCACTAAAGCCCTGACAGTGTCCCTGTCTAAGTGACTGAATGTCCTCCTAACTCTGGCCCTGCCATTATACATAAAAAAAGCTCTGACGCTCGTCCTAACCGAACCCCTGAGACTGTCCCTCACTGAGGCCCTGACACTACTTCTAACTCAGGCCCTGTCATTATACCTAACGAAAGCTCTGATGCTAACCCTAACTAACGCCCTGACAATGAGACTAACTAAGGCCTTGACACTATTCTTAACTAAGGCCCCAGCCCTAGCCCGTCCCCTAGCCCCAGCTCCAGCCCTAGCCCAAGCCCCAGCCCCAGCCCTAGCCCCAGGCCCAGCCGCAGTCCCAGCCAGAGGCCCTACCCCAGCCCCATCCCCAGCCCCAGCCCCAGCCCTAGGCCCTGATGCTGATCCTATAGAGACCTTTATGATCCTCCTAGGCCTTCCCCTGACAATGTGGTAACTAAGGCCTTGACACTATTTCTAACTAAGTCCCCAGGTCCAGCCCCAGCCGCAGCCGCAGCCCCTGATGCTGATCCTGTAGAGGCCTTTATGCTCCTCCTAGGCCTTGCCCTGACACTGTCCTTAAGTAAGGCCTTGACCCTATTGCTAACTAAGGGCCTAGCCCTAAACCTAGCCCCAGCCCCAGCCCCAGCCCTAGCCCTAGCCCCAGTCCCAGCCCCAGCCCCAGCCCCAGCCCTAGCCCCAGACACAGCCCTAGCCTTAGCCTCAGCGCCAGCTCCAACCCCAGCCCCAGCCCTAGCCCCAGCCTTAGCCCTAGCCCCTGCCCCAGCCCTAGCCGTAGCCCCAGCCCCAGCCACAGCCCTAGACCCAGCCCCAGGCCCAACGCCAGCCCCTGATGCTGATCCTACAGAGGCCCTTATGCTCCTCCTAGGCCTTGCCCTGACACTGTCCTTAACTCAGGCCTTGACACTACTACTAACTCAGGCCGTGGTACTGTCCCTAACTAAGGCCCTGACAGTGTCCCTGTCTAAGGGACTGAATGTCCTCCTAACTCTGGCCCTGCCATTATACATAAAAAAAGCTCTGACGCTCGTCCTAACCGAAGCCCTGAGACTGTCCCTCACTAAGGCCCTGACACTACTTCTAACTCAGGACCTGTCATTATACCTAACGAATGCTCTGATGCTAACCCTAACTAAGGCCCTGACAGTGACCCTAACTAAGTCCTTGACACTATTCCCAACTAAGGGCCTAGCCCTAGCCCCAGCCCTAGCCCTAGCCCTAACCCCAGCCCCAGCCCTAGCCCCAGCCCCAGCCCAAGCCCTAGCCCCAGGCCCAGCCCTAGCCCTTGCCCCAGCCACAACCCCAGTCCTAGCCCCAGCCCCCGGCCCAACCCCAGCACCTGATGCTGATCGTACAGAGGCCCTTATGTTCCTCCAAGGCCTTACCCTGACACTGTCCTTAACTCAGACCTTGACACTAATACTAACTCAGGCCGTGATACTGTCCCTAACTAAGGCCCTGACAGTGTCTCTGTCTAAGGGCCTGAATCTTCTCCTAACTCTGGTTTTGCCATTATACATAAAAAAAGCTCTGACGCTCGTGCTAACCGAGGCCCCGACACTGTCCCTCACTAAGGCCCTGACACTATTTCTAACTCATGCCCTGACATTATACCTAACGTAGGCTCTGATGCTAATCCTACGTAAGGCCCTGACAGTGACCCTAACTAAGGCCTCCACACTATTTCTAACTAAGGGCGTAGCCCTAGCCCTAGCCCTAGCCGCAGCCGCATCCCCAGCCCCAGCCCCCACCCCTGATCGTACAGAGGCCCTTATGCTCCTCCTAGGCCTTTCCTTGACACTGTCCTTAACTAAGGCCTTGACACTATTTCTATCTAAGGCCCCAGCCCCAGCGCCAACCCCATCGCAGCCCCAGCCCCAGACCCAGCCCCGGCCCTAGCTCCAGTCCCAGCCCCAGCCCTAGCCCCAGCCCCAGCCCCAACCCCAGCCCCAACCCCAGCCTCTGATGCTTATCCTACATAGGCCCTTATGCTACTCCTAGGCCTTGCCCTGACACTGTCCTTAACTCAGGCCTTGACAGAACTACTAACTCAGGCTGTGATACTGTCCCTAACTACGGCCCTAATAGTGTCCCTAACTAGGGGCCTGATTCTCCTCCTAATGTGGCCCTGCCATTATACATAAAAAAGGCTCTGACGCTCGTCCTAATCGAGGGCCTGACACTGTCCCTCACTAAGGCCCTGACACTACTTCTAACTCAGAGCCACATTATACCTAACGAAGGCTCTGATGCTAACCCTAACTAAGTCCCTGACAGTGAAACTAACTAAGGCATTGACACTATTCTTAACTAAGGGCCTAGCCTTAGTCCTAGCCCCAGGCCCAGCCCAAGCCCCAGCCCCAGCCCTAGCCCCAGCCGCAGCCCCAGCCCTAGCCCCGGCAGCAGCTGAAGTTCAAGCCCTAGCCCCAACCCCAGCCCCAGCCTCAGTCCCAGCCCTAGCCCCTGATGCTGATCTTATAGAGGCCCTTATGATCCTCCTAGACCTTCCCTGGACAATGTGGTAACTAAGGCGTTGACACTATTTCTAACTAAGGCCCCAGGTCCAGCCCCAGCCGCAGCCCCAGCCCCTGATGCTGATCCTATAGAGGCTTTTATGCTCCTCCTAGGCCTTGCCCTGACACTGTCCTTAAGTAAGGCCTTGACCCTATTCCTAACTAAGGGCCTAGCCTTAAACCTAGCCCCAGCCCCAGCCCCAGCCCTAGCCCCAGCCCCAGCCCCAGCCCTAGGCTTACCCTCAGCCCTAGCTCCAGCCCCAGCCCCAGCCCTAGCCCCAGCCCCAGCAACAGCCCTAGCCCTAGCCCCAGCCAGAGCCCCAGCCCCAACCCCAGCCCGATCCCCAGCCTCTGTTGCTTATCCTACAAAGGCCCTTATGCTACTCCTAGGCCTTGCCCTGACACTGTCCTTAACTCAGGCCTTGACACTACTAGTAACTCAGGCCGTGATACTGTCCCTAACTAAGGCCCTGACAGTGTCCCTGTCTAAGGGACTGAATGTCCTCCTAACACTGGCCCTGCCATTATACATAAAAAAAGCTCTGACGCTCGTCCTAACCGAGGCCCCGACACTGTCCCTCACTAAGGCCCTGACACTACTTCTAACTCATGCCCTGACATTATACCTAACGTAGGCTCTGATGCTAACCCTAACTAAGGCCCTGACGGTGACCCTAAACTAAGGCCTTCACACTATTCCTGACTAAAGGCGTTGCCCTAGCCCAGGCCATAGCCGCAGCCCGAACCCCAGCCCCAGCCCCCACCCCTGATCCTACAGAGGCCCTTATGGTCCTCCTAGGCCTTTCCCTGACACTGTCCTTAACTAAGGCCTTGACACTATTTATAACTAAGGCCCCAGCCCCAGCGCCGCCCAAGGCCCCGGCCCAGCCCAAGCCCTAGCCCCAGGCCTAGCCCCAGCCCCAGCCCCAGCCCCAGCCCCAGCCCCAACCCCAACCCCAGCCCTATCCCCAGCCTCTGATGCTTATCCTACAAAGGCCCTTATGCTACTCCTAGGCCTTGCCCTGACACTGTCCTTAAATAAGGCCTTGCCACTACTACTAATTCAGGCCGTGGTACTGTCCCTAACTAAGGCCCTGACAGTGTCCTTAACTAAGGGTCTGACTCTCCTCCTAACTCTGGCCCTGCCATTATACATAAACAAGGCTCTGACACTCGTCCTAATCGAGGGCTTGACACTGTCCCTCACTAAGGCCCTGACACTACTTCTAACTCAGGCCCTGTCATTATACCTAACGTAGGCTCTGATGCTAACCCTAACTTAGGCCCTGACGGTGACCCTAACTAAGGCCTTCACACTATTCCTAACTAAGAGCGTAGCCCTAGCCCTAGCCCTAGGCGCAGCCCCAGCCCCAGCCCCAGCCCCCACCCCTGATCCTACAGAGGCCCTTATGGTCCTCCTAGGCCTTTCCCTGACACTGTCCTTAACTAAGGCCTTGACACTATTTCTAACTAAGGCCCCAGCCCCAGGGCAGCCCCAGCCCTAGCCCCAGGCCTAGCCCCAGCCCCATCCCCAGCCCCAGCCCGAGCCCGAGCCCCAGCCTCTGATGCTTATCCTACAAAGGCCCTTATGCTACTCCTAGGCCTTGCCCTGACACTGTCCTTAAGTAAGGCCTTGACAATACTACTAAATCAGGCCGTGGTACTGTCCCTAACTAAGGCCCTGACAGTGTCCCTAACTAAGGGTCTGACTCTCCTCCTAACTCTGGCCCTGCCATTATACATAAAGAAGACTCTGACGCTCGTCCTAATCGAGGGCCTGACACTGTCCCTCACTAAGGCCCTGACACTACTTCTAACTCAGGGCCACATTATACCTAACGAAGGCTCTGATGCTAACCCTAACTATGGCCCTGACAGTGACCTTAACTAAGGCCTTGACACTATTCCTAACTAAGGGCCTAGCCCTAGCCGTAGCCCAAGCCCGAGCCCCAGCCCTAGCCCTAGCCCAAGCCCCAGCCCCAGCCGCAGCCCCAGCCCTAGCCGCACCGTAGCCGCAGTCCCAGCCCTAGCCCCAACCCCAGCCCCAGCCCCAGCCCTCGCCCCTGATGCTGATTCTATAGAGGCCCTTATGAGTCTCCTAGGCCTTCCCTGACAATGTGGTAATTAAGGCCTTGACACTATTTCTTACTAAGGCCCCAGGTCCAGCCCCAGCCGCAGCCCCAGCTCCTGATGCTGATCCTATAGAGGCCTTTATGCTCCTCCTAGGCCTTGCCCTGACACTGTCCTTAAGTAAGGCCTTTATCCTATTCCTAACTAAGGGCCTAGCCCTAAACCTAGCCCCAGCCCCAGCCCCAGCCCTAGACCCAGCCCTAGACCCAGTCCCAGCCCCAGCCCCAGCCCCAGCCCAAGCCCCTGCCCTAGCCCTAGCCCCAGCCCCAGACCCAGCCCTTGCCTTAGCCTCAGACCCAGCTCCAGCCCCAGCCCCAGCCACAGCCCTAGCCCTAGCCCCAGCCACAGCCCCAGCCCTAGACCCAGCCCCATGCCCAACCCCAACCCCTGATGCTGATCCTACCGAGGCCCTTATGCTCCTCCTAGGCCTTGCCCTGACACTGTCCTTAACTCAGGCCTTGACACTACTACTAACTCAGGCCGTGATACTGTCCCTCACTAAAGCCCTGACAGTGTCCCTGTCTAAGTGACTGAATGTCCTCCTAACTCTGGCCCTGCCATTATACATAAAAAAAGCTCTGACGCTCGTCCTAACCGAACCCCTGAGACTGTCCCTCACTGAGGCCCTGACACTACTTCTAACTCAGGCCCTGTCATTATACCTAACGAAAGCTCTGATGCTAACCCTAACTAACGCCCTGACAATGAGACTAACTAAGGCCTTGACACTATTCTTAACTAAGGCCCCAGCCCTAGCCCGTCCCCTAGCCCCAGCTCCAGCCCTAGCCCAAGCCCCAGCCCCAGCCCTAGCCCCAGGCCCAGCCGCAGTCCCAGCCAGAGGCCCTACCCCAGCCCCATCCCCAGCCCCAGCCCCAGCCCTAGGCCCTGATGCTGATCCTATAGAGACCTTTATGATCCTCCTAGGCCTTCCCCTGACAATGTGGTAACTAAGGCCTTGACACTATTTCTAACTAAGTCCCCAGGTCCAGCCCCAGCCGCAGCCGCAGCCCCTGATGCTGATCCTGTAGAGGCCTTTATGCTCCTCCTAGGCCTTGCCCTGACACTGTCCTTAAGTAAGGCCTTGACCCTATTGCTAACTAAGGGCCTAGCCCTAAACCTAGCCCCAGCCCCAGCCCCAGCCCTAGCCCTAGCCCCAGTCCCAGCCCCAGCCCCAGCCCCAGCCCTAGCCCCAGACACAGCCCTAGCCTTAGCCTCAGCGCCAGCTCCAACCCCAGCCCCAGCCCTAGCCCCAGCCTTAGCCCTAGCCCCTGCCCCAGCCCTAGCCGTAGCCCCAGCCCCAGCCACAGCCCTAGACCCAGCCCCAGGCCCAACGCCAGCCCCTGATGCTGATCCTACCGAGGCCCTTATGCTCCTCCTAGGCCTTGCCCTGACACTGTCCTTAACTCAGGCCTTGACACTACTACTAACTCAGGCCGTGGTACTGTCCCTAACTAAGGCCCTGACAGTGTCCCTGTCTAAGGGACTGAATGTCCTCCTAACTCTGGCCCTGCCATTATACATAAAAAAAGCTCTGACGCTCGTCCTAACCGAAGCCCTGAGACTGTCCCTCACTAAGGCCCTGACACTACTTCTAACTCAGGACCTGTCATTATACCTAACGAATGCTCTGATGCTAACCCTAACTAAGGCCCTGACAGTGACCCTAACTAAGTCCTTGACACTATTCCCAACTAAGGGCCTAGCCCTAGCCCCAGCCCTAGCCCTAGCCCTAACCCCAGCCCCAGCCCTAGCCCCAGCCCCAGCCCAAGCCCTAGCCCCAGGCCCAGCCCTAGCCCTTGCCCCAGCCACAACCCCAGTCCTAGCCCCAGCCCCCGGCCCAACCCCAGCACCTGATGCTGATCGTACAGAGGCCCTTATGTTCCTCCAAGGCCTTACCCTGACACTGTCCTTAACTCAGACCTTGACACTAATACTAACTCAGGCCGTGATACTGTCCCTAACTAAGGCCCTGACAGTGTCTCTGTCTAAGGGCCTGAATCTTCTCCTAACTCTGGTTTTGCCATTATACATAAAAAAAGCTCTGACGCTCGTGCTAACCGAGGCCCCGACACTGTCCCTCACTAAGGCCCTGACACTATTTCTAACTCATGCCCTGACATTATACCTAACGTAGGCTCTGATGCTAATCCTACGTAAGGCCCTGACAGTGACCCTAACTAAGGCCTCCACACTATTTCTAACTAAGGGCGTAGCCCTAGCCCTAGCCCTAGCCGCAGCCGCATCCCCAGCCCCAGCCCCCACCCCTGATCGTACAGAGGCCCTTATGCTCCTCCTAGGCCTTTCCTTGACACTGTCCTTAACTAAGGCCTTGACACTATTTCTATCTAAGGCCCCAGCCCCAGCGCCAACCCCATCGCAGCCCCAGCCCCAGACCCAGCCCCGGCCCTAGCTCCAGTCCCAGCCCCAGCCCTAGCCCCAGCCCCAGCCCCAACCCCAGCCCCAACCCCAGCCTCTGATGCTTATCCTACATAGGCCCTTATGCTACTCCTAGGCCTTGCCCTGACACTGTCCTTAACTCAGGCCTTGACAGAACTACTAACTCAGGCTGTGATACTGTCCCTAACTACGGCCCTAATAGTGTCCCTAACTAGGGGCCTGACTCTCCTCCTAATGTGGCCCTGCCATTATACATAAAAAAGGCTCTGACGCTCGTCCTAATCGAGGGCCTGACACTGTCCCTCACTAAGGCCCTGACACTACTTCTAACTCAGAGCCACATTATACCTAACGAAGGCTCTGATGCTAACCCTAACTAAGTCCCTGACAGTGAAACTAACTAAGGCATTGACACTATTCTTAACTAAGGGCCTAGCCTTAGTCCTAGCCCCAGGCCCAGCCCAAGCCCCAGCCCCAGCCCTAGCCCCAGCCGCAGCCCCAGCCCTAGCCCCGGCAGCAGCTGAAGTTCAAGCCCTAGCCCCAACCCCAGCCCCAGCCTCAGTCCCAGCCCTAGCCCCTGATGCTGATCTTATAGAGGCCCTTATGATCCTCCTAGACCTTCCCTGGACAATGTGGTAACTAAGGCGTTGACACTATTTCTAACTAAGGCCCCAGGTCCAGCCCCAGCCGCAGCCCCAGCCCCTGATGCTGATCCTATAGAGGCTTTTATGCTCCTCCTAGGCCTTGCCCTGACACTGTCCTTAAGTAAGGCCTTGACCCTATTCCTAACTAAGGGCCTAGCCTTAAACCTAGCCCCAGCCCCAGCCCCAGCCCTAGCCCCAGCCCCAGCCCCAGCCCTAGGCTTACCCTCAGCCCTAGCTCCAGCCCCAGCCCCAGCCCTAGCCCCAGCCCCAGCAACAGCCCTAGCCCTAGCCCCAGCCAGAGCCCCAGCCCCAACCCCAGCCCGATCCCCAGCCTCTGTTGCTTATCCTACAAAGGCCCTTATGCTACTCCTAGGCCTTGCCCTGACACTGTCCTTAACTCAGGCCTTGACACTACTAGTAACTCAGGCCGTGATACTGTCCCTAACTAAGGCCCTGACAGTGTCCCTGTCTAAGGGACTGAATGTCCTCCTAACACTGGCCCTGCCATTATACATAAAAAAAGCTCTGACGCTCGTCCTAACCGAGGCCCCGACACTGTCCCTCACTAAGGCCCTGACACTACTTCTAACTCATGCCCTGACATTATACCTAACGTAGGCTCTGATGCTAACCCTAACTAAGGCCCTGACGGTGACCCTAACTAAGGCCTTCACACTATTCCTGACTAAAGGCGTTGCCCTAGCCCAGGCCATAGCCGCAGTCCGAACCCCAGCCCCAGCCCCCACCCCTGATCCTACAGAGGCCCTTATGGTCCTCCTAGGCCTTTCCCTGACACTGTCCTTAACTAAGGCCTTGACACTATTTATAACTAAGGCCCCAGCCCCAGCGCCGCCCAAGGCCCCGGCCCAGCCCAAGCCCTAGCCCCAGGCCTAGCCCCAGCCCCAGCCCCAGCCCCAGCCCCAGCCCCAACCCCAACCCCAGCCCTATCCCCAGCCTCTGATGCTTATCCTACAAAGGCCCTTATGCTACTCCTAGGCCTTGCCCTGACACTGTCCTTAAATAAGGCCTTGCCACTACTACTAATTCAGGCCGTGGTACTGTCCCTAACTAAGGCCCTGACAGTGTCCTTAACTAAGGGTCTGACTCTCCTCCTAACTCTGGCCCTGCCATTATACATAAACAAGGCTCTGACACTCGTCCTAATCGAGGGCTTGACACTGTCCCTCACTAAGGCCCTGACACTACTTCTAACTCAGGCCCTGTCATTATACCTAACGTAGGCTCTGATGCTAACCCTAACTTAGGCCCTGACGGTGACCCTAACTAAGGCCTTCACACTATTCCTAACTAAGAGCGTAGCCCTAGCCCTAGCCCTAGGCGCAGCCCCAGCCCCAGCCCCAGCCCCCACCCCTGATCCTACAGAGGCCCTTATGGTCCTCCTAGGCCTTTCCCTGACACTGTCCTTAACTAAGGCCTTGACACTATTTCTAACTAAGGCCCCAGCCCCAGGGCAGCCCCAGCCCTAGCCCCAGGCCTAGCCCCAGCCCCATCCCCAGCCCCAGCCCGAGCCCGAGCCCCAGCCTCTGATGCTTATCCTACAAAGGCCCTTATGCTACTCCTAGGCCTTGCCCTGACACTGTCCTTAAGTAAGGCCTTGACAATACTACTAAATCAGGCCGTGGTACTGTCCCTAACTAAGGCCCTGACAGTGTCCCTAACTAAGGGTCTGACTCTCCTCCTAACTCTGGCCCTGCCATTATACATAAAGAAGACTCTGACGCTCGTCCTAATCGAGGGCCTGACACTGTCCCTCACTAAGGCCCTGACACTACTTCTAACTCAGGGCCACATTATACCTAACGAAGGCTCTGATGCTAACCCTAACTATGGCCCTGACAGTGACCTTAACTAAGGCCTTGACACTATTCCTAACTAAGGGCCTAGCCCTAGCCGTAGCCCAAGCCCGAGCCCCAGCCCTAGCCCTAGCCCAAGCCCCAGCCCCAGCCGCAGCCCCAGCCCTAGCCGCACCGTAGCCGCAGTCCCAGCCCTAGCCCCAACCCCAGCCCCAGCCCCAGCCCTCGCCCCTGATGCTGATTCTATAGAGGCCCTTATGAGTCTCCTAGGCCTTCCCTGACAATGTGGTAATTAAGGCCTTGACACTATTTCTTACTAAGGCCCCAGGTCCAGCCCCAGCCCCAGCCCCAGCCCAAGCCCCTGCCCTAGCCCTAGCCCCAGCCCCAGACCCAGCCCTTGCCTTAGCCTCAGACCCAGCTCCAGCCCCAGCCCCAGCCACAGCCCTAGCCCTAGCCCCAGCCACAGCCCCAGCCCTAGACCCAGCCCCATGCCCAACCCCAACCCCTGATGCTGATCCTACCGAGGCCCTTATGCTCCTCCTAGGCCTTGCCCTGACACTGTCCTTAACTCAGGCCTTGACACTACTACTAACTCAGGCCGTGATACTGTCCCTCACTAAAGCCCTGACAGTGTCCCTGTCTAAGTGACTGAATGTCCTCCTAACTCTGGCCCTGCCATTATACATAAAAAAAGCTCTGACGCTCGTCCTAACCGAACCCCTGAGACTGTCCCTCACTGAGGCCCTGACACTACTTCTAACTCAGGCCCTGTCATTATACCTAACGAAAGCTCTGATGCTAACCCTAACTAACGCCCTGACAATGAGACTAACTAAGGCCTTGACACTATTCTTAACTAAGGCCCCAGCCCTAGCCCGTCCCCTAGCCCCAGCTCCAGCCCTAGCCCAAGCCCCAGCCCCAGCCCTAGCCCCAGGCCCAGCCGCAGTCCCAGCCAGAGGCCCTACCCCAGCCCCATCCCCAGCCCCAGCCCCAGCCCTAGGCCCTGATGCTGATCCTATAGAGACCTTTATGATCCTCCTAGGCCTTCCCCTGACAATGTGGTAACTAAGGCCTTGACACTATTTCTAACTAAGTCCCCAGGTCCAGCCCCAGCCGCAGCCGCAGCCCCTGATGCTGATCCTGTAGAGGCCTTTATGCTCCTCCTAGGCCTTGCCCTGACACTGTCCTTAAGTAAGGCCTTGACCCTATTGCTAACTAAGGGCCTAGCCCTAAACCTAGCCCCAGCCCCAGCCCCAGCCCTAGCCCTAGCCCCAGTCCCAGCCCCAGCCCCAGCCCCAGCCCTAGCCCCAGACACAGCCCTAGCCTTAGCCTCAGCGCCAGCTCCAACCCCAGCCCCAGCCCTAGCCCCAGCCTTAGCCCTAGCCCCTGCCCCAGCCCTAGCCGTAGCCCCAGCCCCAGCCACAGCCCTAGACCCAGCCCCAGGCCCAACGCCAGCCCCTGATGCTGATCCTACCGAGGCCCTTATGCTCCTCCTAGGCCTTGCCCTGACACTGTCCTTAACTCAGGCCTTGACACTACTACTAACTCAGGCCGTGGTACTGTCCCTAACTAAGGCCCTGACAGTGTCCCTGTCTAAGGGACTGAATGTCCTCCTAACTCTGGCCCTGCCATTATACATAAAAAAAGCTCTGACGCTCGTCCTAACCGAAGCCCTGAGACTGTCCCTCACTAAGGCCCTGACACTACTTCTAACTCAGGACCTGTCATTATACCTAACGAATGCTCTGATGCTAACCCTAACTAAGGCCCTGACAGTGACCCTAACTAAGTCCTTGACACTATTCCCAACTAAGGGCCTAGCCCTAGCCCCAGCCCTAGCCCTAGCCCTAACCCCAGCCCCAGCCCTAGCCCCAGCCCCAGCCCAAGCCCTAGCCCCAGGCCCAGCCCTAGCCCTTGCCCCAGCCACAACCCCAGTCCTAGCCCCAGCCCCCGGCCCAACCCCAGCACCTGATGCTGATCGTACAGAGGCCCTTATGTTCCTCCAAGGCCTTACCCTGACACTGTCCTTAACTCAGACCTTGACACTAATACTAACTCAGGCCGTGATACTGTCCCTAACTAAGGCCCTGACAGTGTCTCTGTCTAAGGGCCTGAATCTTCTCCTAACTCTGGTTTTGCCATTATACATAAAAAAAGCTCTGACGCTCGTGCTAACCGAGGCCCCGACACTGTCCCTCACTAAGGCCCTGACACTATTTCTAACTCATGCCCTGACATTATACCTAACGTAGGCTCTGATGCTAATCCTACGTAAGGCCCTGACAGTGACCCTAACTAAGGCCTCCACACTATTTCTAACTAAGGGCGTAGCCCTAGCCCTAGCCCTAGCCGCAGCCGCATCCCCAGCCCCAGCCCCCACCCCTGATCGTACAGAGGCCCTTATGCTCCTCCTAGGCCTTTCCTTGACACTGTCCTTAACTAAGGCCTTGACACTATTTCTATCTAAGGCCCCAGCCCCAGCGCCAACCCCATCGCAGCCCCAGCCCCAGACCCAGCCCCGGCCCTAGCTCCAGTCCCAGCCCCAGCCCTAGCCCCAGCCCCAGCCCCAACCCCAGCCCCAACCCCAGCCTCTGATGCTTATCCTACATAGGCCCTTATGCTACTCCTAGGCCTTGCCCTGACACTGTCCTTAACTCAGGCCTTGACAGAACTACTAACTCAGGCTGTGATACTGTCCCTAACTACGGCCCTAATAGTGTCCCTAACTAGGGGCCTGACTCTCCTCCTAATGTGGCCCTGCCATTATACATAAAAAAGGCTCTGACGCTCGTCCTAATCGAGGGCCTGACACTGTCCCTCACTAAGGCCCTGACACTACTTCTAACTCAGAGCCACATTATACCTAACGAAGGCTCTGATGCTAACCCTAACTAAGTCCCTGACAGTGAAACTAACTAAGGCATTGACACTATTCTTAACTAAGGGCCTAGCCTTAGTCCTAGCCCCAGGCCCAGCCCAAGCCCCAGCCCCAGCCCTAGCCCCAGCCGCAGCCCCAGCCCTAGCCCCGGCAGCAGCTGAAGTTCAAGCCCTAGCCCCAACCCCAGCCCCAGCCTCAGTCCCAGCCCTAGCCCCTGATGCTGATCTTATAGAGGCCCTTATGATCCTCCTAGACCTTCCCTGGACAATGTGGTAACTAAGGCCTTGACACTATTTCTAACTAAGGCCCCAGGTCCAGCCCCAGCCGCAGCCCCAGCCCCTGATGCTGATCCTATAGAGGCTTTTATGCTCCTCCTAGGCCTTGCCCTGACACTGTCCTTAAGTAAGGCCTTGACCCTATTCCTAACTAAGGGCCTAGCCTTAAACCTAGCCCCAGCCCCAGCCCCAGCCCCAGCCCCAGCCCCAGCCCCAGCCCTAGGCTTACCCTCAGCCCTAGCTCCAGCCCCAGCCCCAGCCCTAGCCCCAGCCCCAGCAACAGCCCTAGCCCTAGCCCCAGCCAGAGCCCCAGCCCCAACCCCAGCCCGATCCCCAGCCTCTGTTGCTTATCCTACAAAGGCCCTTATGCTACTCCTAGGCCTTGCCCTGACACTGTCCTTAACTCAGGCCTTGACACTACTAGTAACTCAGGCCGTGATACTGTCCCTAACTAAGGCCCTGACAGTGTCCCTGTCTAAGGGACTGAATGTCCTCCTAACACTGGCCCTGCCATTATACATAAAAAAAGCTCTGACGCTCGTCCTAACCGAGGCCCCGACACTGTCCCTCACTAAGGCCCTGACACTACTTCTAACTCATGCCCTGACATTATACCTAACGTAGGCTCTGATGCTAACCCTAACTAAGGCCCTGACGGTGACCCTAACTAAGGCCTTCACACTATTCCTGACTAAAGGCGTTGCCCTAGCCCAGGCCATAGCCGCAGCCCGAACCCCAGCCCCAGCCCCCACCCCTGATCCTACAGAGGCCCTTATGGTCCTCCTAGGCCTTTCCCTGACACTGTCCTTAACTAAGGCCTTGACACTATTTATAACTAAGGCCCCAGCCCCAGCGCCGCCCAAGGCCCCGGCCCAGCCCAAGCCCTAGCCCCAGGCCTAGCCCCAGCCCCAGCCCCAGCCCCAGCCCCAGCCCCAACCCCAACCCCAGCCCTATCCCCAGCCTCTGATGCTTATCCTACAAAGGCCCTTATGCTACTCCTAGGCCTTGCCCTGACACTGTCCTTAAATAAGGCCTTGCCACTACTACTAATTCAGGCCGTGGTACTGTCCCTAACTAAGGCCCTGACAGTGTCCTTAACTAAGGGTCTGACTCTCCTCCTAACTCTGGCCCTGCCATTATACATAAACAAGGCTCTGACACTCGTCCTAATCGAGGGCTTGACACTGTCCCTCACTAAGGCCCTGACACTACTTCTAACTCAGGCCCTGTCATTATACCTAACGTAGGCTCTGATGCTAACCCTAACTTAGGCCCTGACGGTGACCCTAACTAAGGCCTTCACACTATTCCTAACTAAGAGCGTAGCCCTAGCCCTAGCCCTAGGCGCAGCCCCAGCCCCAGCCCCAGCCCCCACCCCTGATCCTACAGAGGCCCTTATGGTCCTCCTAGGCCTTTCCCTGACACTGTCCTTAACTAAGGCCTTGACACTATTTCTAACTAAGGCCCCAGCCCCAGGGCAGCCCCAGCCCTAGCCCCAGGCCTAGCCCCAGCCCCATCCCCAGCCCCAGCCCGAGCCCGAGCCCCAGCCTCTGATGCTTATCCTACAAAGGCCCTTATGCTACTCCTAGGCCTTGCCCTGACACTGTCCTTAAGTAAGGCCTTGACAATACTACTAAATCAGGCCGTGGTACTGTCCCTAACTAAGGCCCTGACAGTGTCCCTAACTAAGGGTCTGACTCTCCTCCTAACTCTGGCCCTGCCATTATACATAAAGAAGACTCTGACGCTCGTCCTAATCGAGGGCCTGACACTGTCCCTCACTAAGGCCCTGACACTACTTCTAACTCAGGGCCACATTATACCTAACGAAGGCTCTGATGCTAACCCTAACTATGGCCCTGACAGTGACCTTAACTAAGGCCTTGACACTATTCCTAACTAAGGGCCGAGCCCTAGCCCTAGCCCAAGCCCCAGCCCCAGCCCCAGCCCTAGCCCAAGCCCAAGCCCCAGCCCCAGCCGCAGCCCCAGCCCTAGCCTCACCGTAGCCGCAGTCCCAGCCCTAGCCCCAACCCCAGCCCCAGCCCCAGCCCTCGCCCCTGATGCTGATTCTATAGAGGCCCTTATGAGTCTCCTAGGCGTTCCCTGACAATGTGGTAACTAAGGCCTTGACACTATTTCTAACTAAGGCCCCAGGTCCAGCCCCATCCGCAGCCCCAGCCCCTGATGCTGTTCCTATAGAGGCCTTTATGCCCCTCCTAGGCCTTGCCCTGACACTGTCCTTAAGTAAGGCCTTGACGCTATTCCTAACTGAGGGCCTAGACCTAAACCTAGCCCCAGCCCCAGCCCCAGCTCCAGCCCGAGCCCCAGCCCTATCCCCAGCCCCAGCCCCAGCCTTAGCCCTAGCCCCAGCCAGAGCCCCAGCCCTAGCCCCAGCCACAGGCCCAACCCCAGCTACTGATGCTGATCCTACAGAGGCCCTTATGCTCCTCCTAGGCCTTGCCCTGACACTGTCCTTAACTCAGGTCTTGACACTACTAGTAACTCAGGCCGTGATACTATCCCTAACTAACGCCCTGACAGTGTCCCTGTCTAAGGGACTGAATGTCCTCCTAACTCTGGCCCTGCCATTATACATAAAAAAAGCTCTGACGCTCGTCCTAACCGAGGCCCCGACACTGTCCCTCACTAAGGCCCTGACACTACTTCTAACTCAGGCCCTGTCATAATACCTAACGAAAGCTCTGATGCTAACCGTAACTACGGCCCTGACAGTGACACTAACTAAGGCCTTGACACTATTCCTAACTAAGGGCCTACCCTAGCCCCAGCCCCAGCCCCAGTCCCAGCCCCAACCCCAGCCCGAGCCCCAGCCTCTGATGCTTATCCTACAAAGGCCCTTATGCTACTCCAAGGCCTTGCCCTGACCCTGTCCTTAAGTAAGGCCTTGACCCTATTCCTAACTAAGGGCCTAGCCCTAAACCTAGCCCCAGCCCCAGCCCGAGACCCAGACCCAGACCCAGCCCTAGCCCCAGACCCACACCCAGCCCTAGCCCTACCCTCAGCCCTAGCTCCAGCCCCAGCACCAGCCCTATCCCTAGCCCCAGCCACAGCCCTAGCCCTAGCCCCAGTGAGAGCCCCAGGCCTAGCCCCAGCCACAGGCCCAACCCCAGCCACTGATGCTGATCCTACAGAGGCCCTTATGCTCCTCCTAGTTCTTGCCCTGACACTGTCCATAACTCAGGCCTTGACACTACTAGTAACTCCGGCCGTGATACTGTCCCTAACTAAGGCCCTGACAGTGTCCCTGTCTAAGGGACTGAATGTCCTCCTAACTCTGGCCCTGCCATTATACATAAAAAAAGCTCTGACGCTCGTCCTAACCGAGGCCCCGACACTGTCCCTCACTAAGGCCCTGACACTACTTCTAACTCAGGCCCTGTCATTATACCTAACGTAGGCTCTGATGCTAACCCTAACTAAGGCCCTGACGGTAACCCTAACTAAGGCCTTCACACTATTCCTAACTAAGGGCGTAGCCCTAGCCCTAGCCCTAGCCGCAGCCCCAGCCCCAGCCCCCATCCCCACCCCTGAGCCTACAGAGGCCCTTATGGTCCTCCTAGGCCTTTCCCTGACACTGTCCTTAACTAAGGCCGTGACACTATTTCTAACTAAGCCCCCAGCCCCAGCGCAGCCCCTGCCCTAGCTCCAGGCCTAGCGCCAGCCCCAGCCCCAGCCCCCACCCCCACCCCCACCCCTACCCCTGATCCTACAGAGGCCCTTATGGTCCTCCTAGGCCTTTCCCTGACACTGTCCTTAACTAAGGCCTTGACACTATTTCTAACTAAGGCCCCAGCCCCAGCGCAGCCCCAGCCCTAGCCCCAGGCCTAGCCCCAGCCCCAGCCCCAGCCCCAGCCCCAGCCCCAGCCCGAGCCCCAGCCTCTGATGCTTATCCTACAAAGGCCCTTATGCTACTCCTAGGCCTTGCCATGACACTGTCCTTAAGTAAGGCCTTGACACTACTAGTAACTCAGGCCATGATACTGTCCGTAACTAAGGCCCTGACAGTGTCCCTGTCTAAGGAACTGAACGTCCTCCTAAATCTGGCCCTGCCGTTATACATAAAAAAAGCTCTGACGCTCGTCCTAACCGAGGCCCCGACACTGTCCCTCACTAAGGCCCTGACACTACTTCTAACTCAGGCCCTGTCATAATACCTAACGAAAGCTCTGATGCTAACCCTAACTTAGGCCCTGACGGTGACCCTAACTAAGGCCTTCACACTATTCTTAACTAAGGGCGTAGCCCTAGCCCTAGCCCTAGCCGCAGCCCCAGCCCCAGCCCCAGCCCCCACCCCTGATCCTACAGAGGCCCTTATGATCCTCCTAGGCCTTTCCCTGACACTGTCCTTAACTAAGGCCTTGACACTATTTCTAACTAAGGCCCCAGCCCCAGCGCAGCCCCAGCCCTAGCCCCAGGCCTAGCCCCAGCCCCATCCCCAGCCCCAGCCCCCGCCCCAGTCCCAGCCCCAACCCCAGCCCGAGCCCCAGCCTCTGATGCTTATCCTACAAAGGCCCTTATGCTACTCCTAGACCTTGCCCTGACACTGTCCTTAAGTAAGGCCTTGACAATACTACTAACTCAGGCCGTGGTACTGTCCCTAACTAAGGCCCTGACAGTGTCCCTAACTAAGGGTCTGACTCTCCTCCTAACTCTGGCCCTGCCATTATACATAAAGAAGACTCTGACGCTCGTCCTAATCGAGGGCCTGACACTGTCCCTCACTAAGGCCCTGACACTACTTCTAACTCAGGGCCACATTATACCTAACGAAGGCTCTGATGCTAACCCTAACTATGGCCCTGACAGTGACCTTAACTAAGGCCTTGACACTATTCCTAACTAAGGGCCGAGCCCTAAACCTAACCCCAGCCCCAGCCCCAGCCCGAGCCCCAGACCCACACCCAGCCCTAGCCTTACCCTCAGCCCTAGCTCCAGCCCCAGCCCCAGCCCTGTTCCAAGCCCCAGCCCCAGCCCTAGCCCTAGCCCCAGCCAGAGCCCCAGCCCTAGCCCCAGCCACAGGCCCAACCCCAGCCACTGATGCTGATCCTACAGAGGCCCTTATGCTCCTCCTTGGTCTTGCCCTGACACTGTCCTTAACTCAGTCCGTGACACTACTAGTAACTCAGGCCGTGATACTGTCCCTAACTAAGGCCCTGACAGTGTCCCTGTCTAAGGGACTGAATGTCCTCCTTACTCTGGCCCTGCCATTATACATAAAAAAAGCTCTGACGCTCGTCCTAACCGAGGCCCCGACACTATCCCTCACTAAGGCCCTGACACTACTTCTAACTCAGGCCCTGTCATAATACCTAACGAAAGCTCTGATGCTAACCGTAACTAAGGCCCTGACAGTGACACTAACTAAGGCCTTGACACTATTCCTAACTAAGGGCCTAGCCCTAGCCCCAGCCCCAGCCCCAGTCCCAGCCCCAACCCCAGCCCGAGCCCCAGCCTCTGATGCTTATCCTACAAAGGCCCCTATGCTACTCCAAGGCCTTGCCCTGACAGTGTCCTTAAATAAGGCCTTGACAATACTACTAACTCAGGCCGTGGTACTGTCCCTAACTAAGGCCCTGACAGTGTCCGTAACTAAGGGTCTGACTCTCCTCCTAACTCTGGCCCTGCCATTATACATAAACAAGGCTCTGACGCTCGTCCTAATCGAGGGCTTGACACTGTCCCTCACTAAGGCCCTGACACTACTTCTAACTCAGGCCCTGTCATTATACCTAACGTAGGCTATGATGCTAACCCTAACTAAGGCCCTGACGGTGACCCTAACTAAGGCCTTCACACTATTCCTAACTAAGGGCGTAGCCCTAGCCCTAGCCCTAGGCGCAGCCCCAGCCCCAGCCCCAGCCCCCACCCCTGATCCTGCAGAGGCTCTTATGGTCCTCCTAGGCCTTTCCCTGACACTGCCCTTAACTAAGGCCTTGACACTATTTCTAACTAAGGCCCCAGCCCCAGCGCAGCCCCAGGCCCAGGCCCAGCCCCAGCCCTAGCCCCAGGCCTAGCCCCAGCCCCAGACCCAGCCCCAGACCCAGCCCCAGCCTCTGATGCTTATCCTACAAAGGCCCTTATGCTACTCCTAGGCCTTGACCTGACACTGTCCTTAAGTAAGGCCTTGACAATACTACTAACTCAGGCCGTGGTACTGTCCCTAACTAAGGCCCTGACAGTGTCCTTGTCTAAGGGACTGAATGTCCTCCTAACTCTGGCCCTGCCATTATACGTAAACAAGGCTCTGACACTCGTCCTAATCGAGGGCCTGACACTGTCCCTCACTAAGGACCTGACATTACTTCTAACTCAGGGCCACATTATACCTAACGAAGGCTCTGATGCTAACCCTAACTATGGCCCTGACAGTGACCTTAACTAAGGCCTTGACACTATTCCTAACTAAGGGCCGAGCCCTAGCCCTAGCCCAAGCCCCAGGCCCAGCCGTAGCCCAAGCCCAAGCCCCAGCCCCAGCCGCAGCCCCAGCCCTAGCCTCACCATAGCCGCAGTCTCAGCCCTAGCCCCAACCCCAGCCCCAGCCCCAGCCCTCGCCCCTGATGCTGATCCTATAGAGGCCCTTATGAGTCTCCTAGGCCTTCCCTGACAATGTGGTAACTAAGACCTTGACACTATTTCTAACTAAGGCCCCAGGTCCAGCCCCATCCGCAGCCCCAGCCCCTGATGCTGTTCCTATAGAGGCCTTTATGCCCCTCCTAGGCCTTGCCCTGACACTGTCCTTAAGTAAGGCCTTGACGCTATTCCTAACTAAGGGCCTAGCCCTAAACCTAGCCCCAGCCCCAGCCCCAGCTCCAGCCCCAGGCCCAGCCCTATCCCCAGCCCCAGCCCCAGCCCTAGCCCTAGCCCCAGCCAGAGCCCCAGCCCTAGCCCCAGCCACACACCCAACCCCAGCCACTGATGCTGATCCTACAGAGGCCCTTATGTTCCTCCTAGGCCTTGCCCTGACACTGTCCTTAACTCAGGCCTTGATACTACTAGTAACTCAGGCCGTGATACTATCCCTAACTAAGGCCCTGACAGTGTCCCTGTCTAAGGGACTGAATGTCCTCCTAACTCTGGCCCTGCCATTATACATAAAGAAGACTCTGACGCTCGTCCTAATCGACGGCCTGACACTGTCCCTCACTAAGGCCCTGACACTACTTCTAACTCAGAGCCACATTATACCTAACGAAGGCTCTGATGCTAACCCTAACTAAGACCCTGACAGTGAAACTAACTAAGGCATTGACACTATTCTTAACTAAGGGCCTAGCCCTAGTCCTAGCCCCAGGCCCAGCCCAAGCCCCAGCCCCAGCCCTAGCCCCAGCCGCAGCCCCAGCCCTAGCCCCGGCAGCAGCTGAAGTCCAAGCCCTAGCCCCAACCCCAGCCCCAGCCTCAGTCCCAGCCCTAGCCCCTGATGCTGCTCTTATAGAGGCCCTTATGATCCTCCTAGACCTTCCCTGGACAATGTGGTAACTAAGGCGTTGACACTATTTCTAACTAAGGCCCCAGGTCCAGCCCCAGCCGCAGCCCCAGCCCCTGATGCTGATCCTATAGAGGCTTTTATGCTCCTCCTAGGCCTTGCCCTGACACTGTCCTTAAGTAAGGCCTTGACCCTATTCCTAACTAAGGGCCTAGCCCTAAACCTAGCCCCAGCCGCAGCCCCAGCCCTAGACCCATTCCCAGTCCCATCCCAGCCCCAGCCCCAGACCCAGACCCAGACCCAGCCCTAGGCTTACCCTCAGCCCTAGCTCCAGCCCCAGCCCCAGCCCTAGCCCCAGCCCCAGCAACAGCCCTAGCCCTAGCCCCAGCCAGAGCCCCAGCCCCAACCCCAGCCCGATCCCCAGCCTCTGATGCTTATCCTACAAAGGCCTTTATGCTACTCCTAGGCCTTGCCCTGACACTGTCCTTAACTCAGGCCTTGACACTACTAGTAACTCAGGCCGTGATACTGTCCCTAACTAAGGCCCTGACAGTGTCCCTGTCTAAGGGACTGAATGTCCTCCTAACTCTGGCCCTGCCATTATACATAAGAAAAGCTCTGACGCTCGTCCTAACCGAGGCACCGACACTGTCCCTCACTAAGGCCCTGACACTACTTCTAACTCATGCCCTGACATTATACCTAACGTAGGCTCTGATGCTAACCCTAACTGAGGCCCTGACGGTGACCCTAACTAAGGCCTTCACACTATTCCTGACTAAAGGCGTTGCCCTAGCCCAGGCCATAGCCGCAGCCCGAACCCCAGCCCCAGCCCCCACCCCTGATCCTACAGAGGCCCTTATGGTCCTCCTAGGCCTTTCCCTGACACTGTCCTTAACTAAGGCCTTGACACTATTTATAACTAAGGCCCCAGCCCCAGCGCCGCCCAAGGCCCCGGCCCAGCCCACGCCCTAGCCCCAGGCCTAGCCCCAGCCCCAGCCCCAGCCCCAGCCCCAGCCCCAACCCCAACCCCAGCCCTATCCCCAGCCTCTGATGCTTATCCTACAAAGGCCCTTATGCTACTCCTAGGCCTTGCCCTGACACTGTCCTTAAATAAGGCCTTGCCACTACTACTAATTCAGGCCGTGGTACTGTCCCTAACTAAGGCCCTGACAGTGTCCTTAACTAAGGGTGTGACTCTCCTCCTAACTCTGGCCCTGCCATTATACATAAACAAGGCTCTGACACTCGTCCTAATCGAGGGCTTGACACTGTCCCTCACTAAGGCCCTGACACTACTTCTAACTCAGGCCCTGTCATTATACCTAACGTAGGCTCTGATGCTAACCCTAACTTAGGCCCTGACGGTGACCCTAACTAAGGCCTTCACACTATTCCTAACTAAGAGCGTAGCCCTAGCCCTAGCCCTAGGCGCAGCCCCAGCCCCAGCCCCAGCCCCCACCCCTGATCCTACAGAGGCCCTTATGGTCCTCCTAGGCCTTTCCCTGACACTGTCCTTAACTAAGGCCTTGACACTATTTCTAACTAAGGCCCCAGCCCCAGGGCAGCCCCAGCCCTAGCCACAGGCCTAGCCCCAGCCCCATCCCCAGCCCCAGCCCCAGCCCGAGCCCCAGCCTCTGATGCTTATCCTACAAAGGCCCTTATGCTACTCCTAGGCCTTGCCCTGACACTGTCCTTAAGTAAGGCCTTGACAATACTACTAAATCAGGCCGTGGTACTGTCCCTAACTAAGGCCCTGACAGTGTCCCTAACTAAGGGTCTGACTCTCCTCCTAACTCTGGCCCTGCCATTATACATAAAGAAGACTCTGACGCTCGTCCTAATCGAGGGCCTGACACTGTCCCTCACTAAGGCCCTGACACTACTTCTAACTCAGGCCCTGTCATTATACCTAACGTAGGCTCTGATGCTAACCCTAACTAAGGCCCTGACGGTGACCCTAACTAAGGCCTTCACAGTATTCCTAACTAAGGGCCGAGCCCTAGCCCTAGCCCTAGGCGCAGCCCCAGCCCCAGCCCTAGCCCAAGCCCAAGCCCCAGCCCCAGCCCCAGCCGCAGCCCCAGCCCTAGCCTCACCGTAGCCGCAGTCCCAGCCCTAGCCCCAACCCCAGCCCCAGCCCCAGCCCTCGCCCCTGATGCTGATTCTATAGAGGCCCTTATGAGTCTCCTAGGCGTTCCCTGACAATGTGGTAACTAAGGCCTTGACACTATTTCTAACTAAGGCCCCAGGTCCAGCCCCATCCGCAGCCCCAGCCCCTGATGCTGTTCCTATAGAGGCCTTTATGCCCCTCCTAGGCCTTGCCCTGACACTGTCCTTAAGTAAGGCCTTGACGCTATTCCTAACTAAGGGCCGAGCCCTAAACCTAGCCCCAGCCCCAGCCCCAGCTCCAGCCCCAGCCCCAGCCCTATCCCCAGCCCCAGCCCCAGCCCTAGCCCTAGCCCCAGCCAGAGCCCCAGCCCTAGCCCCAGCCACAGGCCCAACCCCAGCTACTGATGCTGATCCTACAGAGGCCCTTATGCTCCTCCTAGGCCTTGCCCTGACACTGTCCTTAACTCAGGCCTTGACACTACTAGTAACTCAGGCCGTGATACTATCCCTAACTAAGGCCCTGACAGTGTCCCTGTCTAAGGGACTGAATGTCCTCCTAACTCTGGCCCTGCCATTATACATAAAAAAAGCTCTGACGCTCGTCCTAACCGAGGCCCCGACACTGTCCCTCACTAAGGCCCTGACACTACTTCTAACTCAGGGCCACATTATACCTAACGAAGGCTCTGATGCTAACCCTAACTATGGCCCTGACAGTGACCTTAACTAAGGACTTGACACTATTCCTAACTAAGGGCCTAGCCCTAGCCGTAGCCCAAGCCCCAGCCCCAGCCCCAGCCCTAGCCCAAGCCCCAGCCCCAGCCGCAGCCCCAGCCCTAGCCTCACCGTAGCCGCAGTCCCAGCCCTAGCTCCAACCCCAGCCCCAGCCCCAGCCCTCGCCCCTGATGCTGATTCTATAGAGGCCCTTATGAGGCTCCTAGGCCTTCCCTGACAATGTGGTAACTAAGGCCTTGACACTATTTCTAACTAAGGCCCCAGGTCCAGCCCCAGCCGTAGCCCCAGCCCCTGATGCTGATCCTATAGAGACCTTTATGCCCCTCCTAGGCCTTGCCCTGACACTGTCCTTAAGTAAGGCCTTGACGCTATTCCTAACTAAGGGCCTAGCCCTAAACCTAGCCCCAGCCCCAGCCCCAGCTCCGGCCCCAGCCCCAGCCCTATGCCGAGCCCCAGCCACAGCCCTAGCCCTAGCCCCAGCCAGAGCCCCAGCCCTAGCCCCAGCCACAGGCCCAACCCCAGCCACTGATGCTGATCCTACAGAGGCCCTTATGCTCCTCCTAGGCCTTCTCTGACAATGTGGTAACTACGGCCTTGACACTATTTCTAACTAAGGCCCCAGGTCCAGCCCCATCCGCAGCCCCAGCCCCTGATGCTGATCCTATAGAGACCTTTATGATCCTCCTAGGCCTTCCCCTGACAATGTGGTAACTAAGGCCTTGACACTATTTCTAACTAAGGCCCCAGGTCCAGCCCCAGCCGTAGCCCCAGCCCCTGATGCTGATCCTATAGAGGCCTTTATGCTCCTCCAAGACCATGCCCTGACACTGTCCTTAAGTAAGGCCTTGACCCTATTCCTAACTAAGGGCCTAGCCCTAAACCTAGCCCCAGCCACAGCCCCACCGCTAGCCCCAGACCCACACCCAGCCCAACCTTACCCTCAGCCCTAGCTCCAGCCCCAGCCCCAGCCCTATCCCCAGCCCCAGCACCAGCCCTAGCACTAGCCCCAGCCAGAGCCCCAGGCCTAGCCCCAGCCACAGGCCCAACTCCAGCCACTGATGCTGATCCTACAGAGGCCCTTATGCTCCTCCTAGGCCTTGCCCTGACACTGTCCTTAACTCAGGCCTTGACACTACTAGTAACTCAGGCCTTGATACTGTCCCTAACTAAGGCCCTGACAGTGTCCCTGTCTAAGGGACTGAATGTCCTCCTAACTCTGGCCCTGCCATTATACATAAAAAAAGCTCTGACGCTCGTCCTAACCGAGGCCCCGACACTATCCCTCACTAAGGCCCTGACACTACTTCTAACTCAGGCCCTATCATTATACCTAACGAAAGCTCTGATGCTAACCCTAACTAAGGGCCTGACAGTGACACTAACTAAGGCCTTGACACTATTCCTAACTAAGGGCCTAGCCCTAGCCCCAGCCCCGGCCCCAGTCCCAGCGCCAACCCCAGCCCGAGCTCCAGCCTCTAATGCTTATCCTACAAAGGCCCTTATGCTACTCCTAGGCCTTGCCCTGACACTGTCCTTAAATAAGGCCTTGCCACTACTACTAACTCAGGCCGTGGTACTGTCCTTAACTAAGGCCCAGACAGTGTCCCTAACTAAGGGTTTGACTCTCCTCCTAACTCTGGCCCTGCCATTATACATATAAAAGGCTCTGACACTCGTCCTAATCGAGGGCTTGACACTGTCCCTCACTAAGGCCCTGACACTACTTCTAACTCAGGCCCTGTCATTATACCTAACGTAGGCTCTGATGCTAACCCTAACTAAGACCCTGACGGTGACCCTAACTAAGGCCTTCACACTATTCCTATCTAAAGGCGTGGCCCTAGCCCTAGGTGCAGCCCCAGCCCCCACCCCTGATCCTACAGAGGCCCTTATGGTCCTCCTAGGCCTTTCCCTGACACTGTCCTGAACTAAGGCCTTGACACTATTTCTAACTAAGGCCCCAGCCCCAGCGCAGCCCCAGCCCCAGCCCCAGCCCCAGCCCCAGCCCCAGCCCCAGCCCCAACCCCAGCCCGAGCCGCAGCCTCTGATGCTTATCCTACAAAGGCCCTTATGGTACTCCTAGGCCTTGCCCTGATACTGTCCTTAAGTAAGGCCTTGCCACTACTACTAACTCAGGCCGTGGTACTGTCCCTAACTAAGGCCCTGACAGTGTCCCTAACTAAGGGTCTGACTCTCCTCCTAACTCTGGCCCTGCCATTATACTTAAAGAAGACTCTGACGCTCGTCCTAATCGAGGGCCTGACACTGTCCCTCACTAAGGCCCTGACACTACTTCTAACTCAGGGCCACATTATTCCTAACGAAGGCTCTGATGCTAACCCTAACTATGGCCCTGACAGTGACCTTAACTAAGGCCTTGACACTATTCCTAACTAAGGGCCTAGCCCTAGCCGTAGCCCAAGCCCGAGCCCCAGCCCTAGCCCTAGCCCAAGCCCCAGCCCCAGCCGCAGCCCCAGCCCTAGCCGCACCGTAGCCGCAGTCCCAGCCCTAGCCCCAACCCCAGCCCCAGCCCCAGCCCTCGCCCCTGATGCTGATTCTATAGAGGCCCTTATGAGTCTCCTAGGCCTTCCCTGACAATGTGGTAATTAAGGCCTTGACACTATTTCTTACTAAGGCCCCAGGTCCAGCCCCAGCCGCAGCCCCAGCTCCTGATGCTGATCCTATAGAGGCCTTTATGCTCCTCCTAGGCCTTGCCCTGACACTGTCCTTAAGTAAGGCCTTTATCCTATTCCTAACTAAGGGCCTAGCCCTAAACCTAGCCCCAGCCCCAGCCCCAGCCCTAGACCCAGCCCTAGACCCAGTCCCAGCCCCAGCCCCAGCCCCAGCCCAAGCCCCTGCCCTAGCCCTAGCCCCAGCCCCAGACCCAGCCCTTGCCTTAGCCTCAGACCCAGCTCCAGCCCCAGCCCCAGCCACAGCCCTAGCCCTAGCCCCAGCCACAGCCCCAGCCCTAGACCCAGCCCCATGCCCAACCCCAACCCCTGATGCTGATCCTACCGAGGCCCTTATGCTCCTCCTAGGCCTTGCCCTGACACTGTCCTTAACTCAGGCCTTGACACTACTACTAACTCAGGCCGTGATACTGTCCCTCACTAAAGCCCTGACAGTGTCCCTGTCTAAGTGACTGAATGTCCTCCTAACTCTGGCCCTGCCATTATACATAAAAAAAGCTCTGACGCTCGTCCTAACCGAACCCCTGAGACTGTCCCTCACTGAGGCCCTGACACTACTTCTAACTCAGGCCCTGTCATTATACCTAACGAAAGCTCTGATGCTAACCCTAACTAACGCCCTGACAATGAGACTAACTAAGGCCTTGACACTATTCTTAACTAAGGCCCCAGCCCTAGCCCGTCCCCTAGCCCCAGCTCCAGCCCTAGCCCAAGCCCCAGCCCCAGCCCTAGCCCCAGGCCCAGCCGCAGTCCCAGCCAGAGGCCCTACCCCAGCCCCATCCCCAGCCCCAGCCCCAGCCCTAGGCCCTGATGCTGATCCTATAGAGACCTTTATGATCCTCCTAGGCCTTCCCCTGACAATGTGGTAACTAAGGCCTTGACACTATTTCTAACTAAGTCCCCAGGTCCAGCCCCAGCCGCAGCCGCAGCCCCTGATGCTGATCCTGTAGAGGCCTTTATGCTCCTCCTAGGCCTTGCCCTGACACTGTCCTTAAGTAAGGCCTTGACCCTATTGCTAACTAAGGGCCTAGCCCTAAACCTAGCCCCAGCCCCAGCCCCAGCCCTAGCCCTAGCCCCAGTCCCAGCCCCAGCCCCAGCCCCAGCCCTAGCCCCAGACACAGCCCTAGCCTTAGCCTCAGCGCCAGCTCCAACCCCAGCCCCAGCCCTAGCCCCAGCCTTAGCCCTAGCCCCTGCCCCAGCCCTAGCCGTAGCCCCAGCCCCAGCCACAGCCCTAGACCCAGCCCCAGGCCCAACGCCAGCCCCTGATGCTGATCCTACCGAGGCCCTTATGCTCCTCCTAGGCCTTGCCCTGACACTGTCCTTAACTCAGGCCTTGACACTACTACTAACTCAGGCCGTGGTACTGTCCCTAACTAAGGCCCTGACAGTGTCCCTGTCTAAGGGACTGAATGTCCTCCTAACTCTGGCCCTGCCATTATACATAAAAAAAGCTCTGACGCTCGTCCTAACCGAAGCCCTGAGACTGTCCCTCACTAAGGCCCTGACACTACTTCTAACTCAGGACCTGTCATTATACCTAACGAATGCTCTGATGCTAACCCTAACTAAGGCCCTGACAGTGACCCTAACTAAGTCCTTGACACTATTCCCAACTAAGGGCCTAGCCCTAGCCCCAGCCCTAGCCCTAGCCCTAACCCCAGCCCCAGCCCTAGCCCCAGCCCCAGCCCAAGCCCTAGCCCCAGGCCCAGCCCTAGCCCTTGCCCCAGCCACAACCCCAGTCCTAGCCCCAGCCCCCGGCCCAACCCCAGCACCTGATGCTGATCGTACAGAGGCCCTTATGTTCCTCCAAGGCCTTACCCTGACACTGTCCTTAACTCAGACCTTGACACTAATACTAACTCAGGCCGTGATACTGTCCCTAACTAAGGCCCTGACAGTGTCTCTGTCTAAGGGCCTGAATCTTCTCCTAACTCTGGTTTTGCCATTATACATAAAAAAAGCTCTGACGCTCGTGCTAACCGAGGCCCCGACACTGTCCCTCACTAAGGCCCTGACACTATTTCTAACTCATGCCCTGACATTATACCTAACGTAGGCTCTGATGCTAATCCTACGTAAGGCCCTGACAGTGACCCTAACTAAGGCCTCCACACTATTTCTAACTAAGGGCGTAGCCCTAGCCCTAGCCCTAGCCGCAGCCGCATCCCCAGCCCCAGCCCCCACCCCTGATCGTACAGAGGCCCTTATGCTCCTCCTAGGCCTTTCCTTGACACTGTCCTTAACTAAGGCCTTGACACTATTTCTATCTAAGGCCCCAGCCCCAGCGCCAACCCCATCGCAGCCCCAGCCCCAGGCCCAGCCCCGGCCCTAGCTCCAGTCCCAGCCCCAGCCCTAGCCCCAGCCCCAGCCCCAACCCCAGCCCCAACCCCAGCCTCTGATGCTTATCCTACATAGGCCCTTATGCTACTCCTAGGCCTTGCCCTGACACTGTCCTTAACTCAGGCCTTGACAGAACTACTAACTCAGGCTGTGATACTGTCCCTAACTACGGCCCTAATAGTGTCCCTAACTAGGGGCCTGACTCTCCTCCTAATGTGGCCCTGCCATTATACATAAAAAAGGCTCTGACGCTCGTCCTAATCGAGGGCCTGACACTGTCCCTCACTAAGGCCCTGACACTACTTCTAACTCAGAGCCACATTATACCTAACGAAGGCTCTGATGCTAACCCTAACTAAGTCCCTGACAGTGAAACTAACTAAGGCATTGACACTATTCTTAACTAAGGGCCTAGCCTTAGTCCTAGCCCCAGGCCCAGCCCAAGCCCCAGCCCCAGCCCTAGCCCCAGCCGCAGCCCCAGCCCTAGCCCCGGCAGCAGCTGAAGTCCAAGCCCTAGCCCCAACCCCAGCCCCAGCCTCAGTCCCAGCCCTAGCCCCTGATGCTGATCTTATAGAGGCCCTTATGATCCTCCTAGACCTTCCCTGGACAATGTGGTAACTAAGGCGTTGACACTATTTCTAACTAAGGCCCCAGGTCCAGCCCCAGCCGCAGCCCCAGCCCCTGATGCTGATCCTATAGAGGCTTTTATGCTCCTCCTAGGCCTTGCCCTGACACTGTCCTTAAGTAAGGCCTTGACCCTATTCCTAACTAAGGGCCTAGCCCTAAACCTAGCCCCAGCCCCAGCCCCAGCCCTAGCCCCAGCCCCAGCCCCAGCCCTAGGCTTACCCTCAGCCCTAGCTCCAGCCCCAGCCCCAGCCCTAGCCCCAGCCCCAGCAACAGCCCTAGCCCTAGCCCCAGCCAGAGCCCCAGCCCCAACCCCAGCCCGATCCCCAGCCTCTGTTGCTTATCCTACAAAGGCCCTTATGCTACTCCTAGGCCTTGCCCTGACACTGTCCTTAACTCAGGCCTTGACACTACTAGTAACTCAGGCCGTGATACTGTCCCTAACTAAGGCCCTGACAGTGTCCCTGTCTAAGGGACTGAATGTCCTCCTAACACTGGCCCTGCCATTATACATAAAAAAAGCTCTGACGCTCGTCCTAACCGAGGCCCCGACACTGTCCCTCACTAAGGCCCTGACACTACTTCTAACTCATGCCCTGACATTATACCTAACGTAGGCTCTGATGCTAACCCTAACTAAGGCCCTGACGGTGACCCTAAACTAAGGCCTTCACACTATTCCTGACTAAAGGCGTTGCCCTAGCCCAGGCCATAGCCGCAGCCCGAACCCCAGCCCCAGCCCCCACCCCTGATCCTACAGAGGCCCTTATGGTCCTCCTAGGCCTTTCCCTGACACTGTCCTTAACTAAGGCCTTGACACTATTTATAACTAAGGCCCCAGCCCCAGCGCCGCCCAAGGCCCCGGCCCAGCCCAAGCCCTAGCCCCAGGCCTAGCCCCAGCCCCAGCCCCAGCCCCAGCCCCAGCCCCAGCCCCAACCCCAGCCCTATCCCCAGCCTCTGATGCTTATCCTACAAAGGCCCTTATGCTACTCCTAGGCCTTGCCCTGACACTGTCCTTAAATAAGGCCTTGCCACTACTACTAATTCAGGCCGTGGTACTGTCCCTAACTAAGGCCCTGACAGTGTCCTTAACTAAGGGTCTGACTCTCCTCCTAACTCTGGCCCTGCCATTATACATAAACAAGGCTCTGACACTCGTCCTAATCGAGGGCTTGACACTGTCCCTCACTAAGGCCCTGACACTACTTCTAACTCAGGCCCTGTCATTATACCTAACGTAGGCTCTGATGCTAACCCTAACTTAGGCCCTGACGGTGACCCTAACTAAGGCCTTCACACTATTCCTAACTAAGAGCGTAGCCCTAGCCCTAGCCCTAGGCGCAGCCCCAGCCCCAGCCCCAGCCCCCACCCCTGATCCTACAGAGGCCCTTATGGTCCTCCTAGGCCTTTCCCTGACACTGTCCTTAACTAAGGCCTTGACACTATTTCTAACTAAGGCCCCAGCCCCAGGGCAGCCCCAGCCCTAGCCCCAGGCCTAGCCCCAGCCCCATCCCCAGCCCCAGCCCCAGCCCGAGCCCCAGCCTCTGATGCTTATCCTACAAAGGCCCTTATGCTACTCCTAGGCCTTGCCCTGACACTGTCCTTAAGTAAGGCCTTGACAATACTACTAAATCAGGCCGTGGTACTGTCCCTAACTAAGGCCCTGACAGTGTCCCTAACTAAGGGTCTGACTCTCCTCCTAACTCTGGCCCTGCCATTATACATAAAGAAGACTCTGACGCTCGTCCTAATCGAGGGCCTGACACTGTCCCTCACTAAGGCCCTGACACTACTTCTAACTCAGGGCCACATTATACCTAACGAAGGCTCTGATGCTAACCCTAACTATGGCCCTGACAGTGACCTTAACTAAGGCCTTGACACTATTCCTAACTAAGGGCCGAGCCCTAGCCCTAGCCCAAGCCCCAGCCCCAGCCCCAGCCCTAGCCCAAGCCCAAGCCCCAGCCCCAGCCGCAGCCCCAGCCCTAGCCTCACCGTAGCCGCAGTCCCAGCCCTAGCCCCAACCCCAGCCCCAGCCCCAGCCCTCGCCCCTGATGCTGATTCTATAGAGGCCCTTATGAGTCTCCTAGGCGTTCCCTGACAATGTGGTAACTAAGGCCTTGACACTATTTCTAACTAAGGCCCCAGGTCCAGCCCCATCCGCAGCCCCAGCCCCTGATGCTGTTCCTATAGAGGCCTTTATGCCCCTCCTAGGCCTTGCCCTGACACTGTCCTTAAGTAAGGCCTTGACGCTATTCCTAACTGAGGGCCTAGACCTAAACCTAGCCCCAGCCCCAGCCCCAGCTCCAGCCCGAGCCCCAGCCCTATCCCCAGCCCCAGCCAGAGCCCCAGCCCTAGCCCCAGCCACAGGCCCAACCACAGCTACTGATGCTGATCCTACAGAGGCCCTTATGCTCCTCCTAGGCCTTGCCCTGACACTGTCCTTAACTCAGGTCTTGACACTACTAGTAACTCAGGCCGTGATACTATCCCTAACTAACGCCCTGACAGTGTCCCTGTCTAAGGGACTGAATGTCCTCCTAACTCTGGCCCTGCCATTATACATAAAAAAAGCTCTGACGCTCGTCCTAACCGAGGCCCCGACACTGTCCCTCACTAAGGCCCTGACACTACTTCTAACTCAGGCCCTGTCATAATACCTAACGAAAGCTCTGATGCTAACCGTAACTACGGCCCTGACAGTGACACTAACTAAGGCCTTGACACTATTCCTAACTAAGGGCCTACCCTAGCCCCAGCCCCAGCCCCAGTCCCAGCCCCAACCCCAGCCCGAGCCCCAGCCTCTGATGCTTATCCTACAAAGGCCCTTATGCTACTCCAAGGCCTTGCCCTGACCCTGTCCTTAAGTAAGGCCTTGACCCTATTCCTAACTAAGGGCCTAGCCCTAAACCTAGCCCCAGCCCCAGCCCGAGACCCAGACCCAGACCCAGCCCTAGCCCCAGACCCACACCCAGCCCTAGCCTTACCCTCAGCCCTAGCTCCAGCCCCAGCACCAGCCCTATCCCTAGCCCCAGCCACAGCCCTAGCCCTAGCCCCAGTGAGAGCCCCAGGCCTAGCCCCAGCCACAGGCCCAACCCCAGCCACTGATGCTGATCCTACAGAGGCCCTTATGCTCCTCCTAGTTCTTGCCCTGACACTGTCCATAACTCAGGCCTTGACACTACTAGTAACTCCGGCCGTGATACTGTCCCTAACTAAGGCCCTGACAGTGTCCCTGTCTAAGGGACTGAATGTCCTCCTAACTCTGGCCCTGCCATTATACATAAAAAAAGCTCTGACGCTCGTCCTAACCGAGGCCCCGACACTGTCCCTCACTAAGGCCCTGACACTACTTCTAACTCAGGCCCTGTCATTATACCTAACGTAGGCTCTGATGCTAACCCTAACTAAGGCCCTGACGGTAACCCTAACTAAGGCCTTCACACTATTCCTAACTAAGGGCGTAGCCCTAGCCCTAGCCCTAGCCGCAGCCCCAGCCCCAGCCCCCATCCCCACCCCTGAGCCTACAGAGGCCCTTATGGTCCTCCTAGGCCTTTCCCTGACACTGTCCTTAACTAAGGCCGTGACACTATTTCTAACTAAGCCCCCAGCCCCAGCGCAGCCCCTGCCCTAGCTCCAGGCCTAGCGCCAGCCCCAGCCCCAGCCCCCACCCCCACCCCCACCCCTACCCCTGATCCTACAGAGGCCCTTATGGTCCTCCTAGGCCTTTCCCTGACACTGTCCTTAACTAAGGCCTTGACACTATTTCTAACTAAGGCCCCAGCCCCAGCGCAGCCCCAGCCCTAGCCCCAGGCCTAGCCCCAGCCCCAGCCCCAGCCCCAGCCCCAGCCCCAGCCCGAGCCCCAGCCTCTGATGCTTATCCTACAAAGGCCCTTATGCTACTCCTAGGCCTTGCCATGACACTGTCCTTAAGTAAGGCCTTGACACTACTAGTAACTCAGGCCATGATACTGTCCGTAACTAAGGCCCTGACAGTGTCCCTGTCTAAGGAACTGAACGTCCTCCTAAATCTGGCCCTGCCGTTATACATAAAAAAAGCTCTGACGCTCGTCCTAACCGAGGCCCCGACACTGTCCCTCACTAAGGCCCTGACACTACTTCTAACTCAGGCCCTGTCATAATACCTAACGAAAGCTCTGATGCTAACCCTAACTTAGGCCCTGACGGTGACCCTAACTAAGGCCTTCACACTATTCTTAACTAAGGGCGTAGCCCTAGCCCTAGCCCTAGCCGCAGCCCCAGCCCCAGCCCCAGCCCCCACCCCTGATCCTACAGAGGCCCTTATGATCCTCCTAGGCCTTTCCCTGACACTGTCCTTAACTAAGGCCTTGACACTATTTCTAACTAAGGCCCCAGCCCCAGCGCAGCCCCAGCCCTAGCCCCAGGCCTAGCCCCAGCCCCATCCCCAGCCCCAGCCCCCGCCCCAGTCCCAGCCCCAACCCCAGCCCGAGCCCCAGCCTCTGATGCTTATCCTACAAAGGCCCTTATGCTACTCCTAGACCTTGCCCTGACACTGTCCTTAAGTAAGGCCTTGACAATACTACTAACTCAGGCCGTGGTACTGTCCCTAACTAAGGCCCTGACAGTGTCCCTAACTAAGGGTCTGACTCTCCTCCTAACTCTGGCCCTGCCATTATACATAAAGAAGACTCTGACGCTCGTCCTAATCGAGGGCCTGACACTGTCCCTCACTAAGGCCCTGACACTACTTCTAACTCAGGGCCACATTATACCTAACGAAGGCTCTGATGCTAACCCTAACTATGGCCCTGACAGTGACCTTAACTAAGGCCTTGACACTATTCCTAACTAAGGGCCGAGCCCTAAACCTAACCCCAGCCCCAGCCCCAGCCCGAGCCCCAGACCCACACCCAGCCCTAGCCTTACCCTCAGCCCTAGCTCCAGCCCCAGCCCCAGCCCTGTTCCAAGCCCCAGCCCCAGCCCTAGCCCTAGCCCCAGCCAGAGCCCCAGCCCTAGCCCCAGCCACAGGCCCAACCCCAGCCACTGATGCTGATCCTACAGAGGCCCTTATGCTCCTCCTTGGCCTTGCCCTGACACTGTCCTTAACTCAGTCCGTGACACTACTAGTAACTCAGGCCGTGATACTGTCCCTAACTAAGGCCCTGACAGTGTCCCTGTCTAAGGGACTGAATGTCCTCCTAACTCTGGCCCTGCCATTATACATAAAAAAAGCTCTGACGCTCGTCCTAACCGAGGCCCCGACACTGTCCCTCACTAAGGCCCTGACACTACTTCTAACTCAGGCCCTGTCATTATACCTAACGAAAGCTCTGATGCTAACCGTAACTAAGGCCCTGACAGTGACACTAACTAAGGCCTTGACACTATTCCTAACTAAGGGCCTAGCCCTAGCCCCAGCCCCAGCCCCAGTCCCAGCCCCAACCCCAGCCCGAGCCCCAGCCTCTGATGCTTATCCTACAAAGGCCCCTATGCTACTCCAAGGCCTTGCCCTGACACTGTCCTTAAATAAGGCCTTGCCACTACTACTAACTCAGGCCGTGGTACTGTCCCTAACTAAGGCCCTGACAGTGTCCGTAACTAAGGGTCTGACTCTCCTCCTAACTCTGGCCCTGCCAGTATACATAAACAAGGCTCTGACGCTCGTCCTAATCGAGGGCTTGACACTGTCCCTCACTAAGGCCCTGACACTACTTCTAACTCAGGCCCTGTCATTATACCTAACGTAGGCTATGATGCTAACCCTAACTAAGGCCCTGACGGTGACCCTAACTAAGGCCTTCACACTATTCCTAACTAAGGGCGTAGCCCTAGCCCTAGCCCTAGGCGCAGCCCCAGCCCCAGCCCCAGCCCCCACCCCTGATCCTGCAGAGGCTCTTATGGTCCTCCTAGGCCTTTCCCTGACACTGCCCTTAACTAAGGCCTTGACACTATTTCTAACTAAGGCCCCAGCCCCAGCGCAGCCCCAGGCCCAGGCCCAGCCCCAGCCCTAGCCCCAGGCCTAGCCCCAGCCCCAGACCCAGCCCCAGACCCAGCCCCAGCCTCTGATGCTTATCCTACAAAGGCCCTTATGCTACTCCTAGGCCTTGACCTGACACTGTCCTTAAGTAAGGCCTTGACAATACTACTAACTCAGGCCGTGGTACTGTCCCTAACTAAGGCCCTGACAGTGTCCTTGTCTAAGGGACTGAATGTCCTCCTAACTCTGGCCCTGCCATTATACGTAAACAAGGCTCTGACACTCGTCCTAATCGAGGGCCTGACACTGTCCCTCACTAAGGACCTGACATTACTTCTAACTCAGGGCCACATTATACCTAACGAAGGCTCTGATGCTAACCCTAACTATGGCCCTGACAGTGACCTTAACTAAGGCCTTGACACTATTCCTAACTAAGGGCCGAGCCCTAGCCCTAGCCCAAGCCCCAGGCCCAGCCGTAGCCCAAGCCCAAGCCCCAGCCCCAGCCGCAGCCCCAGCCCTAGCCTCACCATAGCCGCAGTCTCAGCCCTAGCCCCAACCCCAGCCCCAGCCCCAGCCCTCGCCCCTGATGCTGATCCTATAGAGGCCCTTATGAGTCTCCTAGGCCTTCCCTGACAATGTGGTAACTAAGACCTTGACACTATTTCTAACTAAGGCCCCAGGTCCAGCCCCATCCGCAGCCCCAGCCCCTGATGCTGTTCCTATAGAGGCCTTTATGCCCCTCCTAGGCCTTGCCCTGACACTGTCCTTAAGTAAGGCCTTGACGCTATTCCTAACTAAGGGCCTAGCCCTAAACCTAGCCCCAGCCCCAGCCCCAGCTCCAGCCCCAGGCCCAGCCCTATCCCCAGCCCCAGCCCCAGCCCTAGCCCTAGCCCCAGCCAGAGCCCCAGCCCTAGCCCCAGCCACACACCCAACCCCAGCCACTGATGCTGATCCTACAGAGGCCCTTATGTTCCTCCTAGGCCTTGCCCTGACACTGTCCTTAACTCAGGCCTTGATACTACTAGTAACTCAGGCCGTGATACTATCCCTAACTAAGGCCCTGACAGTGTCCCTGTCTAAGGGACTGAATGTCCTCCTAACTCTGGCCCTGCCATTATACATAAAGAAGACTCTGACGCTCGTCCTAATCGACGGCCTGACACTGTCCCTCACTAAGGCCCTGACACTACTTCTAACTCAGAGCCACATTATACCTAACGAAGGCTCTGATGCTAACCCTAACTAAGACCCTGACAGTGAAACTAACTAAGGCATTGACACTATTCTTAACTAAGGGCCTAGCCCTAGTCCTAGCCCCAGGCCCAGCCCAAGCCCCAGCCCCAGCCCTAGCCCCAGCCGCAGCCCCAGCCCTAGCCCCGGCAGCAGCTGAAGTCCAAGCCCTAGCCCCAACCCCAGCCCCAGCCTCAGTCCCAGCCCTAGCCCCTGATGCTGCTCTTATAGAGGCCCTTATGATCCTCCTAGACCTTCCCTGGACAATGTGGTAACTAAGGCGTTGACACTATTTCTAACTAAGGCCCCAGGTCCAGCCCCAGCCGCAGCCCCAGCCCCTGATGCTGATCCTATAGAGGCTTTTATGCTCCTCCTAGGCCTTGCCCTGACACTGTCCTTAAGTAAGGCCTTGACCCTATTCCTAACTAAGGGCCTAGCCCTAAACCTAGCCCCAGCCGCAGCCCCAGCCCTAGACCCATTCCCAGTCCCATCCCAGCCCCAGCCCCAGACCCAGACCCAGACCCAGCCCTAGGCTTACCCTCAGCCCTAGCTCCAGCCCCAGCCCCAGCCCTAGCCCCAGCCCCAGCAACAGCCCTAGCCCTAGCCCCAGCCAGAGCCCCAGCCCCAACCCCAGCCCGATCCCCAGCCTCTGATGCTTATCCTACAAAGGCCTTTATGCTACTCCTAGGCCTTGCCCTGACACTGTCCTTAACTCAGGCCTTGACACTACTAGTAACTCAGGCCGTGATACTGTCCCTAACTAAGGCCCTGACAGTGTCCCTGTCTAAGGGACTGAATGTCCTCCTAACTCTGGCCCTGCCATTATACATAAGAAAAGCTCTGACGCTCGTCCTAACCGAGGCACCGACACTGTCCCTCACTAAGGCCCTGACACTACTTCTAACTCATGCCCTGACATTATACCTAACGTAGGCTCTGATGCTAACCCTAACTGAGGCCCTGACGGTGACCCTAACTAAGGCCTTCACACTATTCCTGACTAAAGGCGTTGCCCTAGCCCAGGCCATAGCCGCAGCCCGAACCCCAGCCCCAGCCCCCACCCCTGATCCTACAGAGGCCCTTATGGTCCTCCTAGGCCTTTCCCTGACACTGTCCTTAACTAAGGCCTTGACACTATTTATAACTAAGGCCCCAGCCCCAGCGCCGCCCAAGGCCCCGGCCCAGCCCACGCCCTAGCCCCAGGCCTAGCCCCAGCCCCAGCCCCAGCCCCAGCCCCAGCCCCAACCCCAACCCCAGCCCTATCCCCAGCCTCTGATGCTTATCCTACAAAGGCCCTTATGCTACTCCTAGGCCTTGCCCTGACACTGTCCTTAAATAAGGCCTTGCCACTACTACTAATTCAGGCCGTGGTACTGTCCCTAACTAAGGCCCTGACAGTGTCCTTAACTAAGGGTGTGACTCTCCTCCTAACTCTGGCCCTGCCATTATACATAAACAAGGCTCTGACACTCGTCCTAATCGAGGGCTTGACACTGTCCCTCACTAAGGCCCTGACACTACTTCTAACTCAGGCCCTGTCATTATACCTAACGTAGGCTCTGATGCTAACCCTAACTTAGGCCCTGACGGTGACCCTAACTAAGGCCTTCACACTATTCCTAACTAAGAGCGTAGCCCTAGCCCTAGCCCTAGGCGCAGCCCCAGCCCCAGCCCCAGCCCCCACCCCTGATCCTACAGAGGCCCTTATGGTCCTCCTAGGCCTTTCCCTGACACTGTCCTTAACTAAGGCCTTGACACTATTTCTAACTAAGGCCCCAGCCCCAGGGCAGCCCCAGCCCTAGCCACAGGCCTAGCCCCAGCCCCATCCCCAGCCCCAGCCCGAGCCCCAGCCTCTGATGCTTATCCTACAAAGGCCCTTATGCTACTCCTAGGCCTTGCCCTGACACTGTCCTTAAGTAAGGCCTTGACAATACTACTAAATCAGGCCGTGGTACTGTCCCTAACTAAGGCCCTGACAGTGTCCCTAACTAAGGGTCTGACTCTCCTCCTAACTCTGGCCCTGCCATTATACATAAAGAAGACTCTGACGCTCGTCCTAATCGAGGGCCTGACACTGTCCCTCACTAAGGCCCTGACACTACTTCTAACTCAGGCCCTGTCATTATACCTAACGTAGGCTCTGATGCTAACCCTAACTAAGGCCCTGACGGTGACCCTAACTAAGGCCTTCACAGTATTCCTAACTAAGGGCCGAGCCCTAGCCCTAGCCCTAGGCGCAGCCCCAGCCCCAGCCCTAGCCCAAGCCCAAGCCCCAGCCCCAGCCCCAGCCGCAGCCCCAGCCCTAGCCTCACCGTAGCCGCAGTCCCAGCCCTAGCCCCAACCCCAGCCCCAGCCCCAGCCCTCGCCCCTGATGCTGATTCTATAGAGGCCCTTATGAGTCTCCTAGGCGTTCCCTGACAATGTGGTAACTAAGGCCTTGACACTATTTCTAACTAAGGCCCCAGGTCCAGCCCCATCCGCAGCCCCAGCCCCTGATGCTGTTCCTATAGAGGCCTTTATGCCCCTCCTAGGCCTTGCCCTGACACTGTCCTTAAGTAAGGCCTTGACGCTATTCCTAACTAAGGGCCGAGCCCTAAACCTAGCCCCAGCCCCAGCCCCAGCTCCAGCCCCAGCCCCAGCCCTATCCCCAGCCCCAGCCCCAGCCCTAGCCCTAGCCCCAGCCAGAGCCCCAGCCCTAGCCCCAGCCACAGGCCCAACCCCAGCTACTGATGCTGATCCTACAGAGGCCCTTATGCTCCTCCTAGGCCTTGCCCTGACACTGTCCTTAACTCAGGCCTTGACACTACTAGTAACTCAGGCCGTGATACTATCCCTAACTAAGGCCCTGACAGTGTCCCTGTCTAAGGGACTGAATGTCCTCCTAACTCTGGCCCTGCCATTATACATAAAAAAAGCTCTGACGCTCGTCCTAACCGAGGCCCCGACACTGTCCCTCACTAAGGCCCTGACACTACTTCTAACTCAGGGCCACATTATACCTAACGAAGGCTCTGATGCTAACCCTAACTATGGCCCTGACAGTGACCTTAACTAAGGACTTGACACTATTCCTAACTAAGGGCCTAGCCCTAGCCGTAGCCCAAGCCCCAGCCCCAGCCCCAGCCCTAGCCCAAGCCCCAGCCCCAGCCGCAGCCCCAGCCCTAGCCTCACCGTAGCCGCAGTCCCAGCCCTAGCTCCAACCCCAGCCCCAGCCCCAGCCCTCGCCCCTGATGCTGATTCTATAGAGGCCCTTATGAGGCTCCTAGGCCTTCCCTGACAATGTGGTAACTAAGGCCTTGACACTATTTCTAACTAAGGCCCCAGGTCCAGCCCCAGCCGTAGCCCCAGCCCCTGATGCTGATCCTATAGAGACCTTTATGCCCCTCCTAGGCCTTGCCCTGACACTGTCCTTAAGTAAGGCCTTGACGCTATTCCTAACTAAGGGCCTAGCCCTAAACCTAGCCCCAGCCCCAGCCCCAGCTCCGGCCCCAGCCCCAGCCCTATGCCCAGCCCCAGCCACAGCCCTAGCCCTAGCCCCAGCCAGAGCCCCAGCCCTAGCCCCAGCCACAGGCCCAACCCCAGCCACTGATGCTGATCCTACAGAGGCCCTTATGCTCCTCCTAGGCCTTCTCTGACAATGTGGTAACTACGGCCTTGACACTATTTCTAACTAAGGCCCCAGGTCCAGCCCCATCCGCAGCCCCAGCCCCTGATGCTGATCCTATAGAGACCTTTATGATCCTCCTAGGCCTTCCCCTGACAATGTGGTAACTAAGGCCTTGACACTATTTCTAACTAAGGCCCCAGGTCCAGCCCCAGCCGTAGCCCCAGCCCCTGATGCTGATCCTATAGAGGCCTTTATGCTCCTCCAAGACCATGCCCTGACACTGTCCTTAAGTAAGGCCTTGACCCTATTCCTAACTAAGGGCCTAGCCCTAAACCTAGCCCCAGCCACAGCCCCACCGCTAGCCCCAGACCCACACCCAGCCCAACCTTACCCTCAGCCCTAGCTCCAGCCCCAGCCCCAGCCCTATCCCCAGCCCCAGCACCAGCCCTAGCCCTAGCCCCAGCCAGAGCCCCAGGCCTAGCCCCAGCCACAGGCCCAACTCCAGCCACTGATGCTGATCCTACAGAGGCCCTTATGCTCCTCCTAGGCCTTGCCCTGACACTGTCCTTAACTCAGGCCTTGACACTACTAGTAACTCAGGCCTTGATACTGTCCCTAACTAAGGCCCTGACAGTGTCCCTGTCTAAGGGACTGAATGTCCTCCTAACTCTGGCCCTGCCATTATACATAAAAAAAGCTCTGACGCTCGTCCTAACCGAGGCCCCGACACTATCCCTCACTAAGGCCCTGACACTACTTCTAACTCAGGCCCTATCATTATACCTAACGAAAGCTCTGATGCTAACCCTAACTAAGGGCCTGACAGTGACACTAACTAAGGCCTTGACACTATTCCTAACTAAGGGCCTAGCCCTAGCCCCAGCCCCGGCCCCAGTCCCAGCGCCAACCCCAGCCCGAGCTCCAGCCTCTAATGCTTATCCTACAAAGGCCCTTATGCTACTCCTAGGCCTTGCCCTGACACTGTCCTTAAATAAGGCCTTGCCACTACTACTAACTCAGTCCGTGGTACTGTCCTTAACTAAGGCCCAGACAGTGTCCCTAACTAAGGGTTTGACTCTCCTCCTAACTCTGGCCCTGCCATTATACATATAAAAGGCTCTGACACTCGTCCTAATCGAGGGCTTGACACTGTCCCTCACTAAGGCCCTGACACTACTTCTAACTCAGGCCCTGTCATTATACCTAACGTAGGCTCTGATGCTAACCCTAACTAAGACCCTGACGGTGACCCTAACTAAGGCCTTCACACTATTCCTATCTAAAGGCGTGGCCCTAGCCCTAGGTGCAGCCCCAGCCCCCACCCCTGATCCTACAGAGGCCCTTATGGTCCTCCTAGGCCTTTCCCTGACACTGTCCTGAACTAAGGCCTTGACACTATTTCTAACTAAGGCCCCAGCCCCAGCGCAGCCCCAGCCCCAGCCCCAGCCCCAGCCCCAGCCCCAGCCCCAGCCCCAACCCCAGCCCGAGCCGCAGCCTCTGATGCTTATCCTACAAAGGCCCTTATGGTACTCCTAGGCCTTGCCCTGATACTGTCCTTAAGTAAGGCCTTGCCACTACTACTAACTCAGGCCGTGGTACTGTCCCTAACTAAGGCCCTGACAGTGTCCCTAACTAAGGGTCTGACTCTCCTCCTAACTCTGGCCCTGCCATTATACTTAAAGAAGACTCTGACGCTCGTCCTAATCGAGGGCCTGACACTGTCCCTCACTAAGGCCCTGACACTACTTCTAACTCAGGGCCACATTATTCCTAACGAAGGCTCTGATGCTAACCCTAACTATGGCCCTGACAGTGACCTTAACTAAGGCCTTGACACTATTCCTAACTAAGGGCCTAGCCCTAGCCGTAGCCCAAGCCCGAGCCCCAGCCCTAGCCCTAGCCCAAGCCCCAGCCCCAGCCGCAGCCCCAGCCCTAGCCGCACCGTAGCCGCAGTCCCAGCCCTAGCCCCAACCCCAGCCCCAGCCCCAGCCCTCGCCCCTGATGCTGATTCTATAGAGGCCCTTATGAGTCTCCTAGGCCTTCCCTGACAATGTGGTAATTAAGGCCTTGACACTATTTCTTACTAAGGCCCCAGGTCCAGCCCCAGCCGCAGCCCCAGCTCCTGATGCTGATCCTATAGAGGCCTTTATGCTCCTCCTAGGCCTTGCCCTGACACTGTCCTTAAGTAAGGCCTTTATCCTATTCCTAACTAAGGGCCTAGCCCTAAACCTAGCCCCAGCCCCAGCCCCAGCCCTAGACCCAGCCCTAGACCCAGTCCCAGCCCCAGCCCCAGCCCCAGCCCAAGCCCCTGCCCTAGCCCTAGCCCCAGCCCCAGACCCAGCCCTTGCCTTAGCCTCAGACCCAGCTCCAGCCCCAGCCCCAGCCACAGCCCTAGCCCTAGCCCCAGCCACAGCCCCAGCCCTAGACCCAGCCCCATGCCCAACCCCAACCCCTGATGCTGATCCTACCGAGGCCCTTATGCTCCTCCTAGGCCTTGCCCTGACACTGTCCTTAACTCAGGCCTTGACACTACTACTAACTCAGGCCGTGATACTGTCCCTCACTAAAGCCCTGACAGTGTCCCTGTCTAAGTGACTGAATGTCCTCCTAACTCTGGCCCTGCCATTATACATAAAAAAAGCTCTGACGCTCGTCCTAACCGAACCCCTGAGACTGTCCCTCACTGAGGCCCTGACACTACTTCTAACTCAGGCCCTGTCATTATACCTAACGAAAGCTCTGATGCTAACCCTAACTAACGCCCTGACAATGAGACTAACTAAGGCCTTGACACTATTCTTAACTAAGGCCCCAGCCCTAGCCCGTCCCCTAGCCCCAGCTCCAGCCCTAGCCCAAGCCCCAGCCCCAGCCCTAGCCCCAGGCCCAGCCGCAGTCCCAGCCAGAGGCCCTACCCCAGCCCCATCCCCAGCCCCAGCCCCAGCCCTAGGCCCTGATGCTGATCCTATAGAGACCTTTATGATCCTCCTAGGCCTTCCCCTGACAATGTGGTAACTAAGGCCTTGACACTATTTCTAACTAAGTCCCCAGGTCCAGCCCCAGCCGCAGCCGCAGCCCCTGATGCTGATCCTGTAGAGGCCTTTATGCTCCTCCTAGGCCTTGCCCTGACACTGTCCTTAAGTAAGGCCTTGACCCTATTGCTAACTAAGGGCCTAGCCCTAAACCTAGCCCCAGCCCCAGCCCCAGCCCTAGCCCTAGCCCCAGTCCCAGCCCCAGCCCCAGCCCCAGCCCTAGCCCCAGACACAGCCCTAGCCTTAGCCTCAGCGCCAGCTCCAACCCCAGCCCCAGCCCTAGCCCCAGCCTTAGCCCTAGCCCCTGCCCCAGCCCTAGCCGTAGCCCCAGCCCCAGCCACAGCCCTAGACCCAGCCCCAGGCCCAACGCCAGCCCCTGATGCTGATCCTACAGAGGCCCTTATGCTCCTCCTAGGCCTTGCCCTGACACTGTCCTTAACTCAGGCCTTGACACTACTACTAACTCAGGCCGTGGTACTGTCCCTAACTAAGGCCCTGACAGTGTCCCTGTCTAAGGGACTGAATGTCCTCCTAACTCTGGCCCTGCCATTATACATAAAAAAAGCTCTGACGCTCGTCCTAACCGAAGCCCTGAGACTGTCCCTCACTAAGGCCCTGACACTACTTCTAACTCAGGACCTGTCATTATACCTAACGAATGCTCTGATGCTAACCCTAACTAAGGCCCTGACAGTGACCCTAACTAAGTCCTTGACACTATTCCCAACTAAGGGCCTAGCCCTAGCCCCAGCCCTAGCCCTAGCCCTAACCCCAGCCCCAGCCCTAGCCCCAGCCCCAGCCCAAGCCCTAGCCCCAGGCCCAGCCCTAGCCCTTGCCCCAGCCACAACCCCAGTCCTAGCCCCAGCCCCCGGCCCAACCCCAGCACCTGATGCTGATCGTACAGAGGCCCTTATGTTCCTCCAAGGCCTTACCCTGACACTGTCCTTAACTCAGACCTTGACACTAATACTAACTCAGGCCGTGATACTGTCCCTAACTAAGGCCCTGACAGTGTCTCTGTCTAAGGGCCTGAATCTTCTCCTAACTCTGGTTTTGCCATTATACATAAAAAAAGCTCTGACGCTCGTGCTAACCGAGGCCCCGACACTGTCCCTCACTAAGGCCCTGACACTATTTCTAACTCATGCCCTGACATTATACCTAACGTAGGCTCTGATGCTAATCCTACGTAAGGCCCTGACAGTGACCCTAACTAAGGCCTCCACACTATTTCTAACTAAGGGCGTAGCCCTAGCCCTAGCCCTAGCCGCAGCCGCATCCCCAGCCCCAGCCCCCACCCCTGATCGTACAGAGGCCCTTATGCTCCTCCTAGGCCTTTCCTTGACACTGTCCTTAACTAAGGCCTTGACACTATTTCTATCTAAGGCCCCAGCCCCAGCGCCAACCCCATCGCAGCCCCAGCCCCAGGCCCAGCCCCGGCCCTAGCTCCAGTCCCAGCCCCAGCCCTAGCCCCAGCCCCAGCCCCAACCCCAGCCCCAACCCCAGCCTCTGATGCTTATCCTACATAGGCCCTTATGCTACTCCTAGGCCTTGCCCTGACACTGTCCTTAACTCAGGCCTTGACAGAACTACTAACTCAGGCTGTGATACTGTCCCTAACTACGGCCCTAATAGTGTCCCTAACTAGGGGCCTGACTCTCCTCCTAATGTGGCCCTGCCATTATACATAAAAAAGGCTCTGACGCTCGTCCTAATCGAGGGCCTGACACTGTCCCTCACTAAGGCCCTGACACTACTTCTAACTCAGAGCCACATTATACCTAACGAAGGCTCTGATGCTAACCCTAACTAAGTCCCTGACAGTGAAACTAACTAAGGCATTGACACTATTCTTAACTAAGGGCCTAGCCTTAGTCCTAGCCCCAGGCCCAGCCCAAGCCCCAGCCCCAGCCCTAGCCCCAGCCGCAGCCCCAGCCCTAGCCCCGGCAGCAGCTGAAGTCCAAGCCCTAGCCCCAACCCCAGCCCCAGCCTCAGTCCCAGCCCTAGCCCCTGATGCTGATCTTATAGAGGCCCTTATGATCCTCCTAGACCTTCCCTGGACAATGTGGTAACTAAGGCGTTGACACTATTTCTAACTAAGGCCCCAGGTCCAGCCCCAGCCGCAGCCCCAGCCCCTGATGCTGATCCTATAGAGGCTTTTATGCTCCTCCTAGGCCTTGCCCTGACACTGTCCTTAAGTAAGGCCTTGACCCTATTCCTAACTAAGGGCCTAGCCTTAAACCTAGCCCCAGCCCCAGCCCCAGCCCTAGCCCCAGCCCCAGCCCCAGCCCTAGGCTTACCCTCAGCCCTAGCTCCAGCCCCAGCCCCAGCCCTAGCCCCAGCCCCAGCAACAGCCCTAGCCCTAGCCCCAGCCAGAGCCCCAGCCCCAACCCCAGCCCGATCCCCAGCCTCTGTTGCTTATCCTACAAAGGCCCTTATGCTACTCCTAGGCCTTGCCCTGACACTGTCCTTAACTCAGGCCTTGACACTACTAGTAACTCAGGCCGTGATACTGTCCCTAACTAAGGCCCTGACAGTGTCCCTGTCTAAGGGACTGAATGTCCTCCTAACACTGGCCCTGCCATTATACATAAAAAAAGCTCTGACGCTCGTCCTAACCGAGGCCCCGACACTGTCCCTCACTAAGGCCCTGACACTACTTCTAACTCATGCCCTGACATTATACCTAACGTAGGCTCTGATGCTAACCCTAACTAAGGCCCTGACGGTGACCCTAACTAAGGCCTTCACACTATTCCTGACTAAAGGCGTTGCCCTAGCCCAGGCCATAGCCGCAGCCCGAACCCCAGCCCCAGCCCCCACCCCTGATCCTACAGAGGCCCTTATGGTCCTCCTAGGCCTTTCCCTGACACTGTCCTTAACTAAGGCCTTGACACTATTTATAACTAAGGCCCCAGCCCCAGCGCCGCCCAAGGCCCCGGCCCAGCCCAAGCCCTAGCCCCAGGCCTAGCCCCAGCCCCAGCCCCAGCCCCAGCCCCAGCCCCAACCCCAACCCCAGCCCTATCCCCAGCCTCTGATGCTTATCCTACAAAGGCCCTTATGCTACTCCTAGGCCTTGCCCTGACACTGTCCTTAAATAAGGCCTTGCCACTACTACTAATTCAGGCCGTGGTACTGTCCCTAACTAAGGCCCTGACAGTGTCCTTAACTAAGGGTCTGACTCTCCTCCTAACTCTGGCCCTGCCATTATACATAAACAAGGCTCTGACACTCGTCCTAATCGAGGGCTTGACACTGTCCCTCACTAAGGCCCTGACACTACTTCTAACTCAGGCCCTGTCATTATACCTAACGTAGGCTCTGATGCTAACCCTAACTTAGGCCCTGACGGTGACCCTAACTAAGGCCTTCACACTATTCCTAACTAAGAGCGTAGCCCTAGCCCTAGCCCTAGGCGCAGCCCCAGCCCCAGCCCCAGCCCCCACCCCTGATCCTACAGAGGCCCTTATGGTCCTCCTAGGCCTTTCCCTGACACTGTCCTTAACTAAGGCCTTGACACTATTTCTAACTAAGGCCCCAGCCCCAGGGCAGCCCCAGCCCTAGCCCCAGGCCTAGCCCCAGCCCCATCCCCAGCCCCAGCCCCAGCCCGAGCCCCAGCCTCTGATGCTTATCCTACAAAGGCCCTTATGCTACTCCTAGGCCTTGCCCTGACACTGTCCTTAAGTAAGGCCTTGACAATACTACTAAATCAGGCCGTGGTACTGTCCCTAACTAAGGCCCTGACAGTGTCCCTAACTAAGGGTCTGACTCTCCTCCTAACTCTGGCCCTGCCATTATACATAAAGAAGACTCTGACGCTCGTCCTAATCGAGGGCCTGACACTGTCCCTCACTAAGGCCCTGACACTACTTCTAACTCAGGGCCACATTATACCTAACGAAGGCTCTGATGGTAACCCTAACTATGGCCCTGACAGTGACCTTAACTAAGGCCTTGACACTATTCCTAACTAACGGCCGAGCCCTAGCCCTAGCCCAAGCCCCAGCCCCAGCCCCAGCCCTAGCCCAAGCCCAAGCCCCAGCCCCAGCCGCAGCCCCAGCCCTAGCCTCACCGTAGCCGCAGTCCCAGCCCTAGCCCCAACCCCAGCCCCAGCCCCAGCCCTCGCCCCTGATGCTGATTCTATAGAGGCCCTTATGAGTCTCCTAGGCGTTCCCTGACAATGTGGTAACTAAGGCCTTGACACTATTTCTAACTAAGGCCCCAGGTCCAGCCCCATCCGCAGCCCCAGCCCCTGATGCTGTTCCTATAGAGGCCTTTATGCCCCTCCTAGGCCTTGCCCTGACACTGTCCTTAAGTAAGGCCTTGACGCTATTCCTAACTAAGGGCCTAGACCTAAACCTAGCCCCAGCCCCAGCCCCAGCTCCAGCCCGAGCCCCAGCCCTAGCCCCAGCCCCAGCCCCAGCCTTAGCCCTAGCCCCAGCCAGAGCCCCAGCCCTAGCCCCAGCCACAGGCCCAACCCCAGCTACTGATGCTGATCCTACAGAGGCCCTTATGCTCCTCCTAGGCCTTGCCCTGACACTGTCCTTAACTCAGGTCTTGACGCTACTAGTAACTCAGGCCGTGATACTATCCCTAACTAACGCCCTGACAGTGTCCCTGTCTAAGGGACTGAATGTCCTCCTAACTCTGGCCCTGCCATTATACATAAAAAAAGCTCTGACGCTCGTCCTAACCGAGGCCCCGACACTGTCCCTCACTAAGGCCCTGACACTACTTCTAACTCAGGCCCTGTCATAATACCTAACGAAAGCTCTGATGCTAACCGTAACTACGGCCCTGACAGTGACACTAACTAAGGCCTTGACACTATTCCTAACTAAGGGCCTACCCTAGCCCCAGCCCCAGCCCCAGTCCCAGCCCCAACCCCAGCCCGAGCCCCAGCCTCTGATGCTTATCCTACAAAGGCCCTTATGCTACTCCAAGGCCTTGCCCTGACCCTGTCCTTAAGTAAGGCCTTGACCCTATTCCTAACTAAGGGCCTAGCCCTAAACCTAGCCCCAGCCCCAGCCCGAGACCCAGACCCAGACCCAGCCCTAGCCCCAGACCCACACCCAGCCCTAGCCTTACCCTCAGCCCTAGCTCCAGCCCCAGCACCAGCCCTATCCCTAGCCCCAGCCCCAGCCCTAGCCCTAGCCCCAGTGAGAGCCCCAGGCCTAGCCCCAGCCACAGGCCCAACCCCAGCCACTGATGCTGATCCTACAGAGGCCCTTATGCTCCTCCTAGTTCTTGCCCTGACACTGTCCATAACTCAGGCCTTGACACTACTAGTAACTCCGGCCGTGATACTGTCCCTAACTAAGGCCCTGACAGTGTCCCTGTCTAAGGGACTGAATGTCCTCCTAACTCTGGCCCTGCCATTATACATAAAAAAAGCTCTGACGCTCGTCCTAACCGAGGCCCCGACACTGTCCCTCACTAAGGCCCTGACACTACTTCTAACTCAGGCCCTGTCATTATACCTAACGTAGGCTCTGATGCTAACCCTAACTAAGGCCCTGACGGTAACCCTAACTAAGGCCTTCACACTATTCCTAACTAAGGGCGTAGCCCTAGCCCTAGCCCTAGCCTCAGCCCCAGCCCCAGCCCCCATCCCCACCCCTGAGCCTACAGAGGCCCTTATGGTCCTCCTAGGCCTTTCCCTGACACTGTCCTTAACTAAGGCCGTGACACTATTTCTAACTAAGCCCCCAGCCCCAGCGCAGCCCCTGCCCTAGCTCCAGGCCTAGCGCCAGCCCCAGCCCCAGCCCCCACCCCCACCCCCACCCCTACCCCTGATCCTACAGAGGCCCTTATGGTCCTCCTAGGCCTTTCCCTGACACTGTCCTTAACTAAGGCCTTGACACTATTTCTAACTAAGGCCCCAGCCCCAGCGCAGCCCCAGCCCTAGCCCCAGGCCTAGCCCCAGCCCCAGCCCCAGCCCCAGCCCCAGCCCCAGCCCGAGCCCCAGCCTCTGATGCTTATCCTACAAAGGCCCTTATGCTACTCCTAGGCCTTGCCATGACACTGTCCTTAAGTAAGGCCTTGACACTACTAGTAACTCAGGCCATGATACTGTCCGTAACTAAGGCCCTGACAGTGTCCCTGTCTAAGGAACTGAACGTCCTCCTAAATCTGGCCCTGCCGTTATACATAAAAAAAGCTCTGACGCTCGTCCTAACCGAGGCCCCGACACTGTCCCTCACTAAGGCCCTGACACTACTTCTAACTCAGGCCCTGTCATAATACCTAACGAAAGCTCTGATGCTAACCCTAACTTAGGCCCTGACGGTGACCCTAACTAAGGCCTTCACACTATTCTTAACTAAGGGCGTAGCCCTAGCCCTAGCCCTAGCCGCAGCCCCAGCCCCAGCCCCAGCCCCCACCCCTGATCCTACAGAGGCCCTTATGATCCTCCTAGGCCTTTCCCTGACACTGTCCTTAACTAAGGCCTTGACACTATTTCTAACTAAGGCCCCAGCCCCAGCGCAGCCCCAGCCCTAGCCCCAGGCCTAGCCCCAGCCCCATCCCCAGCCCCAGCCCCCGCCCCAGTCCCAGCCCCAACCCCAGCCCGAGCCCCAGCCTCTGATGCTTATCCTACAAAGGCCCTTATGCTACTCCTAGACCTTGCCCTGACACTGTCCTTAAGTAAGGCCTTGACAATACTACTAACTCAGGCCGTGGTACTGTCCCTAACTAAGGCCCTGACAGTGTCCCTAACTAAGGGTCTGACTCTCCTCCTAACTCTGGCCCTGCCATTATACATAAAGAAGACTCTGACGCTCGTCCTAATCGAGGGCCTGACACTGTCCCTCACTAAGGCCCTGACACTACTTCTAACTCAGGGCCACATTATACCTAACGAAGGCTCTGATGCTAACCCTAACTATGGCCCTGACAGTGACCTTAACTAAGGCCTTGACACTATTCCTAACTAAGGGCCGAGCCCTAAACCTAACCCCAGCCCCAGCCCCAGCCCGAGCCCCAGACCCACACCCAGCCCTAGCCTTACCCTCAGCCCTAGCTCCAGCCCCAGCCCCAGCCCTGTTCCAAGCCCCAGCCCCAGCCCTAGCCCTAGCCCCAGCCAGAGCCCCAGCCCTAGCCCCAGCCACAGGCCCAACCCCAGCCACTGATGCTGATCCTACAGAGGCCCTTATGCTCCTCCTTGGCCTTGCCCTGACACTGTCCTTAACTCAGTCCGTGACACTACTAGTAACTCAGGCCGTGATACTGTCCCTAACTAAGGCCCTGACAGTGTCCCTGTCTAAGGGACTGAATGTCCTCCTAACTCTGGCCCTGCCATTATACATAAAAAAAGCTCTGACGCTCGTCCTAACCGAGGCCCCGACACTGTCCCTCACTAAGGCCCTGACACTACTTCTAACTCAGGCCCTGTCATAATACCTAACGAAAGCTCTGATGCTAACCGTAACTAAGGCCCTGACAGTGACACTAACTAAGGCCTTGACACTATTCCTAACTAAGGGCCTAGCCCTAGCCCCAGCCCCAGCCCCAGTCCCAGCCCCAACCCCAGCCCGAGCCCCAGCCTCTGATGCTTATCCTACAAAGGCCCCTATGCTACTCCAAGGCCTTGCCCTGACAGTGTCCTTAAATAAGGCCTTGCCACTACTACTAACTCAGGCCGTGGTACTGTCCCTAACTAAGGCCCTGACAGTGTCCGTAACTAAGGGTCTGACTCTCCTCCTAACTCTGGCCCTGCCATTATACATAAACAAGGCTCTGACGCTCGTCCTAATCGAGGGCTTGACACTGTCCCTCACTAAGGCCCTGACACTACTTCTAACTCAGGCCCTGTCATTATACCTAACGTAGGCTATGATGCTAACCCTAACTAAGGCCCTGACGGTGACCCTAACTAAGGCCTTCACACTATTCCTAACTAAGGGCGTAGCCCTAGCCCTAGCCCTAGGCGCAGCCCCAGCCCCAGCCCCAGCCCCCACCCCTGATCCTGCAGAGGCTCTTATGGTCCTCCTAGGCCTTTCCCTGACACTGCCCTTAACTAAGGCCTTGACACTATTTCTAACTAAGGCCCCAGCCCCAGCGCAGCCCCAGGCCCAGGCCCAGCCCCAGCCCTAGCCCCAGGCCTAGCCCCAGCCCCAGACCCAGCCCCAGACCCAGCCCCAGCCTCTGATGCTTATCCTACAAAGGCCCTTATGCTACTCCTAGGCCTTGACCTGACACTGTCCTTAAGTAAGGCCTTGACAATACTACTAACTCAGGCCGTGGTACTGTCCCTAACTAAGGCCCTGACAGTGTCCTTGTCTAAGGGACTGAATGTCCTCCTAACTCTGGCCCTGCCATTATACGTAAACAAGGCTCTGACACTCGTCCTAATCGAGGGCCTGACACTGTCCCTCACTAAGGACCTGACATTACTTCTAACTCAGGGCCACATTATACCTAACGAAGGCTCTGATGCTAACCCTAACTATGGCCCTGACAGTGACCTTAACTAAGGCCTTGACACTATTCCTAACTAAGGGCCGAGCCCTAGCCCTAGCCCAAGCCCCAGGCCCAGCCGTAGCCCAAGCCCAAGCCCCAGCCCCAGCCGCAGCCCCAGCCCTAGCCTCACCATAGCCGCAGTCTCAGCCCTAGCCCCAACCCCAGCCCCAGCCCCAGCCCTCGCCCCTGATGCTGATCCTATAGAGGCCCTTATGAGTCTCCTAGGCCTTCCCTGACAATGTGGTAACTAAGACCTTGACACTATTTCTAACTAAGGCCCCAGGTCCAGCCCCATCCGCAGCCCCAGCCCCTGATGCTGTTCCTATAGAGGCCTTTATGCCCCTCCTAGGCCTTGCCCTGACACTGTCCTTAAGTAAGGCCTTGACGCTATTCCTAACTAAGGGCCTAGCCCTAAACCTAGCCCCAGCCCCAGCCCCAGCTCCAGCCCCAGGCCCAGCCCTATCCCCAGCCCCAGCCCCAGCCCTAGCCCTAGCCCCAGCCAGAGCCCCAGCCCTAGCCCCAGCCACACACCCAACCCCAGCCACTGATGCTGATCCTACAGAGGCCCTTATGTTCCTCCTAGGCCTTGCCCTGACACTGTCCTTAACTCAGGCCTTGATACTACTAGTAACTCAGGCCGTGATACTATCCCTAACTAAGGCCCTGACAGTGTCCCTGTCTAAGGGACTGAATGTCCTCCTAACTCTGGCCCTGCCATTATACATAAAGAAGACTCTGACGCTCGTCCTAATCGACGGCCTGACACTGTCCCTCACTAAGGCCCTGACACTACTTCTAACTCAGAGCCACATTATACCTAACGAAGGCTCTGATGCTAACCCTAACTAAGACCCTGACAGTGAAACTAACTAAGGCATTGACACTATTCTTAACTAAGGGCCTAGCCCTAGTCCTAGCCCCAGGCCCAGCCCAAGCCCCAGCCCCAGCCCTAGCCCCAGCCGCAGCCCCAGCCCTAGCCCCGGCAGCAGCTGAAGTCCAAGCCCTAGCCCCAACCCCAGCCCCAGCCTCAGTCCCAGCCCTAGCCCCTGATGCTGCTCTTATAGAGGCCCTTATGATCCTCCTAGACCTTCCCTGGACAATGTGGTAACTAAGGCGTTGACACTATTTCTAACTAAGGCCCCAGGTCCAGCCCCAGCCGCAGCCCCAGCCCCTGATGCTGATCCTATAGAGGCTTTTATGCTCCTCCTAGGCCTTGCCCTGACACTGTCCTTAAGTAAGGCCTTGACCCTATTCCTAACTAAGGGCCTAGCCCTAAACCTAGCCCCAGCCGCAGCCCCAGCCCTAGACCCATTCCCAGTCCCATCCCAGCCCCAGCCCCAGACCCAGACCCAGACCCAGTCCTAGGCTTACCCTCAGCCCTAGCTCCAGCCCCAGCCCCAGCCCTAGCCCCAGCCCCAGCAACAGCCCTAGCCCTAGCCCCAGCCAGAGCCCCAGCCCCAACCCCAGCCCGATCCCCAGCCTCTGATGCTTATCCTACAAAGGCCTTTATGCTACTCCTAGGCCTTGCCCTGACACTGTCCTTAACTCAGGCCTTGACACTACTAGTAACTCAGGCCGTGATACTGTCCCTAACTAAGGCCCTGACAGTGTCCCTGTCTAAGGGACTGAATGTCCTCCTAACTCTGGCCCTGCCATTATACATAAGAAAAGCTCTGACGCTCGTCCTAACCGAGGCACCGACACTGTCCCTCACTAAGGCCCTGACACTACTTCTAACTCATGCCCTGACATTATACCTAACGTAGGCTCTGATGCTAACCCTAACTAAGGCCCTGACGGTGACCCTAACTAAGGCCTTCACACTATTCCTGACTAAAGGCGTTGCCCTAGCCCAGGCCATAGCCGCAGCCCGAACCCCAGCCCCAGCCCCCACCCCTGATCCTACAGAGGCCCTTATGGTCCTCCTAGGCCTTTCCCTGACACTGTCCTTAACTAAGGCCTTGACACTATTTATAACTAAGGCCCCAGCCCCAGCGCCGCCCAAGGCCCCGGCCCAGCCCACGCCCTAGCCCCAGGCCTAGCCCCAGCCCCAGCCCCAGCCCCAGCCCCAGCCCCAACCCCAACCCCAGCCCTATCCCCAGCCTCTGATGCTTATCCTACAAAGGCCCTTATGCTACTCCTAGGCCTTGCCCTGACACTGTCCTTAAATAAGGCCTTGCCACTACTACTAATTCAGGCCGTGGTACTGTCCCTAACTAAGGCCCTGACAGTGTCCTTAACTAAGGGTGTGACTCTCCTCCTAACTCTGGCCCTGCCATTATACATAAACAAGGCTCTGACACTCGTCCTAATCGAGGGCTTGACACTGTCCCTCACTAAGGCCCTGACACTACTTCTAACTCAGGCCCTGTCATTATACCTAACGTAGGCTCTGATGCTAACCCTAACTTAGGCCCTGACGGTGACCCTAACTAAGGCCTTCACACTATTCCTAACTAAGAGCGTAGCCCTAGCCCTAGCCCTAGGCGCAGCCCCAGCCCCAGCCCCAGCCCCCACCCCTGATCCTACAGAGGCCCTTATGGTCCTCCTAGGCCTTTCCCTGACACTGTCCTTAACTAAGGCCTTGACACTATTTCTAACTAAGGCCCCAGCCCCAGCGCAGCCCCAGCCCTAGCCACAGGCCTAGCCCCAGCCCCATCCCCAGCCCCAGCCCCAGCCCGAGCCCCAGCCTCTGATGCTTATCCTACAAAGGCCCTTATGCTACTCCTAGGCCTTGCCCTGACACTGTCCTTAAGTAAGGCCTTGACAATACTACTAAATCAGGCCGTGGTACTGTCCCTAACTAAGGCCCTGACAGTGTCCCTAACTAAGGGTCTGACTCTCCTCCTAACTCTGGCCCTGCCATTATACATAAAGAAGACTCTGACGCTCGTCCTAATCGAGGGCCTGACACTGTCCCTCACTAAGGCCCTGACACTACTTCTAACTCAGGCCCTGTCATTATACCTAACGTAGGCTCTGATGCTAACCCTAACTAAGGCCCTGACGGTGACCCTAACTAAGGCCTTCACAGTATTCCTAACTAAGGGCCGAGCCCTAGCCCTAGCCCTAGGCGCAGCCCCAGCCCCAGCCCTAGCCCAAGCCCAAGCCCCAGCCCCAGCCCCAGCCGCAGCCCCAGCCCTAGCCTCACCGTAGCCGCAGTCCCAGCCCTAGCCCCAACCCCAGCCCCAGCCCCAGCCCTCGCCCCTGATGCTGATTCTATAGAGGCCCTTATGAGTCTCCTAGGCGTTCCCTGACAATGTGGTAACTAAGGCCTTGACACTATTTCTAACTAAGGCCCCAGGTCCAGCCCCATCCGCAGCCCCAGCCCCTGATGCTGTTCCTATAGAGGCCTTTATGCCCCTCCTAGGCCTTGCCCTGACACTGTCCTTAAGTAAGGCCTTGACGCTATTCCTAACTAAGGGCCGAGCCCTAAACCTAGCCCCAGCCCCAGCCCCAGCTCCAGCCCCAGCCCCAGCCCTATCCCCAGCCCCAGCCCCAGCCCTAGCCCTAGCCCCAGCCAGAGCCCCAGCCCTAGCCCCAGCCACAGGCCCAACCCCAGCTACTGATGCTGATCCTACAGAGGCCCTTATGCTCCTCCTAGGCCTTGCCCTGACACTGTCCTTAACTCAGGCCTTGACACTACTAGTAACTCAGGCCGTGATACTATCCCTAACTAAGGCCCTGACAGTGTCCCTGTCTAAGGGACTGAATGTCCTCCTAACTCTGGCCCTGCCATTATACATAAAAAAAGCTCTGACGCTCGTCCTAACCGAGGCCCCGACACTGTCCCTCACTAAGGCCCTGACACTACTTCTAACTCAGGGCCACATTATACCTAACGAAGGCTCTGATGCTAACCCTAACTATGGCCCTGACAGTGACCTTAACTAAGGACTTGACACTATTCCTAACTAAGGGCCTAGCCCTAGCCGTAGCCCAAGCCCCAGCCCCAGCCCCAGCCCTAGCCCAAGCCCCAGCCCCAGCCGCAGCCCCAGCCCTAGCCTCACCGTAGCCGCAGTCCCAGCCCTAGCTCCAACCCCAGCCCCAGCCCCAGCCCTCGCCCCTGATGCTGATTCTATAGAGGCCCTTATGAGGCTCCTAGGCCTTCCCTGACAATGTGGTAACTAAGGCCTTGACACTATTTCTAACTAAGGCCCCAGGTCCAGCCCCAGCCGTAGCCCCAGCCCCTGATGCTGATCCTATAGAGACCTTTATGCCCCTCCTAGGCCTTGCCCTGACACTGTCCTTAAGTAAGGCCTTGACGCTATTCCTAACTAAGGGCCTAGCCCTAAACCTAGCCCCAGCCCTATGCCCAGCCCCAGCCACAGCCCTAGCCCTAGCCCCAGCCAGAGCCCCAGCCCTAGCCCCAGCCACAGGCCCAACCCCAGCCACTGATGCTGATCCTACAGAGGCCCTTATGCTCCTCCTAGGCCTTCTCTGACAATGTGGTAACTACGGCCTTGACACTATTTCTAACTAAGGCCCCAGGTCCAGCCCCATCCGCAGCCCCAGCCCCTGATGCTGATCCTATAGAGACCTTTATGATCCTCCTAGGCCTTCCCCTGACAATGTGGTAACTAAGGCCTTGACACTATTTCTAACTAAGGCCCCAGGTCCAGCCCCAGCCGTAGCCCCAGCCCCTGATGCTGATCCTATAGAGGCCTTTATGCTCCTCCAAGACCATGCCCTGACACTGTCCTTAAGTAAGGCCTTGACCCTATTCCTAACTAAGGGCCTAGCCCTAAACCTAGCCCCAGCCACAGCCCCACCGCTAGCCCCAGACCCACACCCAGCCCAACCTTACCCTCAGCCCTAGCTCCAGCCCCAGCCCCAGCCCTATCCCCAGCCCCAGCACCAGCCCTAGCCCTAGCCCCAGCCAGAGCCCCAGGCCTAGCCCCAGCCACAGGCCCAACTCCAGCCACTGATGCTGATCCTACAGAGGCCCTTATGCTCCTCCTAGGCCTTGCCCTGACACTGTCCTTAACTCAGGCCTTGACACTACTAGTAACTCAGGCCTTGATACTGTCCCTAACTAAGGCCCTGACAGTGTCCCTGTCTAAGGGACTGAATGTCCTCCTAACTCTGGCCCTGCCATTATACATAAAAAAAGCTCTGACGCTCGTCCTAACCGAGGCCCCGACACTATCCCTCACTAAGGCCCTGACACTACTTCTAACTCAGGCCCTATCATTATACCTAACGAAAGCTCTGATGCTAACCCTAACTAAGGGCCTGACAGTGACACTAACTAAGGCCTTGACACTATTCCTAACTAAGGGCCTAGCCCTAGCCCCAGCCCCGGCCCCAGTCCCAGCGCCAACCCCAGCCCGAGCTCCAGCCTCTAATGCTTATCCTACAAAGGCCCTTATGCTACTCCTAGGCCTTGCCCTGACACTGTCCTTAAATAAGGCCTTGCCACTACTACTAACTCAGTCCGTGGTACTGTCCTTAACTAAGGCCCAGACAGTGTCCCTAACTAAGGGTTTGACTCTCCTCCTAACTCTGGCCCTGCCATTATACATATAAAAGGCTCTGACACTCGTCCTAATCGAGGGCTTGACACTGTCCCTCACTAAGGCCCTGACACTACTTCTAACTCAGGCCCTGTCATTATACCTAACGTAGGCTCTGATGCTAACCCTAACTAAGACCCTGACGGTGACCCTAACTAAGGCCTTCACACTATTCCTATCTAAAGGCGTGGCCCTAGCCCTAGGTGCAGCCCCAGCCCCCACCCCTGATCCTACAGAGGCCCTTATGGTCCTCCTAGGCCTTTCCCTGACACTGTCCTGAACTAAGGCCTTGACACTATTTCTAACTAAGGCCCCAGCCCCAGCGCAGCCCCAGCCCCAGCCCCAGCCCCAGCCCCAGCCCCAGCCCCAGCCCCAACCCCAGCCCGAGCCGCAGCCTCTGATGCTTATCCTACAAAGGCCCTTATGGTACTCCTAGGCCTTGCCCTGATACTGTCCTTAAGTAAGGCCTTGCCACTACTACTAACTCAGGCCGTGGTACTGTCCCTAACTAAGGCCCTGACAGTGTCCCTAACTAAGGGTCTGACTCTCCTCCTAACTCTGGCCCTGCCATTATACTTAAAGAAGACTCTGACGCTCGTCCTAATCGAGGGCCTGACACTGTCCCTCACTAAGGCCCTGACACTACTTCTAACTCAGGGCCACATTATTCCTAACGAAGGCTCTGATGCTAACCCTAACTATGGCCCTGACAGTGACCTTAACTAAGGCCTTGACACTATTCCTAACTAAGGGCCTAGCCCTAGCCGTAGCCCAAGCCCGAGCCCCAGCCCTAGCCCTAGCCCAAGCCCCAGCCCCAGCCGCAGCCCCAGCCCTAGCCGCACCGTAGCCGCAGTCCCAGCCCTAGCCCCAACCCCAGCCCCAGCCCCAGCCCTCGCCCCTGATGCTGATTCTATAGAGGCCCTTATGAGTCTCCTAGGCCTTCCCTGACAATGTGGTAATTAAGGCCTTGACACTATTTCTTACTAAGGCCCCAGGTCCAGCCCCAGCCGCAGCCCCAGCTCCTGATGCTGATCCTATAGAGGCCTTTATGCTCCTCCTAGGCCTTGCCCTGACACTGTCCTTAAGTAAGGCCTTTATCCTATTCCTAACTAAGGGCCTAGCCCTAAACCTAGCCCCAGCCCCAGCCCCAGCCCTAGACCCAGCCCTAGACCCAGTCCCAGCCCCAGCCCCAGCCCCAGCCCAAGCCCCTGCCCTAGCCCTAGCCCCAGCCCCAGACCCAGCCCTTGCCTTAGCCTCAGACCCAGCTCCAGCCCCAGCCCCAGCCACAGCCCTAGCCCTAGCCCCAGCCACAGCCCCAGCCCTAGACCCAGCCCCATGCCCAACCCCAACCCCTGATGCTGATCCTACCGAGGCCCTTATGCTCCTCCTAGGCCTTGCCCTGACACTGTCCTTAACTCAGGCCTTGACACTACTACTAACTCAGGCCGTGATACTGTCCCTCACTAAAGCCCTGACAGTGTCCCTGTCTAAGTGACTGAATGTCCTCCTAACTCTGGCCCTGCCATTATACATAAAAAAAGCTCTGACGCTCGTCCTAACCGAACCCCTGAGACTGTCCCTCACTGAGGCCCTGACACTACTTCTAACTCAGGCCCTGTCATTATACCTAACGAAAGCTCTGATGCTAACCCTAACTAACGCCCTGACAATGAGACTAACTAAGGCCTTGACACTATTCTTAACTAAGGCCCCAGCCCTAGCCCGTCCCCTAGCCCCAGCTCCAGCCCTAGCCCAAGCCCCAGCCCCAGCCCTAGCCCCAGGCCCAGCCGCAGTCCCAGCCAGAGGCCCTACCCCAGCCCCATCCCCAGCCCCAGCCCCAGCCCTAGGCCCTGATGCTGATCCTATAGAGACCTTTATGATCCTCCTAGGCCTTCCCCTGACAATGTGGTAACTAAGGCCTTGACACTATTTCTAACTAAGTCCCCAGGTCCAGCCCCAGCCGCAGCCGCAGCCCCTGATGCTGATCCTGTAGAGGCCTTTATGCTCCTCCTAGGCCTTGCCCTGACACTGTCCTTAAGTAAGGCCTTGACCCTATTGCTAACTAAGGGCCTAGCCCTAAACCTAGCCCCAGCCCCAGCCCCAGCCCCAGCCCTAGCCCCAGACACAGCCCTAGCCTTAGCCTCAGCGCCAGCTCCAACCCCAGCCCCAGCCCTAGCCCCAGCCTTAGCCCTAGCCCCTGCCCCAGCCCTAGCCGTAGCCCCAGCCCCAGCCACAGCCCTAGACCCAGCCCCAGGCCCAACGCCAGCCCCTGATGCTGATCCTACAGAGGCCCTTATGCTCCTCCTAGGCCTTGCCCTGACACTGTCCTTAACTCAGGCCTTGACACTACTACTAACTCAGGCCGTGGTACTGTCCCTAACTAAGGCCCTGACAGTGTCCCTGTCTAAGGGACTGAATGTCCTCCTAACTCTGGCCCTGCCATTATACATAAAAAAAGCTCTGACGCTCGTCCTAACCGAAGCCCTGAGACTGTCCCTCACTAAGGCCCTGACACTACTTCTAACTCAGGACCTGTCATTATACCTAACGAATGCTCTGATGCTAACCCTAACTAAGGCCCTGACAGTGACCCTAACTAAGTCCTTGACACTATTCCCAACTAAGGGCCTAGCCCTAGCCCCAGCCCTAGCCCTAGCCCTAACCCCAGCCCCAGCCCTAGCCCCAGCCCCAGCCCAAGCCCTAGCCCCAGGCCCAGCCCTAGCCCTTGCCCCAGCCACAACCCCAGTCCTAGCCCCAGCCCCCGGCCCAACCCCAGCACCTGATGCTGATCGTACAGAGGCCCTTATGTTCCTCCAAGGCCTTACCCTGACACTGTCCTTAACTCAGACCTTGACACTAATACTAACTCAGGCCGTGATACTGTCCCTAACTAAGGCCCTGACAGTGTCTCTGTCTAAGGGCCTGAATCTTCTCCTAACTCTGGTTTTGCCATTATACATAAAAAAAGCTCTGACGCTCGTGCTAACCGAGGCCCCGACACTGTCCCTCACTAAGGCCCTGACACTATTTCTAACTCATGCCCTGACATTATACCTAACGTAGGCTCTGATGCTAATCCTACGTAAGGCCCTGACAGTGACCCTAACTAAGGCCTCCACACTATTTCTAACTAAGGGCGTAGCCCTAGCCCTAGCCCTAGCCGCAGCCGCATCCCCAGCCCCAGCCCCCACCCCTGATCGTACAGAGGCCCTTATGCTCCTCCTAGGCCTTTCCTTGACACTGTCCTTAACTAAGGCCTTGACACTATTTCTATCTAAGGCCCCAGCCCCAGCGCCAACCCCATCGCAGCCCCAGCCCCAGGCCCAGCCCCGGCCCTAGCTCCAGTCCCAGCCCCAGCCCTAGCCCCAGCCCCAGCCCCAACCCCAGCCCCAACCCCAGCCTCTGATGCTTATCCTACATAGGCCCTTATGCTACTCCTAGGCCTTGCCCTGACACTGTCCTTAACTCAGGCCTTGACAGAACTACTAACTCAGGCTGTGATACTGTCCCTAACTACGGCCCTAATAGTGTCCCTAACTAGGGGCCTGACTCTCCTCCTAATGTGGCCCTGCCATTATACATAAAAAAGGCTCTGACGCTCGTCCTAATCGAGGGCCTGACACTGTCCCTCACTAAGGCCCTGACACTACTTCTAACTCAGAGCCACATTATACCTAACGAAGGCTCTGATGCTAACCCTAACTAAGTCCCTGACAGTGAAACTAACTAAGGCATTGACACTATTCTTAACTAAGGGCCTAGCCTTAGTCCTAGCCCCAGGCCCAGCCCAAGCCCCAGCCCCAGCCCTAGCCCCAGCCGCAGCCCCAGCCCTAGCCCCGGCAGCAGCTGAAGTCCAAGCCCTAGCCCCAACCCCAGCCCCAGCCTCAGTCCCAGCCCTAGCCCCTGATGCTGATCTTATAGAGGCCCTTATGATCCTCCTAGACCTTCCCTGGACAATGTGGTAACTAAGGCGTTGACACTATTTCTAACTAAGGCCCCAGGTCCAGCCCCAGCCGCAGCCCCAGCCCCTGATGCTGATCCTATAGAGGCTTTTATGCTCCTCCTAGGCCTTGCCCTGACACTGTCCTTAAGTAAGGCCTTGACCCTATTCCTAACTAAGGGCCTAGCCTTAAACCTAGCCCCAGCCCCAGCCCCAGCCCTAGCCCCAGCCCCAGCCCCAGCCCTAGGCTTACCCTCAGCCCTAGCTCCAGCCCCAGCCCCAGCCCTAGCCCCAGCCCCAGCAACAGCCCTAGCCCTAGCCCCAGCCAGAGCCCCAGCCCCAACCCCAGCCCGATCCCCAGCCTCTGTTGCTTATCCTACAAAGGCCCTTATGCTACTCCTAGGCCTTGCCCTGACACTGTCCTTAACTCAGGCCTTGACACTACTAGTAACTCAGGCCGTGATACTGTCCCTAACTAAGGCCCTGACAGTGTCCCTGTCTAAGGGACTGAATGTCCTCCTAACACTGGCCCTGCCATTATACATAAAAAAAGCTCTGACGCTCGTCCTAACCGAGGCCCCGACACTGTCCCTCACTAAGGCCCTGACACTACTTCTAACTCATGCCCTGACATTATACCTAACGTAGGCTCTGATGCTAACCCTAACTAAGGCCCTGACGGTGACCCTAACTAAGGCCTTCACACTATTCCTGACTAAAGGCGTTGCCCTAGCCCAGGCCATAGCCGCAGCCCGAACCCCAGCCCCAGCCCCCACCCCTGATCCTACAGAGGCCCTTATGGTCCTCCTAGGCCTTTCCCTGACACTGTCCTTAACTAAGGCCTTGACACTATTTATAACTAAGGCCCCAGCCCCAGCGCCGCCCAAGGCCCCGGCCCAGCCCAAGCCCTAGCCCCAGGCCTAGCCCCAGCCCCAGCCCCAGCCCCAGCCCCAGCCCCAACCCCAACCCCAGCCCTATCCCCAGCCTCTGATGCTTATCCTACAAAGGCCCTTATGCTACTCCTAGGCCTTGCCCTGACACTGTCCTTAAATAAGGCCTTGCCACTACTACTAATTCAGGCCGTGGTACTGTCCCTAACTAAGGCCCTGACAGTGTCCTTAACTAAGGGTCTGACTCTCCTCCTAACTCTGGCCCTGCCATTATACATAAACAAGGCTCTGACACTCGTCCTAATCGAGGGCTTGACACTGTCCCTCACTAAGGCCCTGACACTACTTCTAACTCAGGCCCTGTCATTATACCTAACGTAGGCTCTGATGCTAACCCTAACTTAGGCCCTGACGGTGACCCTAACTAAGGCCTTCACACTATTCCTAACTAAGGGCGTAGCCCTAGCCCTAGCCCTAGGCGCAGCCCCAGCCCCAGCCCCAGCCCCCACCCCTGATCCTACAGAGGCCCTTATGGTCCTCCTAGGCCTTTCCCTGACACTGTCCTTAACTAAGGCCTTGACACTATTTCTAACTAAGGCCCCAGCCCCAGGGCAGCCCCAGCCCTAGCCCCAGGCCTAGCCCCAGCCCCATCCCCAGCCCCAGCCCCAGCCCGAGCCCCAGCCTCTGATGCTTATCCTACAAAGGCCCTTATGCTACTCCTAGGCCTTGCCCTGACACTGTCCTTAAGTAAGGCCTTGACAATACTACTAAATCAGGCCGTGGTACTGTCCCTAACTAAGGCCCTGACAGTGTCCCTAACTAAGGGTCTGACTCTCCTCCTAACTCTGGCCCTGCCATTATACATAAAGAAGACTCTGACGCTCGTCCTAATCGAGGGCCTGACACTGTCCCTCACTAAGGCCCTGACACTACTTCTAACTCAGGGCCACATTATACCTAACGAAGGCTCTGATGGTAACCCTAACTATGGCCCTGACAGTGACCTTAACTAAGGCCTTGACACTATTCCTAACTAACGGCCGAGCCCTAGCCCTAGCCCAAGCCCCAGCCCCAGCCCCAGCCCTAGCCCAAGCCCAAGCCCCAGCCCCAGCCGCAGCCCCAGCCCTAGCCTCACCGTAGCCGCAGTCCCAGCCCTAGCCCCAACCCCAGCCCCAGCCCCAGCCCTCGCCCCTGATGCTGATTCTATAGAGGCCCTTATGAGTCTCCTAGGCGTTCCCTGACAATGTGGTAACTAAGGCCTTGACACTATTTCTAACTAAGGCCCCAGGTCCAGCCCCATCCGCAGCCCCAGCCCCTGATGCTGTTCCTATAGAGGCCTTTATGCCCCTCCTAGGCCTTGCCCTGACACTGTCCTTAAGTAAGGCCTTGACGCTATTCCTAACTAAGGGCCTAGACCTAAACCTAGCCCCAGCCCCAGCCCCAGCTCCAGCCCGAGCCCCAGCCCTAGCCCCAGCCCCAGCCCCAGCCTTAGCCCTAGCCCCAGCCAGAGCCCCAGCCCTAGCCCCAGCCACAGGCCCAACCCCAGCTACTGATGCTGATCCTACAGAGGCCCTTATGCTCCTCCTAGGCCTTGCCCTGACACTGTCCTTAACTCAGGTCTTGACGCTACTAGTAACTCAGGCCGTGATACTATCCCTAACTAACGCCCTGACAGTGTCCCTGTCTAAGGGACTGAATGTCCTCCTAACTCTGGCCCTGCCATTATACATAAAAAAAGCTCTGACGCTCGTCCTAACCGAGGCCCCGACACTGTCCCTCACTAAGGCCCTGACACTACTTCTAACTCAGGCCCTGTCATAATACCTAACGAAAGCTCTGATGCTAACCGTAACTACGGCCCTGACAGTGACACTAACTAAGGCCTTGACACTATTCCTAACTAAGGGCCTACCCTAGCCCCAGCCCCAGCCCCAGTCCCAGCCCCAACCCCAGCCCGAGCCCCAGCCTCTGATGCTTATCCTACAAAGGCCCTTATGCTACTCCAAGGCCTTGCCCTGACACTGTCCTTAAGTAAGGCCTTGACCCTATTCCTAACTAAGGGCCTAGCCCTAAACCTAGCCCCAGCCCCAGCCCGAGACCCAGACCCAGACCCAGCCCTAGCCCCAGACCCACACCCAGCCCTAGCCTTACCCTCAGCCCTAGCTCCAGCCCCAGCACCAGCCCTATCCCTAGCCCCAGCCCCAGCCCTAGCCCTAGCCCCAGTGAGAGCCCCAGGCCTAGCCCCAGCCACAGGCCCAACCCCAGCCACTGATGCTGATCCTACAGAGGCCCTTATGCTCCTCCTAGTTCTTGCCCTGACACTGTCCATAACTCAGGCCTTGACACTACTAGTAACTCCGGCCGTGATACTGTCCCTAACTAAGGCCCTGACAGTGTCCCTGTCTAAGGGACTGAATGTCCTCCTAACTCTGGCCCTGCCATTATACATAAAAAAAGCTCTGACGCTCGTCCTAACCGAGGCCCCGACACTGTCCCTCACTAAGGCCCTGACACTACTTCTAACTCAGGCCCTGTCATTATACCTAACGTAGGCTCTGATGCTAACCCTAACTAAGGCCCTGACGGTAACCCTAACTAAGGCCTTCACACTATTCCTAACTAAGGGCGTAGCCCTAGCCCTAGCCCTAGCCGCAGCCCCAGCCCCAGCCCCCATCCCCACCCCTGAGCCTACAGAGGCCCTTATGGTCCTCCTAGGCCTTTCCCTGACACTGTCCTTAACTAAGGCCGTGACACTATTTCTAACTAAGCCCCCAGCCCCAGCGCAGCCCCTGCCCTAGCTCCAGGCCTAGCGCCAGCCCCAGCCCCAGCCCCCACCCCCACCCCCACCCCTACCCCTGATCCTACAGAGGCCCTTATGGTCCTCCTAGGCCTTTCCCTGACACTGTCCTTAACTAAGGCCTTGACACTATTTCTAACTAAGGCCCCAGCCCCAGCGCAGCCCCAGCCCTAGCCCCAGGCCTAGCCCCAGCCCCAGCCCCAGCCCCAGCCCCAGCCCCAGCCCGAGCCCCAGCCTCTGATGCTTATCCTACAAAGGCCCTTATGCTACTCCTAGGCCTTGCCATGACACTGTCCTTAAGTAAGGCCTTGACACTACTAGTAACTCAGGCCATGATACTGTCCGTAACTAAGGCCCTGACAGTGTCCCTGTCTAAGGAACTGAACGTCCTCCTAAATCTGGCCCTGCCGTTATACATAAAAAAAGCTCTGGGCTTCCCTGGTGGCGCAGTGGTTGAGAGTCCGCCTGCCGATGCAGGGGACACGGGTTCGTGCCCCGGTCTGGGAAGATCCCACGTGCCGCAGAGCGGCTGGGCCCGTGAGCCATGGCTGCTGAGCCTGCGCATCCGGAGCCTGTGCTCTGCAAGGGGAGAGGCCACAACAGTGAGAGGCCCGCCTACCGCAAAAAAAAAAAAAAAAAAAAAAAAAAAAAAAAAAAAAAAAAGCTCTGACGCTCGTCCTAACCGAGGCCCCGACACTGTCCCTCACTAAGGCCCTGACACTACTTCTAACTCAGGCCCTGTCATAATACCTAACGAAAGCTCTGATGCTAACCCTAACTTAGGCCCTGACGGTGACCCTAACTAAGGCCTTCACACTATTCTTAACTAAGGGCGTAGCCCTAGCCCTAGCCCTAGCCGCAGCCCCAGCCCCAGCCCCAGCCCCCACCCCTGATCCTACAGAGGCCCTTATGATCCTCCTAGGCCTTTCCCTGACACTGTCCTTAACTAAGGCCTTGACACTATTTCTAACTAAGGCCCCAGCCCCAGCGCAGCCCCAGCCCTAGCCCCAGGCCTAGCCCCAGCCCCATCCCCAGCCCCAGCCCCCGCCCCAGTCCCAGCCCCAACCCCAGCCCGAGCCCCAGCCTCTGATGCTTATCCTACAAAGGCCCTTATGCTACTCCTAGACCTTGCCCTGACACTGTCCTTAAGTAAGGCCTTGACAATACTACTAACTCAGGCCGTGGTACTGTCCCTAACTAAGGCCCTGACAGTGTCCCTAACTAAGGGTCTGACTCTCCTCCTAACTCTGGCCCTGCCATTATACATAAAGAAGACTCTGACGCTCGTCCTAATCGAGGGCCTGACACTGTCCCTCACTAAGGCCCTGACACTACTTCTAACTCAGGGCCACATTATACCTAACGAAGGCTCTGATGCTAACCCTAACTATGGCCCTGACAGTGACCTTAACTAAGGCCTTGACACTATTCCTAACTAAGGGCCGAGCCCTAAACCTAACCCCAGCCCCAGCCCCAGCCCGAGCCCCAGACCCACACCCAGCCCTAGCCTTACCCTCAGCCCTAGCTCCAGCCCCAGCCCCAGCCCTGTTCCAAGCCCCAGCCCCAGCCCTAGCCCTAGCCCCAGCCAGAGCCCCAGCCCTAGCCCCAGCCACAGGCCCAACCCCAGCCACTGATGCTGATCCTACAGAGGCCCTTATGCTCCTCCTTGGCCTTGCCCTGACACTGTCCTTAACTCAGTCCGTGACACTACTAGTAACTCAGGCCGTGATACTGTCCCTAACTAAGGCCCTGACAGTGTCCCTGTCTAAGGGACTGAATGTCCTCCTAACTCTGGCCCTGCCATTATACATAAAAAAAGCTCTGACGCTCGTCCTAACCGAGGCCCCGACACTGTCCCTCACTAAGGCCCTGACACTACTTCTAACTCAGGCCCTGTCATAATACCTAACGAAAGCTCTGATGCTAACCGTAACTAAGGCCCTGACAGTGACACTAACTAAGGCCTTGACACTATTCCTAACTAAGGGCCTAGCCCTAAACCTAGCCCCAGCCCCAGCCCCAGCTACAGCCCCAGGCCCAGCCCTATCCCCAGCCCCAGCCCCAGCCCTAGCCCTAGCCCCAGCCAGAGCCCCAGCCCTAGCCCCAGCCACACACCCAACCCCAGCCACTGATGCTGATCCTACAGAGGCCCTTATGTTCCTCCTAGGCCTTGCCCTGACACTGTCCTTAACTCAGGCCTTGATACTACTAGTAACTCAGGCCGTGATACTATCCCTAACTAAGGCCCTGACAGTGTCCCTGTCTAAGGGACTGAATGTCCTCCTAACTCTGGCCCTGCCATTATACATAAAGAAGACTCTGACGCTCGTCCTAATCGACGGCCTGACACTGTCCCTCACTAAGGCCCTGACACTACTTCTAACTCAGAGCCACATTATACCTAACGAAGGCTCTGATGCTAACCCTAACTAAGACCCTGACAGTGAAACTAACTAAGGCATTGACACTATTCTTAACTAAGGGCCTAGCCCTAGTCCTAGCCCCAGGCCCAGCCCAAGCCCCAGCCCCAGCCCTAGCCCCAGCCGCAGCCCCAGCCCTAGCCCCGGCAGCAGCTGAAGTCCAAGCCCTAGCCCCAACCCCAGCCCCAGCCTCAGTCCCAGCCCTAGCCCCTGATGCTGCTCTTATAGAGGCCCTTATGATCCTCCTAGACCTTCCCTGGACAATGTGGTAACTAAGGCGTTGACACTATTTCTAACTAAGGCCCCAGGTCCAGCCCCAGCCGCAGCCCCAGCCCCTGATGCTGATCCTATAGAGGCTTTTATGCTCCTCCTAGGCCTTGCCCTGACACTGTCCTTAAGTAAGGCCTTGACCCTATTCCTAACTAAGGGCCTAGCCCTAAACCTAGCCCCAGCCGCAGCCCCAGCCCTAGACCCATTCCCAGTCCCATCCCAGCCCCAGCCCCAGACCCAGACCCAGACCCAGTCCTAGGCTTACCCTCAGCCCTAGCTCCAGCCCCAGCCCCAGCCCTAGCCCCAGCCCCAGCAACAGCCCTAGCCCTAGCCCCAGCCAGAGCCCCAGCCCCAACCCCAGCCCGATCCCCAGCCTCTGATGCTTATCCTACAAAGGCCTTTATGCTACTCCTAGGCCTTGCCCTGACACTGTCCTTAACTCAGGCCTTGACACTACTAGTAACTCAGGCCGTGATACTGTCCCTAACTAAGGCCCTGACAGTGTCCCTGTCTAAGGGACTGAATGTCCTCCTAACTCTGGCCCTGCCATTATACATAAGAAAAGCTCTGACGCTCGTCCTAACCGAGGCACCGACACTGTCCCTCACTAAGGCCCTGACACTACTTCTAACTCATGCCCTGACATTATACCTAACGTAGGCTCTGATGCTAACCCTAACTAAGGCCCTGACGGTGACCCTAACTAAGGCCTTCACACTATTCCTGACTAAAGGCGTTGCCCTAGCCCAGGCCATAGCCGCAGCCCGAACCCCAGCCCCAGCCCCCACCCCTGATCCTACAGAGGCCCTTATGGTCCTCCTAGGCCTTTCCCTGACACTGTCCTTAACTAAGGCCTTGACACTATTTATAACTAAGGCCCCAGCCCCAGCGCCGCCCAAGGCCCCGGCCCAGCCCACGCCCTAGTCCCAGGCCTAGCCCCAGCCCCAGCCCCAGCCCCAGCCCCAGCCCCAACCCCAACCCCAGCCCTATCCCCAGCCTCTGATGCTTATCCTACAAAGGCCCTTATGCTACTCCTAGGCCTTGCCCTGACACTGTCCTTAAATAAGGCCTTGCCACTACTACTAATTCAGGCCGTGGTACTGTCCCTAACTAAGGCCCTGACAGTGTCCTTAACTAAGGGTGTGACTCTCCTCCTAACTCTGGCCCTGCCATTATACATAAACAAGGCTCTGACACTCGTCCTAATCGAGGGCTTGACACTGTCCCTCACTAAGGCCCTGACACTACTTCTAACTCAGGCCCTGTCATTATACCTAACGTAGGCTCTGATGCTAACCCTAACTTAGGCCCTGACGGTGACCCTAACTAAGGCCTTCACACTATTCCTAACTAAGAGCGTAGCCCTAGCCCTAGCCCTAGGCGCAGCCCCAGCCCCAGCCCCAGCCCCCACCCCTGATCCTACAGAGGCCCTTATGGTCCTCCTAGGCCTTTCCCTGACACTGTCCTTAACTAAGGCCTTGACACTATTTCTAACTAAGGCCCCAGCCCCAGGGCAGCCCCAGCCCTAGCCACAGGCCTAGCCCCAGCCCCATCCCCAGCCCCAGCCCCAGCCCGAGCCCCAGCCTCTGATGCTTATCCTACAAAGGCCCTTATGCTACTCCTAGGCCTTGCCCTGACACTGTCCTTAAGTAAGGCCTTGACAATACTACTAAATCAGGCCGTGGTACTGTCCCTAACTAAGGCCCTGACAGTGTCCCTAACTAAGGGTCTGACTCTCCTCCTAACTCTGGCCCTGCCATTATACATAAAGAAGACTCTGACGCTCGTCCTAATCGAGGGCCTGACACTGTCCCTCACTAAGGCCCTGACACTACTTCTAACTCAGGCCCTGTCATTATACCTAACGTAGGCTCTGATGCTAACCCTAACTAAGGCCCTGACGGTGACCCTAACTAAGGCCTTCACAGTATTCCTAACTAAGGGCCGAGCCCTAGCCCTAGCCCTAGGCGCAGCCCCAGCCCCAGCCCTAGCCCAAGCCCAAGCCCCAGCCCCAGCCCCAGCCGCAGCCCCAGCCCTAGCCTCACCGTAGCCGCAGTCCCAGCCCTAGCCCCAACCCCAGCCCCAGCCCCAGCCCTCGCCCCTGATGCTGATTCTATAGAGGCCCTTATGAGTCTCCTAGGCGTTCCCTGACAATGTGGTAACTAAGGCCTTGACACTATTTCTAACTAAGGCCCCAGGTCCAGCCCCATCCGCAGCCCCAGCCCCTGATGCTGTTCCTATAGAGGCCTTTATGCCCCTCCTAGGCCTTGCCCTGACACTGTCCTTAAGTAAGGCCTTGACGCTATTCCTAACTAAGGGCCGAGCCCTAAACCTAGCCCCAGCCCCAGCCCCAGCTCCAGCCCCAGCCCCAGCCCTATCCCCAGCCCCAGCCCCAGCCCTAGCCCTAGCCCCAGCCAGAGCCCCAGCCCTAGCCCCAGCCACAGGCCCAACCCCAGCTACTGATGCTGATCCTACAGAGGCCCTTATGCTCCTCCTAGGCCTTGCCCTGACACTGTCCTTAACTCAGGCCTTGACACTACTAGTAACTCAGGCCGTGATACTATCCCTAACTAAGGCCCTGACAGTGTCCCTGTCTAAGGGACTGAATGTCCTCCTAACTCTGGCCCTGCCATTATACATAAAAAAAGCTCTGACGCTCGTCCTAACCGAGGCCCCGACACTGTCCCTCACTAAGGCCCTGACACTACTTCTAACTCAGGGCCACATTATACCTAACGAAGGCTCTGATGCTAACCCTAACTATGGCCCTGACAGTGACCTTAACTAAGGACTTGACACTATTCCTAACTAAGGGCCTAGCCCTAGCCGTAGCCCAAGCCCCAGCCCCAGCCCCAGCCCTAGCCCAAGCCCCAGCCCCAGCCGCAGCCCCAGCCCTAGCCTCACCGTAGCCGCAGTCCCAGCCCTAGCTCCAACCCCAGCCCCAGCCCCAGCCCTCGCCCCTGATGCTGATTCTATAGAGGCCCTTATGAGGCTCCTAGGCCTTCCCTGACAATGTGGTAACTAAGGCCTTGACACTATTTCTAACTAAGGCCCCAGGTCCAGCCCCAGCCGTAGCCCCAGCCCCTGATGCTGATCCTATAGAGACCTTTATGCCCCTCCTAGGCCTTGCCCTGACACTGTCCTTAAGTAAGGCCTTGACGCTATTCCTAACTAAGGGCCTAGCCCTAAACCTAGCCCCAGCCCTATGCCCAGCCCCAGCCACAGCCCTAGCCCTAGCCCCAGCCAGAGCCCCAGCCCTAGCCCCAGCCACAGGCCCAACCCCAGCCACTGATGCTGATCCTACAGAGGCCCTTATGCTCCTCCTAGGCCTTCTCTGACAATGTGGTAACTACGGCCTTGACACTATTTCTAACTAAGGCCCCAGGTCCAGCCCCATCCGCAGCCCCAGCCCCTGATGCTGATCCTATAGAGACCTTTATGATCCTCCTAGGCCTTCCCCTGACAATGTGGTAACTAAGGCCTTGACAGTATTTCTAACTAAGGCCCCAGGTCCAGCCCCAGCCGTAGCCCCAGCCCCTGATGCTGATCCTATAGAGGCCTTTATGCTCCTCCAAGACCATGCCCTGACACTGTCCTTAAGTAAGGCCTTGACCCTATTCCTAACTAAGGGCCTAGCCCTAAACCTAGCCCCAGCCACAGCCCCACCGCTAGCCCCAGACCCACACCCAGCCCAACCTTACCCTCAGCCCTAGCTCCAGCCCCAGCCCCAGCCCTATCCCCAGCCCCAGCACCAGCCCTAGCCCTAGCCCCAGCCAGAGCCCCAGGCCTAGCCCCAGCCACAGGCCCAACTCCAGCCACTGATGCTGATCCTACAGAGGCCCTTATGCTCCTCCTAGGCCTTGCCCTGACACTGTCCTTAACTCAGGCCTTGACACTACTAGTAACTCAGGCCTTGATACTGTCCCTAACTAAGGCCCTGACAGTGTCCCTGTCTAAGGGACTGAATGTCCTCCTAACTCTGGCCCTGCCATTATACATAAAAAAAGCTCTGACGCTCGTCCTAACCGAGGCCCCGACACTATCCCTCACTAAGGCCCTGACACTACTTCTAACTCAGGCCCTATCATTATACCTAACGAAAGCTCTGATGCTAACCCTAACTAAGGGCCTGACAGTGACACTAACTAAGGCCTTGACACTATTCCTAACTAAGGGCCTAGCCCTAGCCCCAGCCCCGGCCCCAGTCCCAGCGCCAACCCCAGCCCGAGCTCCAGCCTCTAATGCTTATCCTACAAAGGCCCTTATGCTACTCCTAGGCCTTGCCCTGACACTGTCCTTAAATAAGGCCTTGCCACTACTACTAACTCAGGCCGTGGTACTGTCCTTAACTAAGGCCCAGACAGTGTCCCTAACTAAGGGTTTGACTCTCCTCCTAACTCTGGCCCTGCCATTATACATATAAAAGGCTCTGACACTCGTCCTAATCGAGGGCTTGACACTGTCCCTCACTAAGGCCCTGACACTACTTCTAACTCAGGCCCTGTCATTATACCTAACGTAGGCTCTGATGCTAACCCTAACTAAGACCCTGACGGTGACCCTAACTAAGGCCTTCACACTATTCCTATCTAAAGGCGTGGCCCTAGCCCTAGGTGCAGCCCCAGCCCCCACCCCTGATCCTACAGAGGCCCTTATGGTCCTCCTAGGCCTTTCCCTGACACTGTCCTGAACTAAGGCCTTGACACTATTTCTAACTAAGGCCCCAGCCCCAGCGCAGCCCCAGCCCCAGCCCCAGCCCCAGCCCCAGCCCCAGCCGCAGCCCCAACCCCAGCCCGAGCCGCAGCCTCTGATGCTTATCCTACAAAGGCCCTTATGGTACTCCTAGGCCTTGCCCTGATACTGTCCTTAAGTAAGGCCTTGCCACTACTACTAACTCAGGCCGTGGTACTGTCCCTAACTAAGGCCCTGACAGTGTCCCTAACTAAGGGTCTGACTCTCCTCCTAACTCTGGCCCTGCCATTATACTTAAAGAAGACTCTGACGCTCGTCCTAATCGAGGGCCTGACACTGTCCCTCACTAAGGCCCTGACACTACTTCTAACTCAGGGCCACATTATTCCTAACGAAGGCTCTGATGCTAACCCTAACTATGGCCCTGACAGTGACCTTAACTAAGGCCTTGACACTATTCCTAACTAAGGGCCTAGCCCTAGCCGTAGCCCAAGCCCGAGCCCCAGCCCTAGCCCTAGCCCAAGCCCCAGCCCCAGCCGCAGCCCCAGCCCTAGCCTCACCGTAGCCGCAGTCCCAGCCCTAGCCCCAACCCCAGCCCCAGCCCCAGCCCTCGCCCCTGATGCTGATTCTATAGAGGCCCTTATGAGTCTCCTAGGCCTTCCCTGACAATGTGGTAATTAAGGCCTTGACACTATTTCTTACTAAGGCCCCAGGTCCAGCCCCAGCCGCAGCCCCAGCTCCTGATGCTGATCCTATAGAGGCCTTTATGCTCCTCCTAGGCCTTGCCCTGACACTGTCCTTAAGTAAGGCCTTTATCCTATTCCTAACTAAGGGCCTAGCCCTAAACCTAGCCCCAGCCCCAGCCCCAGCCCTAGACCCAGCCCTAGACCCAGTCCCAGCCCCAGCCCCAGCCCCAGCCCAAGCCCCTGCCCTAGCCCTAGCCCCAGCCCCAGACCCAGCCCTTGCCTTAGCCTCAGACCCAGCTCCAGCCCCAGCCCCAGCCACAGCCCTAGCCCTAGCCCCAGCCACAGCCCCAGCCCTAGACCCAGCCCCATGCCCAACCCCAACCCCTGATGCTGATCCTACCGAGGCCCTTATGCTCCTCCTAGGCCTTGCCCTGACACTGTCCTTAACTCAGGCCTTGACACTACTACTAACTCAGGCCGTGATACTGTCCCTCACTAAAGCCCTGACAGTGTCCCTGTCTAAGTGACTGAATGTCCTCCTAACTCTGGCCCTGCCATTATACATAAAAAAAGCTCTGACGCTCGTCCTAACCGAACCCCTGAGACTGTCCCTCACTGAGGCCCTGACACTACTTCTAACTCAGGCCCTGTCATTATACCTAACGAAAGCTCTGATGCTAACCCTAACTAACGCCCTGACAATGAGACTAACTAAGGCCTTGACACTATTCTTAACTAAGGCCCCAGCCCTAGCCCGTCCCCTAGCCCCAGCTCCAGCCCTAGCCCAAGCCCCAGCCCCAGCCCTAGCCCCAGGCCCAGCCGCAGTCCCAGCCAGAGGCCCTACCCCAGCCCCATCCCCAGCCCCAGCCCCAGCCCTAGGCCCTGATGCTGATCCTATAGAGACCTTTATGATCCTCCTAGGCCTTCCCCTGACAATGTGGTAACTAAGGCCTTGACACTATTTCTAACTAAGTCCCCAGGTCCAGCCCCAGCCGCAGCCGCAGCCCCTGATGCTGATCCTGTAGAGGCCTTTATGCTCCTCCTAGGCCTTGCCCTGACACTGTCCTTAAGTAAGGCCTTGACCCTATTGCTAACTAAGGGCCTAGCCCTAAACCTAGCCCCAGCCCCAGCCCCAGCCCTAGCCCTAGCCCCAGTCCCAGCCCCAGCCCCAGCCCCAGCCCTAGCCCCAGACACAGCCCTAGCCTTAGCCTCAGCGCCAGCTCCAACCCCAGCCCCAGCCCTAGCCCCAGCCTTAGCCCTAGCCCCTGCCCCAGCCCTAGCCGTAGCCCCAGCCCCAGCCACAGCCCTAGACCCAGCCCCAGGCCCAACGCCAGCCCCTGATGCTGATCCTACCGAGGCCCTTATGCTCCTCCTAGGCCTTGCCCTGACACTGTCCTTAACTCAGGCCTTGACACTACTACTAACTCAGGCCGTGGTACTGTCCCTAACTAAGGCCCTGACAGTGTCCCTGTCTAAGGGACTGAATGTCCTCCTAACTCTGGCCCTGCCATTATACATAAAAAAAGCTCTGACGCTCGTCCTAACCGAAGCCCTGAGACTGTCCCTCACTAAGGCCCTGACACTACTTCTAACTCAGGACCTGTCATTATACCTAACGAATGCTCTGATGCTAACCCTAACTAAGGCCCTGACAGTGACCCTAACTAAGTCCTTGACACTATTCCCAACTAAGGGCCTAGCCCTAGCCCCAGCCCTAGCCCTAGCCCTAACCCCAGCCCCAGCCCTAGCCCCAGCCCCAGCCCAAGCCCTAGCCCCAGGCCCAGCCCTAGCCCTTGCCCCAGCCACAACCCCAGTCCTAGCCCCAGCCCCCGGCCCAACCCCAGCACCTGATGCTGATCGTACAGAGGCCCTTATGTTCCTCCAAGGCCTTACCCTGACACTGTCCTTAACTCAGACCTTGACACTAATACTAACTCAGGCCGTGATACTGTCCCTAACTAAGGCCCTGACAGTGTCTCTGTCTAAGGGCCTGAATCTTCTCCTAACTCTGGTTTTGCCATTATACATAAAAAAAGCTCTGACGCTCGTGCTAACCGAGGCCCCGACACTGTCCCTCACTAAGGCCCTGACACTATTTCTAACTCATGCCCTGACATTATACCTAACGTAGGCTCTGATGCTAATCCTACGTAAGGCCCTGACAGTGACCCTAACTAAGGCCTCCACACTATTTCTAACTAAGGGCGTAGCCCTAGCCCTAGCCCTAGCCGCAGCCGCATCCCCAGCCCCAGCCCCCACCCCTGATCGTACAGAGGCCCTTATGCTCCTCCTAGGCCTTTCCTTGACACTGTCCTTAACTAAGGCCTTGACACTATTTCTATCTAAGGCCCCAGCCCCAGCGCCAACCCCATCGCAGCCCCAGCCCCAGACCCAGCCCCGGCCCTAGCTCCAGTCCCAGCCCCAGCCCTAGCCCCAGCCCCAGCCCCAACCCCAGCCCCAACCCCAGCCTCTGATGCTTATCCTACATAGGCCCTTATGCTACTCCTAGGCCTTGCCCTGACACTGTCCTTAACTCAGGCCTTGACAGAACTACTAACTCAGGCTGTGATACTGTCCCTAACTACGGCCCTAATAGTGTCCCTAACTAGGGGCCTGACTCTCCTCCTAATGTGGCCCTGCCATTATACATAAAAAAGGCTCTGACGCTCGTCCTAATCGAGGGCCTGACACTGTCCCTCACTAAGGCCCTGACACTACTTCTAACTCAGAGCCACATTATACCTAACGAAGGCTCTGATGCTAACCCTAACTAAGTCCCTGACAGTGAAACTAACTAAGGCATTGACACTATTCTTAACTAAGGGCCTAGCCTTAGTCCTAGCCCCAGGCCCAGCCCAAGCCCCAGCCCCAGCCCTAGCCCCAGCCGCAGCCCCAGCCCTAGCCCCGGCAGCAGCTGAAGTCCAAGCCCTAGCCCCAACCCCAGCCCCAGCCTCAGTCCCAGCCCTAGCCCCTGATGCTGATCTTATAGAGGCCCTTATGATCCTCCTAGACCTTCCCTGGACAATGTGGTAACTAAGGCGTTGACACTATTTCTAACTAAGGCCCCAGGTCCAGCCCCAGCCGCAGCCCCAGCCCCTGATGCTGATCCTATAGAGGCTTTTATGCTCCTCCTAGGCCTTGCCCTGACACTGTCCTTAAGTAAGGCCTTGACCCTATTCCTAACTAAGGGCCTAGCCTTAAACCTAGCCCCAGCCCCAGCCCCAGCCCTAGCCCCAGCCCCAGCCCCAGCCCTAGGCTTACCCTCAGCCCTAGCTCCAGCCCCAGCCCCAGCCCTAGCCCCAGCCCCAGCAACAGCCCTAGCCCTAGCCCCAGCCAGAGCCCCAGCCCCAACCCCAGCCCGATCCCCAGCCTCTGTTGCTTATCCTACAAAGGCCCTTATGCTACTCCTAGGCCTTGCCCTGACACTGTCCTTAACTCAGGCCTTGACACTACTAGTAACTCAGGCCGTGATACTGTCCCTAACTAAGGCCCTGACAGTGTCCCTGTCTAAGGGACTGAATGTCCTCCTAACACTGGCCCTGCCATTATACATAAAAAAAGCTCTGACGCTCGTCCTAACCGAGGCCCCGACACTGTCCCTCACTAAGGCCCTGACACTACTTCTAACTCATGCCCTGACATTATACCTAACGTAGGCTCTGATGCTAACCCTAACTAAGGCCCTGACGGTGACCCTAACTAAGGCCTTCACACTATTCCTGACTAAAGGCGTTGCCCTAGCCCAGGCCATAGCCGCAGCCCGAACCCCAGCCCCAGCCCCCACCCCTGATCCTACAGAGGCCCTTATGGTCCTCCTAGGCCTTTCCCTGACACTGTCCTTAACTAAGGCCTTGACACTATTTATAACTAAGGCCCCAGCCCCAGCGCCGCCCAAGGCCCCGGCCCAGCCCAAGCCCTAGCCCCAGGCCTAGCCCCAGCCCCAGCCCCAGCCCCAGCCCCAGCCCCAGCCCCAACCCCAGCCCTATCCCCAGCCTCTGATGCTTATCCTACAAAGGCCCTTATGCTACTCCTAGGCCTTGCCCTGACACTGTCCTTAAATAAGGCCTTGCCACTACTACTAATTCAGGCCGTGGTACTGTCCCTAACTAAGGCCCTGACAGTGTCCTTAACTAAGGGTCTGACTCTCCTCCTAACTCTGGCCCTGCCATTATACATAAACAAGGCTCTGACACTCGTCCTAATCGAGGGCTTGACACTGTCCCTCACTAAGGCCCTGACACTACTTCTAACTCAGGCCCTGTCATTATACCTAACGTAGGCTCTGATGCTAACCCTAACTTAGGCCCTGACGGTGACCCTAACTAAGGCCTTCACACTATTCCTAACTAAGAGCGTAGCCCTAGCCCTAGCCCTAGGCGCAGCCCCAGCCCCAGCCCCAGCCCCCACCCCTGATCCTACAGAGGCCCTTATGGTCCTCCTAGGCCTTTCCCTGACACTGTCCTTAACTAAGGCCTTGACACTATTTCTAACTAAGGCCCCAGCCCCAGGGCAGCCCCAGCCCTAGCCCCAGGCCTAGCCCCAGCCCCATCCCCAGCCCCAGCCCGAGCCCGAGCCCCAGCCTCTGATGCTTATCCTACAAAGGCCCTTATGCTACTCCTAGGCCTTGCCCTGACACTGTCCTTAAGTAAGGCCTTGACAATACTACTAAATCAGGCCGTGGTACTGTCCCTAACTAAGGCCCTGACAGTGTCCCTAACTAAGGGTCTGACTCTCCTCCTAACTCTGGCCCTGCCATTATACATAAAGAAGACTCTGACGCTCGTCCTAATCGAGGGCCTGACACTGTCCCTCACTAAGGCCCTGACACTACTTCTAACTCAGGGCCACATTATACCTAACGAAGGCTCTGATGCTAACCCTAACTATGGCCCTGACAGTGACCTTAACTAAGGCCTTGACACTATTCCTAACTAAGGGCCGAGCCCTAGCCCTAGCCCAAGCCCCAGCCCCAGCCCCAGCCCTAGCCCAAGCCCAAGCCCCAGCCCCAGCCGCAGCCCCAGCCCTAGCCTCACCGTAGCCGCAGTCCCAGCCCTAGCCCCAACCCCAGCCCCAGCCCCAGCCCTCGCCCCTGATGCTGATTCTATAGAGGCCCTTATGAGTCTCCTAGGCGTTCCCTGACAATGTGGTAACTAAGGCCTTGACACTATTTCTAACTAAGGCCCCAGGTCCAGCCCCATCCGCAGCCCCAGCCCCTGATGCTGTTCCTATAGAGGCCTTTATGCCCCTCCTAGGCCTTGCCCTGACACTGTCCTTAAGTAAGGCCTTGACGCTATTCCTAACTGAGGGCCTAGACCTAAACCTAGCCCCAGCCCCAGCCCCAGCTCCAGCCCGAGCCCCAGCCCTATCCCCAGCCCCAGCCCCAGCCTTAGCCCTAGCCCCAGCCAGAGCCCCAGCCCTAGCCCCAGCCACAGGCCCAACCCCAGCTACTGATGCTGATCCTACAGAGGCCCTTATGCTCCTCCTAGGCCTTGCCCTGACACTGTCCTTAACTCAGGTCTTGACACTACTAGTAACTCAGGCCGTGATACTATCCCTAACTAACGCCCTGACAGTGTCCCTGTCTAAGGGACTGAATGTCCTCCTAACTCTGGCCCTGCCATTATACATAAAAAAAGCTCTGACGCTCGTCCTAACCGAGGCCCCGACACTGTCCCTCACTAAGGCCCTGACACTACTTCTAACTCAGGCCCTGTCATAATACCTAACGAAAGCTCTGATGCTAACCGTAACTACGGCCCTGACAGTGACACTAACTAAGGCCTTGACACTATTCCTAACTAAGGGCCTAGCCCTAAACCTAGCCCCAGCCCCAGCCCGAGACCCAGACCCAGACCCAGCCCTAGCCCCAGACCCACACCCAGCCCTAGCCTTACCCTCAGCCCTAGCTCCAGCCCCAGCACCAGCCCTATCCCTAGCCCCAGCCCCAGCCATAGCCCTAGCCCCAGTGAGAGCCCCAGGCCTAGCCCCAGCCACAGGCCCAACCCCAGCCACTGATGCTGATCCTACAGAGGCCCTTATGCTCCTCCTAGTTCTTGCCCTGACACTGTCCATAACTCAGGCCTTGACACTACTAGTAACTCCGGCCGTGATACTGTCCCTAACTAAGGCCCTGACAGTGTCCCTGTCTAAGGGACTGAATGTCCTCCTAACTCTGGCCCTGCCATTATACATAAAAAAAGCTCTGACGCTCGTCCTAACCGAGGCCCCGACACTGTCCCTCACTAAGGCCCTGACACTACTTCTAACTCAGGCCCTGTCATTATACCTAACGTAGGCTCTGATGCTAACCCTAACTAAGGCCCTGACGGTAACCCTAACTAAGGCCTTCACACTATTCCTAACTAAGGGCGTAGCCCTAGCCCTAGCCCTAGCCGCAGCCCCAGCCCCAGCCCCCATCCCCACCCCTGAGCCTACAGAGGCCCTTATGGTCCTCCTAGGCCTTTCCCTGACACTGTCCTTAACTAAGGCCGTGACACTATTTCTAACTAAGCCCCCAGCCCCAGCGCAGCCCCTGCCCTAGCTCCAGGCCTAGCGCCAGCCCCAGCCCCAGCCCCCACCCCCACCCCCACCCCTACCCCTGATCCTACAGAGGCCCTTATGGTCCTCCTAGGCCTTTCCCTGACACTGTCCTTAACTAAGGCCTTGACACTATTTCTAACTAAGGCCCCAGCCCCAGCGCAGCCCCAGCCCTAGCCCCAGGCCTAGCCCCAGCCCCAGCCCCAGCCCCAGCCCCAGCCCCAGCCCGAGCCCCAGCCTCTGATGCTTATCCTACAAAGGCCCTTATGCTACTCCTAGGCCTTGCCATGACACTGTCCTTAAGTAAGGCCTTGACACTACTAGTAACTCAGGCCATGATACTGTCCGTAACTAAGGCCCTGACAGTGTCCCTGTCTAAGGAACTGAACGTCCTCCTAAATCTGGCCCTGCCGTTATACATAAAAAAAGCTCTGACGCTCGTCCTAACCGAGGCCCCGACACTGTCCCTCACTAAGGCCCTGACACTACTTCTAACTCAGGCCCTGTCATAATACCTAACGAAAGCTCTGATGCTAACCCTAACTTAGGCCCTGACGGTGACCCTAACTAAGGCCTTCACACTATTCTTAACTAAGGGCGTAGCCCTAGCCCTAGCCCTAGCCGCAGCCCCAGCCCCAGCCCCAGCCCCCACCCCTGATCCTACAGAGGCCCTTATGATCCTCCTAGGCCTTTCCCTGACACTGTCCTTAACTAAGGCCTTGACACTATTTCTAACTAAGGCCCCAGCCCCAGCGCAGCCCCAGCCCTAGCCCCAGGCCTAGCCCCAGCCCCATCCCCAGCCCCAGCCCCCGCCCCAGTCCCAGCCCCAACCCCAGCCCGAGCCCCAGCCTCTGATGCTTATCCTACAAAGGCCCTTATGCTACTCCTAGACCTTGCCCTGACACTGTCCTTAAGTAAGGCCTTGACAATACTACTAACTCAGGCCGTGGTACTGTCCCTAACTAAGGCCCTGACAGTGTCCCTAACTAAGGGTCTGACTCTCCTCCTAACTCTGGCCCTGCCATTATACATAAAGAAGACTCTGACGCTCGTCCTAATCGAGGGCCTGACACTGTCCCTCACTAAGGCCCTGACACTACTTCTAACTCAGGGCCACATTATACCTAACGAAGGCTCTGATGCTAACCCTAACTATGGCCCTGACAGTGACCTTAACTAAGGCCTTGACACTATTCCTAACTAAGGGCCGAGCCCTAAACCTAACCCCAGCCCCAGCCCCAGCCCGAGCCCCAGACCCACACCCAGCCCTAGCCTTACCCTCAGCCCTAGCTCCAGCCCCAGCCCCAGCCCTGTTCCAAGCCCCAGCCCCAGCCCTAGCCCTAGCCCCAGCCAGAGCCCCAGCCCTAGCCCCAGCCACAGGCCCAACCCCAGCCACTGATGCTGATCCTACAGAGGCCCTTATGCTCCTCCTTGGCCTTGCCCTGACACTGTCCTTAACTCAGTCCGTGACACTACTAGTAACTCAGGCCGTGATACTGTCCCTAACTAAGGCCCTGACAGTGTCCCTGTCTAAGGGACTGAATGTCCTCCTAACTCTGGCCCTGCCATTATACATAAAAAAAGCTCTGACGCTCGTCCTAACCGAGGCCCCGACACTGTCCCTCACTAAGGCCCTGACACTACTTCTAACTCAGGCCCTGTCATAATACCTAACGAAAGCTCTGATGCTAACCGTAACTAAGGCCCTGACAGTGACACTAACTAAGGCCTTGACACTATTCCTAACTAAGGGCCTAGCCCTAGCCCCAGCCCCAGCCCCAGTCCCAGCCCCAACCCCAGCCCGAGCCCCAGCCTCTGATGCTTATCCTACAAAGGCCCCTATGCTACTCCAAGGCCTTGCCCTGACACTGTCCTTAAATAAGGCCTTGCCACTACTACTAACTCAGGCCGTGGTACTGTCCCTAACTAAGGCCCTGACAGTGTCCGTAACTAAGGGTCTGACTCTCCTCCTAACTCTGGCCCTGCCAGTATACATAAACAAGGCTCTGACGCTCGTCCTAATCGAGGGCTTGACACTGTCCCTCACTAAGGCCCTGACACTACTTCTAACTCAGGCCCTGTCATTATACCTAACGTAGGCTATGATGCTAACCCTAACTAAGGCCCTGACGGTGACCCTAACTAAGGCCTTCACACTATTCCTAACTAAGGGCGTAGCCCTAGCCCTAGCCCTAGGCGCAGCCCCAGCCCCAGCCCCAGCCCCCACCCCTGATCCTGCAGAGGCTCTTATGGTCCTCCTAGGCCTTTCCCTGACACTGCCCTTAACTAAGGCCTTGACACTATTTCTAACTAAGGCCCCAGCCCCAGCGCAGCCCCAGGCCCAGGCCCAGCCCCAGCCCTAGCCCCAGGCCTAGCCCCAGCCCCAGACCCAGCCCCAGACCCAGCCCCAGCCTCTGATGCTTATCCTACAAAGGCCCTTATGCTACTCCTAGGCCTTGACCTGACACTGTCCTTAAGTAAGGCCTTGACAATACTACTAACTCAGGCCGTGGTACTGTCCCTAACTAAGGCCCTGACAGTGTCCTTGTCTAAGGGACTGAATGTCCTCCTAACTCTGGCCCTGCCATTATACGTAAACAAGGCTCTGACACTCGTCCTAATCGAGGGCCTGACACTGTCCCTCACTAAGGACCTGACATTACTTCTAACTCAGGGCCACATTATACCTAACGAAGGCTCTGATGCTAACCCTAACTATGGCCCTGACAGTGACCTTAACTAAGGCCTTGACACTATTCCTAACTAAGGGCCGAGCCCTAGCCCTAGCCCAAGCCCCAGGCCCAGCCGTAGCCCAAGCCCAAGCCCCAGCCCCAGCCGCAGCCCCAGCCCTAGCCTCACCATAGCCGCAGTCTCAGCCCTAGCCCCAACCCCAGCCCCAGCCCCAGCCCTCGCCCCTGATGCTGATCCTATAGAGGCCCTTATGAGTCTCCTAGGCCTTCCCTGACAATGTGGTAACTAAGACCTTGACACTATTTCTAACTAAGGCCCCAGGTCCAGCCCCATCCGCAGCCCCAGCCCCTGATGCTGTTCCTATAGAGGCCTTTATGCCCCTCCTAGGCCTTGCCCTGACACTGTCCTTAAGTAAGGCCTTGACGCTATTCCTAACTAAGGGCCTAGCCCTAAACCTAGCCCCAGCCCCAGCCCCAGCTCCAGCCCCAGGCCCAGCCCTATCCCCAGCCCCAGCCCCAGCCCTAGCCCTAGCCCCAGCCAGAGCCCCAGCCCTAGCCCCAGCCACACACCCAACCCCAGCCACTGATGCTGATCCTACAGAGGCCCTTATGTTCCTCCTAGGCCTTGCCCTGACACTGTCCTTAACTCAGGCCTTGATACTACTAGTAACTCAGGCCGTGATACTATCCCTAACTAAGGCCCTGACAGTGTCCCTGTCTAAGGGACTGAATGTCCTCCTAACTCTGGCCCTGCCATTATACATAAAGAAGACTCTGACGCTCGTCCTAATCGACGGCCTGACACTGTCCCTCACTAAGGCCCTGACACTACTTCTAACTCAGAGCCACATTATACCTAACGAAGGCTCTGATGCTAACCCTAACTAAGACCCTGACAGTGAAACTAACTAAGGCATTGACACTATTCTTAACTAAGGGCCTAGCCCTAGTCCTAGCCCCAGGCCCAGCCCAAGCCCCAGCCCCAGCCCTAGCCCCAGCCGCAGCCCCAGCCCTAGCCCCGGCAGCAGCTGAAGTCCAAGCCCTAGCCCCAACCCCAGCCCCAGCCTCAGTCCCAGCCCTAGCCCCTGATGCTGCTCTTATAGAGGCCCTTATGATCCTCCTAGACCTTCCCTGGACAATGTGGTAACTAAGGCGTTGACACTATTTCTAACTAAGGCCCCAGGTCCAGCCCCAGCCGCAGCCCCAGCCCCTGATGCTGATCCTATAGAGGCTTTTATGCTCCTCCTAGGCCTTGCCCTGACACTGTCCTTAAGTAAGGCCTTGACCCTATTCCTAACTAAGGGCCTAGCCCTAAACCTAGCCCCAGCCGCAGCCCCAGCCCTAGACCCATTCCCAGTCCCATCCCAGCCCCAGCCCCAGACCCAGACCCAGACCCAGCCCTAGGCTTACCCTCAGCCCTAGCTCCAGCCCCAGCCCCAGCCCTAGCCCCAGCCCCAGCAACAGCCCTAGCCCTAGCCCCAGCCAGAGCCCCAGCCCCAACCCCAGCCCGATCCCCAGCCTCTGATGCTTATCCTACAAAGGCCTTTATGCTACTCCTAGGCCTTGCCCTGACACTGTCCTTAACTCAGGCCTTGACACTACTAGTAACTCAGGCCGTGATACTGTCCCTAACTAAGGCCCTGACAGTGTCCCTGTCTAAGGGACTGAATGTCCTCCTAACTCTGGCCCTGCCATTATACATAAGAAAAGCTCTGACGCTCGTCCTAACCGAGGCACCGACACTGTCCCTCACTAAGGCCCTGACACTACTTCTAACTCATGCCCTGACATTATACCTAACGTAGGCTCTGATGCTAACCCTAACTGAGGCCCTGACGGTGACCCTAACTAAGGCCTTCACACTATTCCTGACTAAAGGCGTTGCCCTAGCCCAGGCCATAGCCGCAGCCCGAACCCCAGCCCCAGCCCCCACCCCTGATCCTACAGAGGCCCTTATGGTCCTCCTAGGCCTTTCCCTGACACTGTCCTTAACTAAGGCCTTGACACTATTTATAACTAAGGCCCCAGCCCCAGCGCCGCCCAAGGCCCCGGCCCAGCCCAAGCCCTAGCCCCAGGCCTAGCCCCAGCCCCAGCCCCAGCCCCAGCCCCAGCCCCAACCCCAACCCCAGCCCTATCCCCAGCCTCTGATGCTTATCCTACAAAGGCCCTTATGCTACTCCTAGGCCTTGCCCTGACACTGTCCTTAAATAAGGCCTTGCCACTACTACTAATTCAGGCCGTGGTACTGTCCCTAACTAAGGCCCTGACAGTGTCCTTAACTAAGGGTGTGACTCTCCTCCTAACTCTGGCCCTGCCATTATACATAAACAAGGCTCTGACACTCGTCCTAATCGAGGGCTTGACACTGTCCCTCACTAAGGCCCTGACACTACTTCTAACTCAGGCCCTGTCATTATACCTAACGTAGGCTCTGATGCTAACCCTAACTTAGGCCCTGACGGTGACCCTAACTAAGGCCTTCACACTATTCCTAACTAAGAGCGTAGCCCTAGCCCTAGCCCTAGGCGCAGCCCCAGCCCCAGCCCCAGCCCCCACCCCTGATCCTACAGAGGCCCTTATGGTCCTCCTAGGCCTTTCCCTGACACTGTCCTTAACTAAGGCCTTGACACTATTTCTAACTAAGGCCCCAGCCCCAGGGCAGCCCCAGCCCTAGCCACAGGCCTAGCCCCAGCCCCATCCCCAGCCCCAGCCCCAGCCCGAGCCCCAGCCTCTGATGCTTATCCTACAAAGGCCCTTATGCTACTCCTAGGCCTTGCCCTGACACTGTCCTTAAGTAAGGCCTTGACAATACTACTAAATCAGGCCGTGGTACTGTCCCTAACTAAGGCCCTGACAGTGTCCCTAACTAAGGGTCTGACTCTCCTCCTAACTCTGGCCCTGCCATTATACATAAAGAAGACTCTGACGCTCGTCCTAATCGAGGGCCTGACACTGTCCCTCACTAAGGCCCTGACACTACTTCTAACTCAGGGCCACATTATACCTAACGAAGGCTCTGATGGTAACCCTAACTATGGCCCTGACAGTGACCTTAACTAAGGCCTTGACACTATTCCTAACTAAGGGCCGTGCCCTAGCCCTAGCCCAAGCCCCAGCCCCAGCCCCAGCCCAAGCCCAAGCCCAAGCCCCAGCCCCAGCCCCAGCCGCAGCCCCAGCCCTAGCCTCACCGTAGCCGCAGTCCCAGCCCTAGCCCCAACCCCAGCCCCAGCCCCAGCCCTCGCCCCTGATGCTGATTCTATAGAGGCCCTTATGAGTCTCCTAGGCGTTCCCTGACAATGTGGTAACTAAGGCCTTGACACTATTTCTAACTAAGGCCCCAGGTCCAGCCCCATCCACAGCCCCAGCCCCTGATGCTGTTCCTATAGAGGCCTTTATGCCCCTCCTAGGCCTTGCCCTGACACTGTCCTTAAGTAAGGCCTTGACGCTATTCCTAACTAAGGGCCGAGCCCTAAACCTAGCCCCAGCCCCAGCCCCAGCTCCAGCCCCAGCCCCAGCCCTATCCCCAGCCCCAGCCCCAGCCCTAGCCCTAGCCCCAGCCAGAGCCCCAGCCCTAGCCCCAGCCACAGGCCCAACCCCAGCTACTGATGCTGATCCTACAGAGGCCCTTATGCTCCTCCTAGGCCTTGCCCTGACACTGTCCTTAACTCAGGCCTTGACACTACTAGTAACTCAGGCCGTGATACTATCCCTAACTAAGGCCCTGACAGTGTCCCTGTCTAAGGGACTGAATGTCCTCCTAACTCTGGCCCTGCCATTATACATAAAAAAAGCTCTGACGCTCGTCCTAACCGAGGCCCCGACACTGTCCCTCACTAAGGCCCTGACACTACTTCTAACTCAGGGCCACATTATACCTAACGAAGGCTCTGATGCTAACCCTAACTATGGCCCTGACAGTGACCTTAACTAAGGACTTGACACTATTCCTAACTAAGGGCCTAGCCCTAGCCGTAGCCCAAGCCCCAGCCCCAGCCCCAGCCCTAGCCCAAGCCCCAGCCCCAGCCGCAGCCCCAGCCCTAGCCTCACCGTAGCCGCAGTCCCAGCCCTAGCTCCAACCCCAGCCCCAGCCCCAGCCCTCGCCCCTGATGCTGATTCTATAGAGGCCCTTATGAGGCTCCTAGGCCTTCCCTGACAATGTGGTAACTAAGGCCTTGACACTATTTCTAACTAAGGCCCCAGGTCCAGCCCCAGCCGTAGCCCCAGCCCCTGATGCTGATCCTATAGAGACCTTTATGCCCCTCCTAGGCCTTGCCCTGACACTGTCCTTAAGTAAGGCCTTGACGCTATTCCTAACTAAGGGCCTAGCCCTAAACCTAGCCCCAGCCCCAGCCCCAGCTCCGGCCCCAGCCCCAGCCCTATGCCCAGCCCCAGCCACAGCCCTAGCCCTAGCCCCAGCCAGAGCCCCAGCCCTAGCCCCAGCCACAGGCCCAACCCCAGCCACTGATGCTGATCCTACAGAGGCCCTTATGCTCCTCCTAGGCCTTCTCTGACAATGTGGTAACTACGGCCTTGACACTATTTCTAACTAAGGCCCCAGGTCCAGCCCCATCCGCAGCCCCAGCCCCTGATGCTGATCCTATAGAGACCTTTATGATCCTCCTAGGCCTTCCCCTGACAATGTGGTAACTAAGGCCTTGACACTATTTCTAACTAAGGCCCCAGGTCCAGCCCCAGCCGTAGCCCCAGCCCCTGATGCTGATCCTATAGAGGCCTTTATGCTCCTCCAAGACCATGCCCTGACACTGTCCTTAAGTAAGGCCTTGACCCTATTCCTAACTAAGGGCCTAGCCCTAAACCTAGCCCCAGCCACAGCCCCACCGCTAGCCCCAGACCCACACCCAGCCCAACCTTACCCTCAGCCCTAGCTCCAGCCCCAGCCCCAGCCCTATCCCCAGCCCCAGCACCAGCCCTAGCCCTAGCCCCAGCCAGAGCCCCAGGCCTAGCCCCAGCCACAGGCCCAACTCCAGCCACTGATGCTGATCCTACAGAGGCCCTTATGCTCCTCCTAGGCCTTGCCCTGACACTGTCCTTAACTCAGGCCTTGACACTACTAGTAACTCAGGCCTTGATACTGTCCCTAACTAAGGCCCTGACAGTGTCCCTGTCTAAGGGACTGAATGTCCTCCTAACTCTGGCCCTGCCATTATACATAAAAAAAGCTCTGACGCTCGTCCTAACCGAGGCCCCGACACTATCCCTCACTAAGGCCCTGACACTACTTCTAACTCAGGCCCTATCATTATACCTAACGAAAGCTCTGATGCTAACCCTAACTAAGGGCCTGACAGTGACACTAACTAAGGCCTTGACACTATTCCTAACTAAGGGCCTAGCCCTAGCCCCAGCCCCGGCCCCAGTCCCAGCGCCAACCCCAGCCCGAGCTCCAGCCTCTAATGCTTATCCTACAAAGGCCCTTATGCTACTCCTAGGCCTTGCCCTGACACTGTCCTTAAATAAGGCCTTGCCACTACTACTAACTCAGTCCGTGGTACTGTCCTTAACTAAGGCCCAGACAGTGTCCCTAACTAAGGGTTTGACTCTCCTCCTAACTCTGGCCCTGCCATTATACATATAAAAGGCTCTGACACTCGTCCTAATCGAGGGCTTGACACTGTCCCTCACTAAGGCCCTGACACTACTTCTAACTCAGGCCCTGTCATTATACCTAACGTAGGCTCTGATGCTAACCCTAACTAAGACCCTGACGGTGACCCTAACTAAGGCCTTCACACTATTCCTATCTAAAGGCGTGGCCCTAGCCCTAGGTGCAGCCCCAGCCCCCACCCCTGATCCTACAGAGGCCCTTATGGTCCTCCTAGGCCTTTCCCTGACACTGTCCTGAACTAAGGCCTTGACACTATTTCTAACTAAGGCCCCAGCCCCAGCGCAGCCCCAGCCCCAGCCCCAGCCCCAGCCCCAGCCCCAGCCCCAGCCCCAACCCCAGCCCGAGCCGCAGCCTCTGATGCTTATCCTACAAAGGCCCTTATGGTACTCCTAGGCCTTGCCCTGATACTGTCCTTAAGTAAGGCCTTGCCACTACTACTAACTCAGGCCGTGGTACTGTCCCTAACTAAGGCCCTGACAGTGTCCCTAACTAAGGGTCTGACTCTCCTCCTAACTCTGGCCCTGCCATTATACTTAAAGAAGACTCTGACGCTCGTCCTAATCGAGGGCCTGACACTGTCCCTCACTAAGGCCCTGACACTACTTCTAACTCAGGGCCACATTATTCCTAACGAAGGCTCTGATGCTAACCCTAACTATGGCCCTGACAGTGACCTTAACTAAGGCCTTGACACTATTCCTAACTAAGGGCCTAGCCCTAGCCGTAGCCCAAGCCCGAGCCCCAGCCCTAGCCCTAGCCCAAGCCCCAGCCCCAGCCGCAGCCCCAGCCCTAGCCGCACCGTAGCCGCAGTCCCAGCCCTAGCCCCAACCCCAGCCCCAGCCCCAGCCCTCGCCCCTGATGCTGATTCTATAGAGGCCCTTATGAGTCTCCTAGGCCTTCCCTGACAATGTGGTAATTAAGGCCTTGACACTATTTCTTACTAAGGCCCCAGGTCCAGCCCCAGCCGCAGCCCCAGCTCCTGATGCTGATCCTATAGAGGCCTTTATGCTCCTCCTAGGCCTTGCCCTGACACTGTCCTTAAGTAAGGCCTTTATCCTATTCCTAACTAAGGGCCTAGCCCTAAACCTAGCCCCAGCCCCAGCCCCAGCCCTAGACCCAGCCCTAGACCCAGTCCCAGCCCCAGCCCCAGCCCCAGCCCAAGCCCCTGCCCTAGCCCTAGCCCCAGCCCCAGACCCAGCCCTTGCCTTAGCCTCAGACCCAGCTCCAGCCCCAGCCCCAGCCACAGCCCTAGCCCTAGCCCCAGCCACAGCCCCAGCCCTAGACCCAGCCCCATGCCCAACCCCAACCCCTGATGCTGATCCTACCGAGGCCCTTATGCTCCTCCTAGGCCTTGCCCTGACACTGTCCTTAACTCAGGCCTTGACACTACTACTAACTCAGGCCGTGATACTGTCCCTCACTAAAGCCCTGACAGTGTCCCTGTCTAAGTGACTGAATGTCCTCCTAACTCTGGCCCTGCCATTATACATAAAAAAAGCTCTGACGCTCGTCCTAACCGAACCCCTGAGACTGTCCCTCACTGAGGCCCTGACACTACTTCTAACTCAGGCCCTGTCATTATACCTAACGAAAGCTCTGATGCTAACCCTAACTAACGCCCTGACAATGAGACTAACTAAGGCCTTGACACTATTCTTAACTAAGGCCCCAGCCCTAGCCCGTCCCCTAGCCCCAGCTCCAGCCCTAGCCCAAGCCCCAGCCCCAGCCCTAGCCCCAGGCCCAGCCGCAGTCCCAGCCAGAGGCCCTACCCCAGCCCCATCCCCAGCCCCAGCCCCAGCCCTAGGCCCTGATGCTGATCCTATAGAGACCTTTATGATCCTCCTAGGCCTTCCCCTGACAATGTGGTAACTAAGGCCTTGACACTATTTCTAACTAAGTCCCCAGGTCCAGCCCCAGCCGCAGCCGCAGCCCCTGATGCTGATCCTGTAGAGGCCTTTATGCTCCTCCTAGGCCTTGCCCTGACACTGTCCTTAAGTAAGGCCTTGACCCTATTGCTAACTAAGGGCCTAGCCCTAAACCTAGCCCCAGCCCCAGCCCCAGCCCTAGCCCTAGCCCCAGTCCCAGCCCCAGCCCCAGCCCCAGCCCTAGCCCCAGACACAGCCCTAGCCTTAGCCTCAGCGCCAGCTCCAACCCCAGCCCCAGCCCTAGCCCCAGCCTTAGCCCTAGCCCCTGCCCCAGCCCTAGCCGTAGCCCCAGCCCCAGCCACAGCCCTAGACCCAGCCCCAGGCCCAACGCCAGCCCCTGATGCTGATCCTACCGAGGCCCTTATGCTCCTCCTAGGCCTTGCCCTGACACTGTCCTTAACTCAGGCCTTGACACTACTACTAACTCAGGCCGTGGTACTGTCCCTAACTAAGGCCCTGACAGTGTCCCTGTCTAAGGGACTGAATGTCCTCCTAACTCTGGCCCTGCCATTATACATAAAAAAAGCTCTGACGCTCGTCCTAACCGAAGCCCTGAGACTGTCCCTCACTAAGGCCCTGACACTACTTCTAACTCAGGACCTGTCATTATACCTAACGAATGCTCTGATGCTAACCCTAACTAAGGCCCTGACAGTGACCCTAACTAAGTCCTTGACACTATTCCCAACTAAGGGCCTAGCCCTAGCCCCAGCCCTAGCCCTAGCCCTAACCCCAGCCCCAGCCCTAGCCCCAGCCCCAGCCCAAGCCCTAGCCCCAGGCCCAGCCCTAGCCCTTGCCCCAGCCACAACCCCAGTCCTAGCCCCAGCCCCCGGCCCAACCCCAGCACCTGATGCTGATCGTACAGAGGCCCTTATGTTCCTCCAAGGCCTTACCCTGACACTGTCCTTAACTCAGACCTTGACACTAATACTAACTCAGGCCGTGATACTGTCCCTAACTAAGGCCCTGACAGTGTCTCTGTCTAAGGGCCTGAATCTTCTCCTAACTCTGGTTTTGCCATTATACATAAAAAAAGCTCTGACGCTCGTGCTAACCGAGGCCCCGACACTGTCCCTCACTAAGGCCCTGACACTATTTCTAACTCATGCCCTGACATTATACCTAACGTAGGCTCTGATGCTAATCCTACGTAAGGCCCTGACAGTGACCCTAACTAAGGCCTCCACACTATTTCTAACTAAGGGCGTAGCCCTAGCCCTAGCCCTAGCCGCAGCCGCATCCCCAGCCCCAGCCCCCACCCCTGATCGTACAGAGGCCCTTATGCTCCTCCTAGGCCTTTCCTTGACACTGTCCTTAACTAAGGCCTTGACACTATTTCTATCTAAGGCCCCAGCCCCAGCGCCAACCCCATCGCAGCCCCAGCCCCAGACCCAGCCCCGGCCCTAGCTCCAGTCCCAGCCCCAGCCCTAGCCCCAGCCCCAGCCCCAACCCCAGCCCCAACCCCAGCCTCTGATGCTTATCCTACATAGGCCCTTATGCTACTCCTAGGCCTTGCCCTGACACTGTCCTTAACTCAGGCCTTGACAGAACTACTAACTCAGGCTGTGATACTGTCCCTAACTACGGCCCTAATAGTGTCCCTAACTAGGGGCCTGACTCTCCTCCTAATGTGGCCCTGCCATTATACATAAAAAAGGCTCTGACGCTCGTCCTAATCGAGGGCCTGACACTGTCCCTCACTAAGGCCCTGACACTACTTCTAACTCAGAGCCACATTATACCTAACGAAGGCTCTGATGCTAACCCTAACTAAGTCCCTGACAGTGAAACTAACTAAGGCATTGACACTATTCTTAACTAAGGGCCTAGCCTTAGTCCTAGCCCCAGGCCCAGCCCAAGCCCCAGCCCCAGCCCTAGCCCCAGCCGCAGCCCCAGCCCTAGCCCCGGCAGCAGCTGAAGTCCAAGCCCTAGCCCCAACCCCAGCCCCAGCCTCAGTCCCAGCCCTAGCCCCTGATGCTGATCTTATAGAGGCCCTTATGATCCTCCTAGACCTTCCCTGGACAATGTGGTAACTAAGGCGTTGACACTATTTCTAACTAAGGCCCCAGGTCCAGCCCCAGCCGCAGCCCCAGCCCCTGATGCTGATCCTATAGAGGCTTTTATGCTCCTCCTAGGCCTTGCCCTGACACTGTCCTTAAGTAAGGCCTTGACCCTATTCCTAACTAAGGGCCTAGCCTTAAACCTAGCCCCAGCCCCAGCCCCAGCCCTAGCCCCAGCCCCAGCCCCAGCCCTAGGCTTACCCTCAGCCCTAGCTCCAGCCCCAGCCCCAGCCCTAGCCCCAGCCCCAGCAACAGCCCTAGCCCTAGCCCCAGCCAGAGCCCCAGCCCCAACCCCAGCCCGATCCCCAGCCTCTGTTGCTTATCCTACAAAGGCCCTTATGCTACTCCTAGGCCTTGCCCTGACACTGTCCTTAACTCAGGCCTTGACACTACTAGTAACTCAGGCCGTGATACTGTCCCTAACTAAGGCCCTGACAGTGTCCCTGTCTAAGGGACTGAATGTCCTCCTAACACTGGCCCTGCCATTATACATAAAAAAAGCTCTGACGCTCGTCCTAACCGAGGCCCCGACACTGTCCCTCACTAAGGCCCTGACACTACTTCTAACTCATGCCCTGACATTATACCTAACGTAGGCTCTGATGCTAACCCTAACTAAGGCCCTGACGGTGACCCTAACTAAGGCCTTCACACTATTCCTGACTAAAGGCGTTGCCCTAGCCCAGGCCATAGCCGCAGCCCGAACCCCAGCCCCAGCCCCCACCCCTGATCCTACAGAGGCCCTTATGGTCCTCCTAGGCCTTTCCCTGACACTGTCCTTAACTAAGGCCTTGACACTATTTATAACTAAGGCCCCAGCCCCAGCGCCGCCCAAGGCCCCGGCCCAGCCCAAGCCCTAGCCCCAGGCCTAGCCCCAGCCCCAGCCCCAGCCCCAGCCCCAGCCCCAACCCCAACCCCAGCCCTATCCCCAGCCTCTGATGCTTATCCTACAAAGGCCCTTATGCTACTCCTAGGCCTTGCCCTGACACTGTCCTTAAATAAGGCCTTGCCACTACTACTAATTCAGGCCGTGGTACTGTCCCTAACTAAGGCCCTGACAGTGTCCTTAACTAAGGGTCTGACTCTCCTCCTAACTCTGGCCCTGCCATTATACATAAACAAGGCTCTGACACTCGTCCTAATCGAGGGCTTGACACTGTCCCTCACTAAGGCCCTGACACTACTTCTAACTCAGGCCCTGTCATTATACCTAACGTAGGCTCTGATGCTAACCCTAACTTAGGCCCTGACGGTGACCCTAACTAAGGCCTTCACACTATTCCTAACTAAGAGCGTAGCCCTAGCCCTAGCCCTAGGCGCAGCCCCAGCCCCAGCCCCAGCCCCCACCCCTGATCCTACAGAGGCCCTTATGGTCCTCCTAGGCCTTTCCCTGACACTGTCCTTAACTAAGGCCTTGACACTATTTCTAACTAAGGCCCCAGCCCCAGGGCAGCCCCAGCCCTAGCCCCAGGCCTAGCCCCAGCCCCATCCCCAGCCCCAGCCCGAGCCCGAGCCCCAGCCTCTGATGCTTATCCTACAAAGGCCCTTATGCTACTCCTAGGCCTTGCCCTGACACTGTCCTTAAGTAAGGCCTTGACAATACTACTAAATCAGGCCGTGGTACTGTCCCTAACTAAGGCCCTGACAGTGTCCCTGTCTAAGGGACTGAATGTCCTCCTAACTCTGGCCCTGCCATTATACATAAAGAAGACTCTGACGCTCGTCCTAATCGAGGGCCTGACACTGTCCCTCACTAAGGCCCTGACACTACTTCTAACTCAGGGCCACATTATACCTAACGAAGGCTCTGATGGTAACCCTAACTATGGCCCTGACAGTGACCTTAACTAAGGCCTTGACACTATTCCTAACTAAGGGCCGTGCCCTAGCCCTAGCCCAAGCCCCAGCCCCAGCCCCAGCCCTAGCCCAAGCCCAAGCCCCAGCCCCAGCCCCAGCCGCAGCCCCAGCCCTAGCCTCACCGTAGCCGCAGTCCCAGCCCTAGCCCCAACCCCAGCCCCAGCCCCAGCCCTCGCCCCTGATGCTGATTCTATAGAGGCCCTTATGAGTCTCCTAGGCGTTCCCTGACAATGTGGTAACTAAGGCCTTGACACTATTTCTAACTAAGGCCCCAGGTCCAGCCCCATCCGCAGCCCCAGCCCCTGATGCTGTTCCTATAGAGGCCTTTATGCCCCTCCTAGGCCTTGCCCTGACACTGTCCTTAAGTAAGGCCTTGACGCTATTCCTAACTAAGGGCCGAGCCCTAAACCTAGCCCCAGCCCCAGCCCCAGCTCCAGCCCCAGCCCCAGCCCTATCCCCAGCCCCAGCCCCAGCCCTAGCCCTAGCCCCAGCCAGAGCCCCAGCCCTAGCCCCAGCCACAGGCCCAACCCCAGCTACTGATGCTGATCCTACAGAGGCCCTTATGCTCCTCCTAGGCCTTGCCCTGACACTGTCCTTAACTCAGGCCGTGACACTACTAGTAACTCAGGCCGTGATACTGTCCCTAACTAAGGCCCTGACAGTGTCCCTGTCTAAGGGACTGAATGTCCTCCTAACTCTGGCCCTGCCATTATACATAAAAAAAGCTCTGACGCTCGTCCTACCCGAGGCCCCGACACTGTCCCTCACTAAGGCCCTGACACTACTTCTAACTCAGGCCCTGTCATAATACCTAACGAAAGCTCTGATGCTAACCGTAACTACGGCCCTTACAGTGACACTAACTAAGGCCTTGACACTATTCCTAACTAAGGGCCTAGCCCTAGCCCCAGCCCCAGCCCCAGTCCCAGCCCCAACCCCAGCCTGAGCCCCAGCCTCTGATGCTTATCCTACAAAGGCCCTTATGCTACTCCTAGGCCTTGCCCTGACACTGTCCTTAACTAAGGCCTTGACACTATTTCTAACTAAGGCCCCAGCCCCAGCGCAGCCCCAGGCCCAGGCCCAGCCCCAGCCCTAGCCCCAGCCCCAGACCCAGCCCCAGCCCCAGCCCCAGCCTCTGATGCTTATCCTACAAAGGCCCTTATGCTACTCCTAGGCCTTGCCCTGACACTGTCCTTAAGTAAGGCCTTGACAATACTACTAACTCAGGCCGTGGTACTGTCCCTAACTAAGGCCCTGACAGTGTCCCTGTCTAAGGGACTGAATGTCCTCCTAACTCTGGCCCTGCCATTATACATAAAGAAGACTCTGACGCTCGTCCTAATCGAGGGACTGACACTGTCCCTCACTAAGGCCCTGACACTACTTCTAACTCAGGGCCACATTATACCTAACGAAGGCTCTGATGCTAACCCTAACTATGGCCCTGACAGTGACCTTAACTAAGGCCTTGACACAATTCCTAACTAAGGGCCGATCCGTAGCCCTAGCCCAAGCCCCAGCCCCAGCCCTAGCCCAAGCCCAAGCCCCAGCCCAGCCGCAGCCCCAGCCCTAGCCTCACCATAGCCGCAGTCTCAGCCCTAGCCCCAACCCCAGCCCCAGCCCCAGCCCTCGCCCCTGATGCTGATTCTATAGAGGCCCTTATGATTCTCCTAGGCCTTCCCTGACAATGTGGTAACTAAGGCCTTGACACTATTTCTAACTAAGGCCCCAGGTCCAGCCCCATCCGCAGCCCCAGCCCCTGATGCTGTTACTATAGAGGCGTTTATGCCCCTCCTAGGCCTTGCCCTGACACTGTCCTTAACTCAGGCCTTGACACTACTAGTAACTCAGGCCGTGATACTGTCCCTATCTAAGGCCCTGACAGTGTCACTGTCTAAGGGACTGAATGTCCTCCTAACTCTGGCCCTGCCATTATACATAAGAAAAGCTCTGACGCTCGTCCTAACCGAGGCACCGACACTGTCCCTCACTAAGGCCCTGACACTACTTCTAACTCATGCCCTGACATTATACCTAACGTAGGCTCTGATGCTAACCCTAACTAAGGCCCTGACGGTGACCCTAACTAAGGCCTTCACACTATTCCTGACTAAAGGCGTTGCCCTCGCCCAGGCCATAGCCGCAGTCTGAACCCCAGCCCCAGCCCCCACCCCTGATCCTACAGAGGCCCTTATGGTCCTCCTAGGCCTTGCCCTGACACTGTCCTTAAGTAAGGCCTTGACGCTATTCCTAACTAAGGGCCTAGCCCTAAACCTAGCCCCAGCCCCAGCCCCAGCTCCAGCCCCAGCCCCAGCCCTATCCCCAGCCCCAGCCCCAGCCCTAGCCCTAGCCCCAGCGAGAGCCCCAGCCCTAGCCCCAGCCACAGGCCCAACCCCAGCTACTGATGCTGATCCTACAGAGGCCCTTATGCTCCTCCTAGGCCTTTCCCTGACACTGTCCTTAACTCAGGCCTTGACACTACTAGTAACTCAGGCCGTGATACTATCCCTAACTAAGGCCCTGACAGTGTCCCTGTCTAAGGGACTGAATGTCCTCCTAACTCTGGCCCTGCCATTATACATAAAAAAAGCTCTGACGCTCGTCCTAACCGAGGCCCCGACACTGTCCCTCACTAAGGCCCTGACACTACTTCTAACTCAGGCCCTGTCATTATACCTAACGAAAGCTCTGATGCTAACCCTAACTAAGGGCCTGACAGTGACACTAACTAAGGCCTTGACACTATTCCTAACTAAGGGCCTAGCCCTAGCCCCAGCCCCAGCCCCCGTCCCAGCCCCAACCCCAGCCCGAGCCCCAGCCTCTGATGCTTATCCTACAAAGGCCCTTATGCTACTCCTAGTCCTTGCCCTGACACTGTCCTTAAATAAGGCCTTGCCACTACTACTAACTCAGGCCGTGGTACTGTCCCTAACTAAGGCCCTGACAGTGACCCTAACTAAGGGTCTGACTCTCCTCCTAACTCTGGCCCTGCCAGTATACATAAACAAGGCTCTGACACTCGTCCTAATCGAGGGCTTGACACTGTCCCTCACTAAGGCCCTGACACTACTTCTAACTCAGGCCCTGTCATTATACCTAACGAAAGCTCTGATGCTAACCGTAACTAAGGCCCTGACAGTGACACTAACTAAGGCCTTGACACTATTCCTAACTAAGGGCCTAGCCCTAGCCCCAGCCCCAGTCCCAGCCCCAACCCCAGCCGGAGCCCCAGCCTCTGATGCTTATCCTACAAAGGCCCCTATGCTACTCCAAGGCCTTGCCCTGACACTGTCCTTAAATAAGGCCTTGCCACTACTACTAACTCAGGCCGTGGTACTGTCCCTAACTAAGGCCCTGACAGTGTCCGTAACTAAGGGTCTGACTCTCCTCCTAACTCTGGCCCTGCCAGTATACATAAACAAGGCTCTGACACTCGTCCTAATCGAGGGCTTGACACTGTCCCTCACTAAGGCCCTGACACTACTTCTAACTCAGGCCCTGTCATTATACCTAACGTAGGCTCTGATGCTAACCCTAACTAAGGCCCTGACGGTGACCCTAACTAAGGCCTTCACACTATTCCTAACTAAGGGCGTAGCCCTAGCCCTAGCCCTAGGCGCAGCCCCAGCCCCAGCCCCAGCCCCCAACCCTGATCCTACAGAGGCCCTTATGGTCCTCCTAGGCCTTTCCCTGACACTGTCCTTAACTAAGGCCTTGACACTATTTCTAACTAAGTCCCCAGCCCCAGCGCAGCCCCAGGCCCAGGCCCAGCCCCAGCCCTAGCCCCAGGCCTAGCCCCAGCCCCAGACCCAGACCCAGCCCCAGCCCCAGCCTCTGATGCTTATCCTACAAAGGCCCTTATGCTACTCCTAGGCCTTGCCCTGACACTGTCCTTAAGTAAGGCCTTGACAATACTACTAACTCAGGCCGTGGTACTGTCCCTAACTAAGGCCCTGACAGTGTCCCTGTCTAAGGGACTGAATGTCCTCCTAACTCTGGCCCTGCCATTATACATAAACAAGGCTCTGACACTCGTCCTAATCGAGGGCCAGACACTGTCCCTCACTAAGGACCTGACACTACTTCTAACTCAGGGCCACATTATACCTAACGAAGGCTCTGATGCTAACCCTAACTATGGCCCTGACAGTGACCTTAACTAAGGCCTTGACACTATTCCTAACTAAGGGCCGAGCCCTAGCCCTACCCCAAGCCCCAGGCCCAGCCGTAGCCCAAGCCCAAGCCCCAGCCCCAGCCGCAGCCCCAGCCCTAGCCTCACCATAGCCGCAGTCTCAGCCCTAGCCCCAACCCCAGCCCCAGCCCCAGCCCTCGCCCCTGATGCTGATTCTATAGAGGCCCTTATGAGTCTCCTAGGCCTTCCCTGACAATGTGGTAACTAAGGCCTTGACACTATTTCTAACTAAGGCCCCAGGTCCAGCCCCATCCGCAGCCCCAGCCCCTGATACTGTTCCTATAGAGGCCTTTATGCCCCTCCTAGGCCTTGCCCTGACACTGTCCTTAAGTAAGGCCTTGACGCTATTCCTAACTAAGGGCCTAGCCCTAAACCTAGCCCCAGCCCCAGCCCCAGCTCCAGCCCCAGCCCCAGCCCTATCCCCAGCCCCAGCCCCAGCCCTAGCCCTAGCCCCAGCCAGAGCCCCAGCCCTAGCCCCAGCCACACGCCCAACCCCAGCCACTGATGCTGATCCTACAGAGGCCCTTATGTTCCTCCTAGGCCTTGCCCTGACACTGTCCTTAACTCAGGCCTTGATACTACTAGTAACTCAGGCTGTGATACTATCCCTAACTAAGGCCCTGACAGTGTCCCTGTCGAAGGGACTGAATGTCCTCCTAACTCTGGCCCTGCCATTATACATAAAGAAGACTCTGACGCTCGTCCTAATCGACGGCCTGACACTGTCCCTCACTAAGGCCCTGACACTACTTCTAACTCAGAGCCACATTATACCTAACGAAGGCTCTGATGCTAACCCTAACTAAGACCCTGACAGTGAAACTAACTAAGGCATTGACACTATTCTTAACTATGGGCCTAGCCCTAGTTCTAGCCCCGGGCCCAGCCCAAGCCCCAGCCCCAGCCCTAGCCCCAGCCGCAGCCCCAGCCCTAGCCCCAGCCGCAGCCCCAGCCCTAGCCCCGGCAGCAGCTGAAGCCCAAGCCCTAGCCCCAACCCCAGCCCCAGCCTCAGTCCCAGCCCTAGCCCCTGATGCTGATCTTATAGAGGCCCTTATGATCCTCCTAGACCTTCCCTGGACAATGTGGTAACTAAGGCGTTGACACTATTTCTAACTAAGGCCCCAGGTCCAGCCCCAGCCGCAGCCCCAGCCCCTGATGCTGATCCTATAGAGGCTTTTATGCTCCTCCTAGGCCTTGCCCTGACACTGTCCTTAAGTAAGGCCTTGACCCTATTCCTAACTAAGGGCCTAGCCCTAAACCTAGCCCCAGCCCCAGCCCCAGCCCTAGACCCATTCCCAGTCCCATCCCAGCCCCAGCCCCAGCCCCAGCCCCAGCCCCAGCCCTAGGCTTACCCTCAGCCCTAGCTCCAGCCCCAGCCCCAGCCCTAGCCCCAGCCCCAGCAACAGCCCTAGCCCTAGCCCCAGCCAGAGCCCCAGCCCCAACCCCAGCCCGATCCCCAGCCTCTGATGCTTATCCTACAAAGGCCTTTATGCTACTCCTAGGCCTTGCCCTGACACTGTCCTTAACTCAGGCCTTGACACTACTAGTAACTCAGGCCGTGATACTGTCCCTAAGGCCCTGACAGTGTCCCTGTCTAAGGGACTGAATGTCCTCCTAACTCTGGCCCTGCCATTATACATAAGAAAAGCTCTGACACTCGTCCTAACCGAGGCACCGACACTGTCCCTCACTAAGGCCCTGACACTACTTCTAACTCATGCCCTGACATTATACCTAACGTAGGCTCTGATGCTAACCCTAACTAAGGCCCTGACGGTGAGCCTAACTAAGGCCTTCACACTATTCCTGACTAAAGGCGTTGCCCTAGCCCAGGCCATAGCCGCAGTCCGAACCCCAGCCCCAGCCCCCACCCCTGATCCTACAGAGGCCCTTATGGTCCTCCTAGGCCTTTCCCTGACACTGTCCTTAACTAAGGCCTTGACACTATTTCTAACTAAGGCCCCAGCCCTAGCGCCGACCCAGCCCTAGCCTCACCGTAGCCGCAGTCCCAGCCCTAGCCCCAACACCAGCCCCAGCCCCAGCCCTCGCCCCTGATGCTGATTCTATAGAGGCCCTTATGAGTCTCCTAGGCGTTCCCTGACAATGTGGTAACTAAGGCCTAGACACTATTTCTAACTAAGGCCCCAGGTCCAGCCCCATCCGCAGCCTCAGCCCCTGATGCTGTTCCTATAGAGGCCTTTATGCCCCTCCTAGGCCTTGCCCTGACACTGTCCTTAAGTAAGGCCTTGACGCTATTCCTAACTAAGGGCCTAGCCCTAAACCTAGCCCCAGCCCCAGCCCCAGCTCCAGCCCCAGCCCCAGCCCCAGCCCTATCCCCAGCCCCAGCCCCAGCCCTAGCCCTAGCCCCAGCGAGAGCCCCAGCCCTAGCCCCAGCCACAGGCCCAACCCCAGCTACTGATGCTGATCCTACAGAGGCCCTTATGCTCCTCCTAGGCCTTGCCCTGACACTGTCCTTAACTCAGGCCTTGACACTACTAGTAACTCAGGCCGTGATACTGTCCCTCACTAAAGCCCTGACAGTGTCCCTGTCTAAGTGACTGAATGTCCTCCTAACTCTGGCCCTGCCATTATACATAAAAAAAGCTCTGACGCTCGTCCTAACCGAGGCCCCGACACTGTCCCTCACTAAGGCCCTGACACTACTTCTAACTCAGGGCCACATTATACCTAATGAAGGCTCTGATGCTAACCCTAACTATGGCCCTGACAGTGACCTTAACTAAGGACTTGACACTATTCCTAACTAAGGGCCTAGCCCTAGCCGTAGCCCAAGCCCCAGCCCCAGCCCCAGCCCTAGCCCAAGCCCCAGCCCCAGCCGCAGCCCCAGCCCTAGCCTCACCGTAGCCGCAGTCCCAGCCCTAGCCCCAACCCCAGCCCCAGCCCGAGCCCTCGCCCCTGATGCTGATTCTATAGAGGCCCTTATGAGGCTCCTAGGCCTTCCCTGACAATGTGGTAACTAAGGCCTTGACACTATTTCTAACTAAGGCCCCAGGTCCAGCCCCAGCCGTAGCCCCAGCCCCTGATGCTGATCCTATAGAGACCTTTATGCCCCTCCTAGGCCTTGCCCTGACACTGTCCTTAAGTAAGGCCTTGACGCTATTCCTAACTAAGGGCCTAGCCCTAAACCTAGCCCCAGCCCCAGCCCCAGCTCCGGCCCCAGCCCCAGCCCTATGCCGAGCCCCAGCCACAGCCCTAGCCCTAGCCCCAGCCAGAGCCCCAGCCCTAGCCCCAGCCACAGGCCCAACCCCAGCCACTGATGCTGATCCTACAGAGGCCCTTATGCTCCTCCTAGGCCTTCTCTGACAATGTGGTAACTACGGCCTTGACACTATTTCTAACTAAGGCCCCAGGTCCAGCCCCATCCGCAGCCCCAGCCCCTGATGCTGATCCTATAGAGACCTTTATGATCCTCCTAGGCCTTCCCCTGACAATGTGGTAACTAAGGCCTTGACACTATTTCTAACTAAGGCCCCAGGTCCAGCCCCAGCCGTAGCCCCAGCCCCTGATGCTGATCCTATAGAGGCCTTTATGCTCCTCCAAGACCATGCCCTGACACTGTCCTTAAGTAAGGCCTTGACCCTATTCCTAACTAAGGGCCTAGCCCTAAACCTAGCCCCAGCCACAGCCCCACCGCTAGCCCCAGACCCACACCCAGCCCAACCTTACCCTCAGCCCTAGCTCCAGCCCCAGCCCCAGCCCTATCCCCAGCCCCAGCACCAGCCCTAGCCCTAGCCCCAGCCAGAGCCCCAGGCCTAGCCCCAGCCACAGGCCCAACTCCAGCCACTGATGCTGATCCTACAGAGGCCCTTATGCTCCTCCTAGGCCTTGCCCTGACACTGTCCTTAACTCAGGCCTTGACACTACTAGTAACTCAGGCCTTGATACTGTCCCTAACTAAGGCCCTGACAGTGTCCCTGTCTAAGGGACTGAATGTCCTCCTAACTCTGGCCCTGCCATTATACATAAAAAAAGCTCTGACGCTCGTCCTAACCGAGGCCCCGACACTATCCCTCACTAAGGCCCTGACACTACTTCTAACTCAGGCCCTATCATTATACCTAACGAAAGCTCTGATGCTAACCCTAACTAAGGGCCTGACAGTGACACTAACTAAGGCCTTGACACTATTCCTAACTAAGGGCCTAGCCCTAGCCCCAGCCCCGGCCCCAGTCCCAGCGCCAACCCCAGCCCGAGCTCCAGCCTCTAATGCTTATCCTACAAAGGCCCTTATGCTACTCCTAGGCCTTGCCCTGACACTGTCCTTAAATAAGGCCTTGCCACTACTACTAACTCAGTCCGTGGTACTGTCCTTAACTAAGGCCCAGACAGTGTCCCTAACTAAGGGTTTGACTCTCCTCCTAACTCTGGCCCTGCCATTATACATATAAAAGGCTCTGACACTCGTCCTAATCGAGGGCTTGACACTGTCCCTCACTAAGGCCCTGACACTACTTCTAACTCAGGCCCTGTCATTATACCTAACGTAGGCTCTGATGCTAATCCTAACTAAGACCCTGACGGTGACCCTAACTAAGGCCTTCACACTATTCCTATCTAAAGGCGTGGCCCTAGCCCTAGGTGCAGCCCCAGCCCCCACCCCTGATCCTACAGAGGCCCTTATGGTCCTCCTAGGCCTTTCCCTGACACTGTCCTGAACTAAGGCCTTGACACTATTTCTAACTAAGGCCCCAGCCCCAGCGCAGCCCCAGCCCCAGCCCCAGCCCCAGCCCCAGCCCCAGCCCCAGCCCCAACCCCAGCCCGAGCCGCAGCCTCTGATGCTTATCCTACAAAGGCCCTTATGGTACTCCTAGGCCTTGCCCTGATACTGTCCTTAAGTAAGGCCTTGCCACTACTACTAACTCAGGCCGTGGTACTGTCCCTAACTAAGGCCCTGACAGTGTCCCTAACTAAGGGTCTGACTCTCCTCCTAACTCTGGCCCTGCCATTATACTTAAAGAAGACTCTGACGCTCGTCCTAATCGAGGGCCTGACACTGTCCCTCACTAAGGCCCTGACACTACTTCTAACTCAGGGCCACATTATTCCTAACGAAGGCTCTGATGCTAACCCTAACTATGGCCCTGACAGTGACCTTAACTAAGGCCTTGACACTATTCCTAACTAAGGGCCTAGCCCTAGCCGTAGCCCAAGCCCGAGCCCCAGCCCTAGCCCTAGCCCAAGCCCCAGCCCCAGCCGCAGCCCCAGCCCTAGCCGCACCGTAGCCGCAGTCCCAGCCCTAGCCCCAACCCCAGCCCCAGCCCCAGCCCTCGCCCCTGATGCTGATTCTATAGAGGCCCTTATGAGTCTCCTAGGCCTTCCCTGACAATGTGGTAATTAAGGCCTTGACACTATTTCTTACTAAGGCCCCAGGTCCAGCCCCAGCCGCAGCCCCAGCTCCTGATGCTGATCCTATAGAGGCCTTTATGCTCCTCCTAGGCCTTGCCCTGACACTGTCCTTAAGTAAGGCCTTTATCCTATTCCTAACTAAGGGCCTAGCCCTAAACCTAGCCCCAGCCCCAGCCCCAGCCCTAGACCCAGCCCTAGACCCAGTCCCAGCCCCAGCCCCAGCCCCAGCCCAAGCCCCTGCCCTAGCCCTAGCCCCAGCCCCAGACCCAGCCCTTGCCTTAGCCTCAGACCCAGCTCCAGCCCCAGCCCCAGCCACAGCCCTAGCCCTAGCCCCAGCCACAGCCCCAGCCCTAGACCCAGCCCCATGCCCAACCCCAACCCCTGATGCTGATCCTACCGAGGCCCTTATGCTCCTCCTAGGCCTTGCCCTGACACTGTCCTTAACTCAGGCCTTGACACTACTACTAACTCAGGCCGTGATACTGTCCCTCACTAAAGCCCTGACAGTGTCCCTGTCTAAGTGACTGAATGTCCTCCTAACTCTGGCCCTGCCATTATACATAAAAAAAGCTCTGACGCTCGTCCTAACCGAACCCCTGAGACTGTCCCTCACTGAGGCCCTGACACTACTTCTAACTCAGGCCCTGTCATTATACCTAACGAAAGCTCTGATGCTAACCCTAACTAACGCCCTGACAATGAGACTAACTAAGGCCTTGACACTATTCTTAACTAAGGCCCCAGCCCTAGCCCGTCCCCTAGCCCCAGCTCCAGCCCTAGCCCAAGCCCCAGCCCCAGCCCTAGCCCCAGGCCCAGCCGCAGTCCCAGCCAGAGGCCCTACCCCAGCCCCATCCCCAGCCCCAGCCCCAGCCCTAGGCCCTGATGCTGATCCTATAGAGACCTTTATGATCCTCCTAGGCCTTCCCCTGACAATGTGGTAACTAAGGCCTTGACACTATTTCTAACTAAGTCCCCAGGTCCAGCCCCAGCCGCAGCCGCAGCCCCTGATGCTGATCCTGTAGAGGCCTTTATGCTCCTCCTAGGCCTTGCCCTGACACTGTCCTTAAGTAAGGCCTTGACCCTATTGCTAACTAAGGGCCTAGCCCTAAACCTAGCCCCAGCCCCAGCCCCAGCCCTAGCCCTAGCCCCAGTCCCAGCCCCAGCCCCAGCCCCAGCCCTAGCCCCAGACACAGCCCTAGCCTTAGCCTCAGCGCCAGCTCCAACCCCAGCCCCAGCCCTAGCCCCAGCCTTAGCCCTAGCCCCTGCCCCAGCCCTAGCCGTAGCCCCAGCCCCAGCCACAGCCCTAGACCCAGCCCCAGGCCCAACGCCAGCCCCTGATGCTGATCCTACCGAGGCCCTTATGCTCCTCCTAGGCCTTGCCCTGACACTGTCCTTAACTCAGGCCTTGACACTACTACTAACTCAGGCCGTGGTACTGTCCCTAACTAAGGCCCTGACAGTGTCCCTGTCTAAGGGACTGAATGTCCTCCTAACTCTGGCCCTGCCATTATACATAAAAAAAGCTCTGACGCTCGTCCTAACCGAAGCCCTGAGACTGTCCCTCACTAAGGCCCTGACACTACTTCTAACTCAGGACCTGTCATTATACCTAACGAATGCTCTGATGCTAACCCTAACTAAGGCCCTGACAGTGACCCTAACTAAGTCCTTGACACTATTCCCAACTAAGGGCCTAGCCCTAGCCCCAGCCCTAGCCCTAGCCCTAACCCCAGCCCCAGCCCTAGCCCCAGCCCCAGCCCAAGCCCTAGCCCCAGGCCCAGCCCTAGCCCTTGCCCCAGCCACAACCCCAGTCCTAGCCCCAGCCCCCGGCCCAACCCCAGCACCTGATGCTGATCGTACAGAGGCCCTTATGTTCCTCCAAGGCCTTACCCTGACACTGTCCTTAACTCAGACCTTGACACTAATACTAACTCAGGCCGTGATACTGTCCCTAACTAAGGCCCTGACAGTGTCTCTGTCTAAGGGCCTGAATCTTCTCCTAACTCTGGTTTTGCCATTATACATAAAAAAAGCTCTGACGCTCGTGCTAACCGAGGCCCCGACACTGTCCCTCACTAAGGCCCTGACACTATTTCTAACTCATGCCCTGACATTATACCTAACGTAGGCTCTGATGCTAATCCTACGTAAGGCCCTGACAGTGACCCTAACTAAGGCCTCCACACTATTTCTAACTAAGGGCGTAGCCCTAGCCCTAGCCCTAGCCGCAGCCGCATCCCCAGCCCCAGCCCCCACCCCTGATCGTACAGAGGCCCTTATGCTCCTCCTAGGCCTTTCCTTGACACTGTCCTTAACTAAGGCCTTGACACTATTTCTATCTAAGGCCCCAGCCCCAGCGCCAACCCCATCGCAGCCCCAGCCCCAGGCCCAGCCCCGGCCCTAGCTCCAGTCCCAGCCCCAGCCCTAGCCCCAGCCCCAGCCCCAACCCCAGCCCCAACCCCAGCCTCTGATGCTTATCCTACATAGGCCCTTATGCTACTCCTAGGCCTTGCCCTGACACTGTCCTTAACTCAGGCCTTGACAGAACTACTAACTCAGGCTGTGATACTGTCCCTAACTACGGCCCTAATAGTGTCCCTAACTAGGGGCCTGACTCTCCTCCTAATGTGGCCCTGCCATTATACATAAAAAAGGCTCTGACGCTCGTCCTAATCGAGGGCCTGACACTGTCCCTCACTAAGGCCCTGACACTACTTCTAACTCAGAGCCACATTATACCTAACGAAGGCTCTGATGCTAACCCTAACTAAGTCCCTGACAGTGAAACTAACTAAGGCATTGACACTATTCTTAACTAAGGGCCTAGCCTTAGTCCTAGCCCCAGGCCCAGCCCAAGCCCCAGCCCCAGCCCTAGCCCCAGCCGCAGCCCCAGCCCTAGCCCCGGCAGCAGCTGAAGTCCAAGCCCTAGCCCCAACCCCAGCCCCAGCCTCAGTCCCAGCCCTAGCCCCTGATGCTGATCTTATAGAGGCCCTTATGATCCTCCTAGACCTTCCCTGGACAATGTGGTAACTAAGGCGTTGACACTATTTCTAACTAAGGCCCCAGGTCCAGCCCCAGCCGCAGCCCCAGCCCCTGATGCTGATCCTATAGAGGCTTTTATGCTCCTCCTAGGCCTTGCCCTGACACTGTCCTTAAGTAAGGCCTTGACCCTATTCCTAACTAAGGGCCTAGCCTTAAACCTAGCCCCAGCCCCAGCCCCAGCCCTAGCCCCAGCCCCAGCCCCAGCCCTAGGCTTACCCTCAGCCCTAGCTCCAGCCCCAGCCCCAGCCCTAGCCCCAGCCCCAGCAACAGCCCTAGCCCTAGCCCCAGCCAGAGCCCCAGCCCCAACCCCAGCCCGATCCCCAGCCTCTGTTGCTTATCCTACAAAGGCCCTTATGCTACTCCTAGGCCTTGCCCTGACACTGTCCTTAACTCAGGCCTTGACACTACTAGTAACTCAGGCCGTGATACTGTCCCTAACTAAGGCCCTGACAGTGTCCCTGTCTAAGGGACTGAATGTCCTCCTAACACTGGCCCTGCCATTATACATAAAAAAAGCTCTGACGCTCGTCCTAACCGAGGCCCCGACACTGTCCCTCACTAAGGCCCTGACACTACTTCTAACTCATGCCCTGACATTATACCTAACGTAGGCTCTGATGCTAACCCTAACTAAGGCCCTGACGGTGACCCTAACTAAGGCCTTCACACTATTCCTGACTAAAGGCGTTGCCCTAGCCCAGGCCATAGCCGCAGCCCGAACCCCAGCCCCAGCCCCCACCCCTGATCCTACAGAGGCCCTTATGGTCCTCCTAGGCCTTTCCCTGACACTGTCCTTAACTAAGGCCTTGACACTATTTATAACTAAGGCCCCAGCCCCAGCGCCGCCCAAGGCCCCGGCCCAGCCCAAGCCCTAGCCCCAGGCCTAGCCCCAGCCCCAGCCCCAGCCCCAGCCCCAGCCCCAACCCCAACCCCAGCCCTATCCCCAGCCTCTGATGCTTATCCTACAAAGGCCCTTATGCTACTCCTAGGCCTTGCCCTGACACTGTCCTTAAATAAGGCCTTGCCACTACTACTAATTCAGGCCGTGGTACTGTCCCTAACTAAGGCCCTGACAGTGTCCTTAACTAAGGGTCTGACTCTCCTCCTAACTCTGGCCCTGCCATTATACATAAACAAGGCTCTGACACTCGTCCTAATCGAGGGCTTGACACTGTCCCTCACTAAGGCCCTGACACTACTTCTAACTCAGGCCCTGTCATTATACCTAACGTAGGCTCTGATGCTAACCCTAACTTAGGCCCTGACGGTGACCCTAACTAAGGCCTTCACACTATTCCTAACTAAGAGCGTAGCCCTAGCCCTAGCCCTAGGCGCAGCCCCAGCCCCAGCCCCAGCCCCCACCCCTGATCCTACAGAGGCCCTTATGGTCCTCCTAGGCCTTTCCCTGACACTGTCCTTAACTAAGGCCTTGACACTATTTCTAACTAAGGCCCCAGCCCCAGGGCAGCCCCAGCCCTAGCCACAGGCCTAGCCCCAGCCCCATCCCCAGCCCCAGCCCCAGCCCGAGCCCCAGCCTCTGATGCTTATCCTACAAAGGCCCTTATGCTACTCCTAGGCCTTGCCCTGACACTGTCCTTAAGTAAGGCCTTGACAATACTACTAAATCAGGCCGTGGTACTGTCCCTAACTAAGGCCCTGACAGTGTCCCTAACTAAGGGTCTGACTCTCCTCCTAACTCTGGCCCTGCCATTATACATAAAGAAGACTCTGACGCTCGTCCTAATCGAGGGCCTGACACTGTCCCTCACTAAGGCCCTGACACTACTTCTAACTCAGGGCCACATTATACCTAACGAAGGCTCTGATGGTAACCCTAACTATGGCCCTGACAGTGACCTTAACTAAGGCCTTGACACTATTCCTAACTAAGGGCCGTGCCCTAGCCCTAGCCCAAGCCCCAGCCCCAGCCCCAGCCCAAGCCCAAGCCCAAGCCCCAGCCCCAGCCCCAGCCGCAGCCCCAGCCCTAGCCTCACCGTAGCCGCAGTCCCAGCCCTAGCCCCAACCCCAGCCCCAGCCCCAGCCCTCGCCCCTGATGCTGATTCTATAGAGGCCCTTATGAGTCTCCTAGGCGTTCCCTGACAATGTGGTAACTAAGGCCTTGACACTATTTCTAACTAAGGCCCCAGGTCCAGCCCCATCCGCAGCCCCAGCCCCTGATGCTGTTCCTATAGAGGCCTTTATGCCCCTCCTAGGCCTTGCCCTGACACTGTCCTTAAGTAAGGCCTTGACGCTATTCCTAACTAAGGGCCGAGCCCTAAACCTAGCCCCAGCCCCAGCCCCAGCTCCAGCCCCAGCCCCAGCCCTATCCCCAGCCCCAGCCCCAGCCCTAGCCCTAGCCCCAGCCAGAGCCCCAGCCCTAGCCCCAGCCACAGGCCCAACCCCAGCTACTGATGCTGATCCTACAGAGGCCCTTATGCTCCTCCTAGGCCTTGCCCTGACACTGTCCTTAACTCAGGCCTTGACACTACTAGTAACTCAGGCCGTGATACTATCCCTAACTAAGGCCCTGACAGTGTCCCTGTCTAAGGGACTGAATGTCCTCCTAACTCTGGCCCTGCCATTATACATAAAAAAAGCTCTGACGCTCGTCCTAACCGAGGCCCCGACACTGTCCCTCACTAAGGCCCTGACACTACTTCTAACTCAGGGCCACATTATACCTAACGAAGGCTCTGATGCTAACCCTAACTATGGCCCTGACAGTGACCTTAACTAAGGACTTGACACTATTCCTAACTAAGGGCCTAGCCCTAGCCGTAGCCCAAGCCCCAGCCCCAGCCCCAGCCCTAGCCCAAGCCCCAGCCCCAGCCGCAGCCCCAGCCCTAGCCTCACCGTAGCCGCAGTCCCAGCCCTAGCTCCAACCCCAGCCCCAGCCCCAGCCCTCGCCCCTGATGCTGATTCTATAGAGGCCCTTATGAGGCTCCTAGGCCTTCCCTGACAATGTGGTAACTAAGGCCTTGACACTATTTCTAACTAAGGCCCCAGGTCCAGCCCCAGCCGTAGCCCCAGCCCCTGATGCTGATCCTATAGAGACCTTTATGCCCCTCCTAGGCCTTGCCCTGACACTGTCCTTAAGTAAGGCCTTGACGCTATTCCTAACTAAGGGCCTAGCCCTAAACCTAGCCCCAGCCCCAGCCCCAGCTCCGGCCCCAGCCCCAGCCCTATGCCCAGCCCCAGCCACAGCCCTAGCCCTAGCCCCAGCCAGAGCCCCAGCCCTAGCCCCAGCCACAGGCCCAACCCCAGCCACTGATGCTGATCCTACAGAGGCCCTTATGCTCCTCCTAGGCCTTCTCTGACAATGTGGTAACTACGGCCTTGACACTATTTCTAACTAAGGCCCCAGGTCCAGCCCCATCCGCAGCCCCAGCCCCTGATGCTGATCCTATAGAGACCTTTATGATCCTCCTAGGCCTTCCCCTGACAATGTGGTAACTAAGGCCTTGACACTATTTCTAACTAAGGCCCCAGGTCCAGCCCCAGCCGTAGCCCCAGCCCCTGATGCTGATCCTATAGAGGCCTTTATGCTCCTCCAAGACCATGCCCTGACACTGTCCTTAAGTAAGGCCTTGACCCTATTCCTAACTAAGGGCCTAGCCCTAAACCTAGCCCCAGCCACAGCCCCACCGCTAGCCCCAGACCCACACCCAGCCCAACTTTACCCTCAGCCCTAGCTCCAGCCCCAGCCCCAGCCCTATCCCCAGCCCCAGCACCAGCCCTAGCCCTAGCCCCAGCCAGAGCCCCAGGCCTAGCCCCAGCCACAGGCCCAACTCCAGCCACTGATGCTGATCCTACAGAGGCCCTTATGCTCCTCCTAGGCCTTGCCCTGACACTGTCCTTAACTCAGGCCTTGACACTACTAGTAACTCAGGCCTTGATACTGTCCCTAACTAAGGCCCTGACAGTGTCCCTGTCTAAGGGACTGAATGTCCTCCTAACTCTGGCCCTGCCATTATACATAAAAAAAGCTCTGACGCTCGTCCTAACCGAGGCCCCGACACTATCCCTCACTAAGGCCCTGACACTACTTCTAACTCAGGCCCTATCATTATACCTAACGAAAGCTCTGATGCTAACCCTAACTAAGGGCCTGACAGTGACACTAACTAAGGCCTTGACACTATTCCTAACTAAGGGCCTAGCCCTAGCCCCAGCCCCGGCCCCAGTCCCAGCGCCAACCCCAGCCCGAGCTCCAGCCTCTAATGCTTATCCTACAAAGGCCCTTATGCTACTCCTAGGCCTTGCCCTGACACTGTCCTTAAATAAGGCCTTGCCACTACTACTAACTCAGTCCGTGGTACTGTCCTTAACTAAGGCCCAGACAGTGTCCCTAACTAAGGGTTTGACTCTCCTCCTAACTCTGGCCCTGCCATTATACATATAAAAGGCTCTGACACTCGTCCTAATCGAGGGCTTGACACTGTCCCTCACTAAGGCCCTGACACTACTTCTAACTCAGGCCCTGTCATTATACCTAACGTAGGCTCTGATGCTAACCCTAACTAAGACCCTGACGGTGACCCTAACTAAGGCCTTCACACTATTCCTATCTAAAGGCGTGGCCCTAGCCCTAGGTGCAGCCCCAGCCCCCACCCCTGATCCTACAGAGGCCCTTATGGTCCTCCTAGGCCTTTCCCTGACACTGTCCTGAACTAAGGCCTTGACACTATTTCTAACTAAGGCCCCAGCCCCAGCGCAGCCCCAGCCCCAGCCCCAGCCCCAGCCCCAGCCCCAGCCCCAGCCCCAACCCCAGCCCGAGCCGCAGCCTCTGATGCTTATCCTACAAAGGCCCTTATGGTACTCCTAGGCCTTGCCCTGATACTGTCCTTAAGTAAGGCCTTGCCACTACTACTAACTCAGGCCGTGGTACTGTCCCTAACTAAGGCCCTGACAGTGTCCCTAACTAAGGGTCTGACTCTCCTCCTAACTCTGGCCCTGCCATTATACTTAAAGAAGACTCTGACGCTCGTCCTAATCGAGGGCCTGACACTGTCCCTCACTAAGGCCCTGACACTACTTCTAACTCAGGGCCACATTATTCCTAACGAAGGCTCTGATGCTAACCCTAACTATGGCCCTGACAGTGACCTTAACTAAGGCCTTGACACTATTCCTAACTAAGGGCCTAGCCCTAGCCGTAGCCCAAGCCCGAGCCCCAGCCCTAGCCCTAGCCCAAGCCCCAGCCCCAGCCGCAGCCCCAGCCCTAGCCTCACCGTAGCCGCAGTCCCAGCCCTAGCCCCAACCCCAGCCCCAGCCCCAGCCCTCGCCCCTGATGCTGATTCTATAGAGGCCCTTATGAGTCTCCTAGGCCTTCCCTGACAATGTGGTAATTAAGGCCTTGACACTATTTCTTACTAAGGCCCCAGGTCCAGCCCCAGCCGCAGCCCCAGCTCCTGATGCTGATCCTATAGAGGCCTTTATGCTCCTCCTAGGCCTTGCCCTGACACTGTCCTTAAGTAAGGCCTTTATCCTATTCCTAACTAAGGGCCTAGCCCTAAACCTAGCCCCAGCCCCAGCCCCAGCCCTAGACCCAGCCCTAGACCCAGTCCCAGCCCCAGCCCCAGCCCCAGCCCAAGCCCCTGCCCTAGCCCTAGCCCCAGCCCCAGACCCAGCCCTTGCCTTAGCCTCAGACCCAGCTCCAGCCCCAGCCCCAGCCACAGCCCTAGCCCTAGCCCCAGCCACAGCCCCAGCCCTAGACCCAGCCCCATGCCCAACCCCAACCCCTGATGCTGATCCTACCGAGGCCCTTATGCTCCTCCTAGGCCTTGCCCTGACACTGTCCTTAACTCAGGCCTTGACACTACTACTAACTCAGGCCGTGATACTGTCCCTCACTAAAGCCCTGACAGTGTCCCTGTCTAAGTGACTGAATGTCCTCCTAACTCTGGCCCTGCCATTATACATAAAAAAAGCTCTGACGCTCGTCCTAACCGAACCCCTGAGACTGTCCCTCACTGAGGCCCTGACACTACTTCTAACTCAGGCCCTGTCATTATACCTAACGAAAGCTCTGATGCTAACCCTAACTAACGCCCTGACAATGAGACTAACTAAGGCCTTGACACTATTCTTAACTAAGGCCCCAGCCCTAGCCCGTCCCCTAGCCCCAGCTCCAGCCCTAGCCCAAGCCCCAGCCCCAGCCCTAGCCCCAGGCCCAGCCGCAGTCCCAGCCAGAGGCCCTACCCCAGCCCCATCCCCAGCCCCAGCCCCAGCCCTAGGCCCTGATGCTGATCCTATAGAGACCTTTATGATCCTCCTAGGCCTTCCCCTGACAATGTGGTAACTAAGGCCTTGACACTATTTCTAACTAAGTCCCCAGGTCCAGCCCCAGCCGCAGCCGCAGCCCCTGATGCTGATCCTGTAGAGGCCTTTATGCTCCTCCTAGGCCTTGCCCTGACACTGTCCTTAAGTAAGGCCTTGACCCTATTGCTAACTAAGGGCCTAGCCCTAAACCTAGCCCCAGCCCCAGCCCCAGCCCTAGCCCTAGCCCCAGTCCCAGCCCCAGCCCCAGCCCCAGCCCTAGCCCCAGACACAGCCCTAGCCTTAGCCTCAGCGCCAGCTCCAACCCCAGCCCCAGCCCTAGCCCCAGCCTTAGCCCTAGCCCCTGCCCCAGCCCTAGCCGTAGCCCCAGCCCCAGCCACAGCCCTAGACCCAGCCCCAGGCCCAACGCCAGCCCCTGATGCTGATCCTACCGAGGCCCTTATGCTCCTCCTAGGCCTTGCCCTGACACTGTCCTTAACTCAGGCCTTGACACTACTACTAACTCAGGCCGTGGTACTGTCCCTAACTAAGGCCCTGACAGTGTCCCTGTCTAAGGGACTGAATGTCCTCCTAACTCTGGCCCTGCCATTATACATAAAAAAAGCTCTGACGCTCGTCCTAACCGAAGCCCTGAGACTGTCCCTCACTAAGGCCCTGACACTACTTCTAACTCAGGACCTGTCATTATACCTAACGAATGCTCTGATGCTAACCCTAACTAAGGCCCTGACAGTGACCCTAACTAAGTCCTTGACACTATTCCCAACTAAGGGCCTAGCCCTAGCCCCAGCCCTAGCCCTAGCCCTAACCCCAGCCCCAGCCCTAGCCCCAGCCCCAGCCCAAGCCCTAGCCCCAGGCCCAGCCCTAGCCCTTGCCCCAGCCACAACCCCAGTCCTAGCCCCAGCCCCCGGCCCAACGCCAGCACCTGATGCTGATCGTACAGAGGCCCTTATGTTCCTCCAAGGCCTTACCCTGACACTGTCCTTAACTCAGACCTTGACACTAATACTAACTCAGGCCGTGATACTGTCCCTAACTAAGGCCCTGACAGTGTCTCTGTCTAAGGGCCTGAATCTTCTCCTAACTCTGGTTTTGCCATTATACATAAAAAAAGCTCTGACGCTCGTGCTAACCGAGGCCCCGACACTGTCCCTCACTAAGGCCCTGACACTATTTCTAACTCATGCCCTGACATTATACCTAACGTAGGCTCTGATGCTAATCCTACGTAAGGCCCTGACAGTGACCCTAACTAAGGCCTCCACACTATTTCTAACTAAGGGCGTAGCCCTAGCCCTAGCCCTAGCCGCAGCCGCATCCCCAGCCCCAGCCCCCACCCCTGATCGTACAGAGGCCCTTATGCTCCTCCTAGGCCTTTCCTTGACACTGTCCTTAACTAAGGCCTTGACACTATTTCTATCTAAGGCCCCAGCCCCAGCGCCAACCCCATCGCAGCCCCAGCCCCAGACCCAGCCCCGGCCCTAGCTCCAGTCCCAGCCCCAGCCCTAGCCCCAGCCCCAGCCCCAACCCCAGCCCCAACCCCAGCCTCTGATGCTTATCCTACATAGGCCCTTATGCTACTCCTAGGCCTTGCCCTGACACTGTCCTTAACTCAGGCCTTGACAGAACTACTAACTCAGGCTGTGATACTGTCCCTAACTACGGCCCTAATAGTGTCCCTAACTAGGGGCCTGACTCTCCTCCTAATGTGGCCCTGCCATTATACATAAAAAAGGCTCTGACGCTCGTCCTAATCGAGGGCCTGACACTGTCCCTCACTAAGGCCCTGACACTACTTCTAACTCAGAGCCACATTATACCTAACGAAGGCTCTGATGCTAACCCTAACTAAGTCCCTGACAGTGAAACTAACTAAGGCATTGACACTATTCTTAACTAAGGGCCTAGCCTTAGTCCTAGCCCCAGGCCCAGCCCAAGCCCCAGCCCCAGCCCTAGCCCCAGCCGCAGCCCCAGCCCTAGCCCCGGCAGCAGCTGAAGTCCAAGCCCTAGCCCCAACCCCAGCCCCAGCCTCAGTCCCAGCCCTAGCCCCTGATGCTGATCTTATAGAGGCCCTTATGATCCTCCTAGACCTTCCCTGGACAATGTGGTAACTAAGGCGTTGACACTATTTCTAACTAAGGCCCCAGGTCCAGCCCCAGCCGCAGCCCCAGCCCCTGATGCTGATCCTATAGAGGCTTTTATGCTCCTCCTAGGCCTTGCCCTGACACTGTCCTTAAGTAAGGCCTTGACCCTATTCCTAACTAAGGGCCTAGCCTTAAACCTAGCCCCAGCCCCAGCCCCAGCCCTAGCCCCAGCCCCAGCCCCAGCCCTAGGCTTACCCTCAGCCCTAGCTCCAGCCCCAGCCCCAGCCCTAGCCCCAGCCCCAGCAACAGCCCTAGCCCTAGCCCCAGCCAGAGCCCCAGCCCCAACCCCAGCCCGATCCCCAGCCTCTGTTGCTTATCCTACAAAGGCCCTTATGCTACTCCTAGGCCTTGCCCTGACACTGTCCTTAACTCAGGCCTTGACACTACTAGTAACTCAGGCCGTGATACTGTCCCTAACTAAGGCCCTGACAGTGTCCCTGTCTAAGGGACTGAATGTCCTCCTAACACTGGCCCTGCCATTATACATAAAAAAAGCTCTGACGCTCGTCCTAACCGAGGCCCCGACACTGTCCCTCACTAAGGCCCTGACACTACTTCTAACTCATGCCCTGACATTATACCTAACGTAGGCTCTGATGCTAACCCTAACTAAGGCCCTGACGGTGACCCTAACTAAGGCCTTCACACTATTCCTGACTAAAGGCGTTGCCCTAGCCCAGGCCATAGCCGCAGCCCGAACCCCAGCCCCAGCCCCCACCCCTGATCCTACAGAGGCCCTTATGGTCCTCCTAGGCCTTTCCCTGACACTGTCCTTAACTAAGGCCTTGACACTATTTATAACTAAGGCCCCAGCCCCAGCGCCGCCCAAGGCCCCGGCCCAGCCCAAGCCCTAGCCCCAGGCCTAGCCCCAGCCCCAGCCCCAGCCCCAGCCCCAGCCCCAACCCCAACCCCAGCCCTATCCCCAGCCTCTGATGCTTATCCTACAAAGGCCCTTATGCTACTCCTAGGCCTTGCCCTGACACTGTCCTTAAATAAGGCCTTGCCACTACTACTAATTCAGGCCGTGGTACTGTCCCTAACTAAGGCCCTGACAGTGTCCTTAACTAAGGGTCTGACTCTCCTCCTAACTCTGGCCCTGCCATTATACATAAACAAGGCTCTGACACTCGTCCTAATCGAGGGCTTGACACTGTCCCTCACTAAGGCCCTGACACTACTTCTAACTCAGGCCCTGTCATTATACCTAACGTAGGCTCTGATGCTAACCCTAACTTAGGCCCTGACGGTGACCCTAACTAAGGCCTTCACACTATTCCTAACTAAGAGCGTAGCCCTAGCCCTAGCCCTAGGCGCAGCCCCAGCCCCAGCCCCAGCCCCCACCCCTGATCCTACAGAGGCCCTTATGGTCCTCCTAGGCCTTTCCCTGACACTGTCCTTAACTAAGGCCTTGACACTATTTCTAACTAAGGCCCCAGCCCCAGGGCAGCCCCAGCCCTAGCCCCAGGCCTAGCCCCAGCCCCATCCCCAGCCCCAGCCCGAGCCCGAGCCCCAGCCTCTGATGCTTATCCTACAAAGGCCCTTATGCTACTCCTAGGCCTTGCCCTGACACTGTCCTTAAGTAAGGCCTTGACAATACTACTAAATCAGGCCGTGGTACTGTCCCTAACTAAGGCCCTGACAGTGTCCCTGTCTAAGGGACTGAATGTCCTCCTAACTCTGGCCCTGCCATTATACATAAAGAAGACTCTGACGCTCGTCCTAATCGAGGGCCTGACACTGTCCCTCACTAAGGCCCTGACACTACTTCTAACTCAGGGCCACATTATACCTAACGAAGGCTCTGATGGTAACCCTAACTATGGCCCTGACAGTGACCTTAACTAAGGCCTTGACACTATTCCTAACTAAGGGTCGTGCCCTAGCCCTAGCCCAAGCCCCAGCCCCAGCCCCAGCCCTAGCCCAAGCCCAAGCCCCAGCCCCAGCCCCAGCCGCAGCCCCAGCCCTAGCCTCACCGTAGCCGCAGTCCCAGCCCTAGCCCCAACCCCAGCCCCAGCCCCAGCCCTCGCCCCTGATGCTGATTCTATAGAGGCCCTTATGAGTCTCCTAGGCGTTCCCTGACAATGTGGTAACTAAGGCCTTGACACTATTTCTAACTAAGGCCCCAGGTCCAGCCCCATCCGCAGCCCCAGCCCCTGATGCTGTTCCTATAGAGGCCTTTATGCCCCTCCTAGGCCTTGCCCTGACACTGTCCTTAAGTAAGGCCTTGACGCTATTCCTAACTAAGGGCCGAGCCCTAAACCTAGCCCCAGCCCCAGCCCCAGCTCCAGCCCCAGCCCCAGCCCTATCCCCAGCCCCAGCCCCAGCCCTAGCCCTAGCCCCAGCCAGAGCCCCAGCCCTAGCCCCAGCCACAGGCCCAACCCCAGCTACTGATGCTGATCCTACAGAGGCCCTTATGCTCCTCCTAGGCCTTGCCCTGACACTGTCCTTAACTCAGGCCGTGACACTACTAGTAACTCAGGCCGTGATACTGTCCCTAACTAAGGCCCTGACAGTGTCCCTGTCTAAGGGACTGAATGTCCTCCTAACTCTGGCCCTGCCATTATACATAAAAAAAGCTCTGACGCTCGTCCTACCCGAGGCCCCGACACTGTCCCTCACTAAGGCCCTGACACTACTTCTAACTCAGGCCCTGTCATAATACCTAACGAAAGCTCTGATGCTAACCGTAACTAAGGCCCTTACAGTGACACTAACTAAGGCCTTGACACTATTCCTAACTAAGGGCCTAGCCCTAGCCCCAGCCCCAGCCCCAGTCCCAGCCCCAACCCCAGCCTGAGCCCCAGCCTCTGATGCTTATCCTACAAAGGCCCTTATGCTACTCCTAGGCCTTGCCCTGACACTGTCCTTAACTAAGGCCTTGACACTATTTCTAACTAAGGCCCCAGCCCCAGCGCAGCCCCAGGCCCAGGCCCAGCCCCAGCCCTAGCCCCAGGCCTAGCCCCAGCCCCAGACCCAGCCCCAGCCCCAGCCCCAGCCTCTGATGCTTATCCTACAAAGGCCCTTATGCTACTCCTAGGCCTTGCCCTGACACTGTCCTTAAGTAAGGCCTTGACAATACTACTAACTCAGGCCGTGGTACTGTCCCTAACTAAGGCCCTGACAGTGTCCCTGTCTAAGGGACTGAATGTCCTCCTAACTCTGGCCCTGCCATTATACATAAAGAAGACTCTGACGCTCGTCCTAATCGAGGGACTGACACTGTCCCTCACTAAGGCCCTGACACTACTTCTAACTCAGGGCCACATTATACCTAACGAAGGCTCTGATGCTAACCCTAACTATGGCCCTGACAGTGACCTTAACTAAGGCCTTGACACAATTCCTAACTAAGGGCCGATCCGTAGCCCTAGCCCAAGCCCCAGCCCCAGCCCTAGCCCAAGCCCAAGCCCCAGCCCAGCCGCAGCCCCAGCCCTAGCCTCACCATAGCCGCAGTCTCAGCCCTAGCCCCAACCCCAGCCCCAGCCCCAGCCCTCGCCCCTGATGCTGATTCTATAGAGGCCCTTATGATTCTCCTAGGCCTTCCCTGACAATGTGGTAACTAAGGCCTTGACACTATTTCTAACTAAGGCCCCAGGTCCAGCCCCATCCGCAGCCCCAGCCCCTGATGCTGTTACTATAGAGGCGTTTATGCCCCTCCTAGGCCTTGCCCTGACACTGTCCTTAACTCAGGCCTTGACACTACTAGTAACTCAGGCCGTGATACTGTCCCTATCTAAGGCCCTGACAGTGTCACTGTCTAAGGGACTGAATGTCCTCCTAACTCTGGCCCTGCCATTATACATAAGAAAAGCTCTGACGCTCGTCCTAACCGAGGCACCGACACTGTCCCTCACTAAGGCCCTGACACTACTTCTAACTCATGCCCTGACATTATACCTAACGTAGGCTCTGATGCTAACCCTAACTAAGGCCCTGACGGTGACCCTAACTAAGGCCTTCACACTATTCCTGACTAAAGGCGTTGCCCTCGCCCAGGCCATAGCCGCAGTCTGAACCCCAGCCCCAGCCCCCACCCCTGATCCTACAGAGGCCCTTATGGTCCTCCTAGGCCTTGCCCTGACACTGTCCTTAAGTAAGGCCTTGACGCTATTCCTAACTAAGGGCCTAGCCCTAAACCTAGCCCCAGCCCCAGCCCCAGCTCCAGCCCCAGCCCCAGCCCTATCCCCAGCCCCAGCCCCAGCCCTAGCCCTAGCCCCAGCGAGAGCCCCAGCCCTAGCCCCAGCCACAGGCCCAACCCCAGCTACTGATGCTGATCCTACAGAGGCCCTTATGCTCCTCCTAGGCCTTTCCCTGACACTGTCCTTAACTCAGGCCTTGACACTACTAGTAACTCAGGCCGTGATACTATCCCTAACTAAGGCCCTGACAGTGTCCCTGTCTAAGGGACTGAATGTCCTCCTAACTCTGGCCCTGCCATTATACATAAAAAAAGCTCTGACGCTCGTCCTAACCGAGGCCCCGACACTGTCCCTCACTAAGGCCCTGACACTACTTCTAACTCAGGCCCTGTCATTATACCTAACGAAAGCTCTGATGCTAACCCTAACTAAGGGCCTGACAGTGACACTAACTAAGGCCTTGACACTATTCCTAACTAAGGGCCTAGCCCTAGCCCCAGCCCCAGCCCCCGTCCCAGCCCCAACCCCAGCCCGAGCCCCAGCCTCTGATGCTTATCCTACAAAGGCCCTTATGCTACTCCTAGTCCTTGCCCTGACACTGTCCTTAAATAAGGCCTTGCCACTACTACTAACTCAGGCCGTGGTACTGTCCCTAACTAAGGCCCTGACAGTGACCCTAACTAAGGGTCTGACTCTCCTCCTAACTCTGGCCCTGCCAGTATACATAAACAAGGCTCTGACACTCGTCCTAATCGAGGGCTTGACACTGTCCCTCACTAAGGCCCTGACACTACTTCTAACTCAGGCCCTGTCATTATACCTAACGAAAGCTCTGATGCTAACCGTAACTAAGGCCCTGACAGTGACACTAACTAAGGCCTTGACACTATTCCTAACTAAGGGCCTAGCCCTAGCCCCAGCCCCAGTCCCAGCCCCAACCCCAGCCGGAGCCCCAGCCTCTGATGCTTATCCTACAAAGGCCCCTATGCTACTCCAAGGCCTTGCCCTGACACTGTCCTTAAATAAGGCCTTGCCACTACTACTAACTCAGGCCGTGGTACTGTCCCTAACTAAGGCCCTGACAGTGTCCGTAACTAAGGGTCTGACTCTCCTCCTAACTCTGGCCCTGCCAGTATACATAAACAAGGCTCTGACACTCGTCCTAATCGAGGGCTTGACACTGTCCCTCACTAAGGCCCTGACACTACTTCTAACTCAGGCCCTGTCATTATACCTAACGTAGGCTCTGATGCTAACCCTAACTAAGGCCCTGACGGTGACCCTAACTAAGGCCTTCACACTATTCCTAACTAAGGGCGTAGCCCTAGCCCTAGCCCTAGCCGCAGCCCCAGCCCCAGCCCCAGCCCCCAACCCTGATCCTACAGAGGCCCTTATGGTCCTCCTAGGCCTTTCCCTGACACTGTCCTTAACTAAGGCCTTGACACTATTTCTAACTAAGTCCCCAGCCCCAGCGCAGCCCCAGGCCCAGGCCCAGCCCCAGCCCTAGCCCCAGGCCTAGCCCCAGCCCCAGACCCAGCCCCAGCCCCAGCCCCAGCCTCTGATGCTTATCCTACAAAGGCCCTTATGCTACTCCTAGGCCTTGCCCTGACACTGTCCTTAAGTAAGGCCTTGACAATACTACTAACTCAGGCCGTGGTACTGTCCCTAACTAAGGCCCTGACAGTGTCCCTGTCTAAGGGACTGAATGTCCTCCTAACTCTGGCCCTGCCATTATACATAAAGAAGACTCTGACGCTCGTCCTAATCGAGGGACTGACACTGTCCCTCACTAAGGCCCTGACACTACTTCTAACTCAGGGCCACATTATACCTAACGAAGGCTCTGATGCTAACCCTAACTATGGCCCTGACAGTGACCTTAACTAAGGCCTTGACACAATTCCTAACTAAGGGCCGATCCGTAGCCCTAGCCCAAGCCCCAGCCCCAGCCCTAGCCCAAGCCCAAGCCCCAGCCCAGCCGCAGCCCCAGCCCTAGCCTCACCATAGCCGCAGTCTCAGCCCTAGCCCCAACCCCAGCCCCAGCCCCAGCCCTCGCCCCTGATGCTGATTCTATAGAGGCCCTTATGATTCTCCTAGGCCTTCCCTGACAATGTGGTAACTAAGGCCTTGACACTATTTCTAACTAAGGCCCCAGGTCCAGCCCCATCCGCAGCCCCAGCCCCTGATGCTGTTACTATAGAGGCGTTTATGCCCCTCCTAGGCCTTGCCCTGACACTGTCCTTAACTCAGGCCTTGACACTACTAGTAACTCAGGCCGTGATACTGTCCCTATCTAAGGCCCTGACAGTGTCACTGTCTAAGGGACTGAATGTCCTCCTAACTCTGGCCCTGCCATTATACATAAGAAAAGCTCTGACGCTCGTCCTAACCGAGGCACCGACACTGTCCCTCACTAAGGCCCTGACACTACTTCTAACTCATGCCCTGACATTATACCTAACGTAGGCTCTGATGCTAACCCTAACTAAGGCCCTGACGGTGACCCTAACTAAGGCCTTCACACTATTCCTGACTAAAGGCGTTGCCCTCGCCCAGGCCATAGCCGCAGTCTGAACCCCAGCCCCAGCCCCCACCCCTGATCCTACAGAGGCCCTTATGGTCCTCCTAGGCCTTGCCCTGACACTGTCCTTAAGTAAGGCCTTGACGCTATTCCTAACTAAGGGCCTAGCCCTAAACCTAGCCCCAGCCCCAGCCCCAGCTCCAGCCCCAGCCCCAGCCCTATCCCCAGCCCCAGCCCCAGCCCTAGCCCTAGCCCCAGCGAGAGCCCCAGCCCTAGCCCCAGCCACAGGCCCAACCCCAGCTACTGATGCTGATCCTACAGAGGCCCTTATGCTCCTCCTAGGCCTTTCCCTGACACTGTCCTTAACTCAGGCCTTGACACTACTAGTAACTCAGGCCGTGATACTATCCCTAACTAAGGCCCTGACAGTGTCCCTGTCTAAGGGACTGAATGTCCTCCTAACTCTGGCCCTGCCATTATACATAAAAAAAGCTCTGACGCTCGTCCTAACCGAGGCCCCGACACTGTCCCTCACTAAGGCCCTGACACTACTTCTAACTCAGGCCCTGTCATTATACCTAACGAAAGCTCTGATGCTAACCCTAACTAAGGGCCTGACAGTGACACTAACTAAGGCCTTGACACTATTCCTAACTAAGGGCCTAGCCCTAGCCCCAGCCCCAGCCCCCGTCCCAGCCCCAACCCCAGCCCGAGCCCCAGCCTCTGATGCTTATCCTACAAAGGCCCTTATGCTACTCCTAGTCCTTGCCCTGACACTGTCCTTAAATAAGGCCTTGCCACTACTACTAACTCAGGCCGTGGTACTGTCCCTAACTAAGGCCCTGACAGTGACCCTAACTAAGGGTCTGACTCTCCTCCTAACTCTGGCCCTGCCAGTATACATAAACAAGGCTCTGACACTCGTCCTAATCGAGGGCTTGACACTGTCCCTCACTAAGGCCCTGACACTACTTCTAACTCAGGCCCTGTCATTATACCTAACGAAAGCTCTGATGCTAACCGTAACTAAGGCCCTGACAGTGACACTAACTAAGGCCTTGACACTATTCCTAACTAAGGGCCTAGCCCTAGCCCCAGCCCCAGTCCCAGCCCCAACCCCAGCCGGAGCCCCAGCCTCTGATGCTTATCCTACAAAGGCCCCTATGCTACTCCAAGGCCTTGCCCTGACACTGTCCTTAAATAAGGCCTTGCCACTACTACTAACTCAGGCCGTGGTACTGTCCCTAACTAAGGCCCTGACAGTGTCCGTAACTAAGGGTCTGACTCTCCTCCTAACTCTGGCCCTGCCAGTATACATAAACAAGGCTCTGACACTCGTCCTAATCGAGGGCTTGACACTGTCCCTCACTAAGGCCCTGACACTACTTCTAACTCAGGCCCTGTCATTATACCTAACGTAGGCTCTGATGCTAACCCTAACTAAGGCCCTGACGGTGACCCTAACTAAGGCCTTCACACTATTCCTAACTAAGGGCGTAGCCCTAGCCCTAGCCCTAGCCGCAGCCCCAGCCCCAGCCCCAGCCACCAACCCTGATCCTACAGAGGCCCTTATGGTCCTCCTAGGCCTTTCCCTGACACTGTCCTTAACTAAGGCCTTGACACTATTTCTAACTAAGTCCCCAGCCCCAGCGCAGCCCCAGGCCCAGGCCCAGCCCCAGCCCTAGCCCCAGGCCTAGCCCCAGCCCCAGACCCAGACCCAGCCCCAGCCCCAGCCTCTGATGCTTATCCTACAAAGGCCCTTATGCTACTCCTAGGCCTTGCCCTGACACTGTCCTTAAGTAAGGCCTTGACAATACTACTAACTCAGGCCGTGGTACTGTCCCTAACTAAGGCCCTGACAGTGTCCCTGTCTAAGGGACTGAATGTCCTCCTAACTCTGGCCCTGCCATTATACATAAACAAGGCTCTGACACTCGTCCTAATCGAGGGCCAGACACTGTCCCTCACTAAGGACCTGACACTACTTCTAACTCAGGGCCACATTATACCTAACGAAGGCTCTGATGCTAACCCTAACTATGGCCCTGACAGTGACCTTAACTAAGGCCTTGACACTATTCCTAACTAAGGGCCGAGCCCTAGCCCTACCCCAAGCCCCAGGCCCAGCCGTAGCCCAAGCCCAAGCCCCAGCCCCAGCCGCAGCCCCAGCCCTAGCCTCACCATAGCCGCAGTCTCAGCCCTAGCCCCAACCCCAGCCCCAGCCCCAGCCCTCGCCCCTGATGCTGATTCTATAGAGGCCCTTATGAGTCTCCTAGGCCTTCCCTGACAATGTGGTAACTAAGGCCTTGACACTATTTCTAACTAAGGCCCCAGGTCCAGCCCCATCCGCAGCCCCAGCCCCTGATACTGTTCCTATAGAGGCCTTTATGCCCCTCCTAGGCCTTGCCCTGACACTGTCCTTAAGTAAGGCCTTGACGCTATTCCTAACTAAGGGCCTAGCCCTAAACCTAGCCCCAGCCCCAGCCCCAGCTCCAGCCCCAGCCCCAGCCCTATCCCCAGCCCCAGCCCCAGCCCTAGCCCTAGCCCCAGCCAGAGCCCCAGCCCTAGCCCCAGCCACACGCCCAACCCCAGCCACTGATGCTGATCCTACAGAGGCCCTTATGTTCCTCCTAGGCCTTGCCCTGACACTGTCCTTAACTCAGGCCTTGATACTACTAGTAACTCAGGCTGTGATACTATCCCTAACTAAGGCCCTGACAGTGTCCCTGTCGAAGGGACTGAATGTCCTCCTAACTCTGGCCCTGCCATTATACATAAAGAAGACTCTGACGCTCGTCCTAATCGACGGCCTGACACTGTCCCTCACTAAGGCCCTGACACTACTTCTAACTCAGAGCCACATTATACCTAACGAAGGCTCTGATGCTAACCCTAACTAAGACCCTGACAGTGAAACTAACTAAGGCATTGACACTATTCTTAACTATGGGCCTAGCCCTAGTTCTAGCCCCGGGCCCAGCCCAAGCCCCAGCCCCAGCCCTAGCCCCAGCCGCAGCCCCAGCCCTAGCCCCAGCCGCAGCCCCAGCCCTAGCCCCGGCAGCAGCTGAAGCCCAAGCCCTAGCCCCAACCCCAGCCCCAGCCTCAGTCCCAGCCCTAGCCCCTGATGCTGATCTTATAGAGGCCCTTATGATCCTCCTAGACCTTCCCTGGACAATGTGGTAACTAAGGCGTTGACACTATTTCTAACTAAGGCCCCAGGTCCAGCCCCAGCCGCAGCCCCAGCCCCTGATGCTGATCCTATAGAGGCTTTTATGCTCCTCCTAGGCCTTGCCCTGACACTGTCCTTAAGTAAGGCCTTGACCCTATTCCTAACTAAGGGCCTAGCCCTAAACCTAGCCCCAGCCCCAGCCCCAGCCCTAGACCCATTCCCAGTCCCATCCCAGCCCCAGCCCCAGCCCCAGCCCCAGCCCCAGCCCTAGGCTTACCCTCAGCCCTAGCTCCAGCCCCAGCCCCAGCCCTAGCCCCAGCCCCAGCAACAGCCCTAGCCCTAGCCCCAGCCAGAGCCCCAGCCCCAACCCCAGCCCGATCCCCAGCCTCTGATGCTTATCCTACAAAGGCCTTTATGCTACTCCTAGGCCTTGCCCTGACACTGTCCTTAACTCAGGCCTTGACACTACTAGTAACTCAGGCCGTGATACTGTCCCTAAGGCCCTGACAGTGTCCCTGTCTAAGGGACTGAATGTCCTCCTAACTCTGGCCCTGCCATTATACATAAGAAAAGCTCTGACACTCGTCCTAACCGAGGCACCGACACTGTCCCTCACTAAGGCCCTGACACTACTTCTAACTCATGCCCTGACATTATACCTAACGTAGGCTCTGATGCTAACCCTAACTAAGGCCCTGACGGTGACCCTAACTAAGGCCTTCACACTATTCCTGACTAAAGGCGTTGCCCTAGCCCAGGCCATAGCCGCAGTCCGAACCCCAGCCCCAGCCCCCACCCCTGATCCTACAGAGGCCCTTATGGTCCTCCTAGGCCTTTCCCTGACACTGTCCTTAACTAAGGCCTTGACACTATTTCTAACTAAGGCCCCAGCCCTAGCGCCGACCCAGCCCTAGCCTCACCGTAGCCGCAGTCCCAGCCCTAGCCCCAACACCAGCCCCAGCCCCAGCCCTCGCCCCTGATGCTGATTCTATAGAGGCCCTTATGAGTCTCCTAGGCGTTCCCTGACAATGTGGTAACTAAGGCCTAGACACTATTTCTAACTAAGGCCCCAGGTCCAGCCCCATCCGCAGCCTCAGCCCCTGATGCTGTTCCTATAGAGGCCTTTATGCCCCTCCTAGGCCTTGCCCTGACACTGTCCTTAAGTAAGGCCTTGACGCTATTCCTAACTAAGGGCCTAGCCCTAAACCTAGCCCCAGCCCCAGCCCCAGCTCCAGCCCCAGCCCCAGCCCCAGCCCTATCCCCAGCCCCAGCCCCAGCCCTAGCCCTAGCCCCAGCGAGAGCCCCAGCCCTAGCCCCAGCCACAGGCCCAACCCCAGCTACTGATGCTGATCCTACAGAGGCCCTTATGCTCCTCCTAGGCCTTGCCCTGACACTGTCCTTAACTCAGGCCTTGACACTACTAGTAACTCAGGCCGTGATACTATCCCTAACTAAGGCCCTGACAGTGTCCCTGTCTAAGGGACTGAATGTCCTCCTAACTCTGGCCCTGCCATTATACATAAAAAAAGCTCTGACGCTCGTCCTAACCGAGGCCCCGACACTGTCCCTCACTAAGGCCCTGACACTACTTCTAACTCAGGGCCACATTATACCTAATGAAGGCTCTGATGCTAACCCTAACTATGGCCCTGACAGTGACCTTAACTAAGGACTTGACACTATTCCTAACTAAGGGCCTAGCCCTAGCCGTAGCCCAAGCCCCAGCCCCAGCCCCAGCCCTAGCCCAAGCCCCAGCCCCAGCCGCAGCCCCAGCCCTAGCCTCACCGTAGCCGCAGTCCCAGCCCTAGCCCCAACCCCAGCCCCAGCCCCAGCCCTCGCCCCTGATGCTGATTCTATAGAGGCCCTTATGAGGCTCCTAGGCCTTCCCTGACAATGTGGTAACTAAGGCCTTGACACTATTTCTAACTAAGGCCCCAGGTCCAGCCCCAGCCGTAGCCCCAGCCCCTGATGCTGATCCTATAGAGACCTTTATGCCCCTCCTAGGCCTTGCCCTGACACTGTCCTTAAGTAAGGCCTTGACGCTATTCCTAACTAAGGGCCTAGCCCTAAACCTAGCCCCAGCCCCAGCCCCAGCTCCGGCCCCAGCCCCAGCCCTATGCCGAGCCCCAGCCACAGCCCTAGCCCTAGCCCCAGCCAGAGCCCCAGCCCTAGCCCCAGCCACAGGCCCAACCCCAGCCACTGATGCTGATCCTACAGAGGCCCTTATGCTCCTCCTAGGCCTTCTCTGACAATGTGGTAACTACGGCCTTGACACTATTTCTAACTAAGGCCCCAGGTCCAGCCCCATCCGCAGCCCCAGCCCCTGATGCTGATCCTATAGAGACCTTTATGATCCTCCTAGGCCTTCCCCTGACAATGTGGTAACTAAGGCCTTGACACTATTTCTAACTAAGGCCCCAGGTCCAGCCCCAGCCGTAGCCCCAGCCCCTGATGCTGATCCTATAGAGGCCTTTATGCTCCTCCAAGACCATGCCCTGACACTGTCCTTAAGTAAGGCCTTGACCCTATTCCTAACTAAGGGCCTAGCCCTAAACCTAGCCCCAGCCACAGCCCCACCGCTAGCCCCAGACCCACACCCAGCCCAACCTTACCCTCAGCCCTAGCTCCAGCCCCAGCCCCAGCCCTATCCCCAGCCCCAGCACCAGCCCTAGCCCTAGCCCCAGCCAGAGCCCCAGGCCTAGCCCCAGCCACAGGCCCAACTCCAGCCACTGATGCTGATCCTACAGAGGCCCTTATGCTCCTCCTAGGCCTTGCCCTGACACTGTCCTTAACTCAGGCCTTGACACTACTAGTAACTCAGGCCTTGATACTGTCCCTAACTAAGGCCCTGACAGTGTCCCTGTCTAAGGGACTGAATGTCCTCCTAACTCTGGCCCTGCCATTATACATAAAAAAAGCTCTGACGCTCGTCCTAACCGAGGCCCCGACACTATCCCTCACTAAGGCCCTGACACTACTTCTAACTCAGGCCCTATCATTATACCTAACGAAAGCTCTGATGCTAACCCTAACTAAGGGCCTGACAGTGACACTAACTAAGGCCTTGACACTATTCCTAACTAAGGGCCTAGCCCTAGCCCCAGCCCCGGCCCCAGTCCCAGCGCCAACCCCAGCCCGAGCTCCAGCCTCTAATGCTTATCCTACAAAGGCCCTTATGCTACTCCTAGGCCTTGCCCTGACACTGTCCTTAAATAAGGCCTTGCCACTACTACTAACTCAGTCCGTGGTACTGTCCTTAACTAAGGCCCAGACAGTGTCCCTAACTAAGGGTTTGACTCTCCTCCTAACTCTGGCCCTGCCATTATACATATAAAAGGCTCTGACACTCGTCCTAATCGAGGGCTTGACACTGTCCCTCACTAAGGCCCTGACACTACTTCTAACTCAGGCCCTGTCATTATACCTAACGTAGGCTCTGATGCTAACCCTAACTAAGACCCTGACGGTGACCCTAACTAAGGCCTTCACACTATTCCTATCTAAAGGCGTGGCCCTAGCCCTAGGTGCAGCCCCAGCCCCCACCCCTGATCCTACAGAGGCCCTTATGGTCCTCCTAGGCCTTTCCCTGACACTGTCCTGAACTAAGGCCTTGACACTATTTCTAACTAAGGCCCCAGCCCCAGCGCAGCCCCAGCCCCAGCCCCAGCCCCAGCCCCAGCCCCAGCCCCAGCCCCAACCCCAGCCCGAGCCGCAGCCTCTGATGCTTATCCTACAAAGGCCCTTATGGTACTCCTAGGCCTTGCCCTGATACTGTCCTTAAGTAAGGCCTTGCCACTACTACTAACTCAGGCCGTGGTACTGTCCCTAACTAAGGCCCTGACAGTGTCCCTAACTAAGGGTCTGACTCTCCTCCTAACTCTGGCCCTGCCATTATACTTAAAGAAGACTCTGACGCTCGTCCTAATCGAGGGCCTGACACTGTCCCTCACTAAGGCCCTGACACTACTTCTAACTCAGGGCCACATTATTCCTAACGAAGGCTCTGATGCTAACCCTAACTATGGCCCTGACAGTGACCTTAACTAAGGCCTTGACACTATTCCTAACTAAGGGCCTAGCCCTAGCCGTAGCCCAAGCCCGAGCCCCAGCCCTAGCCCTAGCCCAAGCCCCAGCCCCAGCCGCAGCCCCAGCCCTAGCCGCACCGTAGCCGCAGTCCCAGCCCTAGCCCCAACCCCAGCCCCAGCCCCAGCCCTCGCCCCTGATGCTGATTCTATAGAGGCCCTTATGAGTCTCCTAGGCCTTCCCTGACAATGTGGTAATTAAGGCCTTGACACTATTTCTTACTAAGGCCCCAGGTCCAGCCCCAGCCGCAGCCCCAGCTCCTGATGCTGATCCTATAGAGGCCTTTATGCTCCTCCTAGGCCTTGCCCTGACACTGTCCTTAAGTAAGGCCTTTATCCTATTCCTAACTAAGGGCCTAGCCCTAAACCTAGCCCCAGCCCCAGCCCCAGCCCTAGACCCAGCCCTAGACCCAGTCCCAGCCCCAGCCCCAGCCCCAGCCCAAGCCCCTGCCCTAGCCCTAGCCCCAGCCCCAGACCCAGCCCTTGCCTTAGCCTCAGACCCAGCTCCAGCCCCAGCCCCAGCCACAGCCCTAGCCCTAGCCCCAGCCACAGCCCCAGCCCTAGACCCAGCCCCATGCCCAACCCCAACCCCTGATGCTGATCCTACCGAGGCCCTTATGCTCCTCCTAGGCCTTGCCCTGACACTGTCCTTAACTCAGGCCTTGACACTACTACTAACTCAGGCCGTGATACTGTCCCTCACTAAAGCCCTGACAGTGTCCCTGTCTAAGTGACTGAATGTCCTCCTAACTCTGGCCCTGCCATTATACATAAAAAAAGCTCTGACGCTCGTCCTAACCGAACCCCTGAGACTGTCCCTCACTGAGGCCCTGACACTACTTCTAACTCAGGCCCTGTCATTATACCTAACGAAAGCTCTGATGCTAACCCTAACTAACGCCCTGACAATGAGACTAACTAAGGCCTTGACACTATTCTTAACTAAGGCCCCAGCCCTAGCCCGTCCCCTAGCCCCAGCTCCAGCCCTAGCCCAAGCCCCAGCCCCAGCCCTAGCCCCAGGCCCAGCCGCAGTCCCAGCCAGAGGCCCTACCCCAGCCCCATCCCCAGCCCCAGCCCCAGCCCTAGGCCCTGATGCTGATCCTATAGAGACCTTTATGATCCTCCTAGGCCTTCCCCTGACAATGTGGTAACTAAGGCCTTGACACTATTTCTAACTAAGTCCCCAGGTCCAGCCCCAGCCGCAGCCGCAGCCCCTGATGCTGATCCTGTAGAGGCCTTTATGCTCCTCCTAGGCCTTGCCCTGACACTGTCCTTAAGTAAGGCCTTGACCCTATTGCTAACTAAGGGCCTAGCCCTAAACCTAGCCCCAGCCCCAGCCCCAGCCCTAGCCCTAGCCCCAGTCCCAGCCCCAGCCCCAGCCCCAGCCCTAGCCCCAGACACAGCCCTAGCCTTAGCCTCAGCGCCAGCTCCAACCCCAGCCCCAGCCCTAGCCCCAGCCTTAGCCCTAGCCCCTGCCCCAGCCCTAGCCGTAGCCCCAGCCCCAGCCACAGCCCTAGACCCAGCCCCAGGCCCAACGCCAGCCCCTGATGCTGATCCTACCGAGGCCCTTATGCTCCTCCTAGGCCTTGCCCTGACACTGTCCTTAACTCAGGCCTTGACACTACTACTAACTCAGGCCGTGGTACTGTCCCTAACTAAGGCCCTGACAGTGTCCCTGTCTAAGGGACTGAATGTCCTCCTAACTCTGGCCCTGCCATTATACATAAAAAAAGCTCTGACGCTCGTCCTAACCGAAGCCCTGAGACTGTCCCTCACTAAGGCCCTGACACTACTTCTAACTCAGGACCTGTCATTATACCTAACGAATGCTCTGATGCTAACCCTAACTAAGGCCCTGACAGTGACCCTAACTAAGTCCTTGACACTATTCCCAACTAAGGGCCTAGCCCTAGCCCCAGCCCTAGCCCTAGCCCTAACCCCAGCCCCAGCCCTAGCCCCAGCCCCAGCCCAAGCCCTAGCCCCAGGCCCAGCCCTAGCCCTTGCCCCAGCCACAACCCCAGTCCTAGCCCCAGCCCCCGGCCCAACCCCAGCACCTGATGCTGATCGTACAGAGGCCCTTATGTTCCTCCAAGGCCTTACCCTGACACTGTCCTTAACTCAGACCTTGACACTAATACTAACTCAGGCCGTGATACTGTCCCTAACTAAGGCCCTGACAGTGTCTCTGTCTAAGGGCCTGAATCTTCTCCTAACTCTGGTTTTGCCATTATACATAAAAAAAGCTCTGACGCTCGTGCTAACCGAGGCCCCGACACTGTCCCTCACTAAGGCCCTGACACTATTTCTAACTCATGCCCTGACATTATACCTAACGTAGGCTCTGATGCTAATCCTACGTAAGGCCCTGACAGTGACCCTAACTAAGGCCTCCACACTATTTCTAACTAAGGGCGTAGCCCTAGCCCTAGCCCTAGCCGCAGCCGCATCCCCAGCCCCAGCCCCCACCCCTGATCGTACAGAGGCCCTTATGCTCCTCCTAGGCCTTTCCTTGACACTGTCCTTAACTAAGGCCTTGACACTATTTCTATCTAAGGCCCCAGCCCCAGCGCCAACCCCATCGCAGCCCCAGCCCCAGGCCCAGCCCCGGCCCTAGCTCCAGTCCCAGCCCCAGCCCTAGCCCCAGCCCCAGCCCCAACCCCAGCCCCAACCCCAGCCTCTGATGCTTATCCTACATAGGCCCTTATGCTACTCCTAGGCCTTGCCCTGACACTGTCCTTAACTCAGGCCTTGACAGAACTACTAACTCAGGCTGTGATACTGTCCCTAACTACGGCCCTAATAGTGTCCCTAACTAGGGGCCTGACTCTCCTCCTAATGTGGCCCTGCCATTATACATAAAAAAGGCTCTGACGCTCGTCCTAATCGAGGGCCTGACACTGTCCCTCACTAAGGCCCTGACACTACTTCTAACTCAGAGCCACATTATACCTAACGAAGGCTCTGATGCTAACCCTAACTAAGTCCCTGACAGTGAAACTAACTAAGGCATTGACACTATTCTTAACTAAGGGCCTAGCCTTAGTCCTAGCCCCAGGCCCAGCCCAAGCCCCAGCCCCAGCCCTAGCCCCAGCCGCAGCCCCAGCCCTAGCCCCGGCAGCAGCTGAAGTCCAAGCCCTAGCCCCAACCCCAGCCCCAGCCTCAGTCCCAGCCCTAGCCCCTGATGCTGATCTTATAGAGGCCCTTATGATCCTCCTAGACCTTCCCTGGACAATGTGGTAACTAAGGCGTTGACACTATTTCTAACTAAGGCCCCAGGTCCAGCCCCAGCCGCAGCCCCAGCCCCTGATGCTGATCCTATAGAGGCTTTTATGCTCCTCCTAGGCCTTGCCCTGACACTGTCCTTAAGTAAGGCCTTGACCCTATTCCTAACTAAGGGCCTAGCCTTAAACCTAGCCCCAGCCCCAGCCCCAGCCCTAGCCCCAGCCCCAGCCCCAGCCCTAGGCTTACCCTCAGCCCTAGCTCCAGCCCCAGCCCCAGCCCTAGCCCCAGCCCCAGCAACAGCCCTAGCCCTAGCCCCAGCCAGAGCCCCAGCCCCAACCCCAGCCCGATCCCCAGCCTCTGTTGCTTATCCTACAAAGGCCCTTATGCTACTCCTAGGCCTTGCCCTGACACTGTCCTTAACTCAGGCCTTGACACTACTAGTAACTCAGGCCGTGATACTGTCCCTAACTAAGGCCCTGACAGTGTCCCTGTCTAAGGGACTGAATGTCCTCCTAACACTGGCCCTGCCATTATACATAAAAAAAGCTCTGACGCTCGTCCTAACCGAGGCCCCGACACTGTCCCTCACTAAGGCCCTGACACTACTTCTAACTCATGCCCTGACATTATACCTAACGTAGGCTCTGATGCTAACCCTAACTAAGGCCCTGACGGTGACCCTAACTAAGGCCTTCACACTATTCCTGACTAAAGGCGTTGCCCTAGCCCAGGCCATAGCCGCAGCCCGAACCCCAGCCCCAGCCCCCACCCCTGATCCTACAGAGGCCCTTATGGTCCTCCTAGGCCTTTCCCTGACACTGTCCTTAACTAAGGCCTTGACACTATTTATAACTAAGGCCCCAGCCCCAGCGCCGCCCAAGGCCCCGGCCCAGCCCAAGCCCTAGCCCCAGGCCTAGCCCCAGCCCCAGCCCCAGCCCCAGCCCCAGCCCCAACCCCAACCCCAGCCCTATCCCCAGCCTCTGATGCTTATCCTACAAAGGCCCTTATGCTACTCCTAGGCCTTGCCCTGACACTGTCCTTAAATAAGGCCTTGCCACTACTACTAATTCAGGCCGTGGTACTGTCCCTAACTAAGGCCCTGACAGTGTCCTTAACTAAGGGTCTGACTCTCCTCCTAACTCTGGCCCTGCCATTATACATAAACAAGGCTCTGACACTCGTCCTAATCGAGGGCTTGACACTGTCCCTCACTAAGGCCCTGACACTACTTCTAACTCAGGCCCTGTCATTATACCTAACGTAGGCTCTGATGCTAACCCTAACTTAGGCCCTGACGGTGACCCTAACTAAGGCCTTCACACTATTCCTAACTAAGAGCGTAGCCCTAGCCCTAGCCCTAGGCGCAGCCCCAGCCCCAGCCCCAGCCCCCACCCCTGATCCTACAGAGGCCCTTATGGTCCTCCTAGGCCTTTCCCTGACACTGTCCTTAACTAAGGCCTTGACACTATTTCTAACTAAGGCCCCAGCCCCAGGGCAGCCCCAGCCCTAGCCCCAGGCCTAGCCCCAGCCCCATCCCCAGCCCCAGCCCCAGCCCGAGCCCCAGCCTCTGATGCTTATCCTACAAAGGCCCTTATGCTACTCCTAGGCCTTGCCCTGACACTGTCCTTAAGTAAGGCCTTGACAATACTACTAAATCAGGCCGTGGTACTGTCCCTAACTAAGGCCCTGACAGTGTCCCTAACTAAGGGTCTGACTCTCCTCCTAACTCTGGCCCTGCCATTATACATAAAGAAGACTCTGACGCTCGTCCTAATCGAGGGCCTGACACTGTCCCTCACTAAGGCCCTGACACTACTTCTAACTCAGGGCCACATTATACCTAACGAAGGCTCTGATGGTAACCCTAACTATGGCCCTGACAGTGACCTTAACTAAGGCCTTGACACTATTCCTAACTAAGGGCCGTGCCCTAGCCCTAGCCCAAGCCCCAGCCCCAGCCCCAGCCCTAGTCCAAGCCCAAGCCCCAGCCCCAGCCCCAGCCGCAGCCCCAGCCCTAGCCTCACCGTAGCCGCAGTCCCAGCCCTAGCCCCAACCCCAGCCCCAGCCCCAGCCCTCGCCCCTGATGCTGATTCTATAGAGGCCCTTATGAGTCTCCTAGGCGTTCCCTGACAATGTGGTAACTAAGGCCTTGACACTATTTCTAACTAAGGCCCCAGGTCCAGCCCCATCCGCAGCCCCAGCCCCTGATGCTGTTCCTATAGAGGCCTTTATGCCCCTCCTAGGCCTTGCCCTGACACTGTCCTTAAGTAAGGCCTTGACGCTATTCCTAACTAAGGGCCGAGCCCTAAACCTAGCCCCAGCCCCAGCCCCAGCTCCAGCCCCAGCCCCAGCCCTATCCCCAGCCCCAGCCCCAGCCCTAGCCCTAGCCCCAGCCAGAGCCCCAGCCCTAGCCCCAGCCACAGGCCCAACCCCAGCTACTGATGCTGATCCTACAGAGGCCCTTATGCTCCTCCTAGGCCTTGCCCTGACACTGTCCTTAACTCAGGCCGTGACACTACTAGTAACTCAGGCCGTGATACTGTCCCTAACTAAGGCCCTGACAGTGTCCCTGTCTAAGGGACTGAATGTCCTCCTAACTCTGGCCCTGCCATTATACATAAAAAAAGCTCTGACGCTCGTCCTACCCGAGGCCCCGACACTGTCCCTCACTAAGGCCCTGACACTACTTCTAACTCAGGCCCTGTCATAATACCTAACGAAAGCTCTGATGCTAACCGTAACTACGGCCCTTACAGTGACACTAACTAAGGCCTTGACACTATTCCTAACTAAGGGCCTAGCCCTAGCCCCAGCCCCAGCCCCAGTCCCAGCCCCAACCCCAGCCTGAGCCCCAGCCTCTGATGCTTATCCTACAAAGGCCCTTATGCTACTCCTAGGCCTTGCCCTGACACTGTCCTTAACTAAGGCCTTGACACTATTTCTAACTAAGGCCCCAGCCCCAGCGCAGCCCCAGGCCCAGGCCCAGCCCCAGCCCTAGCCCCAGGCCTAGCCCCAGCCCCAGACCCAGCCCCAGCCCCAGCCCCAGCCTCTGATGCTTATCCTACAAAGGCCCTTATGCTACTCCTAGGCCTTGCCCTGACACTGTCCTTAAGTAAGGCCTTGACAATACTACTAACTCAGGCCGTGGTACTGTCCCTAACTAAGGCCCTGACAGTGTCCCTGTCTAAGGGACTGAATGTCCTCCTAACTCTGGCCCTGCCATTATACATAAAGAAGACTCTGACGCTCGTCCTAATCGAGGGACTGACACTGTCCCTCACTAAGGCCCTGACACTACTTCTAACTCAGGGCCACATTATACCTAACGAAGGCTCTGATGCTAACCCTAACTATGGCCCTGACAGTGACCTTAACTAAGGCCTTGACACAATTCCTAACTAAGGGCCGATCCGTAGCCCCAGCCCTATCCCCAGCCCCAGCCCCAGCCCTAGCCCTAGCCCCAGCGAGAGCCCCAGCCCTAGCCCCAGCCACAGGCCCAACCCCAGCTACTGATGCTGATCCTACAGAGGCCCTTATGCTCCTCCTAGGCCTTGCCCTGACACTGTCCTTAACTCAGGCCTTGACACTACTAGTAACTCAGGCCGTGATACTATCCCTAACTAAGGCCCTGACAGTGTCCCTGTCTAAGGGACTGAATGTCCTCCTAACTCTGGCCCTGCCATTATACATAAAAAAAGCTCTGACGCTCGTCCTAACCGAGGCCCCGACACTGTCCCTCACTAAGGCCCTGACACTACTTCTAACTCAGGGCCACATTATACCTAATGAAGGCTCTGATGCTAACCCTAACTATGGCCCTGACAGTGACCTTAACTAAGGACTTGACACTATTCCTAACTAAGGGCCTAGCCCTAGCCGTAGCCCAAGCCCCAGCCCCAGCCCCAGCCCTAGCCCAAGCCCCAGCCCCAGCCGCAGCCCCAGCCCTAGCCTCACCGTAGCCGCAGTCCCAGCCCTAGCCCCAACCCCAGCCCCAGCCCCAGCCCTCGCCCCTGATGCTGATTCTATAGAGGCCCTTATGAGGCTCCTAGGCCTTCCCTGACAATGTGGTAACTAAGGCCTTGACACTATTTCTAACTAAGGCCCCAGGTCCAGCCCCAGCCGTAGCCCCAGCCCCTGATGCTGATCCTATAGAGACCTTTATGCCCCTCCTAGGCCTTGCCCTGACACTGTCCTTAAGTAAGGCCTTGACGCTATTCCTAACTAAGGGCCTAGCCCTAAACCTAGCCCCAGCCCCAGCCCCAGCTCCGGCCCCAGCCCCAGCCCTATGCCCAGCCCCAGCCACAGCCCTAGCCCTAGCCCCAGCCAGAGCCCCAGCCCTAGCCCCAGCCACAGGCCCAACCCCAGCCACTGATGCTGATCCTACAGAGGCCCTTATGCTCCTCCTAGGCCTTCTCTGACAATGTGGTAACTACGGCCTTGACACTATTTCTAACTAAGGCCCCAGGTCCAGCCCCATCCGCAGCCCCAGCCCCTGATGCTGATCCTATAGAGACCTTTATGATCCTCCTAGGCCTTCCCCTGACAATGTGGTAACTAAGGCCTTGACACTATTTCTAACTAAGGCCCCAGGTCCAGCCCCAGCCGTAGCCCCAGCCCCTGATGCTGATCCTATAGAGGCCTTTATGCTCCTCCAAGACCATGCCCTGACACTGTCCTTAAGTAAGGCCTTGACCCTATTCCTAACTAAGGGCCTAGCCCTAAACCTAGCCCCAGCCACAGCCCCACCGCTAGCCCCAGACCCACACCCAGCCCAACCTTACCCTCAGCCCTAGCTCCAGCCCCAGCCCCAGCCCTATCCCCAGCCCCAGCACCAGCCCTAGCCCTAGCCCCAGCCAGAGCCCCAGGCCTAGCCCCAGCCACAGGCCCAACTCCAGCCACTGATGCTGATCCTACAGAGGCCCTTATGCTCCTCCTAGGCCTTGCCCTGACACTGTCCTTAACTCAGGCCTTGACACTACTAGTAACTCAGGCCTTGATACTGTCCCTAACTAAGGCCCTGACAGTGTCCCTGTCTAAGGGGCTGAATGTCCTCCTAACTCTGGCCCTGCCATTATACATAAAAAAAGCTCTGACGCTCGTCCTAACCGAGGCCCCGACACTATCCCTCACTAAGGCCCTGACACTACTTCTAACTCAGGCCCTATCATTATACCTAACGAAAGCTCTGATGCTAACCCTAACTAAGGGCCTGACAGTGACACTAACTAAGGCCTTGACACTATTCCTAACTAAGGGCCTAGCCCTAGCCCCAGCCCCGGCCCCAGTCCCAGCGCCAACCCCAGCCCGAGCTCCAGCCTCTAATGCTTATCCTACAAAGGCCCTTATGCTACTCCTAGGCCTTGCCCTGACACTGTCCTTAAATAAGGCCTTGCCACTACTACTAACTCAGTCCGTGGTACTGTCCTTAACTAAGGCCCAGACAGTGTCCCTAACTAAGGGTTTGACTCTCCTCCTAACTCTGGCCCTGCCATTATACATATAAAAGGCTCTGACACTCGTCCTAATCGAGGGCTTGACACTGTCCCTCACTAAGGCCCTGACACTACTTCTAACTCAGGCCCTGTCATTATACCTAACGTAGGCTCTGATGCTAACCCTAACTAAGACCCTGACGGTGACCCTAACTAAGGCCTTCACACTATTCCTATCTAAAGGCGTGGCCCTAGCCCTAGGTGCAGCCCCAGCCCCCACCCCTGATCCTACAGAGGCCCTTATGGTCCTCCTAGGCCTTTCCCTGACACTGTCCTGAACTAAGGCCTTGACACTATTTCTAACTAAGGCCCCAGCCCCAGCGCAGCCCCAGCCCCAGCCCCAGCCCCAGCCCCAGCCCCAGCCCCAGCCCCAACCCCAGCCCGAGCCGCAGCCTCTGATGCTTATCCTACAAAGGCCCTTATGGTACTCCTAGGCCTTGCCCTGATACTGTCCTTAAGTAAGGCCTTGCCACTACTACTAACTCAGGCCGTGGTACTGTCCCTAACTAAGGCCCTGACAGTGTCCCTAACTAAGGGTCTGACTCTCCTCCTAACTCTGGCCCTGCCATTATACTTAAAGAAGACTCTGACGCTCGTCCTAATCGAGGGCCTGACACTGTCCCTCACTAAGGCCCTGACACTACTTCTAACTCAGGGCCACATTATTCCTAACGAAGGCTCTGATGCTAACCCTAACTATGGCCCTGACAGTGACCTTAACTAAGGCCTTGACACTATTCCTAACTAAGGGCCTAGCCCTAGCCGTAGCCCAAGCCCGAGCCCCAGCCCTAGCCCTAGCCCAAGCCCCAGCCCCAGCCGCAGCCCCAGCCCTAGCCGCACCGTAGCCGCAGTCCCAGCCCTAGCCCCAACCCCAGCCCCAGCCCCAGCCCTCGCCCCTGATGCTGATTCTATAGAGGCCCTTATGAGTCTCCTAGGCCTTCCCTGACAATGTGGTAATTAAGGCCTTGACACTATTTCTTACTAAGGCCCCAGGTCCAGCCCCAGCCGCAGCCCCAGCTCCTGATGCTGATCCTATAGAGGCCTTTATGCTCCTCCTAGGCCTTGCCCTGACACTGTCCTTAAGTAAGGCCTTTATCCTATTCCTAACTAAGGGCCTAGCCCTAAACCTAGCCCCAGCCCCAGCCCCAGCCCTAGACCCAGCCCTAGACCCAGTCCCAGCCCCAGCCCCAGCCCCAGCCCAAGCCCCTGCCCTAGCCCTAGCCCCAGCCCCAGACCCAGCCCTTGCCTTAGCCTCAGACCCAGCTCCAGCCCCAGCCCCAGCCACAGCCCTAGCCCTAGCCCCAGCCACAGCCCCAGCCCTAGACCCAGCCCCATGCCCAACCCCAACCCCTGATGCTGATCCTACCGAGGCCCTTATGCTCCTCCTAGGCCTTGCCCTGACACTGTCCTTAACTCAGGCCTTGACACTACTACTAACTCAGGCCGTGATACTGTCCCTCACTAAAGCCCTGACAGTGTCCCTGTCTAAGTGACTGAATGTCCTCCTAACTCTGGCCCTGCCATTATACATAAAAAAAGCTCTGACGCTCGTCCTAACCGAACCCCTGAGACTGTCCCTCACTGAGGCCCTGACACTACTTCTAACTCAGGCCCTGTCATTATACCTAACGAAAGCTCTGATGCTAACCCTAACTAACGCCCTGACAATGAGACTAACTAAGGCCTTGACACTATTCTTAACTAAGGCCCCAGCCCTAGCCCGTCCCCTAGCCCCAGCTCCAGCCCTAGCCCAAGCCCCAGCCCCAGCCCTAGCCCCAGGCCCAGCCGCAGTCCCAGCCAGAGGCCCTACCCCAGCCCCATCCCCAGCCCCAGCCCCAGCCCTAGGCCCTGATGCTGATCCTATAGAGACCTTTATGATCCTCCTAGGCCTTCCCCTGACAATGTGGTAACTAAGGCCTTGACACTATTTCTAACTAAGTCCCCAGGTCCAGCCCCAGCCGCAGCCGCAGCCCCTGATGCTGATCCTGTAGAGGCCTTTATGCTCCTCCTAGGCCTTGCCCTGACACTGTCCTTAAGTAAGGCCTTGACCCTATTGCTAACTAAGGGCCTAGCCCTAAACCTAGCCCCAGCCCCAGCCCCAGCCCTAGCCCTAGCCCCAGTCCCAGCCCCAGCCCCAGCCCCAGCCCTAGCCCCAGACACAGCCCTAGCCTTAGCCTCAGCGCCAGCTCCAACCCCAGCCCCAGCCCTAGCCCCAGCCTTAGCCCTAGCCCCTGCCCCAGCCCTAGCCGTAGCCCCAGCCCCAGCCACAGCCCTAGACCCAGCCCCAGGCCCAACGCCAGCCCCTGATGCTGATCCTACCGAGGCCCTTATGCTCCTCCTAGGCCTTGCCCTGACACTGTCCTTAACTCAGGCCTTGACACTACTACTAACTCAGGCCGTGGTACTGTCCCTAACTAAGGCCCTGACAGTGTCCCTGTCTAAGGGACTGAATGTCCTCCTAACTCTGGCCCTGCCATTATACATAAAAAAAGCTCTGACGCTCGTCCTAACCGAAGCCCTGAGACTGTCCCTCACTAAGGCCCTGACACTACTTCTAACTCAGGACCTGTCATTATACCTAACGAATGCTCTGATGCTAACCCTAACTAAGGCCCTGACAGTGACCCTAACTAAGTCCTTGACACTATTCCCAACTAAGGGCCTAGCCCTAGCCCCAGCCCTAGCCCTAGCCCTAACCCCAGCCCCAGCCCTAGCCCCAGCCCCAGCCCAAGCCCTAGCCCCAGGCCCAGCCCTAGCCCTTGCCCCAGCCACAACCCCAGTCCTAGCCCCAGCCCCCGGCCCAACCCCAGCACCTGATGCTGATCGTACAGAGGCCCTTATGTTCCTCCAAGGCCTTACCCTGACACTGTCCTTAACTCAGACCTTGACACTAATACTAACTCAGGCCGTGATACTGTCCCTAACTAAGGCCCTGACAGTGTCTCTGTCTAAGGGCCTGAATCTTCTCCTAACTCTGGTTTTGCCATTATACATAAAAAAAGCTCTGACGCTCGTGCTAACCGAGGCCCCGACACTGTCCCTCACTAAGGCCCTGACACTATTTCTAACTCATGCCCTGACATTATACCTAACGTAGGCTCTGATGCTAATCCTACGTAAGGCCCTGACAGTGACCCTAACTAAGGCCTCCACACTATTTCTAACTAAGGGCGTAGCCCTAGCCCTAGCCCTAGCCGCAGCCGCATCCCCAGCCCCAGCCCCCACCCCTGATCGTACAGAGGCCCTTATGCTCCTCCTAGGCCTTTCCTTGACACTGTCCTTAACTAAGGCCTTGACACTATTTCTATCTAAGGCCCCAGCCCCAGCGCCAACCCCATCGCAGCCCCAGCCCCAGGCCCAGCCCCGGCCCTAGCTCCAGTCCCAGCCCCAGCCCTAGCCCCAGCCCCAGCCCCAACCCCAGCCCCAACCCCAGCCTCTGATGCTTATCCTACATAGGCCCTTATGCTACTCCTAGGCCTTGCCCTGACACTGTCCTTAACTCAGGCCTTGACAGAACTACTAACTCAGGCTGTGATACTGTCCCTAACTACGGCCCTAATAGTGTCCCTAACTAGGGGCCTGACTCTCCTCCTAATGTGGCCCTGCCATTATACATAAAAAAGGCTCTGACGCTCGTCCTAATTGAGGGCCTGACACTGTCCCTCACTAAGGCCCTGACACTACTTCTAACTCAGAGCCACATTATACCTAACGAAGGCTCTGATGCTAACCCTAACTAAGTCCCTGACAGTGAAACTAACTAAGGCATTGACACTATTCTTAACTAAGGGCCTAGCCTTAGTCCTAGCCCCAGGCCCAGCCCAAGCCCCAGCCCCAGCCCTAGCCCCAGCCGCAGCCCCAGCCCTAGCCCCGGCAGCAGCTGAAGTCCAAGCCCTAGCCCCAACCCCAGCCCCAGCCTCAGTCCCAGCCCTAGCCCCTGATGCTGATCTTATAGAGGCCCTTATGATCCTCCTAGACCTTCCCTGGACAATGTGGTAACTAAGGCGTTGACACTATTTCTAACTAAGGCCCCAGGTCCAGCCCCAGCCGCAGCCCCAGCCCCTGATGCTGATCCTATAGAGGCTTTTATGCTCCTCCTAGGCCTTGCCCTGACACTGTCCTTAAGTAAGGCCTTGACCCTATTCCTAACTAAGGGCCTAGCCTTAAACCTAGCCCCAGCCCCAGCCCCAGCCCTAGCCCCAGCCCCAGCCCCAGCCCTAGGCTTACCCTCAGCCCTAGCTCCAGCCCCAGCCCCAGCCCTAGCCCCAGCCCCAGCAACAGCCCTAGCCCTAGCCCCAGCCAGAGCCCCAGCCCCAACCCCAGCCCGATCCCCAGCCTCTGTTGCTTATCCTACAAAGGCCCTTATGCTACTCCTAGGCCTTGCCCTGACACTGTCCTTAACTCAGGCCTTGACACTACTAGTAACTCAGGCCGTGATACTGTCCCTAACTAAGGCCCTGACAGTGTCCCTGTCTAAGGGACTGAATGTCCTCCTAACACTGGCCCTGCCATTATACATAAAAAAAGCTCTGACGCTCGTCCTAACCGAGGCCCCGACACTGTCCCTCACTAAGGCCCTGACACTACTTCTAACTCATGCCCTGACATTATACCTAACGTAGGCTCTGATGCTAACCCTAACTAAGGCCCTGACGGTGACCCTAACTAAGGCCTTCACACTATTCCTGACTAAAGGCGTTGCCCTAGCCCAGGCCATAGCCGCAGCCCGAACCCCAGCCCCAGCCCCCACCCCTGATCCTACAGAGGCCCTTATGGTCCTCCTAGGCCTTTCCCTGACACTGTCCTTAACTAAGGCCTTGACACTATTTATAACTAAGGCCCCAGCCCCAGCGCCGCCCAAGGCCCCGGCCCAGCCCAAGCCCTAGCCCCAGGCCTAGCCCCAGCCCCAGCCCCAGCCCCAGCCCCAGCCCCAACCCCAACCCCAGCCCTATCCCCAGCCTCTGATGCTTATCCTACAAAGGCCCTTATGCTACTCCTAGGCCTTGCCCTGACACTGTCCTTAAATAAGGCCTTGCCACTACTACTAATTCAGGCCGTGGTACTGTCCCTAACTAAGGCCCTGACAGTGTCCTTAACTAAGGGTCTGACTCTCCTCCTAACTCTGGCCCTGCCATTATACATAAACAAGGCTCTGACACTCGTCCTAATCGAGGGCTTGACACTGTCCCTCACTAAGGCCCTGACACTACTTCTAACTCAGGCCCTGTCATTATACCTAACGTAGGCTCTGATGCTAACCCTAACTTAGGCCCTGACGGTGACCCTAACTAAGGCCTTCACACTATTCCTAACTAAGAGCGTAGCCCTAGCCCTAGCCCTAGGCGCAGCCCCAGCCCCAGCCCCAGCCCCCACCCCTGATCCTACAGAGGCCCTTATGGTCCTCCTAGGCCTTTCCCTGACACTGTCCTTAACTAAGGCCTTGACACTATTTCTAACTAAGGCCCCAGCCCCAGGGCAGCCCCAGCCCTAGCCCCAGGCCTAGCCCCAGCCCCATCCCCAGCCCCAGCCCGAGCCCGAGCCCCAGCCTCTGATGCTTATCCTACAAAGGCCCTTATGCTACTCCTAGGCCTTGCCCTGACACTGTCCTTAAGTAAGGCCTTGACAATACTACTAAATCAGGCCGTGGTACTGTCCCTAACTAAGGCCCTGACAGTGTCCCTGTCTAAGGGACTGAATGTCCTCCTAACTCTGGCCCTGCCATTATACATAAAGAAGACTCTGACGCTCGTCCTAATCGAGGGCCTGACACTGTCCCTCACTAAGGCCCTGACACTACTTCTAACTCAGGGCCACATTATACCTAACGAAGGCTCTGATGGTAACCCTAACTATGGCCCTGACAGTGACCTTAACTAAGGCCTTGACACTATTCCTAACTAAGGGCCGTGCCCTAGCCCTAGCCCAAGCCCCAGCCCCAGCCCCAGCCCTAGCCCAAGCCCAAGCCCCAGCCCCAGCCCCAGCCGCAGCCCCAGCCCTAGCCTCACCGTAGCCGCAGTCCCAGCCCTAGCCCCAACCCCAGCCCCAGCCCCAGCCCTCGCCCCTGATGCTGATTCTATAGAGGCCCTTATGAGTCTCCTAGGCGTTCCCTGACAATGTGGTAACTAAGGCCTTGACACTATTTCTAACTAAGGCCCCAGGTCCAGCCCCATCCGCAGCCCCAGCCCCTGATGCTGTTCCTATAGAGGCCTTTATGCCCCTCCTAGGCCTTGCCCTGACACTGTCCTTAAGTAAGGCCTTGACGCTATTCCTAACTAAGGGCCGAGCCCTAAACCTAGCCCCAGCCCCAGCCCCAGCTCCAGCCCCAGCCCCAGCCCTATCCCCAGCCCCAGCCCCAGCCCTAGCCCTAGCCCCAGCCAGAGCCCCAGCCCTAGCCCCAGCCACAGGCCCAACCCCAGGCACTGATGCTGATCCTACATAGGCCCTTATGCTCCTCCTTGGCCTTGCCCTGACACTGTCCTTAACTCAGTCCGTGACACTACTAGTAACTCAGGCCGTGATACTGTCCCTAACTAAGGCCCTGACAGTGTCCCTGTCTAAGGGACTGAATGTCCTCCTAACTCTGGCCCTGCCATTATACATAAAAAAAGCTCTGACGCTCGTCCTACCCGAGGCCCCGACACTGTCCCTCACTAAGGCCCTGACACTACTTCTAACTCAGGCCCTGTCATAATACCTAACGAAAGCTCTGATGCTAACCGTAACTAAGGCCCTTACAGTGACACTAACTAAGGCCTTGACACTATTCCTAACTAAGGGCCTAGCCCTAGCCCCAGCCCCAGCCCCAGTCCCAGCCCCAACCCCAGCCTGAGCCCCAGCCTCTGATGCTTATCCTACAAAGGCCCTTATGCTACTCCTAGGCCTTGCCCTGACACTGTCCTTAACTAAGGCCTTGACACTATTTCTAACTAAGGCCCCAGCCCCAGCGCAGCCCCAGGCCCAGGCCCAGCCCCAGCCCTAGCCCCAGGCCTAGCCCCAGCCCCAGACCCAGCCCCAGCCCCAGCCCCAGCCTCTGATGCTTATCCTACAAAGGCCCTTATGCTACTCCTAGGCCTTGCCCTGACACTGTCCTTAAGTAAGGCCTTGACAATACTACTAACTCAGGCCGTGGTACTGTCCCTAACTAAGGCCCTGACAGTGTCCCTGTCTAAGGGACTGAATGTCCTCCTAACTCTGGCCCTGCCATTATACATAAAGAAGACTCTGACGCTCGTCCTAATCGAGGGACTGACACTGTCCCTCACTAAGGCCCTGACACTACTTCTAACTCAGGGCCACATTATACCTAACGAAGGCTCTGATGCTAACCCTAACTATGGCCCTGACAGTGACCTTAACTAAGGCCTTGACACAATTCCTAACTAAGGGCCGATCCGTAGCCCTAGCCCAAGCCCCAGCCCCAGCCCTAGCCCAAGCCCAAGCCCCAGCCCAGCCGCAGCCCCAGCCCTAGCCTCACCATAGCCGCAGTCTCAGCCCTAGCCCCAACCCCAGCCCCAGCCCCAGCCCTCGCCCCTGATGCTGATTCTATAGAGGCCCTTATGATTCTCCTAGGCCTTCCCTGACAATGTGGTAACTAAGGCCTTGACACTATTTCTAACTAAGGCCCCAGGTCCAGCCCCATCAGCAGCCCCAGCCCCTGATGCTGTTACTATAGAGGCGTTTATGCCCCTCCTAGGCCTTGCCCTGACACTGTCCTTAACTCAGGCCTTGACACTACTAGTAACTCAGGCCGTGATACTGTCCCTATCTAAGGCCCTGACAGTGTCACTGTCTAAGGGACTGAATGTCCTCCTAACTCTGGCCCTGCCATTATACATAAGAAAAGCTCTGACGCTCGTCCTAACCGAGGCACCGACACTGTCCCTCACTAAGGCCCTGACACTACTTCTAACTCATGCCCTGACATTATACCTAACGTAGGCTCTGATGCTAACCCTAACTAAGGCCCTGACGGTGACCCTAACTAAGGCCTTCACACTATTCCTGACTAAAGGCGTTGCCCTCGCCCAGGCCATAGCCGCAGTCTGAACCCCAGCCCCAGCCCCCACCCCTGATCCTACAGAGGCCCTTATGGTCCTCCTAGGCCTTGCCCTGACACTGTCCTTAAGTAAGGCCTTGACGCTATTCCTAACTAAGGGCCTAGCCCTAAACCTAGCCCCAGCCCCAGCCCCAGCTCCAGCCCCAGCCCCAGCCCTATCCCCAGCCCCAGCCCCAGCCCTAGCCCTAGCCCCAGCGAGAGCCCCAGCCCTAGCCCCAGCCACAGGCCCAACCCCAGCTACTGATGCTGATCCTACAGAGGCCCTTATGCTCCTCCTAGGCCTTTCCCTGACACTGTCCTTAACTCAGGCCTTGACACTACTAGTAACTCAGGCCGTGATACTATCCCTAACTAAGGCCCTGACAGTGTCCCTGTCTAAGGGACTGAATGTCCTCCTAACTCTGGCCCTGCCATTATACATAAAAAAAGCTCTGACGCTCGTCCTAACCGAGGCCCCGACACTGTCCCTCACTAAGGCCCTGACACTACTTCTAACTCAGGCCCTGTCATTATACCTAACGAAAGCTCTGATGCTAACCCTAACTAAGGGCCTGACAGTGACACTAACTAAGGCCTTGACACTATTCCTAACTAAGGGCCTAGCCCTAGCCCCAGCCCCAGCCCCCGTCCCAGCCCCAACCCCAGCCCGAGCCCCAGCCTCTGATGCTTATCCTACAAAGGCCCTTATGCTACTCCTAGTCCTTGCCCTGACACTGTCCTTAAATAAGGCCTTGACACTACTAGTAACTCAGGCCGTGGTACTGTCCCTAACTAAGGCCCTGACAGTGACCCTAACTAAGGGTCTGACTCTCCTCCTAACTCTGGCCCTGCCAGTATACATAAACAAGGCTCTGACACTCGTCCTAATCGAGGGCTTGACACTGTCCCTCACTAAGGCCCTGACACTACTTCTAACTCAGGCCCTGTCATTATACCTAACGTAGGCTCTGATGCTAACCCTAACTAAGGCCCTGACGGTGACCCTAACTAAGGCCTTCACACTATTCCTAACTAAGGGCGTAGCCCTAGCCCTAGCCCTAGGCGCAGCCCCAGCCCCAGCCCCAGCCCCCAACCCTGATCCTACAGAGGCCCTTATGGTCCTCCTAGGCCTTTCCCTGACACTGTCCTTAACTAAGGCCTTGACACTATTTCTAACTAAGTCCCCAGCCCCAGCGCAGCCCCAGGCCCAGGCCCAGCCCCAGCCCTAGCCCCAGGCCTAGCCCCAGCCCCAGACCCAGACCCAGCCCCAGCCCCAGCCTCTGATGCTTATCCTACAAAGGCCCTTATGCTACTCCTAGGCCTTGCCCTGACACTGTCCTTAAGTAAGGCCTTGACAATACTACTAACTCAGGCCGTGGTACTGTCCCTAACTAAGGCCCTGACAGTGTCCCTGTCTAAGGGACTGAATGTCCTCCTAACTCTGGCCCTGCCATTATACATAAACAAGGCTCTGACACTCGTCCTAATCGAGGGCCAGACACTGTCCCTCACTAAGGACCTGACACTACTTCTAACTCAGGGCCACATTATACCTAACGAAGGCTCTGATGCTAACCCTAACTATGGCCCTGACAGTGACCTTAACTAAGGCCTTGACACTATTCCTAACTAAGGGCCGAGCCCTAGCCCTACCCCAAGCCCCAGGCCCAGCCGTAGCCCAAGCCCAAGCCCCAGCCCCAGCCGCAGCCCCAGCCCTAGCCTCACCATAGCCGCAGTCTCAGCCCTAGCCCCAACCCCAGCCCCAGCCCCAGCCCTCGCCCCTGATGCTGATTCTATAGAGGCCCTTATGAGTCTCCTAGGCCTTCCCTGACAATGTGGTAACTAAGGCCTTGACACTATTTCTAACTAAGGCCCCAGGTCCAGCCCCATCCGCAGCCCCAGCCCCTGATACTGTTCCTATAGAGGCCTTTATGCCCCTCCTAGGCCTTGCCCTGACACTGTCCTTAAGTAAGGCCTTGACGCTATTCCTAACTAAGGGCCTAGCCCTAAACCTAGCCCCAGCCCCAGCCCCAGCTCCAGCCCCAGCCCCAGCCCTATCCCCAGCCCCAGCCCCAGCCCTAGCCCTAGCCCCAGCCAGAGCCCCAGCCCTAGCCCCAGCCACACGCCCAACCCCAGCCACTGATGCTGATCCTACAGAGGCCCTTATGTTCCTCCTAGGCCTTGCCCTGACACTGTCCTTAACTCAGGCCTTGATACTACTAGTAACTCAGGCTGTGATACTATCCCTAACTAAGGCCCTGACAGTGTCCCTGTCGAAGGGACTGAATGTCCTCCTAACTCTGGCCCTGCCATTATACATAAAGAAGACTCTGACGCTCGTCCTAATCGACGGCCTGACACTGTCCCTCACTAAGGCCCTGACACTACTTCTAACTCAGAGCCACATTATACCTAACGAAGGCTCTGATGCTAACCCTAACTAAGACCCTGACAGTGAAACTAACTAAGGCATTGACACTATTCTTAACTATGGGCCTAGCCCTAGTTCTAGCCCCGGGCCCAGCCCAAGCCCCAGCCCCAGCCCTAGCCCCAGCCGCAGCCCCAGCCCTAGCCCCAGCCGCAGCCCCAGCCCTAGCCCCGGCAGCAGCTGAAGCCCAAGCCCTAGCCCCAACCCCAGCCCCAGCCTCAGTCCCAGCCCTAGCCCCTGATGCTGATCTTATAGAGGCCCTTATGATCCTCCTAGACCTTCCCTGGACAATGTGGTAACTAAGGCGTTGACACTATTTCTAACTAAGGCCCCAGGTCCAGCCCCAGCCGCAGCCCCAGCCCCTGATGCTGATCCTATAGAGGCTTTTATGCTCCTCCTAGGCCTTGCCCTGACACTGTCCTTAAGTAAGGCCTTGACCCTATTCCTAACTAAGGGCCTAGCCCTAAACCTAGCCCCAGCCCCAGCCCCAGCCCTAGACCCATTCCCAGTCCCATCCCAGCCCCAGCCCCAGCCCCAGCCCCAGCCCCAGCCCTAGGCTTACCCTCAGCCCTAGCTCCAGCCCCAGCCCCAGCCCTAGCCCCAGCCCCAGCAACAGCCCTAGCCCTAGCCCCAGCCAGAGCCCCAGCCCCAACCCCAGCCCGATCCCCAGCCTCTGATGCTTATCCTACAAAGGCCTTTATGCTACTCCTAGGCCTTGCCCTGACACTGTCCTTAACTCAGGCCTTGACACTACTAGTAACTCAGGCCGTGATACTGTCCCTAAGGCCCTGACAGTGTCCCTGTCTAAGGGACTGAATGTCCTCCTAACTCTGGCCCTGCCATTATACATAAGAAAAGCTCTGACACTCGTCCTAACCGAGGCACCGACACTGTCCCTCACTAAGGCCCTGACACTACTTCTAACTCATGCCCTGACATTATACCTAACGTAGGCTCTGATGCTAACCCTAACTAAGGCCCTGACGGTGACCCTAACTAAGGCCTTCACACTATTCCTGACTAAAGGCGTTGCCCTAGCCCAGGCCATAGCCGCAGTCCGAACCCCAGCCCCAGCCCCCACCCCTGATCCTACAGAGGCCCTTATGGTCCTCCTAGGCCTTTCCCTGACACTGTCCTTAACTAAGGCCTTGACACTATTTCTAACTAAGGCCCCAGCCCTAGCGCCGACCCAGCCCTAGCCTCACCGTAGCCGCAGTCCCAGCCCTAGCCCCAACACCAGCCCCAGCCCCAGCCCTCGCCCCTGATGCTGATTCTATAGAGGCCCTTATGAGTCTCCTAGGCGTTCCCTGACAATGTGGTAACTAAGGCCTAGACACTATTTCTAACTAAGGCCCCAGGTCCAGCCCCATCCGCAGCCTCAGCCCCTGATGCTGTTCCTATAGAGGCCTTTATGCCCCTCCTAGGCCTTGCCCTGACACTGTCCTTAAGTAAGGCCTTGACGCTATTCCTAACTAAGGGCCTAGCCCTAAACCTAGCCCCAGCCCCAGCCCCAGCTCCAGCCCCAGCCCCAGCCCCAGCCCTATCCCCAGCCCCAGCCCCAGCCCTAGCCCTAGCCCCAGCGAGAGCCCCAGCCCTAGCCCCAGCCACAGGCCCAACCCCAGCTACTGATGCTGATCCTACAGAGGCCCTTATGCTCCTCCTAGGCGTTGCCCTGACACTGTCCTTAACTCAGGCCTTGACACTACTAGTAACTCAGGCCGTGATACTATCCCTAACTAAGGCCCTGACAGTGTCCCTGTCTAAGGGACTGAATGTCCTCCTAACTCTGGCCCTGCCATTATACATAAAAAAAGCTCTGACGCTCGTCCTAACCGAGGCCCCGACACTGTCCCTCACTAAGGCCCTGACACTACTTCTAACTCAGGGCCACATTATACCTAATGAAGGCTCTGATGCTAACCCTAACTATGGCCCTGACAGTGACCTTAACTAAGGACTTGACACTATTCCTAACTAAGGGCCTAGCCCTAGCCGTAGCCCAAGCCCCAGCCCCAGCCCCAGCCCTAGCCCAAGCCCCAGCCCCAGCCGCAGCCCCAGCCCTAGCCTCACCGTAGCCGCAGTCCCAGCCCTAGCCCCAACCCCAGCCCCAGCCCCAGCCCTCGCCCCTGATGCTGATTCTATAGAGGCCCTTATGAGGCTCCTAGGCCTTCCCTGACAATGTGGTAACTAAGGCCTTGACACTATTTCTAACTAAGGCCCCAGGTCCAGCCCCAGCCGTAGCCCCAGCCCCTGATGCTGATCCTATAGAGACCTTTATGCCCCTCCTAGGCCTTGCCCTGACACTGTCCTTAAGTAAGGCCTTGACGCTATTCCTAACTAAGGGCCTAGCCCTAAACCTAGCCCCAGCCCCAGCCCCAGCTCCGGCCCCAGCCCCAGCCCTATGCCGAGCCCCAGCCACAGCCCTAGCCCTAGCCCCAGCCAGAGCCCCAGCCCTAGCCCCAGCCACAGGCCCAACCCCAGCCACTGATGCTGATCCTACAGAGGCCCTTATGCTCCTCCTAGGCCTTCTCTGACAATGTGGTAACTACGGCCTTGACACTATTTCTAACTAAGGCCCCAGGTCCAGCCCCATCCGCAGCCCCAGCCCCTGATGCTGATCCTATAGAGACCTTTATGATCCTCCTAGGCCTTCCCCTGACAATGTGGTAACTAAGGCCTTGACACTATTTCTAACTAAGGCCCCAGGTCCAGCCCCAGCCGTAGCCCCAGCCCCTGATGCTGATCCTATAGAGGCCTTTATGCTCCTCCAAGACCATGCCCTGACACTGTCCTTAAGTAAGGCCTTGACCCTATTCCTAACTAAGGGCCTAGCCCTAAACCTAGCCCCAGCCACAGCCCCACCGCTAGCCCCAGACCCACACCCAGCCCAACCTTACCCTCAGCCCTAGCTCCATCCCCAGCCCCAGCCCTATCCCCAGCCCCAGCACCAGCCCTAGCCCTAGCCCCAGCCAGAGCCCCAGGCCTAGCCCCAGCCACAGGCCCAACTCCAGCCACTGATGCTGATCCTACAGAGGCCCTTATGCTCCTCCTAGGCCTTGCCCTGACACTGTCCTTAACTCAGGCCTTGACACTACTAGTAACTCAGGCCTTGATACTGTCCCTAACTAAGGCCCTGACAGTGTCCCTGTCTAAGGGACTGAATGTCCTCCTAACTCTGGCCCTGCCATTATACATAAAAAAAGCTCTGACGCTCGTCCTAACCGAGGCCCCGACACTGTCCCTCACTAAGGCCCTGACACTACTTCTAACTCAGGCCCTATCATTATACCTAACGAAAGCTCTGATGCTAACCCTAACTAAGGGCCTGACAGTGACACTAACTAAGGCCTTGACACTATTCCTAACTAAGGGCCTAGCCCTAGCCCCAGCCCCGGCCCCAGTCCCAGCGCCAACCCCAGCCCGAGCTCCAGCCTCTAATGCTTATCCTACAAAGGCCCTTATGCTACTCCTAGGCCTTGCCCTGACACTGTCCTTAAATAAGGCCTTGCCACTACTACTAACTCAGTCCGTGGTACTGTCCTTAACTAAGGCCCAGACAGTGTCCCTAACTAAGGGTTTGACTCTCCTCCTAACTCTGGCCCTGCCATTATACATATAAAAGGCTCTGACACTCATCCTAATCGAGGGCTTGACACTGTCCCTCACTAAGGCCCTGACACTACTTCTAACTCAGGCCCTGTCATTATACCTAACGTAGGCTCTGATGCTAACCCTAACTAAGACCCTGACGGTGACCCTAACTAAGGCCTTCACACTATTCCTATCTAAAGGCGTGGCCCTAGCCCTAGGTGCAGCCCCAGCCCCCACCCCTGATCCTACAGAGGCCCTTATGGTCCTCCTAGGCCTTTCCCTGACACTGTCCTGAACTAAGGCCTTGACACTATTTCTAACTAAGGCCCCAGCCCCAGCGCAGCCCCAGCCCCAGCCCCAGCCCCAGCCCCAGCCCCAGCCCCAGCCCCAGCCCCAGCCCCAACCCCAGCCCGAGCCGCAGCCTCTGATGCTTATCCTACAAAGGCCCTTATGGTACTCCTAGGCCTTGCCCTGATACTGTCCTTAAGTAAGGCCTTGCCACTACTACTAACTCAGGCCGTGGTACTGTCCCTAACTAAGGCCCTGACAGTGTCCCTAACTAAGGGTCTGACTCTCCTCCTAACTCTGGCCCTGCCATTATACTTAAAGAAGACTCTGACGCTCGTCCTAATCGAGGGCCTGACACTGTCCCTCACTAAGGCCCTGACACTACTTCTAACTCAGGGCCACATTATTCCTAACGAAGGCTCTGATGCTAACCCTAACTATGGCCCTGACAGTGACCTTAACTAAGGCCTTGACACTATTCCTAACTAAGGGCCTAGCCCTAGCCGTAGCCCAAGCCCGAGCCCCAGCCCTAGCCCTAGCCCAAGCCCCAGCCCCAGCCGCAGCCCCAGCCCTAGCCGCACCGTAGCCGCAGTCCCAGCCCTAGCCCCAACCCCAGCCCCAGCCCCAGCCCTCGCCCCTGATGCTGATTCTATAGAGGCCCTTATGAGTCTCCTAGGCCTTCCCTGACAATGTGGTAATTAAGGCCTTGACACTATTTCTTACTAAGGCCCCAGGTCCAGCCCCAGCCGCAGCCCCAGCTCCTGATGCTGATCCTATAGAGGCCTTTATGCTCCTCCTAGGCCTTGCCCTGACACTGTCCTTAAGTAAGGCCTTTATCCTATTCCTAACTAAGGGCCTAGCCCTAAACCTAGCCCCAGCCCCAGCCCCAGCCCTAGACCCAGCCCTAGACCCAGTCCCAGCCCCAGCCCCAGCCCCAGCCCAAGCCCCTGCCCTAGCCCTAGCCCCAGCCCCAGACCCAGCCCTTGCCTTAGCCTCAGACCCAGCTCCAGCCCCAGCCCCAGCCCCAGCCCTAGCCCTAGCCCCAGCCACAGCCCCAGCCCTAGACCCAGCCCCATGCCCAACCCCAACCCCTGATGCTGATCCTACCGAGGCCCTTATGCTCCTCCTAGGCCTTGCCCTGACACTGTCCTTAACTCAGGCCTTGACACTACTACTAACTCAGGCCGTGATACTGTCCCTCACTAAAGCCCTGACAGTGTCCCTGTCTAAGTGACTGAATGTCCTCCTAACTCTGGCCCTGCCATTATACATAAAAAAAGCTCTGACGCTCGTCCTAACCGAACCCCTGAGACTGTCCCTCACTGAGGCCCTGACACTACTTCTAACTCAGGCCCTGTCATTATACCTAACGAAAGCTCTGATGCTAACCCTAACTAACGCCCTGACAATGAGACTAACTAAGGCCTTGACACTATTCTTAACTAAGGCCCCAGCCCTAGCCCGTCCCCTAGCCCCAGCTCCAGCCCTAGCCCAAGCCCCAGCCCCAGCCCTAGCCCCAGGCCCAGCCGCAGTCCCAGCCAGAGGCCCTACCCCAGCCCCATCCCCAGCCCCAGCCCCAGCCCTAGGCCCTGATGCTGATCCTATAGAGACCTTTATGATCCTCCTAGGCCTTCCCCTGACAATGTGGTAACTAAGGCCTTGACACTATTTCTAACTAAGTCCCCAGGTCCAGCCCCAGCCGCAGCCGCAGCCCCTGATGCTGATCCTGTAGAGGCCTTTATGCTCCTCCTAGGCCTTGCCCTGACACTGTCCTTAAGTAAGGCCTTGACCCTATTGCTAACTAAGGGCCTAGCCCTAAACCTAGCCCCAGCCCCAGCCCCAGCCCTAGCCCTAGCCCCAGTCCCAGCCCCAGCCCCAGCCCCAGCCCTAGCCCCAGACACAGCCCTAGCCTTAGCCTCAGCGCCAGCTCCAACCCCAGCCCCAGCCCTAGCCCCAGCCTTAGCCCTAGCCCCTGCCCCAGCCCTAGCCGTAGCCCCAGCCCCAGCCACAGCCCTAGACCCAGCCCCAGGCCCAACGCCAGCCCCTGATGCTGATCCTACCGAGGCCCTTATGCTCCTCCTAGGCCTTGCCCTGACACTGTCCTTAACTCAGGCCTTGACACTACTACTAACTCAGGCCGTGGTACTGTCCCTAACTAAGGCCCTGACAGTGTCCCTGTCTAAGGGACTGAATGTCCTCCTAACTCTGGCCCTGCCATTATACATAAAAAAAGCTCTGACGCTCGTCCTAACCGAAGCCCTGAGACTGTCCCTCACTAAGGCCCTGACACTACTTCTAACTCAGGACCTGTCATTATACCTAACGAATGCTCTGATGCTAACCCTAACTAAGGCCCTGACAGTGACCCTAACTAAGTCCTTGACACTATTCCCAACTAAGGGCCTAGCCCTAGCCCCAGCCCTAGCCCTAGCCCTAACCCCAGCCCCAGCCCTAGCCCCAGCCCCAGCCCAAGCCCTAGCCCCAGGCCCAGCCCTAGCCCTTGCCCCAGCCACAACCCCAGTCCTAGCCCCAGCCCCCGGCCCAACCCCAGCACCTGATGCTGATCGTACAGAGGCCCTTATGTTCCTCCAAGGCCTTACCCTGACACTGTCCTTAACTCAGACCTTGACACTAATACTAACTCAGGCCGTGATACTGTCCCTAACTAAGGCCCTGACAGTGTCTCTGTCTAAGGGCCTGAATCTTCTCCTAACTCTGGTTTTGCCATTATACATAAAAAAAGCTCTGACGCTCGTGCTAACCGAGGCCCCGACACTGTCCCTCACTAAGGCCCTGACACTATTTCTAACTCATGCCCTGACATTATACCTAACGTAGGCTCTGATGCTAATCCTACGTAAGGCCCTGACAGTGACCCTAACTAAGGCCTCCACACTATTTCTAACTAAGGGCGTAGCCCTAGCCCTAGCCCTAGCCGCAGCCGCATCCCCAGCCCCAGCCCCCACCCCTGATCGTACAGAGGCCCTTATGCTCCTCCTAGGCCTTTCCTTGACACTGTCCTTAACTAAGGCCTTGACACTATTTCTATCTAAGGCCCCAGCCCCAGCGCCAACCCCATCGCAGCCCCAGCCCCAGGCCCAGCCCCGGCCCTAGCTCCAGTCCCAGCCCCAGCCCTAGCCCCAGCCCCAGCCCCAACCCCAGCCCCAACCCCAGCCTCTGATGCTTATCCTACATAGGCCCTTATGCTACTCCTAGGCCTTGCCCTGACACTGTCCTTAACTCAGGCCTTGACAGAACTACTAACTCAGGCTGTGATACTGTCCCTAACTACGGCCCTAATAGTGTCCCTAACTAGGGGCCTGACTCTCCTCCTAATGTGGCCCTGCCATTATACATAAAAAAGGCTCTGACGCTCGTCCTAATCGAGGGCCTGACACTGTCCCTCACTAAGGCCCTGACACTACTTCTAACTCAGAGCCACATTATACCTAACGAAGGCTCTGATGCTAACCCTAACTAAGTCCCTGACAGTGAAACTAACTAAGGCATTGACACTATTCTTAACTAAGGGCCTAGCCTTAGTCCTAGCCCCAGGCCCAGCCCAAGCCCCAGCCCCAGCCCTAGCCCCAGCCGCAGCCCCAGCCCTAGCCCCGGCAGCAGCTGAAGTCCAAGCCCTAGCCCCAACCCCAGCCCCAGCCTCAGTCCCAGCCCTAGCCCCTGATGCTGATCTTATAGAGGCCCTTATGATCCTCCTAGACCTTCCCTGGACAATGTGGTAACTAAGGCGTTGACACTATTTCTAACTAAGGCCCCAGGTCCAGCCCCAGCCGCAGCCCCAGCCCCTGATGCTGATCCTATAGAGGCTTTTATGCTCCTCCTAGGCCTTGCCCTGACACTGTCCTTAAGTAAGGCCTTGACCCTATTCCTAACTAAGGGCCTAGCCTTAAACCTAGCCCCAGCCCCAGCCCCAGCCCTAGCCCCAGCCCCAGCCCCAGCCCTAGGCTTACCCTCAGCCCTAGCTCCAGCCCCAGCCCCAGCCCTAGCCCCAGCCCCAGCAACAGCCCTAGCCCTAGCCCCAGCCAGAGCCCCAGCCCCAACCCCAGCCCGATCCCCAGCCTCTGTTGCTTATCCTACAAAGGCCCTTATGCTACTCCTAGGCCTTGCCCTGACACTGTCCTTAACTCAGGCCTTGACACTACTAGTAACTCAGGCCGTGATACTGTCCCTAACTAAGGCCCTGACAGTGTCCCTGTCTAAGGGACTGAATGTCCTCCTAACACTGGCCCTGCCATTATACATAAAAAAAGCTCTGACGCTCGTCCTAACCGAGGCCCCGACACTGTCCCTCACTAAGGCCCTGACACTACTTCTAACTCATGCCCTGACATTATACCTAACGTAGGCTCTGATGCTAACCCTAACTAAGGCCCTGACGGTGACCCTAACTAAGGCCTTCACACTATTCCTGACTAAAGGCGTTGCCCTCGCCCAGGCCATAGCCGCAGCCCGAACCCCAGCCCCAGCCCCCACCCCTGATCCTACAGAGGCCCTTATGGTCCTCCTAGGCCTTTCCCTGACACTGTCCTTAACTAAGGCCTTGACACTATTTATAACTAAGGCCCCAGCCCCAGCGCCGCCCAAGGCCCCGGCCCAGCCCAAGCCCTAGCCCCAGGCCTAGCCCCAGCCCCAGCCCCAGCCCCAGCCCCAGCCCCAACCCCAACCCCAGCCCTATCCCCAGCCTCTGATGCTTATCCTACAAAGGCCCTTATGCTACTCCTAGGCCTTGCCCTGACACTGTCCTTAAATAAGGCCTTGCCACTACTACTAATTCAGGCCGTGGTACTGTCCCTAACTAAGGCCCTGACAGTGTCCTTAACTAAGGGTCTGACTCTCCTCCTAACTCTGGCCCTGCCATTATACATAAACAAGGCTCTGACACTCGTCCTAATCGAGGGCTTGACACTGTCCCTCACTAAGGCCCTGACACTACTTCTAACTCAGGCCCTGTCATTATACCTAACGTAGGCTCTGATGCTAACCCTAACTTAGGCCCTGACGGTGACCCTAACTAAGGCCTTCACACTATTCCTAACTAAGAGCGTAGCCCTAGCCCTAGCCCTAGGCGCAGCCCCAGCCCCAGCCCCAGCCCCCACCCCTGATCCTACAGAGGCCCTTATGGTCCTCCTAGGCCTTTCCCTGACACTGTCCTTAACTAAGGCCTTGACACTATTTCTAACTAAGGCCCCAGCCCCAGGGCAGCCCCAGCCCTAGCCCCAGGCCTAGCCCCAGCCCCATCCCCAGCCCCAGCCCCAGCCCGAGCCCCAGCCTCTGATGCTTATCCTACAAAGGCCCTTATGCTACTCCTAGGCCTTGCCCTGACACTGTCCTTAAGTAAGGCCTTGACAATACTACTAAATCAGGCCGTGGTACTGTCCCTAACTAAGGCCCTGACAGTGTCCCTAACTAAGGGTCTGACTCTCCTCCTAACTCTGGCCCTGCCATTATACATAAAGAAGACTCTGACGCTCGTCCTAATCGAGGGCCTGACACTGTCCCTCACTAAGGCCCTGACACTACTTCTAACTCAGGGCCACATTATACCTAACGAAGGCTCTGATGGTAACCCTAACTATGGCCCTGACAGTGACCTTAACTAAGGCCTTGACACTATTCCTAACTAAGGGCCGTGCCCTAGCCCTAGCCCAAGCCCCAGCCCCAGCCCCAGCCCTAGCCCAAGCCCAAGCCCCAGCCCCAGCCCCAGCCGCAGCCCCAGCCCTAGCCTCACCGTAGCCGCAGTCCCAGCCCTAGCCCCAACCCCAGCCCCAGCCCCAGCCCTCGCCCCTGATGCTGATTCTATAGAGGCCCTTATGAGTCTCCTAGGCGTTCCCTGACAATGTGGTAACTAAGGCCTTGACACTATTTCTAACTAAGGCCCCAGGTCCAGCCCCATCCGCAGCCCCAGCCCCTGATGCTGTTCCTATAGAGGCCTTTATGCCCCTCCTAGGCCTTGCCCTGACACTGTCCTTAAGTAAGGCCTTGACGCTATTCCTAACTAAGGGCCGAGCCCTAAACCTAGCCCCAGCCCCAGCCCCAGCTCCAGCCCCAGCCCCAGCCCTATCCCCAGCCCCAGCCCCAGCCCTAGCCCTAGCCCCAGCCAGAGCCCCAGCCCTAGCCCCAGCCACAGGCCCAACCCCAGCTACTGATGCTGATCCTACAGAGGCCCTTATGCTCCTCCTAGGCCTTGCCCTGACACTGTCCTTAACTCAGGCCGTGACACTACTAGTAACTCAGGCCGTGATACTGTCCCTAACTAAGGCCCTGACAGTGTCCCTGTCTAAGGGACTGAATGTCCTCCTAACTCTGGCCCTGCCATTATACATAAAAAAAGCTCTGACGCTCGTCCTACCCGAGGCCCCGACACTGTCCCTCACTAAGGCCCTGACACTACTTCTAACTCAGGCCCTGTCATAATACCTAACGAAAGCTCTGATGCTAACCGTAACTACGGCCCTTACAGTGACACTAACTAAGGCCTTGACACTATTCCTAACTAAGGGCCTAGCCCTAGCCCCAGCCCCAGCCCCAGTCCCAGCCCCAACCCCAGCCTGAGCCCCAGCCTCTGATGCTTATCCTACAAAGGCCCTTATGCTACTCCTAGGCCTTGCCCTGACACTGTCCTTAACTAAGGCCTTGACACTATTTCTAACTAAGGCCCCAGCCCCAGCGCAGCCCCAGGCCCAGGCCCAGCCCCAGCCCTAGCCCCAGGCCTAGCCCCAGCCCCAGACCCAGCCCCAGCCCCAGCCCCAGCCTCTGATGCTTATCCTACAAAGGCCCTTATGCTACTCCTAGGCCTTGCCCTGACACTGTCCTTAAGTAAGGCCTTGACAATACTACTAACTCAGGCCGTGGTACTGTCCCTAACTAAGGCCCTGACAGTGTCCCTGTCTAAGGGACTGAATGTCCTCCTAACTCTGGCCCTGCCATTATACATAAAGAAGACTCTGACGCTCGTCCTAATCGAGGGACTGACACTGTCCCTCACTAAGGCCCTGACACTACTTCTAACTCAGGGCCACATTATACCTAACGAAGGCTCTGATGCTAACCCTAACTATGGCCCTGACAGTGACCTTAACTAAGGCCTTGACACAATTCCTAACTAAGGGCCGATCCGTAGCCCTAGCCCAAGCCCCAGCCCCAGCCCTAGCCCAAGCCCAAGCCCCAGCCCAGCCGCAGCCCCAGCCCTAGCCTCACCATAGCCGCAGTCTCAGCCCTAGCCCCAACCCCAGCCCCAGCCCCAGCCCTCGCCCCTGATGCTGATTCTATAGAGGCCCTTATGATTCTCCTAGGCCTTCCCTGACAATGTGGTAACTAAGGCCTTGACACTATTTCTAACTAAGGCCCCAGGTCCAGCCCCATCCGCAGCCCCAGCCCCTGATGCTGTTACTATAGAGGCGTTTATGCCCCTCCTAGGCCTTGCCCTGACACTGTCCTTAACTCAGGCCTTGACACTACTAGTAACTCAGGCCGTGATACTGTCCCTATCTAAGGCCCTGACAGTGTCACTGTCTAAGGGACTGAATGTCCTCCTAACTCTGGCCCTGCCATTATACATAAGAAAAGCTCTGACGCTCGTCCTAACCGAGGCACCGACACTGTCCCTCACTAAGGCCCTGACACTACTTCTAACTCATGCCCTGACATTATACCTAACGTAGGCTCTGATGCTAACCCTAACTAAGGCCCTGACGGTGACCCTAACTAAGGCCTTCACACTATTCCTGACTAAAGGCGTTGCCCTCGCCCAGGCCATAGCCGCAGTCTGAACCCCAGCCCCAGCCCCCACCCCTGATCCTACAGAGGCCCTTATGGTCCTCCTAGGCCTTGCCCTGACACTGTCCTTAAGTAAGGCCTTGACGCTATTCCTAACTAAGGGCCTAGCCCTAAACCTAGCCCCAGCCCCAGCCCCAGCTCCAGCCCCAGCCCCAGCCCTATCCCCAGCCCCAGCCCCAGCCCTAGCCCTAGCCCCAGCGAGAGCCCCAGCCCTAGCCCCAGCCACAGGCCCAACCCCAGCTACTGATGCTGATCCTACAGAGGCCCTTATGCTCCTCCTAGGCCTTTCCCTGACACTGTCCTTAACTCAGGCCTTGACACTACTAGTAACTCAGGCCGTGATACTATCCCTAACTAAGGCCCTGACAGTGTCCCTGTCTAAGGGACTGAATGTCCTCCTAACTCTGGCCCTGCCATTATACATAAAAAAAGCTCTGACGCTCGTCCTAACCGAGGCCCCGACACTGTCCCTCACTAAGGCCCTGACACTACTTCTAACTCAGGCCCTGTCATTATACCTAACGAAAGCTCTGATGCTAACCCTAACTAAGGGCCTGACAGTGACACTAACTAAGGCCTTGACACTATTCCTAACTAAGGGCCTAGCCCTAGCCCCAGCCCCAGCCCCCGTCCCAGCCCCAACCCCAGCCCGAGCCCCAGCCTCTGATGCTTATCCTACAAAGGCCCTTATGCTACTCCTAGTCCTTGCCCTGACACTGTCCTTAAATAAGGCCTTGCCACTACTACTAACTCAGGCCGTGGTACTGTCCCTAACTAAGGCCCTGACAGTGACCCTAACTAAGGGTCTGACTCTCCTCCTAACTCTGGCCCTGCCAGTATACATAAACAAGGCTCTGACACTCGTCCTAATCGAGGGCTTGACACTGTCCCTCACTAAGGCCCTGACACTACTTCTAACTCAGGCCCTGTCATTATACCTAACGAAAGCTCTGATGCTAACCGTAACTAAGGCCCTGACAGTGACACTAACTAAGGCCTTGACACTATTCCTAACTAAGGGCCTAGCCCTAGCCCCAGCCCCAGTCCCAGCCCCAACCCCAGCCGGAGCCCCAGCCTCTGATGCTTATCCTACAAAGGCCCCTATGCTACTCCAAGGCCTTGCCCTGACACTGTCCTTAAATAAGGCCTTGCCACTACTACTAACTCAGGCCGTGGTACTGTCCCTAACTAAGGCCCTGACAGTGTCCGTAACTAAGGGTCTGACTCTCCTCCTAACTCTGGCCCTGCCAGTATACATAAACAAGGCTCTGACACTCGTCCTAATCGAGGGCTTGACACTGTCCCTCACTAAGGCCCTGACACTACTTCTAACTCAGGCCCTGTCATTATACCTAACGTAGGCTCTGATGCTAACCCTAACTAAGGCCCTGACGGTGACCCTAACTAAGGCCTTCACACTATTCCTAACTAAGGGCGTAGCCCTAGCCCTAGCCCTAGGCGCAGCCCCAGCCCCAGCCCCAGCCCCCAACCCTGATCCTACAGAGGCCCTTATGGTCCTCCTAGGCCTTTCCCTGACACTGTCCTTAACTAAGGCCTTGACACTATTTCTAACTAAGTCCCCAGCCCCAGCGCAGCCCCAGGCCCAGGCCCAGCCCCAGCCCTAGCCCCAGGCCTAGCCCCAGCCCCAGACCCAGACCCAGCCCCAGCCCCAGCCTCTGATGCTTATCCTACAAAGGCCCTTATGCTACTCCTAGGCCTTGCCCTGACACTGTCCTTAAGTAAGGCCTTGACAATACTACTAACTCAGGCCGTGGTACTGTCCCTAACTAAGGCCCTGACAGTGTCCCTGTCTAAGGGACTGAATGTCCTCCTAACTCTGGCCCTGCCATTATACATAAACAAGGCTCTGACACTCGTCCTAATCGAGGGCCAGACACTGTCCCTCACTAAGGACCTGACACTACTTCTAACTCAGGGCCACATTATACCTAACGAAGGCTCTGATGCTAACCCTAACTATGGCCCTGACAGTGACCTTAACTAAGGCCTTGACACTATTCCTAACTAAGGGCCGAGCCCTAGCCCTACCCCAAGCCCCAGGCCCAGCCGTAGCCCAAGCCCAAGCCCCAGCCCCAGCCGCAGCCCCAGCCCTAGCCTCACCATAGCCGCAGTCTCAGCCCTAGCCCCAACCCCAGCCCCAGCCCCAGCCCTCGCCCCTGATGCTGATTCTATAGAGGCCCTTATGAGTCTCCTAGGCCTTCCCTGACAATGTGGTAACTAAGGCCTTGACACTATTTCTAACTAAGGCCCCAGGTCCAGCCCCATCCGCAGCCCCAGCCCCTGATACTGTTCCTATAGAGGCCTTTATGCCCCTCCTAGGCCTTGCCCTGACACTGTCCTTAAGTAAGGCCTTGACGCTATTCCTAACTAAGGGCCTAGCCCTAAACCTAGCCCCAGCCCCAGCCCCAGCTCCAGCCCCAGCCCCAGCCCTATCCCCAGCCCCAGCCCCAGCCCTAGCCCTAGCCCCAGCCAGAGCCCCAGCCCTAGCCCCAGCCACACGCCCAACCCCAGCCACTGATGCTGATCCTACAGAGGCCCTTATGTTCCTCCTAGGCCTTGCCCTGACACTGTCCTTAACTCAGGCCTTGATACTACTAGTAACTCAGGCTGTGATACTATCCCTAACTAAGGCCCTGACAGTGTCCCTGTCGAAGGGACTGAATGTCCTCCTAACTCTGGCCCTGCCATTATACATAAAGAAGACTCTGACGCTCGTCCTAATCGACGGCCTGACACTGTCCCTCACTAAGGCCCTGACACTACTTCTAACTCAGAGCCACATTATACCTAACGAAGGCTCTGATGCTAACCCTAACTAAGACCCTGACAGTGAAACTAACTAAGGCATTGACACTATTCTTAACTATGGGCCTAGCCCTAGTTCTAGCCCCGGGCCCAGCCCAAGCCCCAGCCCCAGCCCTAGCCCCAGCCGCAGCCCCAGCCCTAGCCCCAGCCGCAGCCCCAGCCCTAGCCCCGGCAGCAGCTGAAGCCCAAGCCCTAGCCCCAACCCCAGCCCCAGCCTCAGTCCCAGCCCTAGCCCCTGATGCTGATCTTATAGAGGCCCTTATGATCCTCCTAGACCTTCCCTGGACAATGTGGTAACTAAGGCGTTGACACTATTTCTAACTAAGGCCCCAGGTCCAGCCCCAGCCGCAGCCCCAGCCCCTGATGCTGATCCTATAGAGGCTTTTATGCTCCTCCTAGGCCTTGCCCTGACACTGTCCTTAAGTAAGGCCTTGACCCTATTCCTAACTAAGGGCCTAGCCCTAAACCTAGCCCCAGCCCCAGCCCCAGCCCTAGACCCATTCCCAGTCCCATCCCAGCCCCAGCCCCAGCCCCAGCCCCAGCCCCAGCCCTAGGCTTACCCTCAGCCCTAGCTCCAGCCCCAGCCCCAGCCCTAGCCCCAGCCCCAGCAACAGCCCTAGCCCTAGCCCCAGCCAGAGCCCCAGCCCCAACCCCAGCCCGATCCCCAGCCTCTGATGCTTATCCTACAAAGGCCTTTATGCTACTCCTAGGCCTTGCCCTGACACTGTCCTTAACTCAGGCCTTGACACTACTAGTAACTCAGGCCGTGATACTGTCCCTAAGGCCCTGACAGTGTCCCTGTCTAAGGGACTGAATGTCCTCCTAACTCTGGCCCTGCCATTATACATAAGAAAAGCTCTGACACTCGTCCTAACCGAGGCACCGACACTGTCCCTCACTAAGGCCCTGACACTACTTCTAACTCATGCCCTGACATTATACCTAACGTAGGCTCTGATGCTAACCCTAACTAAGGCCCTGACGGTGACCCTAACTAAGGCCTTCACACTATTCCTGACTAAAGGCGTTGCCCTAGCCCAGGCCATAGCCGCAGTCCGAACCCCAGCCCCAGCCCCCACCCCTGATCCTACAGAGGCCCTTATGGTCCTCCTAGGCCTTTCCCTGACACTGTCCTTAACTAAGGCCTTGACACTATTTCTAACTAAGGCCCCAGCCCTAGCGCCGACCCAGCCCTAGCCTCACCGTAGCCGCAGTCCCAGCCCTAGCCCCAACACCAGCCCCAGCCCCAGCCCTCGCCCCTGATGCTGATTCTATAGAGGCCCTTATGAGTCTCCTAGGCGTTCCCTGACAATGTGGTAACTAAGGCCTAGACACTATTTCTAACTAAGGCCCCAGGTCCAGCCCCATCCGCAGCCTCAGCCCCTGATGCTGTTCCTATAGAGGCCTTTATGCTCCTCCAAGACCATGCCCTGACACTGTCCTTAAGTAAGGCCTTGACCCTATTCCTAACTAAGGGCCTAGCCCTAAACCTAGCCCCAGCCACAGCCCCACCGCTAGCCCCAGACCCACACCCAGCCCAACCTTACCCTCAGCCCTAGCTCCAGCCCCAGCCCCAGCCCTATCCCCAGCCCCAGCACCAGCCCTAGCCCTAGCCCCAGCCAGAGCCCCAGGCCTAGCCCCAGCCCGATCCCCAGCCTCTGATGCTTATCCTACAAAGGCCTTTATGCCCCTCCTAGGCCTTGCCCTGACACTGTCCTTAAGTAAGGCCTTGACGCTATTCCTAACTAAGGGCCTAGCCCTAAACCTAGCCCCAGCCCCAGCCCCAGCTCCAGCCCCAGCCCCAGCCCCAGCCCTATCCCCAGCCCCAGCCCCAGCCCTAGCCCTAGCCCCAGCGAGAGCCCCAGCCCTAGCCCCAGCCACAGGCCCAACCCCAGCTACTGATGCTGATCCTACAGAGGCCCTTATGCTCCTCCTAGGCGTTGCCCTGACACTGTCCTTAACTCAGGCCTTGACACTACTAGTAACTCAGGCCGTGATACTATCCCTAACTAAGGCCCTGACAGTGTCCCTGTCTAAGGGACTGAATGTCCTCCTAACTCTGGCCCTGCCATTATACATAAAAAAAGCTCTGACGCTCGTCCTAACCGAGGCCCCGACACTGTCCCTCACTAAGGCCCTGACACTACTTCTAACTCAGGGCCACATTATACCTAATGAAGGCTCTGATGCTAACCCTAACTATGGCCCTGACAGTGACCTTAACTAAGGACTTGACACTATTCCTAACTAAGGGCCTAGCCCTAGCCGTAGCCCAAGCCCCAGCCCCAGCCCCAGCCCTAGCCCAAGCCCCAGCCCCAGCCGCAGCCCCAGCCCTAGCCTCACCGTAGCCGCAGTCCCAGCCCTAGCCCCAACCCCAGCCCCAGCCCCAGCCCTCGCCCCTGATGCTGATTCTATAGAGGCCCTTATGAGGCTCCTAGGCCTTCCCTGACAATGTGGTAACTAAGGCCTTGACACTATTTCTAACTAAGGCCCCAGGTCCAGCCCCAGCCGTAGCCCCAGCCCCTGATGCTGATCCTATAGAGACCTTTATGCCCCTCCTAGGCCTTGCCCTGACACTGTCCTTAAGTAAGGCCTTGACGCTATTCCTAACTAAGGGCCTAGCCCTAAACCTAGCCCCAGCCCCAGCCCCAGCTCCGGCCCCAGCCCCAGCCCTATGCCGAGCCCCAGCCACAGCCCTAGCCCTAGCCCCAGCCAGAGCCCCAGCCCTAGCCCCAGCCACAGGCCCAACCCCAGCCACTGATGCTGATCCTACAGAGGCCCTTATGCTCCTCCTAGGCCTTCTCTGACAATGTGGTAACTACGGCCTTGACACTATTTCTAACTAAGGCCCCAGGTCCAGCCCCATCCGCAGCCCCAGCCCCTGATGCTGATCCTATAGAGACCTTTATGATCCTCCTAGGCCTTCCCCTGACAATGTGGTAACTAAGGCCTTGACACTATTTCTAACTAAGGCCCCAGGTCCAGCCCCAGCCGTAGCCCCAGCCCCTGATGCTGATCCTATAGAGGCCTTTATGCTCCTCCAAGACCATGCCCTGACACTGTCCTTAAGTAAGGCCTTGACCCTATTCCTAACTAAGGGCCTAGCCCTAAACCTAGCCCCAGCCACAGCCCCACCGCTAGCCCCAGACCCACACCCAGCCCAACCTTACCCTCAGCCCTAGCTCCAGCCCCAGCCCCAGCCCTATCCCCAGCCCCAGCACCAGCCCTAGCCCTAGCCCCAGCCAGAGCCCCAGGCCTAGCCCCAGCCACAGGCCCAACTCCAGCCACTGATGCTGATCCTACAGAGGCCCTTATGCTCCTCCTAGGCCTTGCCCTGACACTGTCCTTAACTCAGGCCTTGACACTACTAGTAACTCAGGCCTTGATACTGTCCCTAACTAAGGCCCTGACAGTGTCCCTGTCTAAGGGACTGAATGTCCTCCTAACTCTGGCCCTGCCATTATACATAAAAAAAGCTCTGACGCTCGTCCTAACCGAGGCCCCGACACTGTCCCTCACTAAGGCCCTGACACTACTTCTAACTCAGGCCCTATCATTATACCTAACGAAAGCTCTGATGCTAACCCTAACTAAGGGCCTGACAGTGACACTAACTAAGGCCTTGACACTATTCCTAACTAAGGGCCTAGCCCTAGCCCCAGCCCCGGCCCCAGTCCCAGCGCCAACCCCAGCCCGAGCTCCAGCCTCTAATGCTTATCCTACAAAGGCCCTTATGCTACTCCTAGGCCTTGCCCTGACACTGTCCTTAAATAAGGCCTTGCCACTACTACTAACTCAGTCCGTGGTACTGTCCTTAACTAAGGCCCAGACAGTGTCCCTAACTAAGGGTTTGACTCTCCTCCTAACTCTGGCCCTGCCATTATACATATAAAAGGCTCTGACACTCGTCCTAATCGAGGGCTTGACACTGTCCCTCACTAAGGCCCTGACACTACTTCTAACTCAGGCCCTGTCATTATACCTAACGTAGGCTCTGATGCTAACCCTAACTAAGACCCTGACGGTGACCCTAACTAAGGCCTTCACACTATTCCTATCTAAAGGCGTGGCCCTAGCCCTAGGTGCAGCCCCAGCCCCCACCCCTGATCCTACAGAGGCCCTTATGGTCCTCCTAGGCCTTTCCCTGACACTGTCCTGAACTAAGGCCTTGACACTATTTCTAACTAAGGCCCCAGCCCCAGCGCAGCCCCAGCCCCAGCCCCAGCCCCAGCCCCAGCCCCAGCCCCAGCCCCAACCCCAGCCCGAGCCGCAGCCTCTGATGCTTATCCTACAAAGGCCCTTATGGTACTCCTAGGCCTTGCCCTGATACTGTCCTTAAGTAAGGCCTTGCCACTACTACTAACTCAGGCCGTGGTACTGTCCCTAACTAAGGCCCTGACAGTGTCCCTAACTAAGGGTCTGACTCTCCTCCTAACTCTGGCCCTGCCATTATACTTAAAGAAGACTCTGACGCTCGTCCTAATCGAGGGCCTGACACTGTCCCTCACTAAGGCCCTGACACTACTTCTAACTCAGGGCCACATTATTCCTAACGAAGGCTCTGATGCTAACCCTAACTATGGCCCTGACAGTGACCTTAACTAAGGCCTTGACACTATTCCTAACTAAGGGCCTAGCCCTAGCCGTAGCCCAAGCCCGAGCCCCAGCCCTAGCCCTAGCCCAAGCCCCAGCCCCAGCCGCAGCCCCAGCCCTAGCCGCACCGTAGCCGCAGTCCCAGCCCTAGCCCCAACCCCAGCCCCAGCCCCAGCCCTCGCCCCTGATGCTGATTCTATAGAGGCCCTTATGAGTCTCCTAGGCCTTCCCTGACAATGTGGTAATTAAGGCCTTGACACTATTTCTTACTAAGGCCCCAGGTCCAGCCCCAGCCGCAGCCCCAGCTCCTGATGCTGATCCTATAGAGGCCTTTATGCTCCTCCTAGGCCTTGCCCTGACACTGTCCTTAAGTAAGGCCTTTATCCTATTCCTAACTAAGGGCCTAGCCCTAAACCTAGCCCCAGCCCCAGCCCCAGCCCTAGACCCAGCCCTAGACCCAGTCCCAGCCCCAGCCCCAGCCCCAGCCCAAGCCCCTGCCCTAGCCCTAGCCCCAGCCCCAGACCCAGCCCTTGCCTTAGCCTCAGACCCAGCTCCAGCCCCAGCCCCAGCCACAGCCCTAGCCCTAGCCCCAGCCACAGCCCCAGCCCTAGACCCAGCCCCATGCCCAACCCCAACCCCTGATGCTGATCCTACCGAGGCCCTTATGCTCCTCCTAGGCCTTGCCCTGACACTGTCCTTAACTCAGGCCTTGACACTACTACTAACTCAGGCCGTGATACTGTCCCTCACTAAAGCCCTGACAGTGTCCCTGTCTAAGTGACTGAATGTCCTCCTAACTCTGGCCCTGCCATTATACATAAAAAAAGCTCTGACGCTCGTCCTAACCGAACCCCTGAGACTGTCCCTCACTGAGGCCCTGACACTACTTCTAACTCAGGCCCTGTCATTATACCTAACGAAAGCTCTGATGCTAACCCTAACTAACGCCCTGACAATGAGACTAACTAAGGCCTTGACACTATTCTTAACTAAGGCCCCAGCCCTAGCCCGTCCCCTAGCCCCAGCTCCAGCCCTAGCCCAAGCCCCAGCCCCAGCCCTAGCCCCAGGCCCAGCCGCAGTCCCAGCCAGAGGCCCTACCCCAGCCCCATCCCCAGCCCCAGCCCCAGCCCTAGGCCCTGATGCTGATCCTATAGAGACCTTTATGATCCTCCTAGGCCTTCCCCTGACAATGTGGTAACTAAGGCCTTGACACTATTTCTAACTAAGTCCCCAGGTCCAGCCCCAGCCGCAGCCGCAGCCCCTGATGCTGATCCTGTAGAGGCCTTTATGCTCCTCCTAGGCCTTGCCCTGACACTGTCCTTAAGTAAGGCCTTGACCCTATTGCTAACTAAGGGCCTAGCCCTAAACCTAGCCCCAGCCCCAGCCCCAGCCCTAGCCCTAGCCCCAGTCCCAGCCCCAGCCCCAGCCCCAGCCCTAGCCCCAGACACAGCCCTAGCCTTAGCCTCAGCGCCAGCTCCAACCCCAGCCCCAGCCCTAGCCCCAGCCTTAGCCCTAGCCCCTGCCCCAGCCCTAGCCGTAGCCCCAGCCCCAGCCACAGCCCTAGACCCAGCCCCAGGCCCAACGCCAGCCCCTGATGCTGATCCTACAGAGGCCCTTATGCTCCTCCTAGGCCTTGCCCTGACACTGTCCTTAACTCAGGCCTTGACACTACTACTAACTCAGGCCGTGGTACTGTCCCTAACTAAGGCCCTGACAGTGTCCCTGTCTAAGGGACTGAATGTCCTCCTAACTCTGGCCCTGCCATTATACATAAAAAAAGCTCTGACGCTCGTCCTAACCGAAGCCCTGAGACTGTCCCTCACTAAGGCCCTGACACTACTTCTAACTCAGGACCTGTCATTATACCTAACGAATGCTCTGATGCTAACCCTAACTAAGGCCCTGACAGTGACCCTAACTAAGTCCTTGACACTATTCCCAACTAAGGGCCTAGCCCTAGCCCCAGCCCTAGCCCTAGCCCTAACCCCAGCCCCAGCCCTAGCCCCAGCCCCAGCCCAAGCCCTAGCCCCAGGCCCAGCCCTAGCCCTTGCCCCAGCCACAACCCCAGTCCTAGCCCCAGCCCCCGGCCCAACCCCAGCACCTGATGCTGATCGTACAGAGGCCCTTATGTTCCTCCAAGGCCTTACCCTGACACTGTCCTTAACTCAGACCTTGACACTAATACTAACTCAGGCCGTGATACTGTCCCTAACTAAGGCCCTGACAGTGTCTCTGTCTAAGGGCCTGAATCTTCTCCTAACTCTGGTTTTGCCATTATACATAAAAAAAGCTCTGACGCTCGTGCTAACCGAGGCCCCGACACTGTCCCTCACTAAGGCCCTGACACTATTTCTAACTCATGCCCTGACATTATACCTAACGTAGGCTCTGATGCTAATCCTACGTAAGGCCCTGACAGTGACCCTAACTAAGGCCTCCACACTATTTCTAACTAAGGGCGTAGCCCTAGCCCTAGCCCTAGCCGCAGCCGCATCCCCAGCCCCAGCCCCCACCCCTGATCGTACAGAGGCCCTTATGCTCCTCCTAGGCCTTTCCTTGACACTGTCCTTAACTAAGGCCTTGACACTATTTCTATCTAAGGCCCCAGCCCCAGCGCCAACCCCATCGCAGCCCCAGCCCCAGGCCCAGCCCCGGCCCTAGCTCCAGTCCCAGCCCCAGCCCTAGCCCCAGCCCCAGCCCCAACCCCAGCCCCAACCCCAGCCTCTGATGCTTATCCTACATAGGCCCTTATGCTACTCCTAGGCCTTGCCCTGACACTGTCCTTAACTCAGGCCTTGACAGAACTACTAACTCAGGCTGTGATACTGTCCCTAACTACGGCCCTAATAGTGTCCCTAACTAGGGGCCTGACTCTCCTCCTAATGTGGCCCTGCCATTATACATAAAAAAGGCTCTGACGCTCGTCCTAATCGAGGGCCTGACACTGTCCCTCACTAAGGCCCTGACACTACTTCTAACTCAGAGCCACATTATACCTAACGAAGGCTCTGATGCTAACCCTAACTAAGTCCCTGACAGTGAAACTAACTAAGGCATTGACACTATTCTTAACTAAGGGCCTAGCCTTAGTCCTAGCCCCAGGCCCAGCCCAAGCCCCAGCCCCAGCCCTAGCCCCAGCCGCAGCCCCAGCCCTAGCCCCGGCAGCAGCTGAAGTCCAAGCCCTAGCCCCAACCCCAGCCCCAGCCTCAGTCCCAGCCCTAGCCCCTGATGCTGATCTTATAGAGGCCCTTATGATCCTCCTAGACCTTCCCTGGACAATGTGGTAACTAAGGCGTTGACACTATTTCTAACTAAGGCCCCAGGTCCAGCCCCAGCCGCAGCCCCAGCCCCTGATGCTGATCCTATAGAGGCTTTTATGCTCCTCCTAGGCCTTGCCCTGACACTGTCCTTAAGTAAGGCCTTGACCCTATTCCTAACTAAGGGCCTAGCCTTAAACCTAGCCCCAGCCCCAGCCCCAGCCCTAGCCCCAGCCCCAGCCCCAGCCCTAGGCTTACCCTCAGCCCTAGCTCCAGCCCCAGCCCCAGCCCTAGCCCCAGCCCCAGCAACAGCCCTAGCCCTAGCCCCAGCCAGAGCCCCAGCCCCAACCCCAGCCCGATCCCCAGCCTCTGTTGCTTATCCTACAAAGGCCCTTATGCTACTCCTAGGCCTTGCCCTGACACTGTCCTTAACTCAGGCCTTGACACTACTAGTAACTCAGGCCGTGATACTGTCCCTAACTAAGGCCCTGACAGTGTCCCTGTCTAAGGGACTGAATGTCCTCCTAACACTGGCCCTGCCATTATACATAAAAAAAGCTCTGACGCTCGTCCTAACCGAGGCCCCGACACTGTCCCTCACTAAGGCCCTGACACTACTTCTAACTCATGCCCTGACATTATACCTAACGTAGGCTCTGATGCTAACCCTAACTAAGGCCCTGACGGTGACCCTAACTAAGGCCTTCACACTATTCCTGACTAAAGGCGTTGCCCTCGCCCAGGCCATAGCCGCAGCCCGAACCCCAGCCCCAGCCCCCACCCCTGATCCTACAGAGGCCCTTATGGTCCTCCTAGGCCTTTCCCTGACACTGTCCTTAACTAAGGCCTTGACACTATTTATAACTAAGGCCCCAGCCCCAGCGCCGCCCAAGGCCCCGGCCCAGCCCAAGCCCTAGCCCCAGGCCTAGCCCCAGCCCCAGCCCCAGCCCCAGCCCCAGCCCCAACCCCAACCCCAGCCCTATCCCCAGCCTCTGATGCTTATCCTACAAAGGCCCTTATGCTACTCCTAGGCCTTGCCCTGACACTGTCCTTAAATAAGGCCTTGCCACTACTACTAATTCAGGCCGTGGTACTGTCCCTAACTAAGGCCCTGACAGTGTCCTTAACTAAGGGTCTGACTCTCCTCCTAACTCTGGCCCTGCCATTATACATAAACAAGGCTCTGACACTCGTCCTAATCGAGGGCTTGACACTGTCCCTCACTAAGGCCCTGACACTACTTCTAACTCAGGCCCTGTCATTATACCTAACGTAGGCTCTGATGCTAACCCTAACTTAGGCCCTGACGGTGACCCTAACTAAGGCCTTCACACTATTCCTAACTAAGAGCGTAGCCCTAGCCCTAGCCCTAGGCGCAGCCCCAGCCCCAGCCCCAGCCCCCACCCCTGATCCTACAGAGGCCCTTATGGTCCTCCTAGGCCTTTCCCTGACACTGTCCTTAACTAAGGCCTTGACACTATTTCTAACTAAGGCCCCAGCCCCAGGGCAGCCCCAGCCCTAGCCCCAGGCCTAGCCCCAGCCCCATCCCCAGCCCCAGCCCCAGCCCGAGCCCCAGCCTCTGATGCTTATCCTACAAAGGCCCTTATGCTACTCCTAGGCCTTGCCCTGACACTGTCCTTAAGTAAGGCCTTGACAATACTACTAAATCAGGCCGTGGTACTGTCCCTAACTAAGGCCCTGACAGTGTCCCTAACTAAGGGTCTGACTCTCCTCCTAACTCTGGCCCTGCCATTATACATAAAGAAGACTCTGACGCTCGTCCTAATCGAGGGCCTGACACTGTCCCTCACTAAGGCCCTGACACTACTTCTAACTCAGGGCCACATTATACCTAACGAAGGCTCTGATGGTAACCCTAACTATGGCCCTGACAGTGACCTTAACTAAGGCCTTGACACTATTCCTAACTAAGGGCCGTGCCCTAGCCCTAGCCCAAGCCCCAGCCCCAGCCCCAGCCCTAGCCCAAGCCCAAGCCCCAGCCCCAGCCCCAGCCGCAGCCCCAGCCCTAGCCTCACCGTAGCCGCAGTCCCAGCCCTAGCCCCAACCCCAGCCCCAGCCCCAGCCCTCGCCCCTGATGCTGATTCTATAGAGGCCCTTATGAGTCTCCTAGGCGTTCCCTGACAATGTGGTAACTAAGGCCTTGACACTATTTCTAACTAAGGCCCCAGGTCCAGCCCCATCCGCAGCCCCAGCCCCTGATGCTGTTCCTATAGAGGCCTTTATGCCCCTCCTAGGCCTTGCCCTGACACTGTCCTTAAGTAAGGCCTTGACGCTATTCCTAACTAAGGGCCGAGCCCTAAACCTAGCCCCAGCCCCAGCCCCAGCTCCAGCCCCAGCCCCAGCCCTATCCCCAGCCCCAGCCCCAGCCCTAGCCCTAGCCCCAGCCAGAGCCCCAGCCCTAGCCCCAGCCACAGGCCCAACCCCAGCTACTGATGCTGATCCTACAGAGGCCCTTATGCTCCTCCTAGGCCTTGCCCTGACACTGTCCTTAACTCAGGCCGTGACACTACTAGTAACTCAGGCCGTGATACTGTCCCTAACTAAGGCCCTGACAGTGTCCCTGTCTAAGGGACTGAATGTCCTCCTAACTCTGGCCCTGCCATTATACATAAAAAAAGCTCTGACGCTCGTCCTACCCGAGGCCCCGACACTGTCCCTCACTAAGGCCCTGACACTACTTCTAACTCAGGCCCTGTCATAATACCTAACGAAAGCTCTGATGCTAACCGTAACTACGGCCCTTACAGTGACACTAACTAAGGCCTTGACACTATTCCTAACTAAGGGCCTAGCCCTAGCCCCAGCCCCAGCCCCAGTCCCAGCCCCAACCCCAGCCTGAGCCCCAGCCTCTGATGCTTATCCTACAAAGGCCCTTATGCTACTCCTAGGCCTTGCCCTGACACTGTCCTTAACTAAGGCCTTGACACTATTTCTAACTAAGGCCCCAGCCCCAGCGCAGCCCCAGGCCCAGGCCCAGCCCCAGCCCTAGCCCCAGGCCTAGCCCCAGCCCCAGACCCAGCCCCAGCCCCAGCCCCAGCCTCTGATGCTTATCCTACAAAGGCCCTTATGCTACTCCTAGGCCTTGCCCTGACACTGTCCTTAAGTAAGGCCTTGACAATACTACTAACTCAGGCCGTGGTACTGTCCCTAACTAAGGCCCTGACAGTGTCCCTGTCTAAGGGACTGAATGTCCTCCTAACTCTGGCCCTGCCATTATACATAAAGAAGACTCTGACGCTCGTCCTAATCGAGGGACTGACACTGTCCCTCACTAAGGCCCTGACACTACTTCTAACTCAGGGCCACATTATACCTAACGAAGGCTCTGATGCTAACCCTAACTATGGCCCTGACAGTGACCTTAACTAAGGCCTTGACACAATTCCTAACTAAGGGCCGATCCGTAGCCCCAGCCCTATCCCCAGCCCCAGCCCCAGCCCTAGCCCTAGCCCCAGCGAGAGCCCCAGCCCTAGCCCCAGCCACAGGCCCAACCCCAGCTACTGATGCTGATCCTACAGAGGCCCTTATGCTCCTCCTAGGCCTTGCCCTGACACTGTCCTTAACTCAGGCCTTGACACTACTAGTAACTCAGGCCGTGATACTATCCCTAACTAAGGCCCTGACAGTGTCCCTGTCTAAGGGACTGAATGTCCTCCTAACTCTGGCCCTGCCATTATACATAAAAAAAGCTCTGACGCTCGTCCTAACCGAGGCCCCGACACTGTCCCTCACTAAGGCCCTGACACTACTTCTAACTCAGGGCCACATTATACCTAATGAAGGCTCTGATGCTAACCCTAACTATGGCCCTGACAGTGACCTTAACTAAGGACTTGACACTATTCCTAACTAAGGGCCTAGCCCTAGCCGTAGCCCAAGCCCCAGCCCCAGCCCCAGCCCTAGCCCAAGCCCCAGCCCCAGCCGCAGCCCCAGCCCTAGCCTCACCGTAGCCGCAGTCCCAGCCCTAGCCCCAACCCCAGCCCCAGCCCCAGCCCTCGCCCCTGATGCTGATTCTATAGAGGCCCTTATGAGGCTCCTAGGCCTTCCCTGACAATGTGGTAACTAAGGCCTTGACACTATTTCTAACTAAGGCCCCAGGTCCAGCCCCAGCCGTAGCCCCAGCCCCTGATGCTGATCCTATAGAGACCTTTATGCCCCTCCTAGGCCTTGCCCTGACACTGTCCTTAAGTAAGGCCTTGACGCTATTCCTAACTAAGGGCCTAGCCCTAAACCTAGCCCCAGCCCCAGCCCCAGCTCCGGCCCCAGCCCCAGCCCTATGCCGAGCCCCAGCCACAGCCCTAGCCCTAGCCCCAGCCAGAGCCCCAGCCCTAGCCCCAGCCACAGGCCCAACCCCAGCCACTGATGCTGATCCTACAGAGGCCCTTATGCTCCTCCTAGGCCTTCTCTGACAATGTGGTAACTACGGCCTTGACACTATTTCTAACTAAGGCCCCAGGTCCAGCCCCATCCGCAGCCCCAGCCCCTGATGCTGATCCTATAGAGACCTTTATGATCCTCCTAGGCCTTCCCCTGACAATGTGGTAACTAAGGCCTTGACACTATTTCTAACTAAGGCCCCAGGTCCAGCCCCAGCCGTAGCCCCAGCCCCTGATGCTGATCCTATAGAGGCCTTTATGCTCCTCCAAGACCATGCCCTGACACTGTCCTTAAGTAAGGCCTTGACCCTATTCCTAACTAAGGGCCTAGCCCTAAACCTAGCCCCAGCCACAGCCCCACCGCTAGCCCCAGACCCACACCCAGCCCAACCTTACCCTCAGCCCTAGCTCCAGCCCCAGCCCCAGCCCTATCCCCAGCCCCAGCACCAGCCCTAGCCCTAGCCCCAGCCAGAGCCCCAGGCCTAGCCCCAGCCACAGGCCCAACTCCAGCCACTGATGCTGATCCTACAGAGGCCCTTATGCTCCTCCTAGGCCTTGCCCTGACACTGTCCTTAACTCAGGCCTTGACACTACTAGTAACTCAGGCCTTGATACTGTCCCTAACTAAGGCCCTGACAGTGTCCCTGTCTAAGGGACTGAATGTCCTCCTAACTCTGGCCCTGCCATTATACATAAAAAAAGCTCTGACGCTCGTCCTAACCGAGGCCCCGACACTATCCCTCACTAAGGCCCTGACACTACTTCTAACTCAGGCCCTATCATTATACCTAACGAAAGCTCTGATGCTAACCCTAACTAAGGGCCTGACAGTGACACTAACTAAGGCCTTGACACTATTCCTAACTAAGGGCCTAGCCCTAGCCCCAGCCCCGGCCCCAGTCCCAGCGCCAACCCCAGCCCGAGCTCCAGCCTCTAATGCTTATCCTACAAAGGCCCTTATGCTACTCCTAGGCCTTGCCCTGACACTGTCCTTAAATAAGGCCTTGCCACTACTACTAACTCAGTCCGTGGTACTGTCCTTAACTAAGGCCCAGACAGTGTCCCTAACTAAGGGTTTGACTCTCCTCCTAACTCTGGCCCTGCCATTATACATATAAAAGGCTCTGACACTCGTCCTAATCGAGGGCTTGACACTGTCCCTCACTAAGGCCCTGACACTACTTCTAACTCAGGCCCTGTCATTATACCTAACGTAGGCTCTGATGCTAACCCTAACTAAGACCCTGACGGTGACCCTAACTAAGGCCTTCACACTATTCCTATCTAAAGGCGTGGCCCTAGCCCTAGGTGCAGCCCCAGCCCCCACCCCTGATCCTACAGAGGCCCTTATGGTCCTCCTAGGCCTTTCCCTGACACTGTCCTGAACTAAGGCCTTGACACTATTTCTAACTAAGGCCCCAGCCCCAGCGCAGCCCCAGCCCCAGCCCCAGCCCCAGCCCCAGCCCCAGCCCCAGCCCCAACCCCAGCCCGAGCCGCAGCCTCTGATGCTTATCCTACAAAGGCCCTTATGGTACTCCTAGGCCTTGCCCTGATACTGTCCTTAAGTAAGGCCTTGCCACTACTACTAACTCAGGCCGTGGTACTGTCCCTAACTAAGGCCCTGACAGTGTCCCTAACTAAGGGTCTGACTCTCCTCCTAACTCTGGCCCTGCCATTATACTTAAAGAAGACTCTGACGCTCGTCCTAATCGAGGGCCTGACACTGTCCCTCACTAAGGCCCTGACACTACTTCTAACTCAGGGCCACATTATTCCTAACGAAGGCTCTGATGCTAACCCTAACTATGGCCCTGACAGTGACCTTAACTAAGGCCTTGACACTATTCCTAACTAAGGGCCTAGCCCTAGCCGTAGCCCAAGCCCGAGCCCCAGCCCTAGCCCTAGCCCAAGCCCCAGCCCCAGCCGCAGCCCCAGCCCTAGCCGCACCGTAGCCGCAGTCCCAGCCCTAGCCCCAACCCCAGCCCCAGCCCCAGCCCTCGCCCCTGATGCTGATTCTATAGAGGCCCTTATGAGTCTCCTAGGCCTTCCCTGACAATGTGGTAATTAAGGCCTTGACACTATTTCTTACTAAGGCCCCAGGTCCAGCCCCAGCCGCAGCCCCAGCTCCTGATGCTGATCCTATAGAGGCCTTTATGCTCCTCCTAGGCCTTGCCCTGACACTGTCCTTAAGTAAGGCCTTTATCCTATTCCTAACTAAGGGCCTAGCCCTAAACCTAGCCCCAGCCCCAGCCCCAGCCCTAGACCCAGCCCTAGACCCAGTCCCAGCCCCAGCCCCAGCCCCAGCCCAAGCCCCTGCCCTAGCCCCAGCCCCAGCCCCAGACCCAGCCCTTGCCTTAGCCTCAGACCCAGCTCCAGCCCCAGCCCCAGCCACAGCCCTAGCCCTAGCCCCAGCCACAGCCCCAGCCCTAGACCCAGCCCCATGCCCAACCCCAACCCCTGATGCTGATCCTACCGAGGCCCTTATGCTCCTCCTAGGCCTTGCCCTGACACTGTCCTTAACTCAGGCCTTGACACTACTACTAACTCAGGCCGTGATACTGTCCCTCACTAAAGCCCTGACAGTGTCCCTGTCTAAGTGACTGAATGTCCTCCTAACTCTGGCCCTGCCATTATACATAAAAAAAGCTCTGACGCTCGTCCTAACCGAACCCCTGAGACTGTCCCTCACTGAGGCCCTGACACTACTTCTAACTCAGGCCCTGTCATTATACCTAACGAAAGCTCTGATGCTAACCCTAACTAACGCCCTGACAATGAGACTAACTAAGGCCTTGACACTATTCTTAACTAAGGCCCCAGCCCTAGCCCGTCCCCTAGCCCCAGCTCCAGCCCTAGCCCAAGCCCCAGCCCCAGCCCTAGCCCCAGGCCCAGCCGCAGTCCCAGCCAGAGGCCCTACCCCAGCCCCATCCCCAGCCCCAGCCCCAGCCCTAGGCCCTGATGCTGATCCTATAGAGACCTTTATGATCCTCCTAGGCCTTCCCCTGACAATGTGGTAACTAAGGCCTTGACACTATTTCTAACTAAGTCCCCAGGTCCAGCCCCAGCCGCAGCCGCAGCCCCTGATGCTGATCCTGTAGAGGCCTTTATGCTCCTCCTAGGCCTTGCCCTGACACTGTCCTTAAGTAAGGCCTTGACCCTATTGCTAACTAAGGGCCTAGCCCTAAACCTAGCCCCAGCCCCAGCCCCAGCCCTAGCCCTAGCCCCAGTCCCAGCCCCAGCCCCAGCCCCAGCCCTAGCCCCAGACACAGCCCTAGCCTTAGCCTCAGCGCCAGCTCCAACCCCAGCCCCAGCCCTAGCCCCAGCCTTAGCCCTAGCCCCTGCCCCAGCCCTAGCCGTAGCCCCAGCCCCAGCCACAGCCCTAGACCCAGCCCCAGGCCCAACGCCAGCCCCTGATGCTGATCCTACAGAGGCCCTTATGCTCCTCCTAGGCCTTGCCCTGACACTGTCCTTAACTCAGGCCTTGACACTACTACTAACTCAGGCCGTGGTACTGTCCCTAACTAAGGCCCTGACAGTGTCCCTGTCTAAGGGACTGAATGTCCTCCTAACTCTGGCCCTGCCATTATACATAAAAAAAGCTCTGACGCTCGTCCTAACCGAAGCCCTGAGACTGTCCCTCACTAAGGCCCTGACACTACTTCTAACTCAGGACCTGTCATTATACCTAACGAATGCTCTGATGCTAACCCTAACTAAGGCCCTGACAGTGACCCTAACTAAGTCCTTGACACTATTCCCAACTAAGGGCCTAGCCCTAGCCCCAGCCCTAGCCCTAGCCCTAACCCCAGCCCCAGCCCTAGCCCCAGCCCCAGCCCAAGCCCTAGCCCCAGGCCCAGCCCTAGCCCTTGCCCCAGCCACAACCCCAGTCCTAGCCCCAGCCCCCGGCCCAACCCCAGCACCTGATGCTGATCGTACAGAGGCCCTTATGTTCCTCCAAGGCCTTACCCTGACACTGTCCTTAACTCAGACCTTGACACTAATACTAACTCAGGCCGTGATACTGTCCCTAACTAAGGCCCTGACAGTGTCTCTGTCTAAGGGCCTGAATCTTCTCCTAACTCTGGTTTTGCCATTATACATAAAAAAAGCTCTGACGCTCGTGCTAACCGAGGCCCCGACACTGTCCCTCACTAAGGCCCTGACACTATTTCTAACTCATGCCCTGACATTATACCTAACGTAGGCTCTGATGCTAATCCTACGTAAGGCCCTGACAGTGACCCTAACTAAGGCCTCCACACTATTTCTAACTAAGGGCGTAGCCCTAGCCCTAGCCCTAGCCGCAGCCGCATCCCCAGCCCCAGCCCCCACCCCTGATCGTACAGAGGCCCTTATGCTCCTCCTAGGCCTTTCCTTGACACTGTCCTTAACTAAGGCCTTGACACTATTTCTATCTAAGGCCCCAGCCCCAGCGCCAACCCCATCGCAGCCCCAGCCCCAGGCCCAGCCCCGGCCCTAGCTCCAGTCCCAGCCCCAGCCCTAGCCCCAGCCCCAGCCCCAACCCCAGCCCCAACCCCAGCCTCTGATGCTTATCCTACATAGGCCCTTATGCTACTCCTAGGCCTTGCCCTGACACTGTCCTTAACTCAGGCCTTGACAGAACTACTAACTCAGGCTGTGATACTGTCCCTAACTACGGCCCTAATAGTGTCCCTAACTAGGGGCCTGACTCTCCTCCTAATGTGGCCCTGCCATTATACATAAAAAAGGCTCTGACGCTCGTCCTAATCGAGGGCCTGACACTGTCCCTCACTAAGGCCCTGACACTACTTCTAACTCAGAGCCACATTATACCTAACGAAGGCTCTGATGCTAACCCTAACTAAGTCCCTGACAGTGAAACTAACTAAGGCATTGACACTATTCTTAACTAAGGGCCTAGCCTTAGTCCTAGCCCCAGGCCCAGCCCAAGCCCCAGCCCCAGCCCTAGCCCCAGCCGCAGCCCCAGCCCTAGCCCCGGCAGCAGCTGAAGTCCAAGCCCTAGCCCCAACCCCAGCCCCAGCCTCAGTCCCAGCCCTAGCCCCTGATGCTGATCTTATAGAGGCCCTTATGATCCTCCTAGACCTTCCCTGGACAATGTGGTAACTAAGGCGTTGACACTATTTCTAACTAAGGCCCCAGGTCCAGCCCCAGCCGCAGCCCCAGCCCCTGATGCTGATCCTATAGAGGCTTTTATGCTCCTCCTAGGCCTTGCCCTGACACTGTCCTTAAGTAAGGCCTTGACCCTATTCCTAACTAAGGGCCTAGCCTTAAACCTAGCCCCAGCCCCAGCCCCAGCCCTAGCCCCAGCCCCAGCCCCAGCCCTAGGCTTACCCTCAGCCCTAGCTCCAGCCCCAGCCCCAGCCCTAGCCCCAGCCCCAGCAACAGCCCTAGCCCTAGCCCCAGCCAGAGCCCCAGCCCCAACCCCAGCCCGATCCCCAGCCTCTGTTGCTTATCCTACAAAGGCCCTTATGCTACTCCTAGGCCTTGCCCTGACACTGTCCTTAACTCAGGCCTTGACACTACTAGTAACTCAGGCCGTGATACTGTCCCTAACTAAGGCCCTGACAGTGTCCCTGTCTAAGGGACTGAATGTCCTCCTAACACTGGCCCTGCCATTATACATAAAAAAAGCTCTGACGCTCGTCCTAACCGAGGCCCCGACACTGTCCCTCACTAAGGCCCTGACACTACTTCTAACTCATGCCCTGACATTATACCTAACGTAGGCTCTGATGCTAACCCTAACTAAGGCCCTGACGGTGACCCTAACTAAGGCCTTCACACTATTCCTGACTAAAGGCGTTGCCCTAGCCCAGGCCATAGCCGCAGCCCGAACCCCAGCCCCAGCCCCCACCCCTGATCCTACAGAGGCCCTTATGGTCCTCCTAGGCCTTTCCCTGACACTGTCCTTAACTAAGGCCTTGACACTATTTATAACTAAGGCCCCAGCCCCAGCGCCGCCCAAGGCCCCGGCCCAGCCCAAGCCCTAGCCCCAGGCCTAGCCCCAGCCCCAGCCCCAGCCCCAGCCCCAGCCCCAACCCCAACCCCAGCCCTATCCCCAGCCTCTGATGCTTATCCTACAAAGGCCCTTATGCTACTCCTAGGCCTTGCCCTGACACTGTCCTTAAATAAGGCCTTGCCACTACTACTAATTCAGGCCGTGGTACTGTCCCTAACTAAGGCCCTGACAGTGTCCTTAACTAAGGGTCTGACTCTCCTCCTAACTCTGGCCCTGCCATTATACATAAACAAGGCTCTGACACTCGTCCTAATCGAGGGCTTGACACTGTCCCTCACTAAGGCCCTGACACTACTTCTAACTCAGGCCCTGTCATTATACCTAACGTAGGCTCTGATGCTAACCCTAACTTAGGCCCTGACGGTGACCCTAACTAAGGCCTTCACACTATTCCTAACTAAGAGCGTAGCCCTAGCCCTAGCCCTAGGCGCAGCCCCAGCCCCAGCCCCAGCCCCCACCCCTGATCCTACAGAGGCCCTTATGGTCCTCCTAGGCCTTTCCCTGACACTGTCCTTAACTAAGGCCTTGACACTATTTCTAACTAAGGCCCCAGCCCCAGGGCAGCCCCAGCCCTAGCCCCAGGCCTAGCCCCAGCCCCATCCCCAGCCCCAGCCCGAGCCCGAGCCCCAGCCTCTGATGCTTATCCTACAAAGGCCCTTATGCTACTCCTAGGCCTTGCCCTGACACTGTCCTTAAGTAAGGCCTTGACAATACTACTAAATCAGGCCGTGGTACTGTCCCTAACTAAGGCCCTGACAGTGTCCCTGTCTAAGGGACTGAATGTCCTCCTAACTCTGGCCCTGCCATTATACATAAAGAAGACTCTGACGCTCGTCCTAATCGAGGGCCTGACACTGTCCCTCACTAAGGCCCTGACACTACTTCTAACTCAGGGCCACATTATACCTAACGAAGGCTCTGATGGTAACCCTAACTATGGCCCTGACAGTGACCTTAACTAAGGCCTTGACACTATTCCTAACTAAGGGCCGTGCCCTAGCCCTAGCCCAAGCCCCAGCCCCAGCCCCAGCCCTAGCCCAAGCCCAAGCCCCAGCCCCAGCCCCAGCCGCAGCCCCAGCCCTAGCCTCACCGTAGCCGCAGTCCCAGCCCTAGCCCCAACCCCAGCCCCAGCCCCAGCCCTCGCCCCTGATGCTGATTCTATAGAGGCCCTTATGAGTCTCCTAGGCGTTCCCTGACAATGTGGTAACTAAGGCCTTGACACTATTTCTAACTAAGGCCCCAGGTCCAGCCCCATCCGCAGCCCCAGCCCCTGATGCTGTTCCTATAGAGGCCTTTATGCCCCTCCTAGGCCTTGCCCTGACACTGTCCTTAAGTAAGGCCTTGACGCTATTCCTAACTAAGGGCCGAGCCCTAAACCTAGCCCCAGCCCCAGCCCCAGCTCCAGCCCCAGCCCCAGCCCTATCCCCAGCCCCAGCCCCAGCCCTAGCCCTAGCCCCAGCCAGAGCCCCAGCCCTAGCCCCAGCCACAGGCCCAACCCCAGCCACTGATGCTGATCCTACATAGGCCCTTATGCTCCTCCTTGGCCTTGCCCTGACACTGTCCTTAACTCAGTCCGTGACACTACTAGTAACTCAGGCCGTGATACTGTCCCTAACTAAGGCCCTGACAGTGTCCCTGTCTAAGGGACTGAATGTCCTCCTAACTCTGGCCCTGCCATTATACATAAAAAAAGCTCTGACGCTCGTCCTACCCGAGGCCCCGACACTGTCCCTCACTAAGGCCCTGACACTACTTCTAACTCAGGCCCTGTCATAATACCTAACGAAAGCTCTGATGCTAACCGTAACTAAGGCCCTTACAGTGACACTAACTAAGGCCTTGACACTATTCCTAACTAAGGGCCTAGCCCTAGCCCCAGCCCCAGCCCCAGTCCCAGCCCCAACCCCAGCCTGAGCCCCAGCCTCTGATGCTTATCCTACAAAGGCCCTTATGCTACTCCTAGGCCTTGCCCTGACACTGTCCTTAACTAAGGCCTTGACACTATTTCTAACTAAGGCCCCAGCCCCAGCGCAGCCCCAGGCCCAGGCCCAGCCCCAGCCCTAGCCCCAGGCCTAGCCCCAGCCCCAGACCCAGCCCCAGCCCCAGCCCCAGCCTCTGATGCTTATCCTACAAAGGCCCTTATGCTACTCCTAGGCCTTGCCCTGACACTGTCCTTAAGTAAGGCCTTGACAATACTACTAACTCAGGCCGTGGTACTGTCCCTAACTAAGGCCCTGACAGTGTCCCTGTCTAAGGGACTGAATGTCCTCCTAACTCTGGCCCTGCCATTATACATAAAGAAGACTCTGACGCTCGTCCTAATCGAGGGACTGACACTGTCCCTCACTAAGGCCCTGACACTACTTCTAACTCAGGGCCACATTATACCTAACGAAGGCTCTGATGCTAACCCTAACTATGGCCCTGACAGTGACCTTAACTAAGGCCTTGACACAATTCCTAACTAAGGGCCGATCCGTAGCCCTAGCCCAAGCCCCAGCCCCAGCCCTAGCCCAAGCCCAAGCCCCAGCCCAGCCGCAGCCCCAGCCCTAGCCTCACCATAGCCGCAGTCTCAGCCCTAGCCCCAACCCCAGCCCCAGCCCCAGCCCTCGCCCCTGATGCTGATTCTATAGAGGCCCTTATGATTCTCCTAGGCCTTCCCTGACAATGTGGTAACTAAGGCCTTGACACTATTTCTAACTAAGGCCCCAGGTCCAGCCCCATCAGCAGCCCCAGCCCCTGATGCTGTTACTATAGAGGCGTTTATGCCCCTCCTAGGCCTTGCCCTGACACTGTCCTTAACTCAGGCCTTGACACTACTAGTAACTCAGGCCGTGATACTGTCCCTATCTAAGGCCCTGACAGTGTCACTGTCTAAGGGACTGAATGTCCTCCTAACTCTGGCCCTGCCATTATACATAAGAAAAGCTCTGACGCTCGTCCTAACCGAGGCACCGACACTGTCCCTCACTAAGGCCCTGACACTACTTCTAACTCATGCCCTGACATTATACCTAACGTAGGCTCTGATGCTAACCCTAACTAAGGCCCTGACGGTGACCCTAACTAAGGCCTTCACACTATTCCTGACTAAAGGCGTTGCCCTCGCCCAGGCCATAGCCGCAGTCTGAACCCCAGCCCCAGCCCCCACCCCTGATCCTACAGAGGCCCTTATGGTCCTCCTAGGCCTTGCCCTGACACTGTCCTTAAGTAAGGCCTTGACGCTATTCCTAACTAAGGGCCTAGCCCTAAACCTAGCCCCAGCCCCAGCCCCAGCTCCAGCCCCAGCCCCAGCCCTATCCCCAGCCCCAGCCCCAGCCCTAGCCCTAGCCCCAGCGAGAGCCCCAGCCCTAGCCCCAGCCACAGGCCCAACCCCAGCTACTGATGCTGATCCTACAGAGGCCCTTATGCTCCTCCTAGGCCTTTCCCTGACACTGTCCTTAACTCAGGCCTTGACACTACTAGTAACTCAGGCCGTGATACTATCCCTAACTAAGGCCCTGACAGTGTCCCTGTCTAAGGGACTGAATGTCCTCCTAACTCTGGCCCTGCCATTATACATAAAAAAAGCTCTGACGCTCGTCCTAACCGAGGCCCCGACACTGTCCCTCACTAAGGCCCTGACACTACTTCTAACTCAGGCCCTGTCATTATACCTAACGAAAGCTCTGATGCTAACCCTAACTAAGGGCCTGACAGTGACACTAACTAAGGCCTTGACACTATTCCTAACTAAGGGCCTAGCCCTAGCCCCAGCCCCAGCCCCCGTCCCAGCCCCAACCCCAGCCCGAGCCCCAGCCTCTGATGCTTATCCTACAAAGGCCCTTATGCTACTCCTAGTCCTTGCCCTGACACTGTCCTTAAATAAGGCCTTGACACTACTAGTAACTCAGGCCGTGGTACTGTCCCTAACTAAGGCCCTGACAGTGACCCTAACTAAGGGTCTGACTCTCCTCCTAACTCTGGCCCTGCCAGTATACATAAACAAGGCTCTGACACTCGTCCTAATCGAGGGCTTGACACTGTCCCTCACTAAGGCCCTGACACTACTTCTAACTCAGGCCCTGTCATTATACCTAACGTAGGCTCTGATGCTAACCCTAACTAAGGCCCTGACGGTGACCCTAACTAAGGCCTTCACACTATTCCTAACTAAGGGCGTAGCCCTAGCCCTAGCCCTAGGCGCAGCCCCAGCCCCAGCCCCAGCCCCCAACCCTGATCCTACAGAGGCCCTTATGGTCCTCCTAGGCCTTTCCCTGACACTGTCCTTAACTAAGGCCTTGACACTATTTCTAACTAAGTCCCCAGCCCCAGCGCAGCCCCAGGCCCAGGCCCAGCCCCAGCCCTAGCCCCAGGCCTAGCCCCAGCCCCAGACCCAGACCCAGCCCCAGCCCCAGCCTCTGATGCTTATCCTACAAAGGCCCTTATGCTACTCCTAGGCCTTGCCCTGACACTGTCCTTAAGTAAGGCCTTGACAATACTACTAACTCAGGCCGTGGTACTGTCCCTAACTAAGGCCCTGACAGTGTCCCTGTCTAAGGGACTGAATGTCCTCCTAACTCTGGCCCTGCCATTATACATAAACAAGGCTCTGACACTCGTCCTAATCGAGGGCCAGACACTGTCCCTCACTAAGGACCTGACACTACTTCTAACTCAGGGCCACATTATACCTAACGAAGGCTCTGATGCTAACCCTAACTATGGCCCTGACAGTGACCTTAACTAAGGCCTTGACACTATTCCTAACTAAGGGCCGAGCCCTAGCCCTACCCCAAGCCCCAGGCCCAGCCGTAGCCCAAGCCCAAGCCCCAGCCCCAGCCGCAGCCCCAGCCCTAGCCTCACCATAGCCGCAGTCTCAGCCCTAGCCCCAACCCCAGCCCCAGCCCCAGCCCTCGCCCCTGATGCTGATTCTATAGAGGCCCTTATGAGTCTCCTAGGCCTTCCCTGACAATGTGGTAACTAAGGCCTTGACACTATTTCTAACTAAGGCCCCAGGTCCAGCCCCATCCGCAGCCCCAGCCCCTGATACTGTTCCTATAGAGGCCTTTATGCCCCTCCTAGGCCTTGCCCTGACACTGTCCTTAAGTAAGGCCTTGACGCTATTCCTAACTAAGGGCCTAGCCCTAAACCTAGCCCCAGCCCCAGCCCCAGCTCCAGCCCCAGCCCCAGCCCTATCCCCAGCCCCAGCCCCAGCCCTAGCCCTAGCCCCAGCCAGAGCCCCAGCCCTAGCCCCAGCCACACGCCCAACCCCAGCCACTGATGCTGATCCTACAGAGGCCCTTATGTTCCTCCTAGGCCTTGCCCTGACACTGTCCTTAACTCAGGCCTTGATACTACTAGTAACTCAGGCTGTGATACTATCCCTAACTAAGGCCCTGACAGTGTCCCTGTCGAAGGGACTGAATGTCCTCCTAACTCTGGCCCTGCCATTATACATAAAGAAGACTCTGACGCTCGTCCTAATCGACGGCCTGACACTGTCCCTCACTAAGGCCCTGACACTACTTCTAACTCAGAGCCACATTATACCTAACGAAGGCTCTGATGCTAACCCTAACTAAGACCCTGACAGTGAAACTAACTAAGGCATTGACACTATTCTTAACTATGGGCCTAGCCCTAGTTCTAGCCCCGGGCCCAGCCCAAGCCCCAGCCCCAGCCCTAGCCCCAGCCGCAGCCCCAGCCCTAGCCCCAGCCGCAGCCCCAGCCCTAGCCCCGGCAGCAGCTGAAGCCCAAGCCCTAGCCCCAACCCCAGCCCCAGCCTCAGTCCCAGCCCTAGCCCCTGATGCTGATCTTATAGAGGCCCTTATGATCCTCCTAGACCTTCCCTGGACAATGTGGTAACTAAGGCGTTGACACTATTTCTAACTAAGGCCCCAGGTCCAGCCCCAGCCGCAGCCCCAGCCCCTGATGCTGATCCTATAGAGGCTTTTATGCTCCTCCTAGGCCTTGCCCTGACACTGTCCTTAAGTAAGGCCTTGACCCTATTCCTAACTAAGGGCCTAGCCCTAAACCTAGCCCCAGCCCCAGCCCCAGCCCTAGACCCATTCCCAGTCCCATCCCAGCCCCAGCCCCAGCCCCAGCCCCAGCCCCAGCCCTAGGCTTACCCTCAGCCCTAGCTCCAGCCCCAGCCCCAGCCCTAGCCCCAGCCCCAGCAACAGCCCTAGCCCTAGCCCCAGCCAGAGCCCCAGCCCCAACCCCAGCCCGATCCCCAGCCTCTGATGCTTATCCTACAAAGGCCTTTATGCTACTCCTAGGCCTTGCCCTGACACTGTCCTTAACTCAGGCCTTGACACTACTAGTAACTCAGGCCGTGATACTGTCCCTAAGGCCCTGACAGTGTCCCTGTCTAAGGGACTGAATGTCCTCCTAACTCTGGCCCTGCCATTATACATAAGAAAAGCTCTGACACTCGTCCTAACCGAGGCACCGACACTGTCCCTCACTAAGGCCCTGACACTACTTCTAACTCATGCCCTGACATTATACCTAACGTAGGCTCTGATGCTAACCCTAACTAAGGCCCTGACGGTGACCCTAACTAAGGCCTTCACACTATTCCTGACTAAAGGCGTTGCCCTAGCCCAGGCCATAGCCGCAGTCCGAACCCCAGCCCCAGCCCCCACCCCTGATCCTACAGAGGCCCTTATGGTCCTCCTAGGCCTTTCCCTGACACTGTCCTTAACTAAGGCCTTGACACTATTTCTAACTAAGGCCCCAGCCCTAGCGCCGACCCAGCCCTAGCCTCACCGTAGCCGCAGTCCCAGCCCTAGCCCCAACACCAGCCCCAGCCCCAGCCCTCGCCCCTGATGCTGATTCTATAGAGGCCCTTATGAGTCTCCTAGGCGTTCCCTGACAATGTGGTAACTAAGGCCTAGACACTATTTCTAACTAAGGCCCCAGGTCCAGCCCCATCCGCAGCCTCAGCCCCTGATGCTGTTCCTATAGAGGCCTTTATGCCCCTCCTAGGCCTTGCCCTGACACTGTCCTTAAGTAAGGCCTTGACGCTATTCCTAACTAAGGGCCTAGCCCTAAACCTAGCCCCAGCCCCAGCCCCAGCTCCAGCCCCAGCCCCAGCCCCAGCCCTATCCCCAGCCCCAGCCCCAGCCCTAGCCCTAGCCCCAGCGAGAGCCCCAGCCCTAGCCCCAGCCACAGGCCCAACCCCAGCTACTGATGCTGATCCTACAGAGGCCCTTATGCTCCTCCTAGGCGTTGCCCTGACACTGTCCTTAACTCAGGCCTTGACACTACTAGTAACTCAGGCCGTGATACTATCCCTAACTAAGGCCCTGACAGTGTCCCTGTCTAAGGGACTGAATGTCCTCCTAACTCTGGCCCTGCCATTATACATAAAAAAAGCTCTGACGCTCGTCCTAACCGAGGCCCCGACACTGTCCCTCACTAAGGCCCTGACACTACTTCTAACTCAGGGCCACATTATACCTAATGAAGGCTCTGATGCTAACCCTAACTATGGCCCTGACAGTGACCTTAACTAAGGACTTGACACTATTCCTAACTAAGGGCCTAGCCCTAGCCGTAGCCCAAGCCCCAGCCCCAGCCCCAGCCCTAGCCCAAGCCCCAGCCCCAGCCGCAGCCCCAGCCCTAGCCTCACCGTAGCCGCAGTCCCAGCCCTAGCCCCAACCCCAGCCCCAGCCCCAGCCCTCGCCCCTGATGCTGATTCTATAGAGGCCCTTATGAGGCTCCTAGGCCTTCCCTGACAATGTGGTAACTAAGGCCTTGACACTATTTCTAACTAAGGCCCCAGGTCCAGCCCCAGCCGTAGCCCCAGCCCCTGATGCTGATCCTATAGAGACCTTTATGCCCCTCCTAGGCCTTGCCCTGACACTGTCCTTAAGTAAGGCCTTGACGCTATTCCTAACTAAGGGCCTAGCCCTAAACCTAGCCCCAGCCCCAGCCCCAGCTCCGGCCCCAGCCCCAGCCCTATGCCGAGCCCCAGCCACAGCCCTAGCCCTAGCCCCAGCCAGAGCCCCAGCCCTAGCCCCAGCCACAGGCCCAACCCCAGCCACTGATGCTGATCCTACAGAGGCCCTTATGCTCCTCCTAGGCCTTCTCTGACAATGTGGTAACTACGGCCTTGACACTATTTCTAACTAAGGCCCCAGGTCCAGCCCCATCCGCAGCCCCAGCCCCTGATGCTGATCCTATAGAGACCTTTATGATCCTCCTAGGCCTTCCCCTGACAATGTGGTAACTAAGGCCTTGACACTATTTCTAACTAAGGCCCCAGGTCCAGCCCCAGCCGTAGCCCCAGCCCCTGATGCTGATCCTATAGAGGCCTTTATGCTCCTCCAAGACCATGCCCTGACACTGTCCTTAAGTAAGGCCTTGACCCTATTCCTAACTAAGGGCCTAGCCCTAAACCTAGCCCCAGCCACAGCCCCACCGCTAGCCCCAGACCCACACCCAGCCCAACCTTACCCTCAGCCCTAGCTCCATCCCCAGCCCCAGCCCTATCCCCAGCCCCAGCACCAGCCCTAGCCCTAGCCCCAGCCAGAGCCCCAGGCCTAGCCCCAGCCACAGGCCCAACTCCAGCCACTGATGCTGATCCTACAGAGGCCCTTATGCTCCTCCTAGGCCTTGCCCTGACACTGTCCTTAACTCAGGCCTTGACACTACTAGTAACTCAGGCCTTGATACTGTCCCTAACTAAGGCCCTGACAGTGTCCCTGTCTAAGGGACTGAATGTCCTCCTAACTCTGGCCCTGCCATTATACATAAAAAAAGCTCTGACGCTCGTCCTAACCGAGGCCCCGACACTGTCCCTCACTAAGGCCCTGACACTACTTCTAACTCAGGCCCTATCATTATACCTAACGAAAGCTCTGATGCTAACCCTAACTAAGGGCCTGACAGTGACACTAACTAAGGCCTTGACACTATTCCTAACTAAGGGCCTAGCCCTAGCCCCAGCCCCGGCCCCAGTCCCAGCGCCAACCCCAGCCCGAGCTCCAGCCTCTAATGCTTATCCTACAAAGGCCCTTATGCTACTCCTAGGCCTTGCCCTGACACTGTCCTTAAATAAGGCCTTGCCACTACTACTAACTCAGTCCGTGGTACTGTCCTTAACTAAGGCCCAGACAGTGTCCCTAACTAAGGGTTTGACTCTCCTCCTAACTCTGGCCCTGCCATTATACATATAAAAGGCTCTGACACTCATCCTAATCGAGGGCTTGACACTGTCCCTCACTAAGGCCCTGACACTACTTCTAACTCAGGCCCTGTCATTATACCTAACGTAGGCTCTGATGCTAACCCTAACTAAGACCCTGACGGTGACCCTAACTAAGGCCTTCACACTATTCCTATCTAAAGGCGTGGCCCTAGCCCTAGGTGCAGCCCCAGCCCCCACCCCTGATCCTACAGAGGCCCTTATGGTCCTCCTAGGCCTTTCCCTGACACTGTCCTGAACTAAGGCCTTGACACTATTTCTAACTAAGGCCCCAGCCCCAGCGCAGCCCCAGCCCCAGCCCCAGCCCCAGCCCCAGCCCCAGCCCCAGCCCCAGCCCCAGCCCCAACCCCAGCCCGAGCCGCAGCCTCTGATGCTTATCCTACAAAGGCCCTTATGGTACTCCTAGGCCTTGCCCTGATACTGTCCTTAAGTAAGGCCTTGCCACTACTACTAACTCAGGCCGTGGTACTGTCCCTAACTAAGGCCCTGACAGTGTCCCTAACTAAGGGTCTGACTCTCCTCCTAACTCTGGCCCTGCCATTATACTTAAAGAAGACTCTGACGCTCGTCCTAATCGAGGGCCTGACACTGTCCCTCACTAAGGCCCTGACACTACTTCTAACTCAGGGCCACATTATTCCTAACGAAGGCTCTGATGCTAACCCTAACTATGGCCCTGACAGTGACCTTAACTAAGGCCTTGACACTATTCCTAACTAAGGGCCTAGCCCTAGCCGTAGCCCAAGCCCGAGCCCCAGCCCTAGCCCTAGCCCAAGCCCCAGCCCCAGCCGCAGCCCCAGCCCTAGCCGCACCGTAGCCGCAGTCCCAGCCCTAGCCCCAACCCCAGCCCCAGCCCCAGCCCTCGCCCCTGATGCTGATTCTATAGAGGCCCTTATGAGTCTCCTAGGCCTTCCCTGACAATGTGGTAATTAAGGCCTTGACACTATTTCTTACTAAGGCCCCAGGTCCAGCCCCAGCCGCAGCCCCAGCTCCTGATGCTGATCCTATAGAGGCCTTTATGCTCCTCCTAGGCCTTGCCCTGACACTGTCCTTAAGTAAGGCCTTTATCCTATTCCTAACTAAGGGCCTAGCCCTAAACCTAGCCCCAGCCCCAGCCCCAGCCCTAGACCCAGCCCTAGACCCAGTCCCAGCCCCAGCCCCAGCCCCAGCCCAAGCCCCTGCCCTAGCCCTAGCCCCAGCCCCAGACCCAGCCCTTGCCTTAGCCTCAGACCCAGCTCCAGCCCCAGCCCCAGCCCCAGCCCTAGCCCTAGCCCCAGCCACAGCCCCAGCCCTAGACCCAGCCCCATGCCCAACCCCAACCCCTGATGCTGATCCTACCGAGGCCCTTATGCTCCTCCTAGGCCTTGCCCTGACACTGTCCTTAACTCAGGCCTTGACACTACTACTAACTCAGGCCGTGATACTGTCCCTCACTAAAGCCCTGACAGTGTCCCTGTCTAAGTGACTGAATGTCCTCCTAACTCTGGCCCTGCCATTATACATAAAAAAAGCTCTGACGCTCGTCCTAACCGAACCCCTGAGACTGTCCCTCACTGAGGCCCTGACACTACTTCTAACTCAGGCCCTGTCATTATACCTAACGAAAGCTCTGATGCTAACCCTAACTAACGCCCTGACAATGAGACTAACTAAGGCCTTGACACTATTCTTAACTAAGGCCCCAGCCCTAGCCCGTCCCCTAGCCCCAGCTCCAGCCCTAGCCCAAGCCCCAGCCCCAGCCCTAGCCCCAGGCCCAGCCGCAGTCCCAGCCAGAGGCCCTACCCCAGCCCCATCCCCAGCCCCAGCCCCAGCCCTAGGCCCTGATGCTGATCCTATAGAGACCTTTATGATCCTCCTAGGCCTTCCCCTGACAATGTGGTAACTAAGGCCTTGACACTATTTCTAACTAAGTCCCCAGGTCCAGCCCCAGCCGCAGCCGCAGCCCCTGATGCTGATCCTGTAGAGGCCTTTATGCTCCTCCTAGGCCTTGCCCTGACACTGTCCTTAAGTAAGGCCTTGACCCTATTGCTAACTAAGGGCCTAGCCCTAAACCTAGCCCCAGCCCCAGCCCCAGCCCTAGCCCTAGCCCCAGTCCCAGCCCCAGCCCCAGCCCCAGCCCTAGCCCCAGACACAGCCCTAGCCTTAGCCTCAGCGCCAGCTCCAACCCCAGCCCCAGCCCTAGCCCCAGCCTTAGCCCTAGCCCCTGCCCCAGCCCTAGCCGTAGCCCCAGCCCCAGCCACAGCCCTAGACCCAGCCCCAGGCCCAACGCCAGCCCCTGATGCTGATCCTACCGAGGCCCTTATGCTCCTCCTAGGCCTTGCCCTGACACTGTCCTTAACTCAGGCCTTGACACTACTACTAACTCAGGCCGTGGTACTGTCCCTAACTAAGGCCCTGACAGTGTCCCTGTCTAAGGGACTGAATGTCCTCCTAACTCTGGCCCTGCCATTATACATAAAAAAAGCTCTGACGCTCGTCCTAACCGAAGCCCTGAGACTGTCCCTCACTAAGGCCCTGACACTACTTCTAACTCAGGACCTGTCATTATACCTAACGAATGCTCTGATGCTAACCCTAACTAAGGCCCTGACAGTGACCCTAACTAAGTCCTTGACACTATTCCCAACTAAGGGCCTAGCCCTAGCCCCAGCCCTAGCCCTAGCCCTAACCCCAGCCCCAGCCCTAGCCCCAGCCCCAGCCCAAGCCCTAGCCCCAGGCCCAGCCCTAGCCCTTGCCCCAGCCACAACCCCAGTCCTAGCCCCAGCCCCCGGCCCAACCCCAGCACCTGATGCTGATCGTACAGAGGCCCTTATGTTCCTCCAAGGCCTTACCCTGACACTGTCCTTAACTCAGACCTTGACACTAATACTAACTCAGGCCGTGATACTGTCCCTAACTAAGGCCCTGACAGTGTCTCTGTCTAAGGGCCTGAATCTTCTCCTAACTCTGGTTTTGCCATTATACATAAAAAAAGCTCTGACGCTCGTGCTAACCGAGGCCCCGACACTGTCCCTCACTAAGGCCCTGACACTATTTCTAACTCATGCCCTGACATTATACCTAACGTAGGCTCTGATGCTAATCCTACGTAAGGCCCTGACAGTGACCCTAACTAAGGCCTCCACACTATTTCTAACTAAGGGCGTAGCCCTAGCCCTAGCCCTAGCCGCAGCCGCATCCCCAGCCCCAGCCCCCACCCCTGATCGTACAGAGGCCCTTATGCTCCTCCTAGGCCTTTCCTTGACACTGTCCTTAACTAAGGCCTTGACACTATTTCTATCTAAGGCCCCAGCCCCAGCGCCAACCCCATCGCAGCCCCAGCCCCAGGCCCAGCCCCGGCCCTAGCTCCAGTCCCAGCCCCAGCCCTAGCCCCAGCCCCAGCCCCAACCCCAGCCCCAACCCCAGCCTCTGATGCTTATCCTACATAGGCCCTTATGCTACTCCTAGGCCTTGCCCTGACACTGTCCTTAACTCAGGCCTTGACAGAACTACTAACTCAGGCTGTGATACTGTCCCTAACTACGGCCCTAATAGTGTCCCTAACTAGGGGCCTGACTCTCCTCCTAATGTGGCCCTGCCATTATACATAAAAAAGGCTCTGACGCTCGTCCTAATCGAGGGCCTGACACTGTCCCTCACTAAGGCCCTGACACTACTTCTAACTCAGAGCCACATTATACCTAACGAAGGCTCTGATGCTAACCCTAACTAAGTCCCTGACAGTGAAACTAACTAAGGCATTGACACTATTCTTAACTAAGGGCCTAGCCTTAGTCCTAGCCCCAGGCCCAGCCCAAGCCCCAGCCCCAGCCCTAGCCCCAGCCGCAGCCCCAGCCCTAGCCCCGGCAGCAGCTGAAGTCCAAGCCCTAGCCCCAACCCCAGCCCCAGCCTCAGTCCCAGCCCTAGCCCCTGATGCTGATCTTATAGAGGCCCTTATGATCCTCCTAGACCTTCCCTGGACAATGTGGTAACTAAGGCGTTGACACTATTTCTAACTAAGGCCCCAGGTCCAGCCCCAGCCGCAGCCCCAGCCCCTGATGCTGATCCTATAGAGGCTTTTATGCTCCTCCTAGGCCTTGCCCTGACACTGTCCTTAAGTAAGGCCTTGACCCTATTCCTAACTAAGGGCCTAGCCTTAAACCTAGCCCCAGCCCCAGCCCCAGCCCTAGCCCCAGCCCCAGCCCCAGCCCTAGGCTTACCCTCAGCCCTAGCTCCAGCCCCAGCCCCAGCCCTAGCCCCAGCCCCAGCAACAGCCCTAGCCCTAGCCCCAGCCAGAGCCCCAGCCCCAACCCCAGCCCGATCCCCAGCCTCTGTTGCTTATCCTACAAAGGCCCTTATGCTACTCCTAGGCCTTGCCCTGACACTGTCCTTAACTCAGGCCTTGACACTACTAGTAACTCAGGCCGTGATACTGTCCCTAACTAAGGCCCTGACAGTGTCCCTGTCTAAGGGACTGAATGTCCTCCTAACACTGGCCCTGCCATTATACATAAAAAAAGCTCTGACGCTCGTCCTAACCGAGGCCCCGACACTGTCCCTCACTAAGGCCCTGACACTACTTCTAACTCATGCCCTGACATTATACCTAACGTAGGCTCTGATGCTAACCCTAACTAAGGCCCTGACGGTGACCCTAACTAAGGCCTTCACACTATTCCTGACTAAAGGCGTTGCCCTCGCCCAGGCCATAGCCGCAGCCCGAACCCCAGCCCCAGCCCCCACCCCTGATCCTACAGAGGCCCTTATGGTCCTCCTAGGCCTTTCCCTGACACTGTCCTTAACTAAGGCCTTGACACTATTTATAACTAAGGCCCCAGCCCCAGCGCCGCCCAAGGCCCCGGCCCAGCCCAAGCCCTAGCCCCAGGCCTAGCCCCAGCCCCAGCCCCAGCCCCAGCCCCAGCCCCAACCCCAACCCCAGCCCTATCCCCAGCCTCTGATGCTTATCCTACAAAGGCCCTTATGCTACTCCTAGGCCTTGCCCTGACACTGTCCTTAAATAAGGCCTTGCCACTACTACTAATTCAGGCCGTGGTACTGTCCCTAACTAAGGCCCTGACAGTGTCCTTAACTAAGGGTCTGACTCTCCTCCTAACTCTGGCCCTGCCATTATACATAAACAAGGCTCTGACACTCGTCCTAATCGAGGGCTTGACACTGTCCCTCACTAAGGCCCTGACACTACTTCTAACTCAGGCCCTGTCATTATACCTAACGTAGGCTCTGATGCTAACCCTAACTTAGGCCCTGACGGTGACCCTAACTAAGGCCTTCACACTATTCCTAACTAAGAGCGTAGCCCTAGCCCTAGCCCTAGGCGCAGCCCCAGCCCCAGCCCCAGCCCCCACCCCTGATCCTACAGAGGCCCTTATGGTCCTCCTAGGCCTTTCCCTGACACTGTCCTTAACTAAGGCCTTGACACTATTTCTAACTAAGGCCCCAGCCCCAGGGCAGCCCCAGCCCTAGCCCCAGGCCTAGCCCCAGCCCCATCCCCAGCCCCAGCCCCAGCCCGAGCCCCAGCCTCTGATGCTTATCCTACAAAGGCCCTTATGCTACTCCTAGGCCTTGCCCTGACACTGTCCTTAAGTAAGGCCTTGACAATACTACTAAATCAGGCCGTGGTACTGTCCCTAACTAAGGCCCTGACAGTGTCCCTAACTAAGGGTCTGACTCTCCTCCTAACTCTGGCCCTGCCATTATACATAAAGAAGACTCTGACGCTCGTCCTAATCGAGGGCCTGACACTGTCCCTCACTAAGGCCCTGACACTACTTCTAACTCAGGGCCACATTATACCTAACGAAGGCTCTGATGGTAACCCTAACTATGGCCCTGACAGTGACCTTAACTAAGGCCTTGACACTATTCCTAACTAAGGGCCGTGCCCTAGCCCTAGCCCAAGCCCCAGCCCCAGCCCCAGCCCTAGCCCAAGCCCAAGCCCCAGCCCCAGCCCCAGCCGCAGCCCCAGCCCTAGCCTCACCGTAGCCGCAGTCCCAGCCCTAGCCCCAACCCCAGCCCCAGCCCCAGCCCTCGCCCCTGATGCTGATTCTATAGAGGCCCTTATGAGTCTCCTAGGCGTTCCCTGACAATGTGGTAACTAAGGCCTTGACACTATTTCTAACTAAGGCCCCAGGTCCAGCCCCATCCGCAGCCCCAGCCCCTGATGCTGTTCCTATAGAGGCCTTTATGCCCCTCCTAGGCCTTGCCCTGACACTGTCCTTAAGTAAGGCCTTGACGCTATTCCTAACTAAGGGCCGAGCCCTAAACCTAGCCCCAGCCCCAGCCCCAGCTCCAGCCCCAGCCCCAGCCCTATCCCCAGCCCCAGCCCCAGCCCTAGCCCTAGCCCCAGCCAGAGCCCCAGCCCTAGCCCCAGCCACAGGCCCAACCCCAGCTACTGATGCTGATCCTACAGAGGCCCTTATGCTCCTCCTAGGCCTTGCCCTGACACTGTCCTTAACTCAGGCCGTGACACTACTAGTAACTCAGGCCGTGATACTGTCCCTAACTAAGGCCCTGACAGTGTCCCTGTCTAAGGGACTGAATGTCCTCCTAACTCTGGCCCTGCCATTATACATAAAAAAAGCTCTGACGCTCGTCCTACCCGAGGCCCCGACACTGTCCCTCACTAAGGCCCTGACACTACTTCTAACTCAGGCCCTGTCATAATACCTAACGAAAGCTCTGATGCTAACCGTAACTACGGCCCTTACAGTGACACTAACTAAGGCCTTGACACTATTCCTAACTAAGGGCCTAGCCCTAGCCCCAGCCCCAGCCCCAGTCCCAGCCCCAACCCCAGCCTGAGCCCCAGCCTCTGATGCTTATCCTACAAAGGCCCTTATGCTACTCCTAGGCCTTGCCCTGACACTGTCCTTAACTAAGGCCTTGACACTATTTCTAACTAAGGCCCCAGCCCCAGCGCAGCCCCAGGCCCAGGCCCAGCCCCAGCCCTAGCCCCAGGCCTAGCCCCAGCCCCAGACCCAGCCCCAGCCCCAGCCCCAGCCTCTGATGCTTATCCTACAAAGGCCCTTATGCTACTCCTAGGCCTTGCCCTGACACTGTCCTTAAGTAAGGCCTTGACAATACTACTAACTCAGGCCGTGGTACTGTCCCTAACTAAGGCCCTGACAGTGTCCCTGTCTAAGGGACTGAATGTCCTCCTAACTCTGGCCCTGCCATTATACATAAAGAAGACTCTGACGCTCGTCCTAATCGAGGGACTGACACTGTCCCTCACTAAGGCCCTGACACTACTTCTAACTCAGGGCCACATTATACCTAACGAAGGCTCTGATGCTAACCCTAACTATGGCCCTGACAGTGACCTTAACTAAGGCCTTGACACAATTCCTAACTAAGGGCCGATCCGTAGCCCTAGCCCAAGCCCCAGCCCCAGCCCTAGCCCAAGCCCAAGCCCCAGCCCAGCCGCAGCCCCAGCCCTAGCCTCACCATAGCCGCAGTCTCAGCCCTAGCCCCAACCCCAGCCCCAGCCCCAGCCCTCGCCCCTGATGCTGATTCTATAGAGGCCCTTATGATTCTCCTAGGCCTTCCCTGACAATGTGGTAACTAAGGCCTTGACACTATTTCTAACTAAGGCCCCAGGTCCAGCCCCATCCGCAGCCCCAGCCCCTGATGCTGTTACTATAGAGGCGTTTATGCCCCTCCTAGGCCTTGCCCTGACACTGTCCTTAACTCAGGCCTTGACACTACTAGTAACTCAGGCCGTGATACTGTCCCTATCTAAGGCCCTGACAGTGTCACTGTCTAAGGGACTGAATGTCCTCCTAACTCTGGCCCTGCCATTATACATAAGAAAAGCTCTGACGCTCGTCCTAACCGAGGCACCGACACTGTCCCTCACTAAGGCCCTGACACTACTTCTAACTCATGCCCTGACATTATACCTAACGTAGGCTCTGATGCTAACCCTAACTAAGGCCCTGACGGTGACCCTAACTAAGGCCTTCACACTATTCCTGACTAAAGGCGTTGCCCTCGCCCAGGCCATAGCCGCAGTCTGAACCCCAGCCCCAGCCCCCACCCCTGATCCTACAGAGGCCCTTATGGTCCTCCTAGGCCTTGCCCTGACACTGTCCTTAAGTAAGGCCTTGACGCTATTCCTAACTAAGGGCCTAGCCCTAAACCTAGCCCCAGCCCCAGCCCCAGCTCCAGCCCCAGCCCCAGCCCTATCCCCAGCCCCAGCCCCAGCCCTAGCCCTAGCCCCAGCGAGAGCCCCAGCCCTAGCCCCAGCCACAGGCCCAACCCCAGCTACTGATGCTGATCCTACAGAGGCCCTTATGCTCCTCCTAGGCCTTTCCCTGACACTGTCCTTAACTCAGGCCTTGACACTACTAGTAACTCAGGCCGTGATACTATCCCTAACTAAGGCCCTGACAGTGTCCCTGTCTAAGGGACTGAATGTCCTCCTAACTCTGGCCCTGCCATTATACATAAAAAAAGCTCTGACGCTCGTCCTAACCGAGGCCCCGACACTGTCCCTCACTAAGGCCCTGACACTACTTCTAACTCAGGCCCTGTCATTATACCTAACGAAAGCTCTGATGCTAACCCTAACTAAGGGCCTGACAGTGACACTAACTAAGGCCTTGACACTATTCCTAACTAAGGGCCTAGCCCTAGCCCCAGCCCCAGCCCCCGTCCCAGCCCCAACCCCAGCCCGAGCCCCAGCCTCTGATGCTTATCCTACAAAGGCCCTTATGCTACTCCTAGTCCTTGCCCTGACACTGTCCTTAAATAAGGCCTTGCCACTACTACTAACTCAGGCCGTGGTACTGTCCCTAACTAAGGCCCTGACAGTGACCCTAACTAAGGGTCTGACTCTCCTCCTAACTCTGGCCCTGCCAGTATACATAAACAAGGCTCTGACACTCGTCCTAATCGAGGGCTTGACACTGTCCCTCACTAAGGCCCTGACACTACTTCTAACTCAGGCCCTGTCATTATACCTAACGAAAGCTCTGATGCTAACCGTAACTAAGGCCCTGACAGTGACACTAACTAAGGCCTTGACACTATTCCTAACTAAGGGCCTAGCCCTAGCCCCAGCCCCAGTCCCAGCCCCAACCCCAGCCGGAGCCCCAGCCTCTGATGCTTATCCTACAAAGGCCCCTATGCTACTCCAAGGCCTTGCCCTGACACTGTCCTTAAATAAGGCCTTGCCACTACTACTAACTCAGGCCGTGGTACTGTCCCTAACTAAGGCCCTGACAGTGTCCGTAACTAAGGGTCTGACTCTCCTCCTAACTCTGGCCCTGCCAGTATACATAAACAAGGCTCTGACACTCGTCCTAATCGAGGGCTTGACACTGTCCCTCACTAAGGCCCTGACACTACTTCTAACTCAGGCCCTGTCATTATACCTAACGTAGGCTCTGATGCTAACCCTAACTAAGGCCCTGACGGTGACCCTAACTAAGGCCTTCACACTATTCCTAACTAAGGGCGTAGCCCTAGCCCTAGCCCTAGGCGCAGCCCCAGCCCCAGCCCCAGCCCCCAACCCTGATCCTACAGAGGCCCTTATGGTCCTCCTAGGCCTTTCCCTGACACTGTCCTTAACTAAGGCCTTGACACTATTTCTAACTAAGTCCCCAGCCCCAGCGCAGCCCCAGGCCCAGGCCCAGCCCCAGCCCTAGCCCCAGGCCTAGCCCCAGCCCCAGACCCAGACCCAGCCCCAGCCCCAGCCTCTGATGCTTATCCTACAAAGGCCCTTATGCTACTCCTAGGCCTTGCCCTGACACTGTCCTTAAGTAAGGCCTTGACAATACTACTAACTCAGGCCGTGGTACTGTCCCTAACTAAGGCCCTGACAGTGTCCCTGTCTAAGGGACTGAATGTCCTCCTAACTCTGGCCCTGCCATTATACATAAACAAGGCTCTGACACTCGTCCTAATCGAGGGCCAGACACTGTCCCTCACTAAGGACCTGACACTACTTCTAACTCAGGGCCACATTATACCTAACGAAGGCTCTGATGCTAACCCTAACTATGGCCCTGACAGTGACCTTAACTAAGGCCTTGACACTATTCCTAACTAAGGGCCGAGCCCTAGCCCTACCCCAAGCCCCAGGCCCAGCCGTAGCCCAAGCCCAAGCCCCAGCCCCAGCCGCAGCCCCAGCCCTAGCCTCACCATAGCCGCAGTCTCAGCCCTAGCCCCAACCCCAGCCCCAGCCCCAGCCCTCGCCCCTGATGCTGATTCTATAGAGGCCCTTATGAGTCTCCTAGGCCTTCCCTGACAATGTGGTAACTAAGGCCTTGACACTATTTCTAACTAAGGCCCCAGGTCCAGCCCCATCCGCAGCCCCAGCCCCTGATACTGTTCCTATAGAGGCCTTTATGCCCCTCCTAGGCCTTGCCCTGACACTGTCCTTAAGTAAGGCCTTGACGCTATTCCTAACTAAGGGCCTAGCCCTAAACCTAGCCCCAGCCCCAGCCCCAGCTCCAGCCCCAGCCCCAGCCCTATCCCCAGCCCCAGCCCCAGCCCTAGCCCTAGCCCCAGCCAGAGCCCCAGCCCTAGCCCCAGCCACACGCCCAACCCCAGCCACTGATGCTGATCCTACAGAGGCCCTTATGTTCCTCCTAGGCCTTGCCCTGACACTGTCCTTAACTCAGGCCTTGATACTACTAGTAACTCAGGCTGTGATACTATCCCTAACTAAGGCCCTGACAGTGTCCCTGTCGAAGGGACTGAATGTCCTCCTAACTCTGGCCCTGCCATTATACATAAAGAAGACTCTGACGCTCGTCCTAATCGACGGCCTGACACTGTCCCTCACTAAGGCCCTGACACTACTTCTAACTCAGAGCCACATTATACCTAACGAAGGCTCTGATGCTAACCCTAACTAAGACCCTGACAGTGAAACTAACTAAGGCATTGACACTATTCTTAACTATGGGCCTAGCCCTAGTTCTAGCCCCGGGCCCAGCCCAAGCCCCAGCCCCAGCCCTAGCCCCAGCCGCAGCCCCAGCCCTAGCCCCAGCCGCAGCCCCAGCCCTAGCCCCGGCAGCAGCTGAAGCCCAAGCCCTAGCCCCAACCCCAGCCCCAGCCTCAGTCCCAGCCCTAGCCCCTGATGCTGATCTTATAGAGGCCCTTATGATCCTCCTAGACCTTCCCTGGACAATGTGGTAACTAAGGCGTTGACACTATTTCTAACTAAGGCCCCAGGTCCAGCCCCAGCCGCAGCCCCAGCCCCTGATGCTGATCCTATAGAGGCTTTTATGCTCCTCCTAGGCCTTGCCCTGACACTGTCCTTAAGTAAGGCCTTGACCCTATTCCTAACTAAGGGCCTAGCCCTAAACCTAGCCCCAGCCCCAGCCCCAGCCCTAGACCCATTCCCAGTCCCATCCCAGCCCCAGCCCCAGCCCCAGCCCCAGCCCCAGCCCTAGGCTTACCCTCAGCCCTAGCTCCAGCCCCAGCCCCAGCCCTAGCCCCAGCCCCAGCAACAGCCCTAGCCCTAGCCCCAGCCAGAGCCCCAGCCCCAACCCCAGCCCGATCCCCAGCCTCTGATGCTTATCCTACAAAGGCCTTTATGCTACTCCTAGGCCTTGCCCTGACACTGTCCTTAACTCAGGCCTTGACACTACTAGTAACTCAGGCCGTGATACTGTCCCTAAGGCCCTGACAGTGTCCCTGTCTAAGGGACTGAATGTCCTCCTAACTCTGGCCCTGCCATTATACATAAGAAAAGCTCTGACACTCGTCCTAACCGAGGCACCGACACTGTCCCTCACTAAGGCCCTGACACTACTTCTAACTCATGCCCTGACATTATACCTAACGTAGGCTCTGATGCTAACCCTAACTAAGGCCCTGACGGTGACCCTAACTAAGGCCTTCACACTATTCCTGACTAAAGGCGTTGCCCTAGCCCAGGCCATAGCCGCAGTCCGAACCCCAGCCCCAGCCCCCACCCCTGATCCTACAGAGGCCCTTATGGTCCTCCTAGGCCTTTCCCTGACACTGTCCTTAACTAAGGCCTTGACACTATTTCTAACTAAGGCCCCAGCCCTAGCGCCGACCCAGCCCTAGCCTCACCGTAGCCGCAGTCCCAGCCCTAGCCCCAACACCAGCCCCAGCCCCAGCCCTCGCCCCTGATGCTGATTCTATAGAGGCCCTTATGAGTCTCCTAGGCGTTCCCTGACAATGTGGTAACTAAGGCCTAGACACTATTTCTAACTAAGGCCCCAGGTCCAGCCCCATCCGCAGCCTCAGCCCCTGATGCTGTTCCTATAGAGGCCTTTATGCTCCTCCAAGACCATGCCCTGACACTGTCCTTAAGTAAGGCCTTGACCCTATTCCTAACTAAGGGCCTAGCCCTAAACCTAGCCCCAGCCACAGCCCCACCGCTAGCCCCAGACCCACACCCAGCCCAACCTTACCCTCAGCCCTAGCTCCAGCCCCAGCCCCAGCCCTATCCCCAGCCCCAGCACCAGCCCTAGCCCTAGCCCCAGCCAGAGCCCCAGGCCTAGCCCCAGCCCGATCCCCAGCCTCTGATGCTTATCCTACAAAGGCCTTTATGCCCCTCCTAGGCCTTGCCCTGACACTGTCCTTAAGTAAGGCCTTGACGCTATTCCTAACTAAGGGCCTAGCCCTAAACCTAGCCCCAGCCCCAGCCCCAGCTCCAGCCCCAGCCCCAGCCCCAGCCCTATCCCCAGCCCCAGCCCCAGCCCTAGCCCTAGCCCCAGCGAGAGCCCCAGCCCTAGCCCCAGCCACAGGCCCAACCCCAGCTACTGATGCTGATCCTACAGAGGCCCTTATGCTCCTCCTAGGCGTTGCCCTGACACTGTCCTTAACTCAGGCCTTGACACTACTAGTAACTCAGGCCGTGATACTATCCCTAACTAAGGCCCTGACAGTGTCCCTGTCTAAGGGACTGAATGTCCTCCTAACTCTGGCCCTGCCATTATACATAAAAAAAGCTCTGACGCTCGTCCTAACCGAGGCCCCGACACTGTCCCTCACTAAGGCCCTGACACTACTTCTAACTCAGGGCCACATTATACCTAATGAAGGCTCTGATGCTAACCCTAACTATGGCCCTGACAGTGACCTTAACTAAGGACTTGACACTATTCCTAACTAAGGGCCTAGCCCTAGCCGTAGCCCAAGCCCCAGCCCCAGCCCCAGCCCTAGCCCAAGCCCCAGCCCCAGCCGCAGCCCCAGCCCTAGCCTCACCGTAGCCGCAGTCCCAGCCCTAGCCCCAACCCCAGCCCCAGCCCCAGCCCTCGCCCCTGATGCTGATTCTATAGAGGCCCTTATGAGGCTCCTAGGCCTTCCCTGACAATGTGGTAACTAAGGCCTTGACACTATTTCTAACTAAGGCCCCAGGTCCAGCCCCAGCCGTAGCCCCAGCCCCTGATGCTGATCCTATAGAGACCTTTATGCCCCTCCTAGGCCTTGCCCTGACACTGTCCTTAAGTAAGGCCTTGACGCTATTCCTAACTAAGGGCCTAGCCCTAAACCTAGCCCCAGCCCCAGCCCCAGCTCCGGCCCCAGCCCCAGCCCTATGCCGAGCCCCAGCCACAGCCCTAGCCCTAGCCCCAGCCAGAGCCCCAGCCCTAGCCCCAGCCACAGGCCCAACCCCAGCCACTGATGCTGATCCTACAGAGGCCCTTATGCTCCTCCTAGGCCTTCTCTGACAATGTGGTAACTACGGCCTTGACACTATTTCTAACTAAGGCCCCAGGTCCAGCCCCATCCGCAGCCCCAGCCCCTGATGCTGATCCTATAGAGACCTTTATGATCCTCCTAGGCCTTCCCCTGACAATGTGGTAACTAAGGCCTTGACACTATTTCTAACTAAGGCCCCAGGTCCAGCCCCAGCCGTAGCCCCAGCCCCTGATGCTGATCCTATAGAGGCCTTTATGCTCCTCCAAGACCATGCCCTGACACTGTCCTTAAGTAAGGCCTTGACCCTATTCCTAACTAAGGGCCTAGCCCTAAACCTAGCCCCAGCCACAGCCCCACCGCTAGCCCCAGACCCACACCCAGCCCAACCTTACCCTCAGCCCTAGCTCCAGCCCCAGCCCCAGCCCTATCCCCAGCCCCAGCACCAGCCCTAGCCCTAGCCCCAGCCAGAGCCCCAGGCCTAGCCCCAGCCACAGGCCCAACTCCAGCCACTGATGCTGATCCTACAGAGGCCCTTATGCTCCTCCTAGGCCTTGCCCTGACACTGTCCTTAACTCAGGCCTTGACACTACTAGTAACTCAGGCCTTGATACTGTCCCTAACTAAGGCCCTGACAGTGTCCCTGTCTAAGGGACTGAATGTCCTCCTAACTCTGGCCCTGCCATTATACATAAAAAAAGCTCTGACGCTCGTCCTAACCGAGGCCCCGACACTGTCCCTCACTAAGGCCCTGACACTACTTCTAACTCAGGCCCTATCATTATACCTAACGAAAGCTCTGATGCTAACCCTAACTAAGGGCCTGACAGTGACACTAACTAAGGCCTTGACACTATTCCTAACTAAGGGCCTAGCCCTAGCCCCAGCCCCGGCCCCAGTCCCAGCGCCAACCCCAGCCCGAGCTCCAGCCTCTAATGCTTATCCTACAAAGGCCCTTATGCTACTCCTAGGCCTTGCCCTGACACTGTCCTTAAATAAGGCCTTGCCACTACTACTAACTCAGTCCGTGGTACTGTCCTTAACTAAGGCCCAGACAGTGTCCCTAACTAAGGGTTTGACTCTCCTCCTAACTCTGGCCCTGCCATTATACATATAAAAGGCTCTGACACTCGTCCTAATCGAGGGCTTGACACTGTCCCTCACTAAGGCCCTGACACTACTTCTAACTCAGGCCCTGTCATTATACCTAACGTAGGCTCTGATGCTAACCCTAACTAAGACCCTGACGGTGACCCTAACTAAGGCCTTCACACTATTCCTATCTAAAGGCGTGGCCCTAGCCCTAGGTGCAGCCCCAGCCCCCACCCCTGATCCTACAGAGGCCCTTATGGTCCTCCTAGGCCTTTCCCTGACACTGTCCTGAACTAAGGCCTTGACACTATTTCTAACTAAGGCCCCAGCCCCAGCGCAGCCCCAGCCCCAGCCCCAGCCCCAGCCCCAGCCCCAGCCCCAGCCCCAACCCCAGCCCGAGCCGCAGCCTCTGATGCTTATCCTACAAAGGCCCTTATGGTACTCCTAGGCCTTGCCCTGATACTGTCCTTAAGTAAGGCCTTGCCACTACTACTAACTCAGGCCGTGGTACTGTCCCTAACTAAGGCCCTGACAGTGTCCCTAACTAAGGGTCTGACTCTCCTCCTAACTCTGGCCCTGCCATTATACTTAAAGAAGACTCTGACGCTCGTCCTAATCGAGGGCCTGACACTGTCCCTCACTAAGGCCCTGACACTACTTCTAACTCAGGGCCACATTATTCCTAACGAAGGCTCTGATGCTAACCCTAACTATGGCCCTGACAGTGACCTTAACTAAGGCCTTGACACTATTCCTAACTAAGGGCCTAGCCCTAGCCGTAGCCCAAGCCCGAGCCCCAGCCCTAGCCCTAGCCCAAGCCCCAGCCCCAGCCGCAGCCCCAGCCCTAGCCGCACCGTAGCCGCAGTCCCAGCCCTAGCCCCAACCCCAGCCCCAGCCCCAGCCCTCGCCCCTGATGCTGATTCTATAGAGGCCCTTATGAGTCTCCTAGGCCTTCCCTGACAATGTGGTAATTAAGGCCTTGACACTATTTCTTACTAAGGCCCCAGGTCCAGCCCCAGCCGCAGCCCCAGCTCCTGATGCTGATCCTATAGAGGCCTTTATGCTCCTCCTAGGCCTTGCCCTGACACTGTCCTTAAGTAAGGCCTTTATCCTATTCCTAACTAAGGGCCTAGCCCTAAACCTAGCCCCAGCCCCAGCCCCAGCCCTAGACCCAGCCCTAGACCCAGTCCCAGCCCCAGCCCCAGCCCCAGCCCAAGCCCCTGCCCTAGCCCTAGCCCCAGCCCCAGACCCAGCCCTTGCCTTAGCCTCAGACCCAGCTCCAGCCCCAGCCCCAGCCACAGCCCTAGCCCTAGCCCCAGCCACAGCCCCAGCCCTAGACCCAGCCCCATGCCCAACCCCAACCCCTGATGCTGATCCTACCGAGGCCCTTATGCTCCTCCTAGGCCTTGCCCTGACACTGTCCTTAACTCAGGCCTTGACACTACTACTAACTCAGGCCGTGATACTGTCCCTCACTAAAGCCCTGACAGTGTCCCTGTCTAAGTGACTGAATGTCCTCCTAACTCTGGCCCTGCCATTATACATAAAAAAAGCTCTGACGCTCGTCCTAACCGAACCCCTGAGACTGTCCCTCACTGAGGCCCTGACACTACTTCTAACTCAGGCCCTGTCATTATACCTAACGAAAGCTCTGATGCTAACCCTAACTAACGCCCTGACAATGAGACTAACTAAGGCCTTGACACTATTCTTAACTAAGGCCCCAGCCCTAGCCCGTCCCCTAGCCCCAGCTCCAGCCCTAGCCCAAGCCCCAGCCCCAGCCCTAGCCCCAGGCCCAGCCGCAGTCCCAGCCAGAGGCCCTACCCCAGCCCCATCCCCAGCCCCAGCCCCAGCCCTAGGCCCTGATGCTGATCCTATAGAGACCTTTATGATCCTCCTAGGCCTTCCCCTGACAATGTGGTAACTAAGGCCTTGACACTATTTCTAACTAAGTCCCCAGGTCCAGCCCCAGCCGCAGCCGCAGCCCCTGATGCTGATCCTGTAGAGGCCTTTATGCTCCTCCTAGGCCTTGCCCTGACACTGTCCTTAAGTAAGGCCTTGACCCTATTGCTAACTAAGGGCCTAGCCCTAAACCTAGCCCCAGCCCCAGCCCCAGCCCTAGCCCTAGCCCCAGTCCCAGCCCCAGCCCCAGCCCCAGCCCTAGCCCCAGACACAGCCCTAGCCTTAGCCTCAGCGCCAGCTCCAACCCCAGCCCCAGCCCTAGCCCCAGCCTTAGCCCTAGCCCCTGCCCCAGCCCTAGCCGTAGCCCCAGCCCCAGCCACAGCCCTAGACCCAGCCCCAGGCCCAACGCCAGCCCCTGATGCTGATCCTACAGAGGCCCTTATGCTCCTCCTAGGCCTTGCCCTGACACTGTCCTTAACTCAGGCCTTGACACTACTACTAACTCAGGCCGTGGTACTGTCCCTAACTAAGGCCCTGACAGTGTCCCTGTCTAAGGGACTGAATGTCCTCCTAACTCTGGCCCTGCCATTATACATAAAAAAAGCTCTGACGCTCGTCCTAACCGAAGCCCTGAGACTGTCCCTCACTAAGGCCCTGACACTACTTCTAACTCAGGACCTGTCATTATACCTAACGAATGCTCTGATGCTAACCCTAACTAAGGCCCTGACAGTGACCCTAACTAAGTCCTTGACACTATTCCCAACTAAGGGCCTAGCCCTAGCCCCAGCCCTAGCCCTAGCCCTAACCCCAGCCCCAGCCCTAGCCCCAGCCCCAGCCCAAGCCCTAGCCCCAGGCCCAGCCCTAGCCCTTGCCCCAGCCACAACCCCAGTCCTAGCCCCAGCCCCCGGCCCAACCCCAGCACCTGATGCTGATCGTACAGAGGCCCTTATGTTCCTCCAAGGCCTTACCCTGACACTGTCCTTAACTCAGACCTTGACACTAATACTAACTCAGGCCGTGATACTGTCCCTAACTAAGGCCCTGACAGTGTCTCTGTCTAAGGGCCTGAATCTTCTCCTAACTCTGGTTTTGCCATTATACATAAAAAAAGCTCTGACGCTCGTGCTAACCGAGGCCCCGACACTGTCCCTCACTAAGGCCCTGACACTATTTCTAACTCATGCCCTGACATTATACCTAACGTAGGCTCTGATGCTAATCCTACGTAAGGCCCTGACAGTGACCCTAACTAAGGCCTCCACACTATTTCTAACTAAGGGCGTAGCCCTAGCCCTAGCCCTAGCCGCAGCCGCATCCCCAGCCCCAGCCCCCACCCCTGATCGTACAGAGGCCCTTATGCTCCTCCTAGGCCTTTCCTTGACACTGTCCTTAACTAAGGCCTTGACACTATTTCTATCTAAGGCCCCAGCCCCAGCGCCAACCCCATCGCAGCCCCAGCCCCAGGCCCAGCCCCGGCCCTAGCTCCAGTCCCAGCCCCAGCCCTAGCCCCAGCCCCAGCCCCAACCCCAGCCCCAACCCCAGCCTCTGATGCTTATCCTACATAGGCCCTTATGCTACTCCTAGGCCTTGCCCTGACACTGTCCTTAACTCAGGCCTTGACAGAACTACTAACTCAGGCTGTGATACTGTCCCTAACTACGGCCCTAATAGTGTCCCTAACTAGGGGCCTGACTCTCCTCCTAATGTGGCCCTGCCATTATACATAAAAAAGGCTCTGACGCTCGTCCTAATCGAGGGCCTGACACTGTCCCTCACTAAGGCCCTGACACTACTTCTAACTCAGAGCCACATTATACCTAACGAAGGCTCTGATGCTAACCCTAACTAAGTCCCTGACAGTGAAACTAACTAAGGCATTGACACTATTCTTAACTAAGGGCCTAGCCTTAGTCCTAGCCCCAGGCCCAGCCCAAGCCCCAGCCCCAGCCCTAGCCCCAGCCGCAGCCCCAGCCCTAGCCCCGGCAGCAGCTGAAGTCCAAGCCCTAGCCCCAACCCCAGCCCCAGCCTCAGTCCCAGCCCTAGCCCCTGATGCTGATCTTATAGAGGCCCTTATGATCCTCCTAGACCTTCCCTGGACAATGTGGTAACTAAGGCGTTGACACTATTTCTAACTAAGGCCCCAGGTCCAGCCCCAGCCGCAGCCCCAGCCCCTGATGCTGATCCTATAGAGGCTTTTATGCTCCTCCTAGGCCTTGCCCTGACACTGTCCTTAAGTAAGGCCTTGACCCTATTCCTAACTAAGGGCCTAGCCTTAAACCTAGCCCCAGCCCCAGCCCCAGCCCTAGCCCCAGCCCCAGCCCCAGCCCTAGGCTTACCCTCAGCCCTAGCTCCAGCCCCAGCCCCAGCCCTAGCCCCAGCCCCAGCAACAGCCCTAGCCCTAGCCCCAGCCAGAGCCCCAGCCCCAACCCCAGCCCGATCCCCAGCCTCTGTTGCTTATCCTACAAAGGCCCTTATGCTACTCCTAGGCCTTGCCCTGACACTGTCCTTAACTCAGGCCTTGACACTACTAGTAACTCAGGCCGTGATACTGTCCCTAACTAAGGCCCTGACAGTGTCCCTGTCTAAGGGACTGAATGTCCTCCTAACACTGGCCCTGCCATTATACATAAAAAAAGCTCTGACGCTCGTCCTAACCGAGGCCCCGACACTGTCCCTCACTAAGGCCCTGACACTACTTCTAACTCATGCCCTGACATTATACCTAACGTAGGCTCTGATGCTAACCCTAACTAAGGCCCTGACGGTGACCCTAACTAAGGCCTTCACACTATTCCTGACTAAAGGCGTTGCCCTCGCCCAGGCCATAGCCGCAGCCCGAACCCCAGCCCCAGCCCCCACCCCTGATCCTACAGAGGCCCTTATGGTCCTCCTAGGCCTTTCCCTGACACTGTCCTTAACTAAGGCCTTGACACTATTTATAACTAAGGCCCCAGCCCCAGCGCCGCCCAAGGCCCCGGCCCAGCCCAAGCCCTAGCCCCAGGCCTAGCCCCAGCCCCAGCCCCAGCCCCAGCCCCAGCCCCAACCCCAACCCCAGCCCTATCCCCAGCCTCTGATGCTTATCCTACAAAGGCCCTTATGCTACTCCTAGGCCTTGCCCTGACACTGTCCTTAAATAAGGCCTTGCCACTACTACTAATTCAGGCCGTGGTACTGTCCCTAACTAAGGCCCTGACAGTGTCCTTAACTAAGGGTCTGACTCTCCTCCTAACTCTGGCCCTGCCATTATACATAAACAAGGCTCTGACACTCGTCCTAATCGAGGGCTTGACACTGTCCCTCACTAAGGCCCTGACACTACTTCTAACTCAGGCCCTGTCATTATACCTAACGTAGGCTCTGATGCTAACCCTAACTTAGGCCCTGACGGTGACCCTAACTAAGGCCTTCACACTATTCCTAACTAAGAGCGTAGCCCTAGCCCTAGCCCTAGGCGCAGCCCCAGCCCCAGCCCCAGCCCCCACCCCTGATCCTACAGAGGCCCTTATGGTCCTCCTAGGCCTTTCCCTGACACTGTCCTTAACTAAGGCCTTGACACTATTTCTAACTAAGGCCCCAGCCCCAGGGCAGCCCCAGCCCTAGCCCCAGGCCTAGCCCCAGCCCCATCCCCAGCCCCAGCCCCAGCCCGAGCCCCAGCCTCTGATGCTTATCCTACAAAGGCCCTTATGCTACTCCTAGGCCTTGCCCTGACACTGTCCTTAAGTAAGGCCTTGACAATACTACTAAATCAGGCCGTGGTACTGTCCCTAACTAAGGCCCTGACAGTGTCCCTAACTAAGGGTCTGACTCTCCTCCTAACTCTGGCCCTGCCATTATACATAAAGAAGACTCTGACGCTCGTCCTAATCGAGGGCCTGACACTGTCCCTCACTAAGGCCCTGACACTACTTCTAACTCAGGGCCACATTATACCTAACGAAGGCTCTGATGGTAACCCTAACTATGGCCCTGACAGTGACCTTAACTAAGGCCTTGACACTATTCCTAACTAAGGGCCGTGCCCTAGCCCTAGCCCAAGCCCCAGCCCCAGCCCCAGCCCTAGCCCAAGCCCAAGCCCCAGCCCCAGCCCCAGCCGCAGCCCCAGCCCTAGCCTCACCGTAGCCGCAGTCCCAGCCCTAGCCCCAACCCCAGCCCCAGCCCCAGCCCTCGCCCCTGATGCTGATTCTATAGAGGCCCTTATGAGTCTCCTAGGCGTTCCCTGACAATGTGGTAACTAAGGCCTTGACACTATTTCTAACTAAGGCCCCAGGTCCAGCCCCATCCGCAGCCCCAGCCCCTGATGCTGTTCCTATAGAGGCCTTTATGCCCCTCCTAGGCCTTGCCCTGACACTGTCCTTAAGTAAGGCCTTGACGCTATTCCTAACTAAGGGCCGAGCCCTAAACCTAGCCCCAGCCCCAGCCCCAGCTCCAGCCCCAGCCCCAGCCCTATCCCCAGCCCCAGCCCCAGCCCTAGCCCTAGCCCCAGCCAGAGCCCCAGCCCTAGCCCCAGCCACAGGCCCAACCCCAGCTACTGATGCTGATCCTACAGAGGCCCTTATGCTCCTCCTAGGCCTTGCCCTGACACTGTCCTTAACTCAGGCCGTGACACTACTAGTAACTCAGGCCGTGATACTGTCCCTAACTAAGGCCCTGACAGTGTCCCTGTCTAAGGGACTGAATGTCCTCCTAACTCTGGCCCTGCCATTATACATAAAAAAAGCTCTGACGCTCGTCCTACCCGAGGCCCCGACACTGTCCCTCACTAAGGCCCTGACACTACTTCTAACTCAGGCCCTGTCATAATACCTAACGAAAGCTCTGATGCTAACCGTAACTACGGCCCTTACAGTGACACTAACTAAGGCCTTGACACTATTCCTAACTAAGGGCCTAGCCCTAGCCCCAGCCCCAGCCCCAGTCCCAGCCCCAACCCCAGCCTGAGCCCCAGCCTCTGATGCTTATCCTACAAAGGCCCTTATGCTACTCCTAGGCCTTGCCCTGACACTGTCCTTAACTAAGGCCTTGACACTATTTCTAACTAAGGCCCCAGCCCCAGCGCAGCCCCAGGCCCAGGCCCAGCCCCAGCCCTAGCCCCAGGCCTAGCCCCAGCCCCAGACCCAGCCCCAGCCCCAGCCCCAGCCTCTGATGCTTATCCTACAAAGGCCCTTATGCTACTCCTAGGCCTTGCCCTGACACTGTCCTTAAGTAAGGCCTTGACAATACTACTAACTCAGGCCGTGGTACTGTCCCTAACTAAGGCCCTGACAGTGTCCCTGTCTAAGGGACTGAATGTCCTCCTAACTCTGGCCCTGCCATTATACATAAAGAAGACTCTGACGCTCGTCCTAATCGAGGGACTGACACTGTCCCTCACTAAGGCCCTGACACTACTTCTAACTCAGGGCCACATTATACCTAACGAAGGCTCTGATGCTAACCCTAACTATGGCCCTGACAGTGACCTTAACTAAGGCCTTGACACAATTCCTAACTAAGGGCCGATCCGTAGCCCCAGCCCTATCCCCAGCCCCAGCCCCAGCCCTAGCCCTAGCCCCAGCGAGAGCCCCAGCCCTAGCCCCAGCCACAGGCCCAACCCCAGCTACTGATGCTGATCCTACAGAGGCCCTTATGCTCCTCCTAGGCCTTGCCCTGACACTGTCCTTAACTCAGGCCTTGACACTACTAGTAACTCAGGCCGTGATACTATCCCTAACTAAGGCCCTGACAGTGTCCCTGTCTAAGGGACTGAATGTCCTCCTAACTCTGGCCCTGCCATTATACATAAAAAAAGCTCTGACGCTCGTCCTAACCGAGGCCCCGACACTGTCCCTCACTAAGGCCCTGACACTACTTCTAACTCAGGGCCACATTATACCTAATGAAGGCTCTGATGCTAACCCTAACTATGGCCCTGACAGTGACCTTAACTAAGGACTTGACACTATTCCTAACTAAGGGCCTAGCCCTAGCCGTAGCCCAAGCCCCAGCCCCAGCCCCAGCCCTAGCCCAAGCCCCAGCCCCAGCCGCAGCCCCAGCCCTAGCCTCACCGTAGCCGCAGTCCCAGCCCTAGCCCCAACCCCAGCCCCAGCCCCAGCCCTCGCCCCTGATGCTGATTCTATAGAGGCCCTTATGAGGCTCCTAGGCCTTCCCTGACAATGTGGTAACTAAGGCCTTGACACTATTTCTAACTAAGGCCCCAGGTCCAGCCCCAGCCGTAGCCCCAGCCCCTGATGCTGATCCTATAGAGACCTTTATGCCCCTCCTAGGCCTTGCCCTGACACTGTCCTTAAGTAAGGCCTTGACGCTATTCCTAACTAAGGGCCTAGCCCTAAACCTAGCCCCAGCCCCAGCCCCAGCTCCGGCCCCAGCCCCAGCCCTATGCCGAGCCCCAGCCACAGCCCTAGCCCTAGCCCCAGCCAGAGCCCCAGCCCTAGCCCCAGCCACAGGCCCAACCCCAGCCACTGATGCTGATCCTACAGAGGCCCTTATGCTCCTCCTAGGCCTTCTCTGACAATGTGGTAACTACGGCCTTGACACTATTTCTAACTAAGGCCCCAGGTCCAGCCCCATCCGCAGCCCCAGCCCCTGATGCTGATCCTATAGAGACCTTTATGATCCTCCTAGGCCTTCCCCTGACAATGTGGTAACTAAGGCCTTGACACTATTTCTAACTAAGGCCCCAGGTCCAGCCCCAGCCGTAGCCCCAGCCCCTGATGCTGATCCTATAGAGGCCTTTATGCTCCTCCAAGACCATGCCCTGACACTGTCCTTAAGTAAGGCCTTGACCCTATTCCTAACTAAGGGCCTAGCCCTAAACCTAGCCCCAGCCACAGCCCCACCGCTAGCCCCAGACCCACACCCAGCCCAACCTTACCCTCAGCCCTAGCTCCAGCCCCAGCCCCAGCCCTATCCCCAGCCCCAGCACCAGCCCTAGCCCTAGCCCCAGCCAGAGCCCCAGGCCTAGCCCCAGCCACAGGCCCAACTCCAGCCACTGATGCTGATCCTACAGAGGCCCTTATGCTCCTCCTAGGCCTTGCCCTGACACTGTCCTTAACTCAGGCCTTGACACTACTAGTAACTCAGGCCTTGATACTGTCCCTAACTAAGGCCCTGACAGTGTCCCTGTCTAAGGGACTGAATGTCCTCCTAACTCTGGCCCTGCCATTATACATAAAAAAAGCTCTGACGCTCGTCCTAACCGAGGCCCCGACACTATCCCTCACTAAGGCCCTGACACTACTTCTAACTCAGGCCCTATCATTATACCTAACGAAAGCTCTGATGCTAACCCTAACTAAGGGCCTGACAGTGACACTAACTAAGGCCTTGACACTATTCCTAACTAAGGGCCTAGCCCTAGCCCCAGCCCCGGCCCCAGTCCCAGCGCCAACCCCAGCCCGAGCTCCAGCCTCTAATGCTTATCCTACAAAGGCCCTTATGCTACTCCTAGGCCTTGCCCTGACACTGTCCTTAAATAAGGCCTTGCCACTACTACTAACTCAGTCCGTGGTACTGTCCTTAACTAAGGCCCAGACAGTGTCCCTAACTAAGGGTTTGACTCTCCTCCTAACTCTGGCCCTGCCATTATACATATAAAAGGCTCTGACACTCGTCCTAATCGAGGGCTTGACACTGTCCCTCACTAAGGCCCTGACACTACTTCTAACTCAGGCCCTGTCATTATACCTAACGTAGGCTCTGATGCTAACCCTAACTAAGACCCTGACGGTGACCCTAACTAAGGCCTTCACACTATTCCTATCTAAAGGCGTGGCCCTAGCCCTAGGTGCAGCCCCAGCCCCCACCCCTGATCCTACAGAGGCCCTTATGGTCCTCCTAGGCCTTTCCCTGACACTGTCCTGAACTAAGGCCTTGACACTATTTCTAACTAAGGCCCCAGCCCCAGCGCAGCCCCAGCCCCAGCCCCAGCCCCAGCCCCAGCCCCAGCCCCAGCCCCAACCCCAGCCCGAGCCGCAGCCTCTGATGCTTATCCTACAAAGGCCCTTATGGTACTCCTAGGCCTTGCCCTGATACTGTCCTTAAGTAAGGCCTTGCCACTACTACTAACTCAGGCCGTGGTACTGTCCCTAACTAAGGCCCTGACAGTGTCCCTAACTAAGGGTCTGACTCTCCTCCTAACTCTGGCCCTGCCATTATACTTAAAGAAGACTCTGACGCTCGTCCTAATCGAGGGCCTGACACTGTCCCTCACTAAGGCCCTGACACTACTTCTAACTCAGGGCCACATTATTCCTAACGAAGGCTCTGATGCTAACCCTAACTATGGCCCTGACAGTGACCTTAACTAAGGCCTTGACACTATTCCTAACTAAGGGCCTAGCCCTAGCCGTAGCCCAAGCCCGAGCCCCAGCCCTAGCCCTAGCCCAAGCCCCAGCCCCAGCCGCAGCCCCAGCCCTAGCCGCACCGTAGCCGCAGTCCCAGCCCTAGCCCCAACCCCAGCCCCAGCCCCAGCCCTCGCCCCTGATGCTGATTCTATAGAGGCCCTTATGAGTCTCCTAGGCCTTCCCTGACAATGTGGTAATTAAGGCCTTGACACTATTTCTTACTAAGGCCCCAGGTCCAGCCCCAGCCGCAGCCCCAGCTCCTGATGCTGATCCTATAGAGGCCTTTATGCTCCTCCTAGGCCTTGCCCTGACACTGTCCTTAAGTAAGGCCTTTATCCTATTCCTAACTAAGGGCCTAGCCCTAAACCTAGCCCCAGCCCCAGCCCCAGCCCTAGACCCAGCCCTAGACCCAGTCCCAGCCCCAGCCCCAGCCCCAGCCCAAGCCCCTGCCCTAGCCCTAGCCCCAGCCCCAGACCCAGCCCTTGCCTTAGCCTCAGACCCAGCTCCAGCCCCAGCCCCAGCCACAGCCCTAGCCCTAGCCCCAGCCACAGCCCCAGCCCTAGACCCAGCCCCATGCCCAACCCCAACCCCTGATGCTGATCCTACCGAGGCCCTTATGCTCCTCCTAGGCCTTGCCCTGACACTGTCCTTAACTCAGGCCTTGACACTACTACTAACTCAGGCCGTGATACTGTCCCTCACTAAAGCCCTGACAGTGTCCCTGTCTAAGTGACTGAATGTCCTCCTAACTCTGGCCCTGCCATTATACATAAAAAAAGCTCTGACGCTCGTCCTAACCGAACCCCTGAGACTGTCCCTCACTGAGGCCCTGACACTACTTCTAACTCAGGCCCTGTCATTATACCTAACGAAAGCTCTGATGCTAACCCTAACTAACGCCCTGACAATGAGACTAACTAAGGCCTTGACACTATTCTTAACTAAGGCCCCAGCCCTAGCCCGTCCCCTAGCCCCAGCTCCAGCCCTAGCCCAAGCCCCAGCCCCAGCCCTAGCCCCAGGCCCAGCCGCAGTCCCAGCCAGAGGCCCTACCCCAGCCCCATCCCCAGCCCCAGCCCCAGCCCTAGGCCCTGATGCTGATCCTATAGAGACCTTTATGATCCTCCTAGGCCTTCCCCTGACAATGTGGTAACTAAGGCCTTGACACTATTTCTAACTAAGTCCCCAGGTCCAGCCCCAGCCGCAGCCGCAGCCCCTGATGCTGATCCTGTAGAGGCCTTTATGCTCCTCCTAGGCCTTGCCCTGACACTGTCCTTAAGTAAGGCCTTGACCCTATTGCTAACTAAGGGCCTAGCCCTAAACCTAGCCCCAGCCCCAGCCCCAGCCCTAGCCCTAGCCCCAGTCCCAGCCCCAGCCCCAGCCCCAGCCCTAGCCCCAGACACAGCCCTAGCCTTAGCCTCAGCGCCAGCTCCAACCCCAGCCCCAGCCCTAGCCCCAGCCTTAGCCCTAGCCCCTGCCCCAGCCCTAGCCGTAGCCCCAGCCCCAGCCACAGCCCTAGACCCAGCCCCAGGCCCAACGCCAGCCCCTGATGCTGATCCTACAGAGGCCCTTATGCTCCTCCTAGGCCTTGCCCTGACACTGTCCTTAACTCAGGCCTTGACACTACTACTAACTCAGGCCGTGGTACTGTCCCTAACTAAGGCCCTGACAGTGTCCCTGTCTAAGGGACTGAATGTCCTCCTAACTCTGGCCCTGCCATTATACATAAAAAAAGCTCTGACGCTCGTCCTAACCGAAGCCCTGAGACTGTCCCTCACTAAGGCCCTGACACTACTTCTAACTCAGGACCTGTCATTATACCTAACGAATGCTCTGATGCTAACCCTAACTAAGGCCCTGACAGTGACCCTAACTAAGTCCTTGACACTATTCCCAACTAAGGGCCTAGCCCTAGCCCCAGCCCTAGCCCTAGCCCTAACCCCAGCCCCAGCCCTAGCCCCAGCCCCAGCCCAAGCCCTAGCCCCAGGCCCAGCCCTAGCCCTTGCCCCAGCCACAACCCCAGTCCTAGCCCCAGCCCCCGGCCCAACCCCAGCACCTGATGCTGATCGTACAGAGGCCCTTATGTTCCTCCAAGGCCTTACCCTGACACTGTCCTTAACTCAGACCTTGACACTAATACTAACTCAGGCCGTGATACTGTCCCTAACTAAGGCCCTGACAGTGTCTCTGTCTAAGGGCCTGAATCTTCTCCTAACTCTGGTTTTGCCATTATACATAAAAAAAGCTCTGACGCTCGTGCTAACCGAGGCCCCGACACTGTCCCTCACTAAGGCCCTGACACTATTTCTAACTCATGCCCTGACATTATACCTAACGTAGGCTCTGATGCTAATCCTACGTAAGGCCCTGACAGTGACCCTAACTAAGGCCTCCACACTATTTCTAACTAAGGGCGTAGCCCTAGCCCTAGCCCTAGCCGCAGCCGCATCCCCAGCCCCAGCCCCCACCCCTGATCGTACAGAGGCCCTTATGCTCCTCCTAGGCCTTTCCTTGACACTGTCCTTAACTAAGGCCTTGACACTATTTCTATCTAAGGCCCCAGCCCCAGCGCCAACCCCATCGCAGCCCCAGCCCCAGGCCCAGCCCCGGCCCTAGCTCCAGTCCCAGCCCCAGCCCTAGCCCCAGCCCCAGCCCCAACCCCAGCCCCAACCCCAGCCTCTGATGCTTATCCTACATAGGCCCTTATGCTACTCCTAGGCCTTGCCCTGACACTGTCCTTAACTCAGGCCTTGACAGAACTACTAACTCAGGCTGTGATACTGTCCCTAACTACGGCCCTAATAGTGTCCCTAACTAGGGGCCTGACTCTCCTCCTAATGTGGCCCTGCCATTATACATAAAAAAGGCTCTGACGCTCGTCCTAATCGAGGGCCTGACACTGTCCCTCACTAAGGCCCTGACACTACTTCTAACTCAGAGCCACATTATACCTAACGAAGGCTCTGATGCTAACCCTAACTAAGTCCCTGACAGTGAAACTAACTAAGGCATTGACACTATTCTTAACTAAGGGCCTAGCCTTAGTCCTAGCCCCAGGCCCAGCCCAAGCCCCAGCCCCAGCCCTAGCCCCAGCCGCAGCCCCAGCCCTAGCCCCGGCAGCAGCTGAAGTCCAAGCCCTAGCCCCAACCCCAGCCCCAGCCTCAGTCCCAGCCCTAGCCCCTGATGCTGATCTTATAGAGGCCCTTATGATCCTCCTAGACCTTCCCTGGACAATGTGGTAACTAAGGCGTTGACACTATTTCTAACTAAGGCCCCAGGTCCAGCCCCAGCCGCAGCCCCAGCCCCTGATGCTGATCCTATAGAGGCTTTTATGCTCCTCCTAGGCCTTGCCCTGACACTGTCCTTAAGTAAGGCCTTGACCCTATTCCTAACTAAGGGCCTAGCCTTAAACCTAGCCCCAGCCCCAGCCCCAGCCCTAGCCCCAGCCCCAGCCCCAGCCCTAGGCTTACCCTCAGCCCTAGCTCCAGCCCCAGCCCCAGCCCTAGCCCCAGCCCCAGCAACAGCCCTAGCCCTAGCCCCAGCCAGAGCCCCAGCCCCAACCCCAGCCCGATCCCCAGCCTCTGTTGCTTATCCTACAAAGGCCCTTATGCTACTCCTAGGCCTTGCCCTGACACTGTCCTTAACTCAGGCCTTGACACTACTAGTAACTCAGGCCGTGATACTGTCCCTAACTAAGGCCCTGACAGTGTCCCTGTCTAAGGGACTGAATGTCCTCCTAACACTGGCCCTGCCATTATACATAAAAAAAGCTCTGACGCTCGTCCTAACCGAGGCCCCGACACTGTCCCTCACTAAGGCCCTGACACTACTTCTAACTCATGCCCTGACATTATACCTAACGTAGGCTCTGATGCTAACCCTAACTAAGGCCCTGACGGTGACCCTAACTAAGGCCTTCACACTATTCCTGACTAAAGGCGTTGCCCTAGCCCAGGCCATAGCCGCAGCCCGAACCCCAGCCCCAGCCCCCACCCCTGATCCTACAGAGGCCCTTATGGTCCTCCTAGGCCTTTCCCTGACACTGTCCTTAACTAAGGCCTTGACACTATTTATAACTAAGGCCCCAGCCCCAGCGCCGCCCAAGGCCCCGGCCCAGCCCAAGCCCTAGCCCCAGGCCTAGCCCCAGCCCCAGCCCCAGCCCCAGCCCCAGCCCCAACCCCAACCCCAGCCCTATCCCCAGCCTCTGATGCTTATCCTACAAAGGCCCTTATGCTACTCCTAGGCCTTGCCCTGACACTGTCCTTAAATAAGGCCTTGCCACTACTACTAATTCAGGCCGTGGTACTGTCCCTAACTAAGGCCCTGACAGTGTCCTTAACTAAGGGTCTGACTCTCCTCCTAACTCTGGCCCTGCCATTATACATAAACAAGGCTCTGACACTCGTCCTAATCGAGGGCTTGACACTGTCCCTCACTAAGGCCCTGACACTACTTCTAACTCAGGCCCTGTCATTATACCTAACGTAGGCTCTGATGCTAACCCTAACTTAGGCCCTGACGGTGACCCTAACTAAGGCCTTCACACTATTCCTAACTAAGAGCGTAGCCCTAGCCCTAGCCCTAGGCGCAGCCCCAGCCCCAGCCCCAGCCCCCACCCCTGATCCTACAGAGGCCCTTATGGTCCTCCTAGGCCTTTCCCTGACACTGTCCTTAACTAAGGCCTTGACACTATTTCTAACTAAGGCCCCAGCCCCAGGGCAGCCCCAGCCCTAGCCCCAGGCCTAGCCCCAGCCCCATCCCCAGCCCCAGCCCGAGCCCGAGCCCCAGCCTCTGATGCTTATCCTACAAAGGCCCTTATGCTACTCCTAGGCCTTGCCCTGACACTGTCCTTAAGTAAGGCCTTGACAATACTACTAAATCAGGCCGTGGTACTGTCCCTAACTAAGGCCCTGACAGTGTCCCTGTCTAAGGGACTGAATGTCCTCCTAACTCTGGCCCTGCCATTATACATAAAGAAGACTCTGACGCTCGTCCTAATCGAGGGCCTGACACTGTCCCTCACTAAGGCCCTGACACTACTTCTAACTCAGGGCCACATTATACCTAACGAAGGCTCTGATGGTAACCCTAACTATGGCCCTGACAGTGACCTTAACTAAGGCCTTGACACTATTCCTAACTAAGGGCCGTGCCCTAGCCCTAGCCCAAGCCCCAGCCCCAGCCCCAGCCCTAGCCCAAGCCCAAGCCCCAGCCCCAGCCCCAGCCGCAGCCCCAGCCCTAGCCTCACCGTAGCCGCAGTCCCAGCCCTAGCCCCAACCCCAGCCCCAGCCCCAGCCCTCGCCCCTGATGCTGATTCTATAGAGGCCCTTATGAGTCTCCTAGGCGTTCCCTGACAATGTGGTAACTAAGGCCTTGACACTATTTCTAACTAAGGCCCCAGGTCCAGCCCCATCCGCAGCCCCAGCCCCTGATGCTGTTCCTATAGAGGCCTTTATGCCCCTCCTAGGCCTTGCCCTGACACTGTCCTTAAGTAAGGCCTTGACGCTATTCCTAACTAAGGGCCGAGCCCTAAACCTAGCCCCAGCCCCAGCCCCAGCTCCAGCCCCAGCCCCAGCCCTATCCCCAGCCCCAGCCCCAGCCCTAGCCCTAGCCCCAGCCAGAGCCCCAGCCCTAGCCCCAGCCACAGGCCCAACCCCAGCTACTGATGCTGATCCTACAGAGGCCCTTATGCTCCTCCTAGGCCTTGCCCTGACACTGTCCTTAACTCAGGCCGTGACACTACTAGTAACTCAGGCCGTGATACTGTCCCTAACTAAGGCCCTGACAGTGTCCCTGTCTAAGGGACTGAATGTCCTCCTAACTCTGGCCCTGCCATTATACATAAAAAAAGCTCTGACGCTCGTCCTACCCGAGGCCCCGACACTGTCCCTCACTAAGGCCCTGACACTACTTCTAACTCAGGCCCTGTCATAATACCTAACGAAAGCTCTGATGCTAACCGTAACTAAGGCCCTTACAGTGACACTAACTAAGGCCTTGACACTATTCCTAACTAAGGGCCTAGCCCTAGCCCCAGCCCCAGCCCCAGTCCCAGCCCCAACCCCAGCCTGAGCCCCAGCCTCTGATGCTTATCCTACAAAGGCCCTTATGCTACTCCTAGGCCTTGCCCTGACACTGTCCTTAACTAAGGCCTTGACACTATTTCTAACTAAGGCCCCAGCCCCAGCGCAGCCCCAGGCCCAGGCCCAGCCCCAGCCCTAGCCCCAGGCCTAGCCCCAGCCCCAGACCCAGCCCCAGCCCCAGCCCCAGCCTCTGATGCTTATCCTACAAAGGCCCTTATGCTACTCCTAGGCCTTGCCCTGACACTGTCCTTAAGTAAGGCCTTGACAATACTACTAACTCAGGCCGTGGTACTGTCCCTAACTAAGGCCCTGACAGTGTCCCTGTCTAAGGGACTGAATGTCCTCCTAACTCTGGCCCTGCCATTATACATAAAGAAGACTCTGACGCTCGTCCTAATCGAGGGACTGACACTGTCCCTCACTAAGGCCCTGACACTACTTCTAACTCAGGGCCACATTATACCTAACGAAGGCTCTGATGCTAACCCTAACTATGGCCCTGACAGTGACCTTAACTAAGGCCTTGACACAATTCCTAACTAAGGGCCGATCCGTAGCCCTAGCCCAAGCCCCAGCCCCAGCCCTAGCCCAAGCCCAAGCCCCAGCCCAGCCGCAGCCCCAGCCCTAGCCTCACCATAGCCGCAGTCTCAGCCCTAGCCCCAACCCCAGCCCCAGCCCCAGCCCTCGCCCCTGATGCTGATTCTATAGAGGCCCTTATGATTCTCCTAGGCCTTCCCTGACAATGTGGTAACTAAGGCCTTGACACTATTTCTAACTAAGGCCCCAGGTCCAGCCCCATCCGCAGCCCCAGCCCCTGATGCTGTTACTATAGAGGCGTTTATGCCCCTCCTAGGCCTTGCCCTGACACTGTCCTTAACTCAGGCCTTGACACTACTAGTAACTCAGGCCGTGATACTGTCCCTATCTAAGGCCCTGACAGTGTCACTGTCTAAGGGACTGAATGTCCTCCTAACTCTGGCCCTGCCATTATACATAAGAAAAGCTCTGACGCTCGTCCTAACCGAGGCACCGACACTGTCCCTCACTAAGGCCCTGACACTACTTCTAACTCATGCCCTGACATTATACCTAACGTAGGCTCTGATGCTAACCCTAACTAAGGCCCTGACGGTGACCCTAACTAAGGCCTTCACACTATTCCTGACTAAAGGCGTTGCCCTCGCCCAGGCCATAGCCGCAGTCTGAACCCCAGCCCCAGCCCCCACCCCTGATCCTACAGAGGCCCTTATGGTCCTCCTAGGCCTTGCCCTGACACTGTCCTTAAGTAAGGCCTTGACGCTATTCCTAACTAAGGGCCTAGCCCTAAACCTAGCCCCAGCCCCAGCCCCAGCTCCAGCCCCAGCCCCAGCCCTATCCCCAGCCCCAGCCCCAGCCCTAGCCCTAGCCCCAGCGAGAGCCCCAGCCCTAGCCCCAGCCACAGGCCCAACCCCAGCTACTGATGCTGATCCTACAGAGGCCCTTATGCTCCTCCTAGGCCTTTCCCTGACACTGTCCTTAACTCAGGCCTTGACACTACTAGTAACTCAGGCCGTGATACTATCCCTAACTAAGGCCCTGACAGTGTCCCTGTCTAAGGGACTGAATGTCCTCCTAACTCTGGCCCTGCCATTATACATAAAAAAAGCTCTGACGCTCGTCCTAACCGAGGCCCCGACACTGTCCCTCACTAAGGCCCTGACACTACTTCTAACTCAGGCCCTGTCATTATACCTAACGAAAGCTCTGATGCTAACCCTAACTAAGGGCCTGACAGTGACACTAACTAAGGCCTTGACACTATTCCTAACTAAGGGCCTAGCCCTAGCCCCAGCCCCGGCCCCAGTCCCAGCGCCAACCCCAGCCCGAGCTCCAGCCTCTAATGCTTATCCTACAAAGGCCCTTATGCTACTCCTAGGCCTTGCCCTGACACTGTCCTTAAATAAGGCCTTGCCACTACTACTAACTCAGGCCGTGGTACTGTCCCTAACTAAGGCCCTGACAGTGACCCTAACTAAGGGTCTGACTCTCCTCCTAACTCTGGCCCTGCCAGTATACATAAACAAGGCTCTGACACTCGTCCTAATCGAGGGCTTGACACTGTCCCTCACTAAGGCCCTGACACTACTTCTAACTCAGGCCCTGTCATTATACCTAACGAAAGCTCTGATGCTAACCGTAACTAAGGCCCTGACAGTGACACTAACTAAGGCCTTGACACTATTCCTAACTAAGGGCCTAGCCCTAGCCCCAGCCCCAGTCCCAGCCCCAACCCCAGCCGGAGCCCCAGCCTCTGATGCTTATCCTACAAAGGCCCCTATGCTACTCCAAGGCCTTGCCCTGACACTGTCCTTAAATAAGGCCTTGCCACTACTACTAACTCAGGCCGTGGTACTGTCCCTAACTAAGGCCCTGACAGTGTCCGTAACTAAGGGTCTGACTCTCCTCCTAACTCTGGCCCTGCCATTATACATAAACAAGGCTCTGACACTCGTCCTAATCGAGGGCTTGACACTGTCCCTCACTAAGGCCCTGACACTACTTCTAACTCAGGCCCTGTCATTATACCTAACGTAGGCTCTGATGCTAACCCTAACTAAGGCCCTGACGGTGACCCTAACTAAGGCCTTCACACTATTCCTAACTAAGGGCGTAGCCCTAGCCCTAGCCCTAGGCGCAGCCCCAGCCCCAGCCCCAGCCCCCAACCCTGATCCTACAGAGGCCCTTATGGTCCTCCTAGGCCTTTCCCTGACACTGTCCTTAACTAAGGCCTTGACACTATTTCTAACTAAGTCCCCAGCCCCAGCGCAGCCCCAGGCCCAGGCCCAGCCCCAGCCCTAGCCCCAGGCCTAGCCCCAGCCCCAGACCCAGACCCAGCCCCAGCCCCAGCCTCTGATGCTTATCCTACAAAGGCCCTTATGCTACTCCTAGGCCTTGCCCTGACACTGTCCTTAAGTAAGGCCTTGACAATACTACTAACTCAGGCCGTGGTACTGTCCCTAACTAAGGCCCTGACAGTGTCCCTGTCTAAGGGACTGAATGTCCTCCTAACTCTGGCCCTGCCATTATACATAAACAAGGCTCTGACACTCGTCCTAATCGAGGGCCAGACACTGTCCCTCACTAAGGACCTGACACTACTTCTAACTCAGGGCCACATTATACCTAACGAAGGCTCTGATGCTAACCCTAACTATGGCCCTGACAGTGACCTTAACTAAGGCCTTGACACTATTCCTAACTAAGGGCCGAGCCCTAGCCCTACCCCAAGCCCCAGGCCCAGCCGTAGCCCAAGCCCAAGCCCCAGCCCCAGCCGCAGCCCCAGCCCTAGCCTCACCATAGCCGCAGTCTCAGCCCTAGCCCCAACCCCAGCCCCAGCCCCAGCCCTCGCCCCTGATGCTGATTCTATAGAGGCCCTTATGAGTCTCCTAGGCCTTCCCTGACAATGTGGTAACTAAGGCCTTGACACTATTTCTAACTAAGGCCCCAGGTCCAGCCCCATCCGCAGCCCCAGCCCCTGATACTGTTCCTATAGAGGCCTTTATGCCCCTCCTAGGCCTTGCCCTGACACTGTCCTTAAGTAAGGCCTTGACGCTATTCCTAACTAAGGGCCTAGCCCTAAACCTAGCCCCAGCCCCAGCCCCAGCTCCAGCCCCAGCCCCAGCCCTATCCCCAGCCCCAGCCCCAGCCCTAGCCCTAGCCCCAGCCAGAGCCCCAGCCCTAGCCCCAGCCACACGCCCAACCCCAGCCACTGATGCTGATCCTACAGAGGCCCTTATGTTCCTCCTAGGCCTTGCCCTGACACTGTCCTTAACTCAGGCCTTGATACTACTAGTAACTCAGGCTGTGATACTATCCCTAACTAAGGCCCTGACAGTGTCCCTGTCGAAGGGACTGAATGTCCTCCTAACTCTGGCCCTGCCATTATACATAAAGAAGACTCTGACGCTCGTCCTAATCGACGGCCTGACACTGTCCCTCACTAAGGCCCTGACACTACTTCTAACTCAGAGCCACATTATACCTAACGAAGGCTCTGATGCTAACCCTAACTAAGACCCTGACAGTGAAACTAACTAAGGCATTGACACTATTCTTAACTATGGGCCTAGCCCTAGTTCTAGCCCCGGGCCCAGCCCAAGCCCCAGCCCCAGCCCTAGCCCCAGCCGCAGCCCCAGCCCTAGCCCCAGCCGCAGCCCCAGCCCTAGCCCCGGCAGCAGCTGAAGCCCAAGCCCTAGCCCCAACCCCAGCCCCAGCCTCAGTCCCAGCCCTAGCCCCTGATGCTGATCTTATAGAGGCCCTTATGATCCTCCTAGACCTTCCCTGGACAATGTGGTAACTAAGGCGTTGACACTATTTCTAACTAAGGCCCCAGGTCCAGCCCCAGCCGCAGCCCCAGCCCCTGATGCTGATCCTATAGAGGCTTTTATGCTCCTCCTAGGCCTTGCCCTGACACTGTCCTTAAGTAAGGCCTTGACCCTATTCCTAACTAAGGGCCTAGCCCTAAACCTAGCCCCAGCCCCAGCCCCAGCCCTAGACCCATTCCCAGTCCCATCCCAGCCCCAGCCCCAGCCCCAGCCCCAGCCCCAGCCCTAGGCTTACCCTCAGCCCTAGCTCCAGCCCCAGCCCCAGCCCTAGCCCCAGCCCCAGCAACAGCCCTAGCCCTAGCCCCAGCCAGAGCCCCAGCCCCAACCCCAGCCCGATCCCCAGCCTCTGATGCTTATCCTACAAAGGCCTTTATGCTACTCCTAGGCCTTGCCCTGACACTGTCCTTAACTCAGGCCTTGACACTACTAGTAACTCAGGCCGTGATACTGTCCCTAAGGCCCTGACAGTGTCCCTGTCTAAGGGACTGAATGTCCTCCTAACTCTGGCCCTGCCATTATACATAAGAAAAGCTCTGACACTCGTCCTAACCGAGGCACCGACACTGTCCCTCACTAAGGCCCTGACACTACTTCTAACTCATGCCCTGACATTATACCTAACGTAGGCTCTGATGCTAACCCTAACTAAGGCCCTGACGGTGACCCTAACTAAGGCCTTCACACTATTCCTGACTAAAGGCGTTGCCCTAGCCCAGGCCATAGCCGCAGTCCGAACCCCAGCCCCAGCCCCCACCCCTGATCCTACAGAGGCCCTTATGGTCCTCCTAGGCCTTTCCCTGACACTGTCCTTAACTAAGGCCTTGACACTATTTCTAACTAAGGCCCCAGCCCTAGCGCCGACCCAGCCCTAGCCTCACCGTAGCCGCAGTCCCAGCCCTAGCCCCAACACCAGCCCCAGCCCCAGCCCTCGCCCCTGATGCTGATTCTATAGAGGCCCTTATGAGTCTCCTAGGCGTTCCCTGACAATGTGGTAACTAAGGCCTAGACACTATTTCTAACTAAGGCCCCAGGTCCAGCCCCATCCGCAGCCTCAGCCCCTGATGCTGTTCCTATAGAGGCCTTTATGCCCCTCCTAGGCCTTGCCCTGACACTGTCCTTAAGTAAGGCCTTGACGCTATTCCTAACTAAGGGCCTAGCCCTAAACCTAGCCCCAGCCCCAGCCCCAGCTCCAGCCCCAGCCCCAGCCCCAGCCCTATCCCCAGCCCCAGCCCCAGCCCTAGCCCTAGCCCCAGCGAGAGCCCCAGCCCTAGCCCCAGCCACAGGCCCAACCCCAGCTACTGATGCTGATCCTACAGAGGCCCTTATGCTCCTCCTAGGCGTTGCCCTGACACTGTCCTTAACTCAGGCCTTGACACTACTAGTAACTCAGGCCGTGATACTATCCCTAACTAAGGCCCTGACAGTGTCCCTGTCTAAGGGACTGAATGTCCTCCTAACTCTGGCCCTGCCATTATACATAAAAAAAGCTCTGACGCTCGTCCTAACCGAGGCCCCGACACTGTCCCTCACTAAGGCCCTGACACTACTTCTAACTCAGGGCCACATTATACCTAATGAAGGCTCTGATGCTAACCCTAACTATGGCCCTGACAGTGACCTTAACTAAGGACTTGACACTATTCCTAACTAAGGGCCTAGCCCTAGCCGTAGCCCAAGCCCCAGCCCCAGCCCCAGCCCTAGCCCAAGCCCCAGCCCCAGCCGCAGCCCCAGCCCTAGCCTCACCGTAGCCGCAGTCCCAGCCCTAGCCCCAACCCCAGCCCCAGCCCCAGCCCTCGCCCCTGATGCTGATTCTATAGAGGCCCTTATGAGGCTCCTAGGCCTTCCCTGACAATGTGGTAACTAAGGCCTTGACACTATTTCTAACTAAGGCCCCAGGTCCAGCCCCAGCCGTAGCCCCAGCCCCTGATGCTGATCCTATAGAGACCTTTATGCCCCTCCTAGGCCTTGCCCTGACACTGTCCTTAAGTAAGGCCTTGACGCTATTCCTAACTAAGGGCCTAGCCCTAAACCTAGCCCCAGCCCCAGCCCCAGCTCCGGCCCCAGCCCCAGCCCTATGCCGAGCCCCAGCCACAGCCCTAGCCCTAGCCCCAGCCAGAGCCCCAGCCCTAGCCCCAGCCACAGGCCCAACCCCAGCCACTGATGCTGATCCTACAGAGGCCCTTATGCTCCTCCTAGGCCTTCTCTGACAATGTGGTAACTACGGCCTTGACACTATTTCTAACTAAGGCCCCAGGTCCAGCCCCATCCGCAGCCCCAGCCCCTGATGCTGATCCTATAGAGACCTTTATGATCCTCCTAGGCCTTCCCCTGACAATGTGGTAACTAAGGCCTTGACACTATTTCTAACTAAGGCCCCAGGTCCAGCCCCAGCCGTAGCCCCAGCCCCTGATGCTGATCCTATAGAGGCCTTTATGCTCCTCCAAGACCATGCCCTGACACTGTCCTTAAGTAAGGCCTTGACCCTATTCCTAACTAAGGGCCTAGCCCTAAACCTAGCCCCAGCCACAGCCCCACCGCTAGCCCCAGACCCACACCCAGCCCAACCTTACCCTCAGCCCTAGCTCCAGCCCCAGCCCCAGCCCTATCCCCAGCCCCAGCACCAGCCCTAGCCCTAGCCCCAGCCAGAGCCCCAGGCCTAGCCCCAGCCACAGGCCCAACTCCAGCCACTGATGCTGATCCTACAGAGGCCCTTATGCTCCTCCTAGGCCTTGCCCTGACACTGTCCTTAACTCAGGCCTTGACACTACTAGTAACTCAGGCCTTGATACTGTCCCTAACTAAGGCCCTGACAGTGTCCCTGTCTAAGGGACTGAATGTCCTCCTAACTCTGGCCCTGCCATTATACATAAAAAAAGCTCTGACGCTCGTCCTAACCGAGGCCCCGACACTATCCCTCACTAAGGCCCTGACACTACTTCTAACTCAGGCCCTATCATTATACCTAACGAAAGCTCTGATGCTAACCCTAACTAAGGGCCTGACAGTGACACTAACTAAGGCCTTGACACTATTCCTAACTAAGGGCCTAGCCCTAGCCCCAGCCCCGGCCCCAGTCCCAGCGCCAACCCCAGCCCGAGCTCCAGCCTCTAATGCTTATCCTACAAAGGCCCTTATGCTACTCCTAGGCCTTGCCCTGACACTGTCCTTAAATAAGGCCTTGCCACTACTACTAACTCAGTCCGTGGTACTGTCCTTAACTAAGGCCCAGACAGTGTCCCTAACTAAGGGTTTGACTCTCCTCCTAACTCTGGCCCTGCCATTATACATATAAAAGGCTCTGACACTCGTCCTAATCGAGGGCTTGACACTGTCCCTCACTAAGGCCCTGACACTACTTCTAACTCAGGCCCTGTCATTATACCTAACGTAGGCTCTGATGCTAACCCTAACTAAGACCCTGACGGTGACCCTAACTAAGGCCTTCACACTATTCCTATCTAAAGGCGTGGCCCTAGCCCTAGGTGCAGCCCCAGCCCCCACCCCTGATCCTACAGAGGCCCTTATGGTCCTCCTAGGCCTTTCCCTGACACTGTCCTGAACTAAGGCCTTGACACTATTTCTAACTAAGGCCCCAGCCCCAGCGCAGCCCCAGCCCCAGCCCCAGCCCCAGCCCCAGCCCCAGCCGCAGCCCCAACCCCAGCCCGAGCCGCAGCCTCTGATGCTTATCCTACAAAGGCCCTTATGGTACTCCTAGGCCTTGCCCTGATACTGTCCTTAAGTAAGGCCTTGCCACTACTACTAACTCAGGCCGTGGTACTGTCCCTAACTAAGGCCCTGACAGTGTCCCTAACTAAGGGTCTGACTCTCCTCCTAACTCTGGCCCTGCCATTATACTTAAAGAAGACTCTGACGCTCGTCCTAATCGAGGGCCTGACACTGTCCCTCACTAAGGCCCTGACACTACTTCTAACTCAGGGCCACATTATTCCTAACGAAGGCTCTGATGCTAACCCTAACTATGGCCCTGACAGTGACCTTAACTAAGGCCTTGACACTATTCCTAACTAAGGGCCTAGCCCTAGCCGTAGCCCAAGCCCGAGCCCCAGCCCTAGCCCTAGCCCAAGCCCCAGCCCCAGCCGCAGCCCCAGCCCTAGCCGCACCGTAGCCGCAGTCCCAGCCCTAGCCCCAACCCCAGCCCCAGCCCCAGCCCTCGCCCCTGATGCTGATTCTATAGAGGCCCTTATGAGTCTCCTAGGCCTTCCCTGACAATGTGGTAATTAAGGCCTTGACACTATTTCTTACTAAGGCCCCAGGTCCAGCCCCAGCCGCAGCCCCAGCTCCTGATGCTGATCCTATAGAGGCCTTTATGCTCCTCCTAGGCCTTGCCCTGACACTGTCCTTAAGTAAGGCCTTTATCCTATTCCTAACTAAGGGCCTAGCCCTAAACCTAGCCCCAGCCCCAGCCCCAGCCCTAGACCCAGCCCTAGACCCAGTCCCAGCCCCAGCCCCAGCCCCAGCCCAAGCCCCTGCCCTAGCCCTAGCCCCAGCCCCAGACCCAGCCCTTGCCTTAGCCTCAGACCCAGCTCCAGCCCCAGCCCCAGCCACAGCCCTAGCCCTAGCCCCAGCCACAGCCCCAGCCCTAGACCCAGCCCCATGCCCAACCCCAACCCCTGATGCTGATCCTACCGAGGCCCTTATGCTCCTCCTAGGCCTTGCCCTGACACTGTCCTTAACTCAGGCCTTGACACTACTACTAACTCAGGCCGTGATACTGTCCCTCACTAAAGCCCTGACAGTGTCCCTGTCTAAGTGACTGAATGTCCTCCTAACTCTGGCCCTGCCATTATACATAAAAAAAGCTCTGACGCTCGTCCTAACCGAACCCCTGAGACTGTCCCTCACTGAGGCCCTGACACTACTTCTAACTCAGGCCCTGTCATTATACCTAACGAAAGCTCTGATGCTAACCCTAACTAACGCCCTGACAATGAGACTAACTAAGGCCTTGACACTATTCTTAACTAAGGCCCCAGCCCTAGCCCGTCCCCTAGCCCCAGCTCCAGCCCTAGCCCAAGCCCCAGCCCCAGCCCTAGCCCCAGGCCCAGCCGCAGTCCCAGCCAGAGGCCCTACCCCAGCCCCATCCCCAGCCCCAGCCCCAGCCCTAGGCCCTGATGCTGATCCTATAGAGACCTTTATGATCCTCCTAGGCCTTCCCCTGACAATGTGGTAACTAAGGCCTTGACACTATTTCTAACTAAGTCCCCAGGTCCAGCCCCAGCCGCAGCCGCAGCCCCTGATGCTGATCCTGTAGAGGCCTTTATGCTCCTCCTAGGCCTTGCCCTGACACTGTCCTTAAGTAAGGCCTTGACCCTATTGCTAACTAAGGGCCTAGCCCTAAACCTAGCCCCAGCCCCAGCCCCAGCCCTAGCCCTAGCCCCAGTCCTAGCCCCAGTCCCAGCCCCAGCCGCAGCCCCAGCCCCAGCCCTAGCCCCAGACACAGCCCTAGCCTTAGCCTCAGCGCCAGCTCCAACCCCAGCCCCAGCCCTAGCCCCAGCCTTAGCCCCAGCCCCAGCCCCAGCCCTAGCCGTAGCCCCAGCCCCAGCCACAGCCCTAGACCCAGCCCCAGGCCCAACGCCAGCCCCTGATGCTGATCCTACAGAGGCCCTTATGCTCCTCCTAGGCCTTGCCCTGACACTGTCCTTAACTCAGGCCTTGACACTACTACTAACTCAGGCCGTGGTACTGTCCCTAACTAAGGCCCTGACAGTGTCCCTGTCTAAGGGACTGAATGTCCTCCTAACTCTGGCCCTGCCATTATACATAAAAAAAGCTCTGACGCTCGTCCTAACCGAAGCCCTGAGACTGTCCCTCACTAAGGCCCTGACACTACTTCTAACTCAGGACCTGTCATTATACCTAACGAATGCTCTGATGCTAACCCTAACTAAGGCCCTGACAGTGACCCTAACTAAGTCCTTGACACTATTCCCAACTAAGGGCCTAGCCCTAGCCCCAGCCCTAGCCCTAGCCCTAACCCCAGCCCCAGCCCTAGCCCCAGCCCCAGCCCAAGCCCTAGCCCCAGGCCCAGCCCTAGCCCTTGCCCCAGCCACAACCCCAGTCCTAGCCGCAGCCCCCGGCCCAACCCCAGCACCTGATGCTGATCGTACAGAGGCCCTTATGTTCCTCCAAGGCCTTACCCTGACACTGTCCTTAACTCAGACCTTGACACTAATACTAACTCAGGCCGTGATACTGTCCCTAACTAAGGCCCTGACAGTGTCTCTGTCTAAGGGCCTGAATCTTCTCCTAACTCTGGTTTTGCCATTATACATAAAAAAAGCTCTGACGCTCGTGCTAACCGAGGCCCCGACACTGTCCCTCACTAAGGCCCTGACACTATTTCTAACTCATGCCCTGACATTATACCTAACGTAGGCTCTGATGCTAACCCTACGTAAGGCCCTGACAGTGACCCTAACTAAGGCCTCCACACTATTTCTAACTAAGGGCGTAGCCCTAGCCCTAGCCCTAGCCGCAGCCGCATCCCCAGCCCCAGCCCCCACCCCTGATCGTACAGAGGCCCTTATGCTCCTCCTAGGCCTTTCCTTGACACTGTCCTTAACTAAGGCCTTGACACTATTTCTATCTAAGGCCCCAGCCCCAGCGCCAACCCCATCGCAGCCCCAGCCCCAGGCCCAGCCCGGGCCCTAGCTCCAGTCCCAGCCCCAGCCCTAGCCCCAGCCCCAGCCCCAACCCCAACCCCAGCCCCAACCCCAGCCTCTGATGCTTATCCTACATAGGCCCTTATGCTACTCCTAGGCCTTGCCCTGACACTGTCCTTAACTCAGGCCTTGACAGAACTACTAACTCAGGCTGTGATACTGTCCCTAACTACGGCCCTAATAGTGTCCCTAACTAGGGGCCTGACTCTCCTCCTAATGTGGCCCTGCCATTATACATAAAAAAGGCTCTGACGCTCGTCCTAATCGAGGGCCTGACACTGTCCCTCACTAAGGCCCTGACACTACTTCTAACTCAGAGCCACATTATACCTAACGAAGGCTCTGATGCTAACCCTAACTAAGTCCCTGACAGTGAAACTAACTAAGGCATTGACACTATTCTTAACTAAGGGCCTAGCCTTAGTCCTAGCCCCAGGCCCAGCCCAAGCCCCAGCCCCAGCCCTAGCCCCAGCCGCAGCCCCAGCCCTAGCCCCGGCAGCAGCTGAAGTCCAAGCCCTAGCCCCAACCCCAGCCCCAGCCTCAGTCCCAGCCCTAGCCCCTGATGCTGATCTTATAGAGGCCCTTATGATCCTCCTAGACCTTCCCTGGACAATGTGGTAACTAAGGCGTTGACACTATTTCTAACTAAGGCCCCAGGTCCAGCCCCAGCCGCAGCCCCAGCCCCTGATGCTGATCCTATAGAGGCTTTTATGCTCCTCCTAGGCCTTGCCCTGACACTGTCCTTAAGTAAGGCCTTGACCCTATTCCTAACTAAGGGCCTAGCCTTAAACCTAGCCCCAGCCCCAGCCCCAGCCCTAGCCCCAGCCCCAGCCCCAGCCCTAGGCTTACCCTCAGCCCTAGCTCCAGCCCCAGCCCCAGCCCTAGCCCCAGCCCCAGCAACAGCCCTAGCCCTAGCCCCAGCCAGAGCCCCAGCCCCAACCCCAGCCCGATCCCCAGCCTCTGTTGCTTATCCTACAAAGGCCCTTATGCTACTCCTAGGCCTTGCCCTGACACTGTCCTTAACTCAGGCCTTGACACTACTAGTAACTCAGGCCGTGATACTGTCCCTAACTAAGGCCCTGACAGTGTCCCTGTCTAAGGGACTGAATGTCCTCCTAACACTGGCCCCGCCATTATACATAAAAAAAGCTCTGACGCTCGTCCTAACCGAGGCACCGACACTGTCCCTCACTAAGGCCCTGACACTACTTCTAACTCATGCCCTGACATTATACCTAACGTAGGCTCTGATGCTAACCCTAACTAAGGCCCTGACGGTGACCCTAACTAAGGCCTTCACACTATTCCTGACTAAAGGCGTTGCCCTAGCCCAGGCCATAGCCGCAGCCCGAACCCCAGCCCCAGCCCCCACCCCTGATCCTACAGAGGCCCTTATGGTCCTCCTAGGCCTTTCCCTGACACTGTCCTTAACTAAGGCCTTGACACTATTTATAACTAAGGCCCCAGCCCCAGCGCCGCCCAAGGCCCCGGCCCAGCCCAAGCCCTAGCCCCAGGCCTAGCCCCAGCCCCAGCCCCAGCCCCAGCCCCAGCCCCAACCCCAACCCCAGCCCTATCCCCAGCCTCTGATGCTTATCCTACAAAGGCCCTTATGCTACTCCTAGGCCTTGCCCTGACACTGTCCTTAAATAAGGCCTTGCCACTACTACTAATTCAGGCCGTGGTACTGTCCCTAACTAAGGCCCTGACAGTGTCCTTAACTAAGGGTCTGACTCTCCTCCTAACTCTGGCCCTGCCATTATACATAAAGAAGACTCTGACGCTCGTCCTAATCAAGGGCCTGACACTGTCCCTCACTAAGGCCCTGACACTACTTCTAACTCAGGCCCTGTCATTATACCTAACGTAGGCTCTGATGCTAACCCTAACTATGGCCCTGACGGTGACCCTAACTAAGGCCTTCACACTATTCCTAACTAAGAGCGTAGCCCTAGCCCTAGCCCTAGGCGCAGCCCCAGCCCCAGCCCCAGCCCCCACCCCTGATCCTACAGAGGCCCTTATGGTCCTCCTAGGCCTTTCCCTGACACTGTCCTTAACTAAGGCCTTGACACTATTTCTAACTAAGGCCCCAGCCCCAGGGCAGCCCCAGCCCTAGCCCCAGGCCTAGCCCCAGCCCCATCCCCAGCCCCAGCCCCAGCCCGAGCCCCAGCCTCTGATGCTTATCCTACAAAGGCCCTTATGCTACTCCTAGGCCTTGCCCTGACACTGTCCTTAAGTAAGGCCTTGACAATACTACTAAATCAGGCCGTGGTACTGTCCCTAACTAAGGCCCTGACAGTGTCCCTAACTAAGGCCCTGACAGTGTCCCTAACTAAGGGTCTGACTCTCCTCCTAACTCTGGCCCTGCCATTATACATAAAGAAGACTCTGACGCTCGTCCTAATCGAGGGCCTGACACTGTCCCTCACTAAGGCCCTGACACTACTTCTAACTCAGGGCCACATTATACCTAACGAAGGCTCTGATGGTAACCCTAACTATGGCCCTGACAGTGACCTTAACTAAGGCCTTGACACTATTCCTAACTAAGGGCCGTGCCCTAGCCCTAGCCCAAGCCCCAGCCCCAGCCCCAGCCCTAGACCAAGCCCAAGCCCCAGCCCCAGCCCCAGCCGCAGCCCCAGCCCTAGCCTCACCGTAGCCGCAGTCCCAGCCCTAGCCCCAACCCCAGCCCCAGCCCCAGCCCTCGCCCCTGATGCTGATTCTATAGAGGCCCTTATGAGTCTCCTAGGCGTTCCCTGACAATGTGGTAAGTAAGGCCTTGACACTATTTCTAACTAAGGCCCCAGGTCCAGCCCCATCCGCAGCCCCAGCCCCTGATGCTGTTCCTATAGAGGCCTTTATGCCCCTCCTAGGCCTTGCCCTGACACTGTCCTTAAGTAAGGCCTTGACGCTATTCCTAACTAAGGGCCGAGCCCTAAACCTAGCCCCAGCCCCAGCCCCAGCTCCAGCCCCAGCCCCAGCCCTATCCCCAGCCCCAGCCCCAGCCCTAGCCCTAGCCCCAGCCAGAGCCCCAGCCCTAGCCCCAGCCACAGGCCCAACCCCAGCTACTGATGCTGATCCTACAGAGGCCCTTATGCTCCTCCTAGGCCTTGCCCTGACACTGTCCTTAACTCAGGCCGTGACACTACTAGTAACTCAGGCCGTGATACTGTCCCTAACTAAGGCCCTGACAGTGTCCCTGTCTAAGGGACTGAATGTCCTCCTAACTCTGGCCCTGCCATTATACATAAAAAAAGCTCTGACGCTCGTCCTACCCGAGGCCCCGACACTGTCCCTCACTAAGGCCCTGACACTACTTCTAACTCAGGCCCTGTCATAATACCTAACGAAAGCTCTGATGCTAACCGTAACTAAGGCCCTTACAGTGACACTAACTAAGGCCTTGACACTATTCCTAACTAAGGGCCTAGCCCTAGCCCCAGCCCCAGCCCTAGCCCCAGGCCTAGCCCCAGCCCCAGACCCAGCCCCAGCCCCAGCCCCAGCCTCTGATGCTTATCCTACAAAGGCCCTTATGCTACTCCTAGGCCTTGCCCTGACACTGTCCTTAAGTAAGGCCTTGACAATACTACTAACTCAGGCCGTGGTACTGTCCCTAACTAAGGCCCTGACAGTGTCCCTGTCTAAGGGACTGAATGTCCTCCTAACTCTGGCCCTGCCATTATACATAAAGAAGACTCTGACGCTCGTCCTAATCGAGGGACTGACACTGTCCCTCACTAAGGCCCTGACACTACTTCTAACTCAGGGCCACATTATACCTAACGAAGGCTCTGATGCTAACCCTAACTATGGCCCTGACAGTGACCTTAACTAAGGCCTTGACACAATTCCTAACTAAGGGCCGATCCGTAGCCCTAGCCCAAGCCCCAGCCCCAGCCCTAGCCCAAGCCCAAGCCCCAGCCCAGCCGCAGCCCCAGCCCTAGCCTCACCATAGCCGCAGTCTCAGCCCTAGCCCCAACCCCAGCCCCAGCCCCAGCCCTCGCCCCTGATGCTGATTCTATAGAGGCCCTTATGATTCTCCTAGGCCTTCCCTGACAATGTGGTAACTAAGGCCTTGACACTATTTCTAACTAAGGCCCCAGGTCCAGCCCCATCCGCAGCCCCAGCCCCTGATGCTGTTTCTATAGAGGCGTTTATGCCCCTCCTAGGCCTTGCCCTGACACTGTCCTTAACTCAGGCCTTGACACTACTAGTAACTCAGGCCGTGATACTGTCCCTATCTAAGGCCCTGACAGTGTCCCTGTCTAAGGGACTGAATGTCCTCCTAACTCTGGCCCTGCCATTATACATAAGAAAAGCTCTGACGCTCGTCCTAACCGAGGCCCCGACACTGTCCCTCACTAAGGCCCTGACACTACTTCTAACTCAGGCCCTGTCATAATACCTAACGAAAGCTCTGATGCTAACCCTAACTTAGGCCCTGACGGTGACCCTAACTAAGGCCTTCACACTATTCTTAACTAAGGGCGTAGCCCTAGCCCTAGCCCTAGCCGCAGCCCCAGCCCCAGCCCCAGCCCCCACCCCTGATCCTACAGAGGCCCTTATGATCCTCCTAGGCCTTTCCCTGACACTGTCCTTAACTAAGGCCTTGACACTATTTCTAACTAAGGCCCCAGCCCCAGCGCAGCCCCAGCCCTAGCCCCAGGCCTAGCCCCAGCCCCCTCCCCAGCCCCAGCCCCCGCCCCAGTCCCAGCCCCAACCCCAGCCCGAGCGCCAGCCTCTGATGCTTATCCTACAAAGGCCCTTATGCTACTCCTAGACCTTGCCCTGACACTGTCCTTAAGTAAGGCCTTGACAATACTACTAACTCAGGCCGTGGTACTGTCCCTAACTAAGGCCCTGACAGTGTCCCTAACTAAGGGTCTGACTCTCCTCCTAACTCTGGCCCTGCCATTATACATAAAGAAGACTCTGACGCTCGTCCTAATCAAGGGCCTGACACTGTCCCTCACTAAGGCCCTGACACTACTTCTAACTCAGGGCCACATTATACCTAACGAAGGCTCTGATGCTAACCCTAACTATGGCCCTGACAGTGACCTTAACTAAGGCCTTGACACTATTCCTAACTAAGGGCCGAGCCCTAGCCCTAGCCCAAGCCCCAGGCCCAGCCGTAGCCCAAGCCCAAGCCCCAGCCCCAGCCGCAGCCCCAGCCCTAGCCTCACCATAGCCGCAGTCTCAGCCCTAGCCCCAACCCCAGCCCCAGCCCCAGCCCTCGCCCCTGATGCTGATTCTATAGAGGCCCTTATGATTCTCCTAGGCCTTCCCTGACAATGTGGTAACTAAGGCCTTGACACTATTTCTAACTAAGGCCCCAGGTCCAGCCCCATCCGCAGCCCCAGCCCCTGATGCTGTTCCTATAGAGGCCTTTATGCCCCTCCTAGGCCTTGCCCTGACACTGTCCTTAAGTAAGGCCTTGACGCTATTCCTAACTAAGGGCCTAGCCCTAAACCTAGCCCCAGCCCCAGCCCCAGCTCCAGCCCCAGCCCCAGCCCTATCCCCAGCCCCAGCCCCAGCCCTAGCCCTAGCCCCAGCCAGAGCCCCAGCCCTAGCCCCAGCCACACGCCCAACCCCAGCCACTGATGCTGATCCTACAGAGGCCCTTATGTTCCTCCTAGGCCTTGCCCTGACACTGTCCTTAACTCAGGCCTTGATACTACTAGTAACTCAGGCTGTGATACTATCCCTAACTAAGGCCCTGACAGTGTCCCTGTCTAAGGGACTGAATGTCCTCCTAACTCTGGCCCTGCCATTATACATAAAGAAGACTCTGACGCTCGTCCTAATCGACGGCCTGACACTGTCCCTCACTAAGGCCCTGACACTACTTCTAACTCAGAGCCACATTATACCTAACGAAGGCTCTGATGCTAACCCTAACTAAGACCCTGACAGTGAAACTAACTAAGGCATTGACACTATTCTTAACTATGGGCCTAGCCCTAGTTCTAGCCCCTGGCCCAGCCCAAGCCCCAGCCCCAGCCCTAGCCCCAGCCGCAGCCCCAGCCCTAGCCCCAGCCGCAGCCCCAGCCCTAGCCCCGGCAGCAGCTGAAGCCCAAGCCCTAGCCCCAACCCCAGCCCCAGCCTCAGTCCCAGCCCTAGCCCCTGAGGCTGATCTTATAGAGGCCCTTATGATCCTCCTAGACCTTCCCTGGACAATGTGGTAACTAAGGCGTTGACACTATTTCTAACTAAGGCCCCAGGTCCAGCCCCAGCCGCAGCCCCAGCCCCTGATGCTGATCCTATAGAGGCTTTTATGCTCCTCCTAGGCCTTGCCCTGACACTGTCCTTAAGTAAGGCCTTGACCCTATTCCTAACTAAGGGCCTAGCCCTAAACCTAGCCCCAGCCCCAGCCCCAGCCCTAGACCCATTCCCAGTCCCATCCCAGCCCCAGCCCCAGCCCCAGCCCCAGCCCCAGCCCTAGGCTTACCCTCAGCCCTAGCTCCAGCCCCAGCCCCAGCCCTAGCCCCAGCCCCAGCCCCAGCAACAGCCCTAGCCCTAGCCCCAGCCAGAGCCCCAGCCCCAACCCCAGCCCGATCCCCAGCCTCTGATGCTTATCCTACAAAGGCCTTTATGCTACTCCTAGGCCTTGCCCTGACACTGTCCTTAACTCAGGCCTTGACACTACTAGTAACTCAGGCCGTGATATTGTCCCTAAGGCCCTGACAGTGTCCCTGTCTAAGGGACTGAATGTCCTCCTAACTCTGGCCCTGCCATTATACATAAGAAAAGCTCTGACACTCGTCCTAACCGAGGCACCGACACTGTCCCTCACTAAGGCCCTGACACTACTTCTAACTCATGCCCTGACATTATACCTAACGTAGGCTCTGATGCTAACCCTAACTAAGGCCCTGACGGTGAGCCTAACTAAGGCCTTCACACTATTCCTGACTAAAGGCGTTGCCCTAGCCCAGGCCATAGCCGCAGTCCGAACCCCAGCCCCAGCCCCCACCCCTGATCCTACAGAGGCCCTTATGGTCCTCCTAGGCCTTTCCCTGACACTGTCCTTAACTAAGGCCTTGACACTATTTCTAACTAAGGCCCCAGCCCTAGCGCCGCCCCAGCCCTAGCCTCACCGTAGCCGCAGTCCCAGCCCTAGCCCCAACACCAGCCCCAGCCCCAGCCCTCGCCCCTGATGCTGATTCTATAGAGGCCCTTATGAGTCTCCTAGGCGTTCCCTGACAATGTGTTAACTAAGGCCTTGACACTATTTCTAACTAAGGCCCCAGGTCCAGCCCCATCCGCAGCCCCAGCCCCTGATGCTGTTCCTATAGAGGCCTTTATGCCCCTCCTAGGCCTTGCCCTGACACTGTCCTTAAGTAAGGCCTTGACGCTGTTCCTAACTAAGGGCCTAGCCCTAAACCTAGCCCCAGCCCCAGCCCCAGCTCCAGCCCCAGCCCCAGCCCTATCCCCAGCCCCAGCCCCAGCCCTAGCCCTAGCCCCAGCGAGAGCCCCAGCCCTAGCCCCAGCCACAGGCCCAACCCCAGCTACTGATGCTGATCCTACAGAGGCCCTTATGCTCCTCCTAGGCGTTGCCCTGACACTGTCCTTAACTCAGGCCTTGACACTACTAGTAACTCAGGCCGTGATACTATCCCTAACTAAGGCCCTGACAGTGTCCCTGTCTAAGGGACTGAATGTCCTCCTAACTCTGGCCCTGCCATTATACATAAAAAAAGCTCTGACGCTCGTCCTAACCGAGGCCCCGACACTGTCCCTCACTAAGGCCCTGACACTACTTCTAACTCAGGGCCACATTATACCTAACGAAGGCTCTGATGCTAACCCTAACTATGGCCCTGACAGTGACCTTAACTAAGGACTTGACACTATTCCTAACTAAGGGCCTAGCCCTAGCCGTAGCCCAAGCCCCAGCCCCAGCCCCAGCCCAAGCCCAAGCCCCAGCCCCAGCCGCAGCCCCAGCCCTAGCCTCACCGTAGCCGCAGTCCCAGCCCTAGCCCCAACCCCAGCCCCAGCCCCAGCCCTCGCCCCTGATGCTGATTCTATAGAGGCCCTTATGAGGCTCCTAGGCCTTCCCTGACAATGTGGTAACTAAGGCCTTGACACTATTTCTAACTAAGGCCCCAGGTCCAGCCCCAGCCGTAGCCCCAGCCCCTGATGCTGATCCTATAGAGACCTTTATGCCCCTCCTAGGCCTTGCCCTGACACTGTCCTTAAGTAAGGCCTTGACGCTATTCCTAACTAAGGGCCTAGCCCTAAACCTAGCCCCAGCCCCAGCCCCAGCTCCGGCCCCAGCCCCAGCCCTATGCCCAGCCCCAGCCACAGCCCTAGCCCTAGCCCCAGCCAGAGCCCCAGCCCTAGCCCCAGCCACAGGCCCAACCCCAGCCACTGATGCTGATCCTACAGAGGCCCTTATGCTCCTCCTAGGCCTTCTCTGACAATGTGGTAACTACGGCCTTGACACTATTTCTAACTAAGGCCCCAGGTCCAGCCCCATCCGCAGCCCCAGCCCCTGATGCTGATCCTATAGAGACCTTTCTGATCCTCCTAGGCCTTCCCCTGACAATGTGGTAACTAAGGCCTTGACACTATTTCTAACTAAGGCCCCAGGTCCAGCCCCAGCCGTAGCCCCAGCCCCTGATGCTGATCCTATAGAGGCCTTTATGCTCCTCCAAGACCATGCCCTGACACTGTCCTTAAGTAAGGCCTTGACCCTATTCCTAACTAAGGGCCTAGCCCTAAACCTAGCCCCAGCCACAGCCCCACCGCTAGCCCCAGACCCACACCCAGCCCAACCTTACCCTCAGCCCTAGCTCCAGCCCCAGCCCCAGCCCTATCCCCAGCCCCAGCACCAGCCCTAGCCCTAGCCCCAGCCAGAGCCCCAGGCCTAGCCCCAGCCACAGGCCCAACTCCAGCCACTGATGCTGATCCTACAGAGGCCCTTATGCTCCTCCTAGGCCTTGCCCTGACACTGTCCTTAACTCAGGCCTTGACACTACTAGTAACTCAGGCCTTGATACTGTCCCTAACTAAGGCCCTGACAGTGTCCCTGTCTAAGGGACTGAATGTCCTCCTAACTCTGGCCCTGCCATTATACATAAAAAAAGCTCTGACGCTCGTCCTAACCGAGGCCCCGACACTATCCCTCACTAAGGCCCTGACACTACTTCTAACTCAGGCCCTATCATTATACCTAACGAAAGCTCTGATGCTAACCCTAACTAAGGGCCTGACAGTGACACTAACTAAGGCCTTGACACTATTCCTAACTAAGGGCCTAGCCCTAGCCCCAGCCCCGGCCCCAGTCCCAGCGCCAACCCCAGCCCGAGCTCCAGCCTCTAATGCTTATCCTACAAAGGCCCTTATGCTACTCCTAGGCCTTGCCCTGACACTGTCCTTAAATAAGGCCTTGCCACTACTACTAACTCAGTCCGTGGTACTGTCCTTAACTAAGGCCCAGACAGTGTCCCTAACTAAGGGTTTGACTCTCCTCCTAACTCTGGCCCTGCCATTATACATATAAAAGGCTCTGACACTCGTCCTAATCGAGGGCTTGACACTGTCCCTCACTAAGGCCCTGACACTACTTCTAACTCAGGCCCTGTCATTATACCTAACGTAGGCTCTGATGCTAACCCTAACTAAGACCCTGACGGTGACCCTAACTAAGGCCTTCACACTATTCCTATCTAAAGGCGTGGCCCTAGCCCTAGGTGCAGCCCCAGCCCCCACCCCTGATCCTACAGAGGCCCTTATGGTCCTCCTAGGCCTTTCCCTGACACTGTCCTGAACTAAGGCCTTGACACTATTTCTAACTAAGGCCCCAGCCCCAGCGCAGCCCCAGCCCCAGCCCCAGCCCCAGCCCCAGCCCCAGCCGCAGCCCCAACCCCAGCCCGAGCCGCAGCCTCTGATGCTTATCCTACAAAGGCCCTTATGCTACTCCTAGGCCTTGCCCTGATACTGTCCTTAAGTAAGGCCTTGCCACTACTACTAACTCAGGCCGTGGTACTGTCCCTAACTAAGGCCCTGACAGTGTCCCTAACTAAGGGTCTGACTCTCCTCCTAACTCTGGCCCTGCCATTATACTTAAAGAAGACTCTGACGCTCGTCCTAATCGAGGGCCTGACACTGTCCCTCACTAAGGCCCTGACACTACTTCTAACTCAGGGCCACATTATTCCTAACGAAGGCTCTGATGCTAACCCTAACTATGGCCCTGACAGTGACCTTAACTAAGGCCTTGACACTATTCCTAACTAAGGGCCTAGCCCTAGCCGTAGCCCAAGCCCGAGCCCCAGCCCTAGCCCTAGCCCAAGCCCCAGCCCCAGCCGCAGCCCCAGCCCTAGCCGCACCGTAGCCGCAGTCCCAGCCCTAGCCCCAACCCCAGCCCCAGCCCCAGCCCTCGCCCCTGATGCTGATTCTATAGAGGCCCTTATGAGTCTCCTAGGCCTTCCCTGACAATGTGGTAATTAAGGCCTTGACACTATTTCTTACTAAGGCCCCAGGTCCAGCCCCAGCCGCAGCCCCAGCTCCTGATGCTGATCCTATAGAGGCCTTTATGCTCCTCCTAGGCCTTGCCCTGACACTGTCCTTAAGTAAGGCCTTTATCCTATTCCTAACTAAGGGCCTAGCCCTAAACCTAGCCCCAGCCCCAGCCCCAGCCCTAGACCCAGCCCTAGACCCAGTCCCAGCCCCAGCCCCAGCCCCAGCCCAAGCCCCTGCCCTAGCCCTAGCCCCAGCCCCAGACCCAGCCCTTGCCTTAGCCTCAGACCCAGCTCCAGCCCCAGCCCCAGCCACAGCCCTAGCCCTAGCCCCAGCCACAGCCCCAGCCCTAGACCCAGCCCCATGCCCAACCCCAACCCCTGATGCTGATCCTACCGAGGCCCTTATGCTCCTCCTAGGCCTTGCCCTGACACTGTCCTTAACTCAGGCCTTGACACTACTACTAACTCAGGCCGTGATACTGTCCCTCACTAAAGCCCTGACAGTGTCCCTGTCTAAGTGACTGAATGTCCTCCTAACTCTGGCCCTGCCATTATACATAAAAAAAGCTCTGACGCTCGTCCTAACCGAACCCCTGAGACTGTCCCTCACTGAGGCCCTGACACTACTTCTAACTCAGGCCCTGTCATTATACCTAACGAAAGCTCTGATGCTAACCCTAACTAACGCCCTGACAATGAGACTAACTAAGGCCTTGACACTATTCTTAACTAAGGCCCCAGCCCTAGCCCGTCCCCTAGCCCCAGCTCCAGCCCTAGCCCAAGCCCCAGCCCCAGCCCTAGCCCCAGGCCCAGCCGCAGTCCCAGCCAGAGGCCCTACCCCAGCCCCATCCCCAGCCCCAGCCCCAGCCCTAGGCCCTGATGCTGATCCTATAGAGACCTTTATGATCCTCCTAGGCCTTCCCCTGACAATGTGGTAACTAAGGCCTTGACACTATTTCTAACTAAGTCCCCAGGTCCAGCCCCAGCCGCAGCCGCAGCCCCTGATGCTGATCCTGTAGAGGCCTTTATGCTCCTCCTAGGCCTTGCCCTGACACTGTCCTTAAGTAAGGCCTTGACCCTATTGCTAACTAAGGGCCTAGCCCTAAACCTAGCCCCAGCCCCAGCCCCAGCCCTAGCCCTAGCCCCAGTCCCAGCCCCAGCCCCAGCCCCAGCCCTAGCCCCAGACACAGCCCTAGCCTTAGCCTCAGCGCCAGCTCCAACCCCAGCCCCAGCCCTAGCCCCAGCCTTAGCCCTAGCCCCTGCCCCAGCCCTAGCCGTAGCCCCAGCCCCAGCCACAGCCCTAGACCCAGCCCCAGGCCCAACGCCAGCCCCTGATGCTGATCCTACCGAGGCCCTTATGCTCCTCCTAGGCCTTGCCCTGACACTGTCCTTAACTCAGGCCTTGACACTACTACTAACTCAGGCCGTGGTACTGTCCCTAACTAAGGCCCTGACAGTGTCCCTGTCTAAGGGACTGAATGTCCTCCTAACTCTGGCCCTGCCATTATACATAAAAAAAGCTCTGACGCTCGTCCTAACCGAAGCCCTGAGACTGTCCCTCACTAAGGCCCTGACACTACTTCTAACTCAGGACCTGTCATTATACCTAACGAATGCTCTGATGCTAACCCTAACTAAGGCCCTGACAGTGACCCTAACTAAGTCCTTGACACTATTCCCAACTAAGGGCCTAGCCCTAGCCCCAGCCCTAGCCCTAGCCCTAACCCCAGCCCCAGCCCTAGCCCCAGCCCCAGCCCAAGCCCTAGCCCCAGGCCCAGCCCTAGCCCTTGCCCCAGCCACAACCCCAGTCCTAGCCCCAGCCCCCGGCCCAACCCCAGCACCTGATGCTGATCGTACAGAGGCCCTTATGTTCCTCCAAGGCCTTACCCTGACACTGTCCTTAACTCAGACCTTGACACTAATACTAACTCAGGCCGTGATACTGTCCCTAACTAAGGCCCTGACAGTGTCTCTGTCTAAGGGCCTGAATCTTCTCCTAACTCTGGTTTTGCCATTATACATAAAAAAAGCTCTGACGCTCGTGCTAACCGAGGCCCCGACACTGTCCCTCACTAAGGCCCTGACACTATTTCTAACTCATGCCCTGACATTATGCCTAACGTAGGCTCTGATGCTAATCCTACGTAAGGCCCTGACAGTGACCCTAACTAAGGCCTCCACACTATTTCTAACTAAGGGCGTAGCCCTAGCCCTAGCCCTAGCCGCAGCCGCATCCCCAGCCCCAGCCCCCACCCCTGATCGTACAGAGGCCCTTATGCTCCTCCTAGGCCTTTCCTTGACACTGTCCTTAACTAAGGCCTTGACACTATTTCTATCTAAGGCCCCAGCCCCAGCGCCAACCCCATCGCAGCCCCAGCCCCAGACCCAGCCCCGGCCCTAGCTCCAGTCCCAGCCCCAGCCCTAGCCCCAGCCCCAGCCCCAACCCCAGCCCCAACCCCAGCCTCTGATGCTTATCCTACATAGGCCCTTATGCTACTCCTAGGCCTTGCCCTGACACTGTCCTTAACTCAGGCCTTGACAGAACTACTAACTCAGGCTGTGATACTGTCCCTAACTACGGCCCTAATAGTGTCCCTAACTAGGGGCCTGACTCTCCTCCTAATGTGGCCCTGCCATTATACATAAAAAAGGCTCTGACGCTCGTCCTAATCGAGGGCCTGACACTGTCCCTCACTAAGGCCCTGACACTACTTCTAACTCAGAGCCACATTATACCTAACGAAGGCTCTGATGCTAACCCTAACTAAGTCCCTGACAGTGAAACTAACTAAGGCATTGACACTATTCTTAACTAAGGGCCTAGCCTTAGTCCTAGCCCCAGGCCCAGCCCAAGCCCCAGCCCCAGCCCTAGCCCCAGCCGCAGCCCCAGCCCTAGCCCCGGCAGCAGCTGAAGTCCAAGCCCTAGCCCCAACCCCAGCCCCAGCCTCAGTCCCAGCCCTAGCCCCTGATGCTGATCTTATAGAGGCCCTTATGATCCTCCTAGACCTTCCCTGGACAATGTGGTAACTAAGGCGTTGACACTATTTCTAACTAAGGCCCCAGGTCCAGCCCCAGCCGCAGCCCCAGCCCCTGATGCTGATCCTATAGAGGCTTTTATGCTCCTCCTAGGCCTTGCCCTGACACTGTCCTTAAGTAAGGCCTTGACCCTATTCCTAACTAAGGGCCTAGCCTTAAACCTAGCCCCAGCCCCAGCCCCAGCCCTAGCCCCAGCCCCAGCCCCAGCCCTAGGCTTACCCTCAGCCCTAGCTCCAGCCCCAGCCCCAGCCCTAGCCCCAGCCCCAGCAACAGCCCTAGCCCTAGCCCCAGCCAGAGCCCCAGCCCCAACCCCAGCCCGATCCCCAGCCTCTGTTGCTTATCCTACAAAGGCCCTTATGCTACTCCTAGGCCTTGCCCTGACACTGTCCTTAACTCAGGCCTTGACACTACTAGTAACTCAGGCCGTGATACTGTCCCTAACTAAGGCCCTGACAGTGTCCCTGTCTAAGGGACTGAATGTCCTCCTAACACTGGCCCTGCCATTATACATAAAAAAAGCTCTGACGCTCGTCCTAACCGAGGCCCCGACACTGTCCCTCACTAAGGCCCTGACACTACTTCTAACTCATGCCCTGACATTATACCTAACGTAGGCTCTGATGCTAACCCTAACTAAGGCCCTGACGGTGACCCTAACTAAGGCCTTCACACTATTCCTGACTAAAGGCGTTGCCCTAGCCCAGGCCATAGCCGCAGCCCGAACCCCAGCCCCAGCCCCCACCCCTGATCCTACAGAGGCCCTTATGGTCCTCCTAGGCCTTTCCCTGACACTGTCCTTAACTAAGGCCTTGACACTATTTATAACTAAGGCCCCAGCCCCAGCGCTGCCCAAGGCCCCGGCCCAGCCCAAGCCCTAGCCCCAGGCCTAGCCCCAGCCCCAGCCCCAGCCCCAGCCCCAGCCCCAGCCCCAACCCCAGCCCTATCCCCAGCCTCTGATGCTTATCCTACAAAGGCCCTTATGCTACTCCTAGGCCTTGCCCTGACACTGTCCTTAAATAAGGCCTTGCCACTACTACTAATTCAGGCCGTGGTACTGTCCCTAACTAAGGCCCTGACAGTGTCCTTAACTAAGGGTGTGACTCTCCTCCTAACTCTGGCCCTGCCATTATACATAAACAAGGCTCTGACACTCGTCCTAATCGAGGGCTTGACACTGTCCCTCACTAAGGCCCTGACACTACTTCTAACTCAGGCCCTGTCATTATACCTAACGTAGGCTCTGATGCTAACCCTAACTTAGGCCCTGACGGTGACCCTAACTAAGGCCTTCACACTATTCCTAACTAAGAGCGTAGCCCTAGCCCTAGCCCTAGGCGCAGCCCCAGCCCCAGCCCCAGCCCCCACCCCTGATCCTACAGAGGCCCTTATGGTCCTCCTAGGCCTTTCCCTGACACTGTCCTTAACTAAGGCCTTGACACTATTTCTAACTAAGGCCCCAGCCCCAGGGCAGCCCCAGCCCTAGCCCCAGGCCTAGCCCCAGCCCCATCCCCAGCCCCAGCCCGAGCCCGAGCCCCAGCCTCTGATGCTTATCCTACAAAGGCCCTTATGCTACTCCTAGGCCTTGCCCTGACACTGTCCTTAAGTAAGGCCTTGACAATACTACTAAATCAGGCCGTGGTACTGTCCCTAACTAAGGCCCTGACAGTGTCCCTAACTAAGGGTCTGACTCTCCTCCTAACTCTGGCCCTGCCATTATACATAAAGAAGACTCTGACGCTCGTCCTAATCGAGGGCCTGACACTGTCCCTCACTAAGGCCCTGACACTACTTCTAACTCAGGGCCACATTATACCTAACGAAGGCTCTGATGCTAACCCTAACTATGGCCCTGACAGTGACCTTAACTAAGGCCTTGACACTATTCCTAACTAAGGGCCGAGCCCTAGCCCTAGCCCAAGCCCCAGCCCCAGCCCCAGCCCTAGCCCAAGCCCAAGCCCCAGCCCCAGCCGCAGCCCCAGCCCTAGCCTCACCGTAGCCGCAGTCCCAGCCCTAGCCCCAACCCCAGCCCCAGCCCCAGCCCTCGCCCCTGATGCTGATTCTATAGAGGCCCTTATGAGTCTCCTAGGCGTTCCCTGACAATGTGGTAACTAAGGCCTTGACACTATTTCTAACTAAGGCCCCAGGTCCAGCCCCATCCGCAGCCCCAGCCCCTGATGCTGTTCCTATAGAGGCCTTTATGCCCCTCCTAGGCCTTGCCCTGACACTGTCCTTAAGTAAGGCCTTGACGCTATTCCTAACTGAGGGCCTAGACCTAAACCTAGCCCCAGCCCCAGCCCCAGCTCCAGCCCGAGCCCCAGCCCTATCCCCAGCCCCAGCCCCAGCCTTAGCCCTAGCCCCAGCCAGAGCCCCAGCCCTAGCCCCAGCCACAGGCCCAACCCCAGCTACTGATGCTGATCCTACAGAGGCCCTTATGCTCCTCCTAGGCCTTGCCCTGACACTGTCCTTAACTCAGGTCTTGACACTACTAGTAACTCAGGCCGTGATACTATCCCTAACTAACGCCCTGACAGTGTCCCTGTCTAAGGGACTGAATGTCCTCCTAACTCTGGCCCTGCCATTATACATAAAAAAAGCTCTGACGCTCGTCCTAACCGAGGCCCCGACACTGTCCCTCACTAAGGCCCTGACACTACTTCTAACTCAGGCCCTGTCATAATACCTAACGAAAGCTCTGATGCTAACCGTAACTACGGCCCTGACAGTGACACTAACTAAGGCCTTGACACTATTCCTAACTAAGGGCCTAGCCCTAGCCCCAGCCCCAGCCCCCGTCCCAGCCCCAACCCCAGCCCGAGCCCCAGCCTCTGATGCTTATCCTACAAAGGCCCTTATGCTACTCCTAGTCCTTGCCCTGACACTGTCCTTAAATAAGGCCTTGCCACTACTACTAACTCAGGCCGTGGTACTGTCCCTAACTAAGGCCCTGACAGTGACCCTAACTAAGGGTCTGACTCTCCTCCTAACTCTGGCCCTGCCAGTATACATAAACAAGGCTCTGACACTCGTCCTAATCGAGGGCCTGACACTGTCCCTCACTAAGGCCCTGACACTACTTCTAACTCAGGGCCACATTATACCTAACGAAGGCTCTGATGCTAACCCTAACTATGGCCCTGACAGTGACCTTAACTAAGGCCTTGACACTATTCCTAACTAAGGGCCGAGCCCTAAACCTAACCCCAGCCCCAGCCCCAGCCCGAGCCCCAGACCCACACCCAGCCCTAGCCTTACCCTCAGCCCTAGCTCCAGCCCCAGCCCCAGCCCTGTTCCAAGCCCCAGCCCCAGCCCTAGCCCTAGCCCCAGCCAGAGCCCCAGCCCTAGCCCCAGCCACAGGCCCAACCCCAGCCACTGATGCTGATCCTACAGAGGCCCTTATGCTCCTCCTTGGCCTTGCCCTGACACTGTCCTTAACTCAGTCCGTGACACTACTAGTAACTCAGGCCGTGATACTGTCCCTAACTAAGGCCCTGACAGTGTCCCTGTCTAAGGGACTGAATGTCCTCCTAACTCTGGCCCTGCCATTATACATAAAAAAAGCTCTGACGCTCGTCCTAACCGAGGCCCCGACACTGTCCCTCACTAAGGCCCTGACACTACTTCTAACTCAGGCCCTGTCATAATACCTAACGAAAGCTCTGATGCTAACCGTAACTAAGGCCCTGACAGTGACACTAACTAAGGCCTTGACACTATTCCTAACTAAGGGCCTAGCCCTAGCCCCAGCCCCAGCCCCAGTCCCAGCCCCAACCCCAGCCCGAGCCCCAGCCTCTGATGCTTATCCTACAAAGGCCCCTATGCTACTCCAAGGCCTTGCCCTGACACTGTCCTTAAATAAGGCCTTGCCACTACTACTAACTCAGGCCGTGGTACTGTCCCTAACTAAGGCCCTGACAGTGTCCGTAACTAAGGGTCTGACTCTCCTCCTAACTCTGGCCCTGCCAGTATACATAAACAAGGCTCTGACGCTCGTCCTAATCGAGGGCTTGACACTGTCCCTCACTAAGGCCCTGACACTACTTCTAACTCAGGCCCTGTCATTATACCTAACGTAGGCTATGATGCTAACCCTAACTAAGGCCCTGACGGTGACCCTAACTAAGGCCTTCACACTATTCCTAACTAAGGGCGTAGCCCTAGCCCTAGCCCTAGGCGCAGCCCCAGCCCCAGCCCCAGCCCCCACCCCTGATCCTGCAGAGGCTCTTATGGTCCTCCTAGGCCTTTCCCTGACACTGCCCTTAACTAAGGCCTTGACACTATTTCTAACTAAGGCCCCAGCCCCAGCGCAGCCCCAGGCCCAGGCCCAGCCCCAGCCCTAGCCCCAGGCCTAGCCCCAGCCCCAGACCCAGCCCCAGACCCAGCCCCAGCCTCTGATGCTTATCCTACAAAGGCCCTTATGCTACTCCTAGGCCTTGACCTGACACTGTCCTTAAGTAAGGCCTTGACAATACTACTAACTCAGGCCGTGGTACTGTCCCTAACTAAGGCCCTGACAGTGTCCTTGTCTAAGGGACTGAATGTCCTCCTAACTCTGGCCCTGCCATTATACGTAAACAAGGCTCTGACACTCGTCCTAATCGAGGGCCTGACACTGTCCCTCACTAAGGACCTGACATTACTTCTAACTCAGGGCCACATTATACCTAACGAAGGCTCTGATGCTAACCCTAACTATGGCCCTGACAGTGACCTTAACTAAGGCCTTGACACTATTCCTAACTAAGGGCCGAGCCCTAGCCCTAGCCCAAGCCCCAGGCCCAGCCGTAGCCCAAGCCCAAGCCCCAGCCCCAGCCGCAGCCCCAGCCCTAGCCTCACCATAGCCGCAGTCTCAGCCCTAGCCCCAACCCCAGCCCCAGCCCCAGCCCTCGCCCCTGATGCTGATCCTATAGAGGCCCTTATGAGTCTCCTAGGCCTTCCCTGACAATGTGGTAACTAAGACCTTGACACTATTTCTAACTAAGGCCCCAGGTCCAGCCCCATCCGCAGCCCCAGCCCCTGATGCTGTTCCTATAGAGGCCTTTATGCCCCTCCTAGGCCTTGCCCTGACACTGTCCTTAAGTAAGGCCTTGACGCTATTCCTAACTAAGGGCCTAGCCCTAAACCTAGCCCCAGCCCCAGCCCCAGCTCCAGCCCCAGGCCCAGCCCTATCCCCAGCCCCAGCCCCAGCCCTAGCCCTAGCCCCAGCCAGAGCCCCAGCCCTAGCCCCAGCCACACACCCAACCCCAGCCACTGATGCTGATCCTACAGAGGCCCTTATGTTCCTCCTAGGCCTTGCCCTGACACTGTCCTTAACTCAGGCCTTGATACTACTAGTAACTCAGGCCGTGATACTATCCCTAACTAAGGCCCTGACAGTGTCCCTGTCTAAGGGACTGAATGTCCTCCTAACTCTGGCCCTGCCATTATACATAAAGAAGACTCTGACGCTCGTCCTAATCGACGGCCTGACACTGTCCCTCACTAAGGCCCTGACACTACTTCTAACTCAGAGCCACATTATACCTAACGAAGGCTCTGATGCTAACCCTAACTAAGACCCTGACAGTGAAACTAACTAAGGCATTGACACTATTCTTAACTAAGGGCCTAGCCCTAGTCCTAGCCCCAGGCCCAGCCCAAGCCCCAGCCCCAGCCCTAGCCCCAGCCGCAGCCCCAGCCCTAGCCCCGGCAGCAGCTGAAGTCCAAGCCCTAGCCCCAACCCCAGCCCCAGCCTCAGTCCCAGCCCTAGCCCCTGATGCTGCTCTTATAGAGGCCCTTATGATCCTCCTAGACCTTCCCTGGACAATGTGGTAACTAAGGCGTTGACACTATTTCTAACTAAGGCCCCAGGTCCAGCCCCAGCCGCAGCCCCAGCCCCTGATGCTGATCCTATAGAGGCTTTTATGCTCCTCCTAGGCCTTGCCCTGACACTGTCCTTAAGTAAGGCCTTGACCCTATTCCTAACTAAGGGCCTAGCCCTAAACCTAGCCCCAGCCGCAGCCCCAGCCCTAGACCCATTCCCAGTCCCATCCCAGCCCCAGCCCCAGACCCAGCCCCAGACCCAGCCCTAGGCTTACCCTCAGCCCTAGCTCCAGCCCCAGCCCCAGCCCTAGCCCCAGCCCCAGCAACAGCCCTAGCCCTAGCCCCAGCCAGAGCCCCAGCCCCAACCCCAGCCCGATCCCCAGCCTCTGATGCTTATCCTACAAAGGCCTTTATGCTACTCCTAGGCCTTGCCCTGACACTGTCCTTAACTCAGGCCTTGACACTACTAGTAACTCAGGCCGTGATACTGTCCCTAACTAAGGCCCTGACAGTGTCCCTGTCTAAGGGACTGAATGTCCTCCTAACTCTGGCCCTGCCATTATACATAAGAAAAGCTCTGACGCTCGTCCTAACCGAGGCACCGACACTGTCCCTCACTAAGGCCCTGACACTACTTCTAACTCATGCCCTGACATTATACCTAACGTAGGCTCTGATGCTAACCCTAACTAAGGCCCTGACGGTGACCCTAACTAAGGCCTTCACACTATTCCTGACTAAAGGCGTTGCCCTAGCCCAGGCCATAGCCGCAGCCCGAACCCCAGCCCCAGCCCCCACCCCTGATCCTACAGAGGCCCTTATGGTCCTCCTAGGCCTTTCCCTGACACTGTCCTTAACTAAGGCCTTGACACTATTTATAACTAAGGCCCCAGCCCCAGCGCCGCCCAAGGCCCCGGCCCAGCCCACGCCCTAGCCCCAGGCCTAGCCCCAGGCCTAGCCCCAGCCCCAGCCCCAGCCCCAGCCCCAGCCCCAGCCCCAGCCCCAACCCCAACCCCAGCCCTATCCCCAGCCTCTGATGCTTATCCTACAAAGGCCCTTATGCTACTCCTAGGCCTTGCCCTGACACTGTCCTTAAATAAGGCCTTGCCACTACTACTAATTCAGGCCGTGGTACTGTCCCTAACTAAGGCCCTGACAGTGTCCTTAACTAAGGGTGTGACTCTCCTCCTAACTCTGGCCCTGCCATTATACATAAACAAGGCTCTGACACTCGTCCTAATCGAGGGCTTGACACTGTCCCTCACTAAGGCCCTGACACTACTTCTAACTCAGGCCCTGTCATTATACCTAACGTAGGCTCTGATGCTAACCCTAACTTAGGCCCTGACGGTGACCCTAACTAAGGCCTTCACACTATTCCTAACTAAGAGCGTAGCCCTAGCCCTAGCCCTAGGCGCAGCCCCAGCCCCAGCCCCAGCCCCCACCCCTGATCCTACAGAGGCCCTTATGGTCCTCCTAGGCCTTTCCCTGACACTGTCCTTAACTAAGGCCTTGACACTATTTCTAACTAAGGCCCCAGCCCCAGGGCAGCCCCAGCCCTAGCCACAGGCCTAGCCCCAGCCCCATCCCCAGCCCCAGCCCCAGCCCGAGCCCCAGCCTCTGATGCTTATCCTACAAAGGCCCTTATGCTACTCCTAGGCCTTGCCCTGACACTGTCCTTAAGTAAGGCCTTGACAATACTACTAAATCAGGCCGTGGTACTGTCCCTAACTAAGGCCCTGACAGTGTCCCTAACTAAGGGTCTGACTCTCCTCCTAACTCTGGCCCTGCCATTATACATAAAGAAGACTCTGACGCTCGTCCTAATCGAGGGCCTGACACTGTCCCTCACTAAGGCCCTGACACTACTTCTAACTCAGGGCCACATTATACCTAACGAAGGCTCTGATGGTAACCCTAACTATGGCCCTGACAGTGACCTTAACTAAGGCCTTGACACTATTCCTAACTAAGGGCCGTGCCCTAGCCCTAGCCCAAGCCCCAGCCCCAGCCCCAGCCCTAGCCCAAGCCCAAGCCCCAGCCCCAGCCCCAGCCGCAGCCCCAGCCCTAGCCTCACCGTAGCCGCAGTCCCAGCCCTAGCCCCAACCCCAGCCCCAGCCCCAGCCCTCGCCCCTGATGCTGATTCTATAGAGGCCCTTATGAGTCTCCTAGGCGTTCCCTGACAATGTGGTAACTAAGGCCTTGACACTATTTCTAACTAAGGCCCCAGGTCCAGCCCCATCCGCAGCCCCAGCCCCTGATGCTGTTCCTATAGAGGCCTTTATGCCCCTCCTAGGCCTTGCCCTGACACTGTCCTTAAGTAAGGCCTTGACGCTATTCCTAACTAAGGGCCGAGCCCTAAACCTAGCCCCAGCCCCAGCCCCAGCTCCAGCCCCAGCCCCAGCCCTATCCCCAGCCCCAGCCCCAGCCCTAGCCCTAGCCCCAGCCAGAGCCCCAGCCCTAGCCCCAGCCACAGGCCCAACCCCAGCTACTGATGCTGATCCTACAGAGGCCCTTATGCTCCTCCTAGGCCTTGCCCTGACACTGTCCTTAACTCAGGCCGTGACACTACTAGTAACTCAGGCCGTGATACTGTCCCTAACTAAGGCCCTGACAGTGTCCCTGTCTAAGGGACTGAATGTCCTCCTAACTCTGGCCCTGCCATTATACATAAAAAAAGCTCTGACGCTCGTCCTACCCGAGGCCCCGACACTGTCCCTCACTAAGGCCCTGACACTACTTCTAACTCAGGCCCTGTCATAATACCTAACGAAAGCTCTGATGCTAACCGTAACTACGGCCCTTACAGTGACACTAACTAAGGCCTTGACACTATTCCTAACTAAGGGCCTAGCCCTAGCCCCAGCCCCAGCCCCAGTCCCAGCCCCAACCCCAGCCTGAGCCCCAGCCTCTGATGCTTATCCTACAAAGGCCCTTATGCTACTCCTAGGCCTTGCCCTGACACTGTCCTTAACTAAGGCCTTGACACTATTTCTAACTAAGGCCCCAGCCCCAGCGCAGCCCCAGGCCCAGGCCCAGCCCCAGCCCTAGCCCCAGGCCTAGCCCCAGCCCCAGACCCAGCCCCAGCCCCAGCCCCAGCCTCTGATGCTTATCCTACAAAGGCCCTTATGCTACTCCTAGGCCTTGCCCTGACACTGTCCTTAAGTAAGGCCTTGACAATACTACTAACTCAGGCCGTGGTACTGTCCCTAACTAAGGCCCTGACAGTGTCCCTGTCTAAGGGACTGAATGTCCTCCTAACTCTGGCCCTGCCATTATACATAAAGAAGACTCTGACGCTCGTCCTAATCGAGGGACTGACACTGTCCCTCACTAAGGCCCTGACACTACTTCTAACTCAGGGCCACATTATACCTAACGAAGGCTCTGATGCTAACCCTAACTATGGCCCTGACAGTGACCTTAACTAAGGCCTTGACACAATTCCTAACTAAGGGCCGATCCGTAGCCCTAGCCCAAGCCCCAGCCCCAGCCCTAGCCCAAGCCCAAGCCCCAGCCCAGCCGCAGCCCCAGCCCTAGCCTCACCATAGCCGCAGTCTCAGCCCTAGCCCCAACCCCAGCCCCAGCCCCAGCCCTCGCCCCTGATGCTGATTCTATAGAGGCCCTTATGATTCTCCTAGGCCTTCCCTGACAATGTGGTAACTAAGGCCTTGACACTATTTCTAACTAAGGCCCCAGGTCCAGCCCCATCCGCAGCCCCAGCCCCTGATGCTGTTACTATAGAGGCGTTTATGCCCCTCATAGGCCTTGCCCTGACACTGTCCTTAACTCAGGCCTTGACACTACTAGTAACTCAGGCCGTGATACTGTCCCTATCTAAGGCCCTGACAGTGTCACTGTCTAAGGGACTGAATGTCCTCCTAACTCTGGCCCTGCCATTATACATAAGAAAAGCTCTGACGCTCGTCCTAACCGAGGCACCGACACTGTCCCTCACTAAGGCCCTGACACTACTTCTAACTCATGCCCTGACATTATACCTAACGTAGGCTCTGATGCTAACCCTAACTAAGGCCCTGACGGTGACCCTAACTAAGGCCTTCACACTATTCCTGACTAAAGGCGTTGCCCTCGCCCAGGCCATAGCCGCAGTCTGAACCCCAGCCCCAGCCCCCACCCCTGATCCTACAGAGGCCCTTATGGTCCTCCTAGGCCTTGCCCTGACACTGTCCTTAAGTAAGGCCTTGACGCTATTCCTAACTAAGGGCCTAGCCCTAAACCTAGCCCCAGCCCCAGCCCCAGCTCCAGCCCCAGCCCCAGCCCTATCCCCAGCCCCAGCCCCAGCCCTAGCCCTAGCCCCAGCGAGAGCCCCAGCCCTAGCCCCAGCCACAGGCCCAACCCCAGCTACTGATGCTGATCCTACAGAGGCCCTTATGCTCCTCCTAGGCCTTTCCCTGACACTGTCCTTAACTCAGGCCTTGACACTACTAGTAACTCAGGCCGTGATACTATCCCTAACTAAGGCCCTGACAGTGTCCCTGTCTAAGGGACTGAATGTCCTCCTAACTCTGGCCCTGCCATTATACATAAAAAAAGCTCTGACGCTCGTCCTAACCGAGGCCCCGACACTGTCCCTCACTAAGGCCCTGACACTACTTCTAACTCAGGCCCTGTCATTATACCTAACGAAAGCTCTGATGCTAACCCTAACTAAGGGCCTGACAGTGACACTAACTAAGGCCTTGACACTATTCCTAACTAAGGGCCTAGCCCTAGCCCCAGCCCCAGCCCCCGTCCCAGCCCCAACCCCAGCCCGAGCCCCAGCCTCTGATGCTTATCCTACAAAGGCCCTTATGCTACTCCTAGTCCTTGCCCTGACACTGTCCTTAAATAAGGCCTTGCCACTACTACTAACTCAGGCCGTGGTACTGTCCCTAACTAAGGCCCTGACAGTGACCCTAACTAAGGGTCTGACTCTCCTCCTAACTCTGGCCCTGCCAGTATACATAAACAAGGCTCTGACACTCGTCCTAATCGAGGGCTTGACACTGTCCCTCACTAAGGCCCTGACACTACTTCTAACTCAGGCCCTGTCATTATACCTAACGAAAGCTCTGATGCTAACCGTAACTAAGGCCCTGACAGTGACACTAACTAAGGCCTTGACACTATTCCTAACTAAGGGCCTAGCCCTAGCCCCAGCCCCAGTCCCAGCCCCAACCCCAGCCGGAGCCCCAGCCTCTGATGCTTATCCTACAAAGGCCCCTATGCTACTCCAAGGCCTTGCCCTGACACTGTCCTTAAATAAGGCCTTGCCACTACTACTAACTCAGGCCGTGGTACTGTCCCTAACTAAGGCCCTGACAGTGTCCGTAACTAAGGGTCTGACTCTCCTCCTAACTCTGGCCCTGCCAGTATACATAAACAAGGCTCTGACACTCGTCCTAATCGAGGGCTTGACACTGTCCCTCACTAAGGCCCTGACACTACTTCTAACTCAGGCCCTGTCATTATACCTAACGTAGGCTCTGATGCTAACCCTAACTAAGGCCCTGACGGTGACCCTAACTAAGGCCTTCACACTATTCCTAACTAAGGGCGTAGCCCTAGCCCTAGCCCTAGGCGCAGCCCCAGCCCCAGCCCCAGCCCCCAACCCTGATCCTACAGAGGCCCTTATGGTCCTCCTAGGCCTTTCCCTGACACTGTCCTTAACTAAGGCCTTGACACTATTTCTAACTAAGTCCCCAGCCCCAGCGCAGCCCCAGGCCCAGGCCCAGCCCCAGCCCTAGCCCCAGGCCTAGCCCCAGCCCCAGACCCAGACCCAGCCCCAGCCCCAGCCTCTGATGCTTATCCTACAAAGGCCCTTATGCTACTCCTAGGCCTTGCCCTGACACTGTCCTTAAGTAAGGCCTTGACAATACTACTAACTCAGGCCGTGGTACTGTCCCTAACTAAGGCCCTGACAGTGTCCCTGTCTAAGGGACTGAATGTCCTCCTAACTCTGGCCCTGCCATTATACATAAACAAGGCTCTGACACTCGTCCTAATCGAGGGCCAGACACTGTCCCTCACTAAGGACCTGACACTACTTCTAACTCAGGGCCACATTATACCTAACGAAGGCTCTGATGCTAACCCTAACTATGGCCCTGACAGTGACCTTAACTAAGGCCTTGACACTATTCCTAACTAAGGGCCGAGCCCTAGCCCTACCCCAAGCCCCAGGCCCAGCCGTAGCCCAAGCCCAAGCCCCAGCCCCAGCCGCAGCCCCAGCCCTAGCCTCACCATAGCCGCAGTCTCAGCCCTAGCCCCAACCCCAGCCCCAGCCCCAGCCCTCGCCCCTGATGCTGATTCTATAGAGGCCCTTATGAGTCTCCTAGGCCTTCCCTGACAATGTGGTAACTAAGGCCTTGACACTATTTCTAACTAAGGCCCCAGGTCCAGCCCCATCCGCAGCCCCAGCCCCTGATACTGTTCCTATAGAGGCCTTTATGCCCCTCCTAGGCCTTGCCCTGACACTGTCCTTAAGTAAGGCCTTGACGCTATTCCTAACTAAGGGCCTAGCCCTAAACCTAGCCCCAGCCCCAGCCCCAGCTCCAGCCCCAGCCCCAGCCCTATCCCCAGCCCCAGCCCCAGCCCTAGCCCTAGCCCCAGCCAGAGCCCCAGCCCTAGCCCCAGCCACACGCCCAACCCCAGCCACTGATGCTGATCCTACAGAGGCCCTTATGTTCCTCCTAGGCCTTGCCCTGACACTGTCCTTAACTCAGGCCTTGATACTACTAGTAACTCAGGCTGTGATACTATCCCTAACTAAGGCCCTGACAGTGTCCCTGTCGAAGGGACTGAATGTCCTCCTAACTCTGGCCCTGCCATTATACATAAAGAAGACTCTGACGCTCGTCCTAATCGACGGCCTGACACTGTCCCTCACTAAGGCCCTGACACTACTTCTAACTCAGAGCCACATTATACCTAACGAAGGCTCTGATGCTAACCCTAACTAAGACCCTGACAGTGAAACTAACTAAGGCATTGACACTATTCTTAACTATGGGCCTAGCCCTAGTTCTAGCCCCGGGCCCAGCCCAAGCCCCAGCCCCAGCCCTAGCCCCAGCCGCAGCCCCAGCCCTAGCCCCAGCCGCAGCCCCAGCCCTAGCCCCGGCAGCAGCTGAAGCCCAAGCCCTAGCCCCAACCCCAGCCCCAGCCTCAGTCCCAGCCCTAGCCCCTGATGCTGATCTTATAGAGGCCCTTATGATCCTCCTAGACCTTCCCTGGACAATGTGGTAACTAAGGCGTTGACACTATTTCTAACTAAGGCCCCAGGTCCAGCCCCAGCCGCAGCCCCAGCCCCTGATGCTGATCCTATAGAGGCTTTTATGCTCCTCCTAGGCCTTGCCCTGACACTGTCCTTAAGTAAGGCCTTGACCCTATTCCTAACTAAGGGCCTAGCCCTAAACCTAGCCCCAGCCCCAGCCCCAGCCCTAGACCCATTCCCAGTCCCATCCCAGCCCCAGCCCCAGCCCCAGCCCCAGCCCCAGCCCTAGGCTTACCCTCAGCCCTAGCTCCAGCCCCAGCCCCAGCCCTAGCCCCAGCCCCAGCAACAGCCCTAGCCCTAGCCCCAGCCAGAGCCCCAGCCCCAACCCCAGCCCGATCCCCAGCCTCTGATGCTTATCCTACAAAGGCCTTTATGCTACTCCTAGGCCTTGCCCTGACACTGTCCTTAACTCAGGCCTTGACACTACTAGTAACTCAGGCCGTGATACTGTCCCTAAGGCCCTGACAGTGTCCCTGTCTAAGGGACTGAATGTCCTCCTAACTCTGGCCCTGCCATTATACATAAGAAAAGCTCTGACACTCGTCCTAACCGAGGCACCGACACTGTCCCTCACTAAGGCCCTGACACTACTTCTAACTCATGCCCTGACATTATACCTAACGTAGGCTCTGATGCTAACCCTAACTAAGGCCCTGACGGTGACCCTAACTAAGGCCTTCACACTATTCCTGACTAAAGGCGTTGCCCTAGCCCAGGCCATAGCCGCAGTCCGAACCCCAGCCCCAGCCCCCACCCCTGATCCTACAGAGGCCCTTATGGTCCTCCTAGGCCTTTCCCTGACACTGTCCTTAACTAAGGCCTTGACACTATTTCTAACTAAGGCCCCAGCCCTAGCGCCGACCCAGCCCTAGCCTCACCGTAGCCGCAGTCCCAGCCCTAGCCCCAACACCAGCCCCAGCCCCAGCCCTCGCCCCTGATGCTGATTCTATAGAGGCCCTTATGAGTCTCCTAGGCGTTCCCTGACAATGTGGTAACTAAGGCCTAGACACTATTTCTAACTAAGGCCCCAGGTCCAGCCCCATCCGCAGCCTCAGCCCCTGATGCTGTTCCTATAGAGGCCTTTATGCCCCTCCTAGGCCTTGCCCTGACACTGTCCTTAAGTAAGGCCTTGACGCTATTCCTAACTAAGGGCCTAGCCCTAAACCTAGCCCCAGCCCCAGCCCCAGCTCCAGCCCCAGCCCCAGCCCCAGCCCTATCCCCAGCCCCAGCCCCAGCCCTAGCCCTAGCCCCAGCGAGAGCCCCAGCCCTAGCCCCAGCCACAGGCCCAACCCCAGCTACTGATGCTGATCCTACAGAGGCCCTTATGCTCCTCCTAGGCCTTGCCCTGACACTGTCCTTAACTCAGGCCTTGACACTACTAGTAACTCAGGCCGTGATACTATCCCTAACTAAGGCCCTGACAGTGTCCCTGTCTAAGGGACTGAATGTCCTCCTAACTCTGGCCCTGCCATTATACATAAAAAAAGCTCTGACGCTCGTCCTAACCGAGGCCCCGACACTGTCCCTCACTAAGGCCCTGACACTACTTCTAACTCAGGGCCACATTATACCTAATGAAGGCTCTGATGCTAACCCTAACTATGGCCCTGACAGTGACCTTAACTAAGGACTTGACACTATTCCTAACTAAGGGCCTAGCCCTAGCCGTAGCCCAAGCCCCAGCCCCAGCCCCAGCCCTAGCCCAAGCCCCAGCCCCAGCCGCAGCCCCAGCCCTAGCCTCACCGTAGCCGCAGTCCCAGCCCTAGCCCCAACCCCAGCCCCAGCCCCAGCCCTCGCCCCTGATGCTGATTCTATAGAGGCCCTTATGAGGCTCCTAGGCCTTCCCTGACAATGTGGTAACTAAGGCCTTGACACTATTTCTAACTAAGGCCCCAGGTCCAGCCCCAGCCGTAGCCCCAGCCCCTGATGCTGATCCTATAGAGACCTTTATGCCCCTCCTAGGCCTTGCCCTGACACTGTCCTTAAGTAAGGCCTTGACGCTATTCCTAACTAAGGGCCTAGCCCTAAACCTAGCCCCAGCCCCAGCCCCAGCTCCGGCCCCAGCCCCAGCCCTATGCCGAGCCCCAGCCACAGCCCTAGCCCTAGCCCCAGCCAGAGCCCCAGCCCTAGCCCCAGCCACAGGCCCAACCCCAGCCACTGATGCTGATCCTACAGAGGCCCTTATGCTCCTCCTAGGCCTTCTCTGACAATGTGGTAACTACGGCCTTGACACTATTTCTAACTAAGGCCCCAGGTCCAGCCCCATCCGCAGCCCCAGCCCCTGATGCTGATCCTATAGAGACCTTTATGATCCTCCTAGGCCTTCCCCTGACAATGTGGTAACTAAGGCCTTGACACTATTTCTAACTAAGGCCCCAGGTCCAGCCCCAGCCGTAGCCCCAGCCCCTGATGCTGATCCTATAGAGGCCTTTATGCTCCTCCAAGACCATGCCCTGACACTGTCCTTAAGTAAGGCCTTGACCCTATTCCTAACTAAGGGCCTAGCCCTAAACCTAGCCCCAGCCACAGCCCCACCGCTAGCCCCAGACCCACACCCAGCCCAACCTTACCCTCAGCCCTAGCTCCAGCCCCAGCCCCAGCCCTATCCCCAGCCCCAGCACCAGCCCTAGCCCTAGCCCCAGCCAGAGCCCCAGGCCTAGCCCCAGCCACAGGCCCAACTCCAGCCACTGATGCTGATCCTACAGAGGCCCTTATGCTCCTCCTAGGCCTTGCCCTGACACTGTCCTTAACTCAGGCCTTGACACTACTAGTAACTCAGGCCTTGATACTGTCCCTAACTAAGGCCCTGACAGTGTCCCTGTCTAAGGGACTGAATGTCCTCCTAACTCTGGCCCTGCCATTATACATAAAAAAAGCTCTGACGCTCGTCCTAACCGAGGCCCCGACACTATCCCTCACTAAGGCCCTGACACTACTTCTAACTCAGGCCCTATCATTATACCTAACGAAAGCTCTGATGCTAACCCTAACTAAGGGCCTGACAGTGACACTAACTAAGGCCTTGACACTATTCCTAACTAAGGGCCTAGCCCTAGCCCCAGCCCCGGCCCCAGTCCCAGCGCCAACCCCAGCCCGAGCTCCAGCCTCTAATGCTTATCCTACAAAGGCCCTTATGCTACTCCTAGGCCTTGCCCTGACACTGTCCTTAAATAAGGCCTTGCCACTACTACTAACTCAGTCCGTGGTACTGTCCTTAACTAAGGCCCAGACAGTGTCCCTAACTAAGGGTTTGACTCTCCTCCTAACTCTGGCCCTGCCATTATACATATAAAAGGCTCTGACACTCGTCCTAATCGAGGGCTTGACACTGTCCCTCACTAAGGCCCTGACACTACTTCTAACTCAGGCCCTGTCATTATACCTAACGTAGGCTCTGATGCTAACCCTAACTAAGACCCTGACGGTGACCCTAACTAAGGCCTTCACACTATTCCTATCTAAAGGCGTGGCCCTAGCCCTAGGTGCAGCCCCAGCCCCCACCCCTGATCCTACAGAGGCCCTTATGGTCCTCCTAGGCCTTTCCCTGACACTGTCCTGAACTAAGGCCTTGACACTATTTCTAACTAAGGCCCCAGCCCCAGCGCAGCCCCAGCCCCAGCCCCAGCCCCAGCCCCAGCCCCAGCCCCAGCCCCAACCCCAGCCCGAGCCGCAGCCTCTGATGCTTATCCTACAAAGGCCCTTATGGTACTCCTAGGCCTTGCCCTGATACTGTCCTTAAGTAAGGCCTTGCCACTACTACTAACTCAGGCCGTGGTACTGTCCCTAACTAAGGCCCTGACAGTGTCCCTAACTAAGGGTCTGACTCTCCTCCTAACTCTGGCCCTGCCATTATACTTAAAGAAGACTCTGACGCTCGTCCTAATCGAGGGCCTGACACTGTCCCTCACTAAGGCCCTGACACTACTTCTAACTCAGGGCCACATTATTCCTAACGAAGGCTCTGATGCTAACCCTAACTATGGCCCTGACAGTGACCTTAACTAAGGCCTTGACACTATTCCTAACTAAGGGCCTAGCCCTAGCCGTAGCCCAAGCCCGAGCCCCAGCCCTAGCCCTAGCCCAAGCCCCAGCCCCAGCCGCAGCCCCAGCCCTAGCCGCACCGTAGCCGCAGTCCCAGCCCTAGCCCCAACCCCAGCCCCAGCCCCAGCCCTCGCCCCTGATGCTGATTCTATAGAGGCCCTTATGAGTCTCCTAGGCCTTCCCTGACAATGTGGTAATTAAGGCCTTGACACTATTTCTTACTAAGGCCCCAGGTCCAGCCCCAGCCGCAGCCCCAGCTCCTGATGCTGATCCTATAGAGGCCTTTATGCTCCTCCTAGGCCTTGCCCTGACACTGTCCTTAAGTAAGGCCTTTATCCTATTCCTAACTAAGGGCCTAGCCCTAAACCTAGCCCCAGCCCCAGCCCCAGCCCTAGACCCAGCCCTAGACCCAGTCCCAGCCCCAGCCCCAGCCCCAGCCCAAGCCCCTGCCCTAGCCCTAGCCCCAGCCCCAGACCCAGCCCTTGCCTTAGCCTCAGACCCAGCTCCAGCCCCAGCCCCAGCCACAGCCCTAGCCCTAGCCCCAGCCACAGCCCCAGCCCTAGACCCAGCCCCATGCCCAACCCCAACCCCTGATGCTGATCCTACCGAGGCCCTTATGCTCCTCCTAGGCCTTGCCCTGACACTGTCCTTAACTCAGGCCTTGACACTACTACTAACTCAGGCCGTGATACTGTCCCTCACTAAAGCCCTGACAGTGTCCCTGTCTAAGTGACTGAATGTCCTCCTAACTCTGGCCCTGCCATTATACATAAAAAAAGCTCTGACGCTCGTCCTAACCGAACCCCTGAGACTGTCCCTCACTGAGGCCCTGACACTACTTCTAACTCAGGCCCTGTCATTATACCTAACGAAAGCTCTGATGCTAACCCTAACTAACGCCCTGACAATGAGACTAACTAAGGCCTTGACACTATTCTTAACTAAGGCCCCAGCCCTAGCCCGTCCCCTAGCCCCAGCTCCAGCCCTAGCCCAAGCCCCAGCCCCAGCCCTAGCCCCAGGCCCAGCCGCAGTCCCAGCCAGAGGCCCTACCCCAGCCCCATCCCCAGCCCCAGCCCCAGCCCTAGGCCCTGATGCTGATCCTATAGAGACCTTTATGATCCTCCTAGGCCTTCCCCTGACAATGTGGTAACTAAGGCCTTGACACTATTTCTAACTAAGTCCCCAGGTCCAGCCCCAGCCGCAGCCGCAGCCCCTGATGCTGATCCTGTAGAGGCCTTTATGCTCCTCCTAGGCCTTGCCCTGACACTGTCCTTAAGTAAGGCCTTGACCCTATTGCTAACTAAGGGCCTAGCCCTAAACCTAGCCCCAGCCCCAGCCCCAGCCCTAGCCCTAGCCCCAGTCCCAGCCCCAGCCCCAGCCCCAGCCCTAGCCCCAGACACAGCCCTAGCCTTAGCCTCAGCGCCAGCTCCAACCCCAGCCCCAGCCCTAGCCCCAGCCTTAGCCCTAGCCCCTGCCCCAGCCCTAGCCGTAGCCCCAGCCCCAGCCACAGCCCTAGACCCAGCCCCAGGCCCAACGCCAGCCCCTGATGCTGATCCTACCGAGGCCCTTATGCTCCTCCTAGGCCTTGCCCTGACACTGTCCTTAACTCAGGCCTTGACACTACTAGTAACTCAGGCCTTGATACTGTCCCTAACTAAGGCCCTGACAGTGTCCCTGTCTAAGGGACTGAATGTCCTCCTAACTCTGGCCCTGCCATTATACATAAAAAAAGCTCTGACGCTCGTCCTAACCGAGGCCCCGACACTATCCCTCACTAAGGCCCTGACACTACTTCTAACTCAGGACCTGTCATTATACCTAACGAATGCTCTGATGCTAACCCTAACTAAGGCCCTGACAGTGACCCTAACTAAGTCCTTGACACTATTCCCAACTAAGGGCCTAGCCCTAGCCCCAGCCCTAGCCCTAGCCCTAACCCCAGCCCCAGCCCTAGCCCCAGCCCCAGCCCAAGCCCTAGCCCCAGGCCCAGCCCTAGCCCTTGCCCCAGCCACAACCCCAGTCCTAGCCCCAGCCCCCGGCCCAACCCCAGCACCTGATGCTGATCGTACAGAGGCCCTTATGTTCCTCCAAGGCCTTACCCTGACACTGTCCTTAACTCAGACCTTGACACTAATACTAACTCAGGCCGTGATACTGTCCCTAACTAAGGCCCTGACAGTGTCTCTGTCTAAGGGCCTGAATCTTCTCCTAACTCTGGTTTTGCCATTATACATAAAAAAAGCTCTGACGCTCGTGCTAACCGAGGCCCCGACACTGTCCCTCACTAAGGCCCTGACACTATTTCTAACTCATGCCCTGACATTATACCTAACGTAGGCTCTGATGCTAATCCTACGTAAGGCCCTGACAGTGACCCTAACTAAGGCCTCCACACTATTTCTAACTAAGGGCGTAGCCCTAGCCCTAGCCCTAGCCGCAGCCGCATCCCCAGCCCCAGCCCCCACCCCTGATCGTACAGAGGCCCTTATGCTCCTCCTAGGCCTTTCCTTGACACTGTCCTTAACTAAGGCCTTGACACTATTTCTATCTAAGGCCCCAGCCCCAGCGCCAACCCCATCGCAGCCCCAGCCCCAGGCCCAGCCCCGGCCCTAGCTCCAGTCCCAGCCCCAGCCCTAGCCCCAGCCCCAGCCCCAACCCCAGCCCCAACCCCAGCCTCTGATGCTTATCCTACATAGGCCCTTATGCTACTCCTAGGCCTTGCCCTGACACTGTCCTTAACTCAGGCCTTGACAGAACTACTAACTCAGGCTGTGATACTGTCCCTAACTACGGCCCTAATAGTGTCCCTAACTAGGGGCCTGACTCTCCTCCTAATGTGGCCCTGCCATTATACATAAAAAAGGCTCTGACGCTCGTCCTAATCGAGGGCCTGACACTGTCCCTCACTAAGGCCCTGACACTACTTCTAACTCAGAGCCACATTATACCTAACGAAGGCTCTGATGCTAACCCTAACTAAGTCCCTGACAGTGAAACTAACTAAGGCATTGACACTATTCTTAACTAAGGGCCTAGCCTTAGTCCTAGCCCCAGGCCCAGCCCAAGCCCCAGCCCCAGCCCTAGCCCCAGCCGCAGCCCCAGCCCTAGCCCCGGCAGCAGCTGAAGTCCAAGCCCTAGCCCCAACCCCAGCCCCAGCCTCAGTCCCAGCCCTAGCCCCTGATGCTGATCTTATAGAGGCCCTTATGATCCTCCTAGACCTTCCCTGGACAATGTGGTAACTAAGGCGTTGACACTATTTCTAACTAAGGCCCCAGGTCCAGCCCCAGCCGCAGCCCCAGCCCCTGATGCTGATCCTATAGAGGCTTTTATGCTCCTCCTAGGCCTTGCCCTGACACTGTCCTTAAGTAAGGCCTTGACCCTATTCCTAACTAAGGGCCTAGCCTTAAACCTAGCCCCAGCCCCAGCCCCAGCCCTAGCCCCAGCCCCAGCCCCAGCCCTAGGCTTACCCTCAGCCCTAGCTCCAGCCCCAGCCCCAGCCCTAGCCCCAGCCCCAGCAACAGCCCTAGCCCTAGCCCCAGCCAGAGCCCCAGCCCCAACCCCAGCCCGATCCCCAGCCTCTGTTGCTTATCCTACAAAGGCCCTTATGCTACTCCTAGGCCTTGCCCTGACACTGTCCTTAACTCAGGCCTTGACACTACTAGTAACTCAGGCCGTGATACTGTCCCTAACTAAGGCCCTGACAGTGTCCCTGTCTAAGGGACTGAATGTCCTCCTAACACTGGCCCCGCCATTATACATAAAAAAAGCTCTGACGCTCGTCCTAACCGAGGCCCCGACACTGTCCCTCACTAAGGCCCTGACACTACTTCTAACTCATGCCCTGACATTATACCTAACGTAGGCTCTGATGCTAACCCTAACTAAGGCCCTGACGGTGACCCTAACTAAGGCCTTCACACTATTCCTGACTAAAGGCGTTGCCCTAGCCCAGGCCATAGCCGCAGCCCGAACCCCAGCCCCAGCCCCCACCCCTGATCCTACAGAGGCCCTTATGGTCCTCCTAGGCCTTTCCCTGACACTGTCCTTAACTAAGGCCTTGACACTATTTATAACTAAGGCCCCAGCCCCAGCGCCGCCCAAGGCCCCGGCCCAGCCCAAGCCCTAGCCCCAGGCCTAGCCCCAGCCCCAGCCCCAACCCCAGCCCTATCCCCAGCCTCTGATGCTTATCCTACAAAGGCCCTTATGCTACTCCTAGGCCTTGCCCTGACACTGTCCTTAAATAAGGCCTTGCCACTACTACTAATTCAGGCCGTGGTACTGTCCCTAACTAAGGCCCTGACAGTGTCCTTAACTAAGGGTCTGACTCTCCTCCTAACTCTGGCCCTGCCATTATACATAAACAAGGCTCTGACACTCGTCCTAATCGAGGGCTTGACACTGTCCCTCACTAAGGCCCTGACACTACTTCTAACTCAGGCCCTGTCATTATACCTAACGTAGGCTCTGATGCTAACCCTAACTTAGGCCCTGACGGTGACCCTAACTAAGGCCTTCACACTATTCCTAACTAAGAGCGTAGCCCTAGCCCTAGCCCTAGGCGCAGCCCCAGCCCCAGCCCCAGCCCCCACCCCTGATCCTACAGAGGCCCTTATGGTCCTCCTAGGCCTTTCCCTGACACTGTCCTTAACTAAGGCCTTGACACTATTTCTAACTAAGGCCCCAGCCCCAGGGCAGCCCCAGCCCTAGCCCCAGGCCTAGCCCCAGCCCCATCCCCAGCCCCAGCCCGAGCCCGAGCCCCAGCCTCTGATGCTTATCCTACAAAGGCCCTTATGCTACTCCTAGGCCTTGCCCTGACACTGTCCTTAAGTAAGGCCTTGACAATACTACTAAATCAGGCCGTGGTACTGTCCCTAACTAAGGCCCTGACAGTGTCCCTGTCTAAGGGACTGAATGTCCTCCTAACTCTGGCCCTGCCATTATACATAAAGAAGACTCTGACGCTCGTCCTAATCGAGGGCCTGACACTGTCCCTCACTAAGGCCCTGACACTACTTCTAACTCAGGGCCACATTATACCTAACGAAGGCTCTGATGGTAACCCTAACTATGGCCCTGACAGTGACCTTAACTAAGGCCTTGACACTATTCCTAACTAAGGGCCGTGCCCTAGCCCTAGCCCAAGCCCCAGCCCCAGCCCCAGCCCTAGCCCAAGCCCAAGCCCCAGCCCCAGCCCCAGCCGCAGCCCCAGCCCTAGCCTCACCGTAGCCGCAGTCCCAGCCCTAGCCCCAACCCCAGCCCCAGCCCCAGCCCTCGCCCCTGATGCTGATTCTATAGAGGCCCTTATGAGTCTCCTAGGCGTTCCCTGACAATGTGGTAAGTAAGGCCTTGACACTATTTCTAACTAAGGCCCCAGGTCCAGCCCCATCCGCAGCCCCAGCCCCTGATGCTGTTCCTATAGAGGCCTTTATGCCCCTCCTAGGCCTTGCCCTGACACTGTCCTTAAGTAAGGCCTTGACGCTATTCCTAACTAAGGGCCGAGCCCTAAACCTAGCCCCAGCCCCAGCCCCAGCTCCAGCCCCAGCCCCAGCCCTATCCCCAGCCCCAGCCCCAGCCCTAGCCCTAGCCCCAGCCAGAGCCCCAGCCCTAGCCCCAGCCACAGGCCCAACCCCAGCTACTGATGCTGATCCTACAGAGGCCCTTATGCTCCTCCTAGGCCTTGCCCTGACACTGTCCTTAACTCAGGCCGTGACACTACTAGTAACTCAGGCCGTGATACTGTCCCTAACTAAGGCCCTGACAGTGTCCCTGTCTAAGGGACTGAATGTCCTCCTAACTCTGGCCCTGCCATTATACATAAAAAAAGCTCTGACGCTCGTCCTACCCGAGGCCCCGACACTGTCCCTCACTAAGGCCCTGACACTACTTCTAACTCAGGCCCTGTCATAATACCTAACGAAAGCTCTGATGCTAACCGTAACTAAGGCCCTTACAGTGACACTAACTAAGGCCTTGACACTATTCCTAACTAAGGGCCTAGCCCTAGCCCCAGCCCCAGCCCCAGTCCCAGCCCCAACCCCAGCCTGAGCCCCAGCCTCTGATGCTTATCCTACAAAGGCCCTTATGCTACTCCTAGGCCTTGCCCTGACACTGTCCTTAACTAAGGCCTTGACACTATTTCTAACTAAGGCCCCAGCCCCAGCGCAGCCCCAGGCCCAGGCCCAGCCCCAGCCCTAGCCCCAGGCCTAGCCCCAGCCCCAGACCCAGCCCCAGCCCCAGCCCCAGCCTCTGATGCTTATCCTACAAAGGCCCTTATGCTACTCCTAGGCCTTGCCCTGACACTGTCCTTAAGTAAGGCCTTGACAATACTACTAACTCAGGCCGTGGTACTGTCCCTAACTAAGGCCCTGACAGTGTCCCTGTCTAAGGGACTGAATGTCCTCCTAACTCTGGCCCTGCCATTATACATAAAGAAGACTCTGACGCTCGTCCTAATCGAGGGACTGACACTGTCCCTCACTAAGGCCCTGACACTACTTCTAACTCAGGGCCACATTATACCTAACGAAGGCTCTGATGCTAACCCTAACTATGGCCCTGACAGTGACCTTAACTAAGGCCTTGACACAATTCCTAACTAAGGGCCGATCCGTAGCCCTAGCCCAAGCCCCAGCCCCAGCCCTAGCCCAAGCCCAAGCCCCAGCCCAGCCGCAGCCCCAGCCCTAGCCTCACCATAGCCGCAGTCTCAGCCCTAGCCCCAACCCCAGCCCCAGCCCCAGCCCTCGCCCCTGATGCTGATTCTATAGAGGCCCTTATGATTCTCCTAGGCCTTCCCTGACAATGTGGTAACTAAGGCCTTGACACTATTTCTAACTAAGGCCCCAGGTCCAGCCCCATCCGCAGCCCCAGCCCCTGATGCTGTTACTATAGAGGCGTTTATGCCCCTCCTAGGCCTTGCCCTGACACTGTCCTTAACTCAGGCCTTGACACTACTAGTAACTCAGGCCGTGATACTGTCCCTATCTAAGGCCCTGACAGTGTCACTGTCTAAGGGACTGAATGTCCTCCTAACTCTGGCCCTGCCATTATACATAAGAAAAGCTCTGACGCTCGTCCTAACCGAGGCACCGACACTGTCCCTCACTAAGGCCCTGACACTACTTCTAACTCATGCCCTGACATTATACCTAACGTAGGCTCTGATGCTAACCCTAACTAAGGCCCTGACGGTGACCCTAACTAAGGCCTTCACACTATTCCTGACTAAAGGCGTTGCCCTCGCCCAGGCCATAGCCGCAGTCTGAACCCCAGCCCCAGCCCCCACCCCTGATCCTACAGAGGCCCTTATGGTCCTCCTAGGCCTTGCCCTGACACTGTCCTTAAGTAAGGCCTTGACGCTATTCCTAACTAAGGGCCTAGCCCTAAACCTAGCCCCAGCCCCAGCCCCAGCTCCAGCCCCAGCCCCAGCCCTATCCCCAGCCCCAGCCCCAGCCCCAGCCCTAGCCCCAGCCACAGGCCCAACCCCAGCTACTGATGCTGATCCTACAGAGGCCCTTATGCTCCTCCTAGGCCTTTCCCTGACACTGTCCTTAACTCAGGCCTTGACACTACTAGTAACTCAGGCCGTGATACTATCCCTAACTAAGGCCCTGACAGTGTCCCTGTCTAAGGGACTGAATGTCCTCCTAACTCTGGCCCTGCCATTATACATAAAAAAAGCTCTGACGCTCGTCCTAACCGAGGCCCCGACACTGTCCCTCACTAAGGCCCTGACACTACTTCTAACTCAGGGCCACATTATACCTAATGAAGGCTCTGATGCTAACCCTAACTATGGCCCTGACAGTGACCTTAACTAAGGACTTGACACTATTCCTAACTAAGGGCCTAGCCCTAGCCGTAGCCCAAGCCCCAGCCCCAGCCCCAGCCCTAGCCCAAGCCCCAGCCCCAGCCGCAGCCCCAGCCCTAGCCTCACCGTAGCCGCAGTCCCAGCCCTAGCCCCAACCCCAGCCCCAGCCCCAGCCCTCGCCCCTGATGCTGATTCTATAGAGGCCCTTATGAGGCTCCTAGGCCTTCCCTGACAATGTGGTAACTAAGGCCTTGACACTATTTCTAACTAAGGCCCCAGGTCCAGCCCCAGCCGTAGCCCCAGCCCCTGATGCTGATCCTATAGAGACCTTTATGCCCCTCCTAGGCCTTGCCCTGACACTGTCCTTAAGTAAGGCCTTGACGCTATTCCTAACTAAGGGCCTAGCCCTAAACCTAGCCCCAGCCCCAGCCCCAGCTCCGGCCCCAGCCCCAGCCCTATGCCGAGCCCCAGCCACAGCCCTAGCCCTAGCCCCAGCCAGAGCCCCAGCCCTAGCCCCAGCCACAGGCCCAACCCCAGCCACTGATGCTGATCCTACAGAGGCCCTTATGCTCCTCCTAGGCCTTCTCTGACAATGTGGTAACTACGGCCTTGACACTATTTCTAACTAAGGCCCCAGGTCCAGCCCCATCCGCAGCCCCAGCCCCTGATGCTGATCCTATAGAGACCTTTATGATCCTCCTAGGCCTTCCCCTGACAATGTGGTAACTAAGGCCTTGACACTATTTCTAACTAAGGCCCCAGGTCCAGCCCCAGCCGTAGCCCCAGCCCCTGATGCTGATCCTATAGAGGCCTTTATGCTCCTCCAAGACCATGCCCTGACACTGTCCTTAAGTAAGGCCTTGACCCTATTCCTAACTAAGGGCCTAGCCCTAAACCTAGCCCCAGCCACAGCCCCACCGCTAGCCCCAGACCCACACCCAGCCCAACCTTACCCTCAGCCCTAGCTCCAGCCCCAGCCCCAGCCCTATCCCCAGCCCCAGCACCAGCCCTAGCCCTAGCCCCAGCCAGAGCCCCAGGCCTAGCCCCAGCCACAGGCCCAACTCCAGCCACTGATGCTGATCCTACAGAGGCCCTTATGCTCCTCCTAGGCCTTGCCCTGACACTGTCCTTAACTCAGGCCTTGACACTACTAGTAACTCAGGCCTTGATACTGTCCCTAACTAAGGCCCTGACAGTGTCCCTGTCTAAGGGACTGAATGTCCTCCTAACTCTGGCCCTGCCATTATACATAAAAAAAGCTCTGACGCTCGTCCTAACCGAGGCCCCGACACTATCCCTCACTAAGGCCCTGACACTACTTCTAACTCAGGCCCTATCATTATACCTAACGAAAGCTCTGATGCTAACCCTAACTAAGGGCCTGACAGTGACACTAACTAAGGCCTTGACACTATTCCTAACTAAGGGCCTAGCCCTAGCCCCAGCCCCGGCCCCAGTCCCAGCGCCAACCCCAGCCCGAGCTCCAGCCTCTAATGCTTATCCTACAAAGGCCCTTATGCTACTCCTAGGCCTTGCCCTGACACTGTCCTTAAATAAGGCCTTGCCACTACTACTAACTCAGTCCGTGGTACTGTCCTTAACTAAGGCCCAGACAGTGTCCCTAACTAAGGGTTTGACTCTCCTCCTAACTCTGGCCCTGCCATTATACATATAAAAGGCTCTGACACTCGTCCTAATCGAGGGCTTGACACTGTCCCTCACTAAGGCCCTGACACTACTTCTAACTCAGGCCCTGTCATTATACCTAACGTAGGCTCTGATGCTAACCCTAACTAAGACCCTGACGGTGACCCTAACTAAGGCCTTCACACTATTCCTATCTAAAGGCGTGGCCCTAGCCCTAGGTGCAGCCCCAGCCCCCACCCCTGATCCTACAGAGGCCCTTATGGTCCTCCTAGGCCTTTCCCTGACACTGTCCTGAACTAAGGCCTTGACACTATTTCTAACTAAGGCCCCAGCCCCAGCGCAGCCCCAGCCCCAGCCCCAGCCCCAGCCCCAGCCCCAGCCGCAGCCCCAACCCCAGCCCGAGCCGCAGCCTCTGATGCTTATCCTACAAAGGCCCTTATGGTACTCCTAGGCCTTGCCCTGATACTGTCCTTAAGTAAGGCCTTGCCACTACTACTAACTCAGGCCGTGGTACTGTCCCTAACTAAGGCCCTGACAGTGTCCCTAACTAAGGGTCTGACTCTCCTCCTAACTCTGGCCCTGCCATTATACTTAAAGAAGACTCTGACGCTCGTCCTAATCGAGGGCCTGACACTGTCCCTCACTAAGGCCCTGACACTACTTCTAACTCAGGGCCACATTATTCCTAACGAAGGCTCTGATGCTAACCCTAACTATGGCCCTGACAGTGACCTTAACTAAGGCCTTGACACTATTCCTAACTAAGGGCCTAGCCCTAGCCGTAGCCCAAGCCCGAGCCCCAGCCCTAGCCCTAGCCCAAGCCCCAGCCCCAGCCGCAGCCCCAGCCCTAGCCGCACCGTAGCCGCAGTCCCAGCCCTAGCCCCAACCCCAGCCCCAGCCCCAGCCCTCGCCCCTGATGCTGATTCTATAGAGGCCCTTATGAGTCTCCTAGGCCTTCCCTGACAATGTGGTAATTAAGGCCTTGACACTATTTCTTACTAAGGCCCCAGGTCCAGCCCCAGCCGCAGCCCCAGCTCCTGATGCTGATCCTATAGAGGCCTTTATGCTCCTCCTAGGCCTTGCCCTGACACTGTCCTTAAGTAAGGCCTTTATCCTATTCCTAACTAAGGGCCTAGCCCTAAACCTAGCCCCAGCCCCAGCCCCAGCCCTAGACCCAGCCCTAGACCCAGTCCCAGCCCCAGCCCCAGCCCCAGCCCAAGCCCCTGCCCTAGCCCTAGCCCCAGCCCCAGACCCAGCCCTTGCCTTAGCCTCAGACCCAGCTCCAGCCCCAGCCCCAGCCACAGCCCTAGCCCTAGCCCCAGCCACAGCCCCAGCCCTAGACCCAGCCCCATGCCCAACCCCAACCCCTGATGCTGATCCTACCGAGGCCCTTATGCTCCTCCTAGGCCTTGCCCTGACACTGTCCTTAACTCAGGCCTTGACACTACTACTAACTCAGGCCGTGATACTGTCCCTCACTAAAGCCCTGACAGTGTCCCTGTCTAAGTGACTGAATGTCCTCCTAACTCTGGCCCTGCCATTATACATAAAAAAAGCTCTGACGCTCGTCCTAACCGAACCCCTGAGACTGTCCCTCACTGAGGCCCTGACACTACTTCTAACTCAGGCCCTGTCATTATACCTAACGAAAGCTCTGATGCTAACCCTAACTAACGCCCTGACAATGAGACTAACTAAGGCCTTGACACTATTCTTAACTAAGGCCCCAGCCCTAGCCCGTCCCCTAGCCCCAGCTCCAGCCCTAGCCCAAGCCCCAGCCCCAGCCCTAGCCCCAGGCCCAGCCGCAGTCCCAGCCAGAGGCCCTACCCCAGCCCCATCCCCAGCCCCAGCCCCAGCCCTAGGCCCTGATGCTGATCCTATAGAGACCTTTATGATCCTCCTAGGCCTTCCCCTGACAATGTGGTAACTAAGGCCTTGACACTATTTCTAACTAAGTCCCCAGGTCCAGCCCCAGCCGCAGCCGCAGCCCCTGATGCTGATCCTGTAGAGGCCTTTATGCTCCTCCTAGGCCTTGCCCTGACACTGTCCTTAAGTAAGGCCTTGACCCTATTGCTAACTAAGGGCCTAGCCCTAAACCTAGCCCCAGCCCCAGCCCCAGCCCTAGCCCTAGCCCCAGTCCCAGCCCCAGCCCCAGCCCCAGCCCTAGCCCCAGACACAGCCCTAGCCTTAGCCTCAGCGCCAGCTCCAACCCCAGCCCCAGCCCTAGCCCCAGCCTTAGCCCCAGCCCCAGCCCCAGCCCTAGCCGTAGCCCCAGCCCCAGCCACAGCCCTAGACCCAGCCCCAGGCCCAACGCCAGCCCCTGATGCTGATCCTACAGAGGCCCTTATGCTCCTCCTAGGCCTTGCCCTGACACTGTCCTTAACTCAGGCCTTGACACTACTACTAACTCAGGCCGTGGTACTGTCCCTAACTAAGGCCCTGACAGTGTCCCTGTCTAAGGGACTGAATGTCCTCCTAACTCTGGCCCTGCCATTATACATAAAAAAAGCTCTGACGCTCGTCCTAACCGAAGCCCTGAGACTGTCCCTCACTAAGGCCCTGACACTACTTCTATCTCAGGACCTGTCATTATACCTAACGAATGCTCTGATGCTAACCCTAACTAAGGCCCTGACAGTGACCCTAACTAAGTCCTTGACACTATTCCCAACTAAGGGCCTAGCCCTAGCCCCAGCCCTAGCCCTAGCCCTAACCCCAGCCCCAGCCCTAGCCCCAGCCCCAGCCCAAGCCCTAGCCCCAGGCCCAGCCCTAGCCCTTGCCCCAGCCACAACCCCAGTCCTAGCCCCAGCCCCCGGCCCAACCCCAGCACCTGATGCTGATCGTACAGAGGCCCTTATGTTCCTCCAAGGCCTTACCCTGACACTGTCCTTAACTCAGACCTTGACACTAATACTAACTCAGGCCGTGATACTGTCCCTAACTAAGGCCCTGACAGTGTCTCTGTCTAAGGGCCTGAATCTTCTCCTAACTCTGGTTTTGCCATTATACATAAAAAAAGCTCTGACGCTCGTGCTAACCGAGGCCCCGACACTGTCCCTCACTAAGGCCCTGACACTATTTCTAACTCATGCCCTGACATTATACCTAACGTAGGCTCTGATGCTAACCCTACGTAAGGCCCTGACAGTGACCCTAACTAAGGCCTCCACACTATTTCTAACTAAGGGCGTAGCCCTAGCCCTAGCCCTAGCCGCAGCCGCATCCCCAGCCCCAGCCCCCACCCCTGATCGTACAGAGGCCCTTATGCTCCTCCTAGGCCTTTCCTTGACACTGTCCTTAACTAAGGCCTTGACACTATTTCTATCTAAGGCCCCAGCCCCAGCGCCAACCCCATCGCAGCCCCAGCCCCAGGCCCAGCCCCGGCCCTAGCTCCAGTCCCAGCCCCAGCCCTAGCCCCAGCCCCAGCCCCAACCCCAACCCCAGCCCCAACCCCAGCCTCTGATGCTTATCCTACATAGGCCCTTATGCTACTCCTAGGCCTTGCCCTGACACTGTCCTTAACTCAGGCCTTGACAGAACTACTAACTCAGGCTGTGATACTGTCCCTAACTACGGCCCTAATAGTGTCCCTAACTAGGGGCCTGACTCTCCTCCTAATGTGGCCCTGCCATTATACATAAAAAAGGCTCTGACGCTCGTCCTAATCGAGGGCCTGACACTGTCCCTCACTAAGGCCCTGACACTACTTCTAACTCAGAGCCACATTATACCTAACGAAGGCTCTGATGCTAACCCTAACTAAGTCCCTGACAGTGAAACTAACTAAGGCATTGACACTATTCTTAACTAAGGGCCTAGCCTTAGTCCTAGCCCCAGGCCCAGCCCAAGCCCCAGCCCCAGCCCTAGCCCCAGCCGCAGCCCCAGCCCTAGCCCCGGCAGCAGCTGAAGTCCAAGCCCTAGCCCCAACCCCAGCCCCAGCCTCAGTCCCAGCCCTAGCCCCTGATGCTGATCTTATAGAGGCCCTTATGATCCTCCTAGACCTTCCCTGGACAATGTGGTAACTAAGGCGTTGACACTATTTCTAACTAAGGCCCCAGGTCCAGCCCCAGCCGCAGCCCCAGCCCCTGATGCTGATCCTATAGAGGCTTTTATGCTCCTCCTAGGCCTTGCCCTGACACTGTCCTTAAGTAAGGCCTTGACCCTATTCCTAACTAAGGGCCTAGCCTTAAACCTAGCCCCAGCCCCAGCCCCAGCCCTAGCCCCAGCCCCAGCCCCAGCCCTAGGCTTACCCTCAGCCCTAGCTCCAGCCCCAGCCCCAGCCCTAGCCCCAGCCCCAGCAACAGCCCTAGCCCTAGCCCCAGCCAGAGCCCCAGCCCCAACCCCAGCCCGATCCCCAGCCTCTGTTGCTTATCCTACAAAGGCCCTTATGCTACTCCTAGGCCTTGCCCTGACACTGTCCTTAACTCAGGCCTTGACACTACTAGTAACTCAGGCCGTGATACTGTCCCTAACTAAGGCCCTGACAGTGTCCCTGTCTAAGGGACTGAATGTCCTCCTAACACTGGCCCTGCCATTATACATAAAAAAAGCTCTGACGCTCGTCCTAACCGAGGCCCCGACACTGTCCCTCACTAAGGCCCTGACACTACTTCTAACTCATGCCCTGACATTATACCTAACGTAGGCTCTGATGCTAACCCTAACTAAGGCCCTGACGGTGACCCTAACTAAGGCCTTCACACTATTCCTGACTAAAGGCGTTGCCCTAGCCCAGGCCATAGCCGCAGCCCGAACCCCAGCCCCAGCCCCCACCCCTGATCCTACAGAGGCCCTTATGGTCCTCCTAGGCCTTTCCCTGACACTGTCCTTAACTAAGGCCTTGACACTATTTATAACTAAGGCCCCAGCCCCAGCGCCGCCCAAGGCCCCGGCCCAGCCCAAGCCCTAGCCCCAGGCCTAGCCCCAGCCCCAGCCCCAGCCCCAGCCCCAGCCCCAACCCCAACCCCAGCCCTATCCCCAGCCTCTGATGCTTATCCTACAAAGGCCCTTATGCTACTCCTAGGCCTTGCCCTGACACTGTCCTTAAATAAGGCCTTGCCACTACTACTAATTCAGGCCGTGGTACTGTCCCTAACTAAGGCCCTGACAGTGTCCTTAACTAAGGGTCTGACTCTCCTCCTAACTCTGGCCCTGCCATTATACATAAAGAAGACTCTGACGCTCGTCCTAATCAAGGGCCTGACACTGTCCCTCACTAAGGCCCTGACACTACTTCTAACTCAGGGCCACATTATACCTAACGAAGGCTCTGATGCTAACCCTAACTATGGCCCTGACGGTGACCCTAACTAAGGCCTTCACACTATTCCTAACTAAGAGCGTAGCCCTAGCCCTAGCCCTAGGCGCAGCCCCAGCCCCAGCCCCAGCCCCCACCCCTGATCCTACAGAGGCCCTTATGGTCCTCCTAGGCCTTTCCCTGACACTGTCCTTAAGTAAGGCCTTGACACTATTTCTAACTAAGGCCCCAGCCCCAGGGCAGCCCCAGCCCTAGCCCCAGGCCTAGCCCCAGCCCCATCCCCAGCCCCAGCCCCAGCCCGAGCCCCAGCCTCTGATGCTTATCCTACAAAGGCCCTTATGCTACTCCTAGGCCTTGCCCTGACACTGTCCTTAAGTAAGGCCTTGACAATACTACTAAATCAGGCCGTGGTACTGTCCCTAACTAAGGCCCTGACAGTGTCCCTAACTAAGGGTCTGACTCTCCTCCTAACTCTGGCCCTGCCATTATACATAAAGAAGACTCTGACGCTCGTCCTAATCGAGGGCCTGACACTGTCCCTCACTAAGGCCCTGACACTACTTCTAACTCAGGGCCACATTATACCTAACGAAGGCTCTGATGCTAACCCTAACTATGGCCCTGACAGTGACCTTAACTAAGGCCTTGACACTATTCCTAACTAAGGGCCGTGCCCTAGCCCTAGCCCAAGCCCCAGCCCCAGCCCCAGCCCTAGCCCAAGCCCAAGCCCCAGCCCCAGCCCCAGCCGCAGCCCCAGCCCTAGCCTCACCGTAGCCGCAGTCCCAGCCCTAGCCCCAACCCCAGCCCCAGCCCCAGCCCTCGCCCCTGATGCTGATTCTATAGAGGCCCTTATGAGTCTCCTAGGCGTTCCCTGACAATGTGGTAACTAAGGCCTTGACACTATTTCTAACTAAGGCCCCAGGTCCAGCCCCATCCGCAGCCCCAGCCCCTGATGCTGTTCCTATAGAGGCCTTTATGCCCCTCCTAGGCCTTGCCCTGACACTGTCCTTAAGTAAGGCCTTGACGCTATTCCTAACTAAGGGCCGAGCCCTAAACCTAGCCCCAGCCCCAGCCCCAGCTCCAGCCCCAGCCCCAGCCCTATCCCCAGCCCCAGCCCCAGCCCTAGCCCTAGCCCCAGCCAGAGCCCCAGCCCTAGCCCCAGCCACAGGCCCAACCCCAGCTACTGATGCTGATCCTACAGAGGCCCTTATGCTCCTCCTAGGCCTTGCCCTGACACTGTCCTTAACTCAGGCCGTGACACTACTAGTAACTCAGGCCGTGATACTGTCCCTAACTAAGGCCCTGACAGTGTCCCTGTCTAAGGGACTGAATGTCCTCCTAACTCTGGCCCTGCCATTATACATAAAAAAAGCTCTGACGCTCGTCCTACCCGAGGCCCCGACACTGTCCCTCACTAAGGCCCTGACACTACTTCTAACTCAGGCCCTGTCATAATACCTAACGAAAGCTCTGATGCTAACCGTAACTAAGGCCCTTACAGTGACACTAACTAAGGCCTTGACACTATTCCTAACTAAGGGCCTAGCCCTAGCCCCAGCCCCAGCCCCAGTCCTAGCCCCAACCCCAGCCTGAGCCCCAGCCTCTGATGCTTATCCTACAAAGGCCCTTATGCTACTCCAAGGCCTTGCCCTGACACTGTCCTTAAATAAGGCCTTGACACTATTTCTAACTAAGGCCCCAGCCCCAGCGCAGCCCCAGGCCCAGGCCCAGCCCCAGCCCTAGCCCCAGGCCTAGCCCCAGCCCCAGACCCAGCCCCAGCCCCAGCCCCAGCCTCTGATGCTTATCCTACAAAGGCCCTTATGCTACTCTTAGGCCTTGCCCTGACACTGTCCTTAAGTAAGGCCTTGACAATACTACTAACTCAGGCCGTGGTACTGTCCCTAACTAAGGCCCTGACAGTGTCCCTGTCTAAGGGACTGAATGTCCTCCTAACTCTGGCCCTGCCATTATACATAAAGAAGACTCTGACGCTCGTCCTAATCGAGGGCCTGACACTGTCCCTCACTAAGGCCCTGACACTACTTCTAACTCAGGGCCACATTATTCCTAACGAAGGCTCTGATGCTAACCCTAACTATGGCCCTGACAGTGACCTTAACTAAGGCCTTGACACAATTCCTAACTAAGGGCCGATCCGTAGCCCTAGCCCAAGCCCCAGCCCCAGCCCTAGCCCAAGCCCAAGCCCCAGCCCAGCCGCAGCCCCAGCCCTAGCCTCACCATAGCCGCAGTCTCAGCCCTAGCCCCAACCCCAGCCCCAGCCCCAGCCCTCGCCCCTGATGCTGATTCTATAGAGGCCCTTATGATTCTCCTAGGCCTTCCCTGACAATGTGGTAACTAAGGCCTTGACACTATTTCTAACTAAGGCCCCAGGTCCAGCCCCATCCGCAGCCCCAGCCCCTGATGCTGTTTCTATAGAGGCGTTTATGCCCCTCCTAGGCCTTGCCCTGACACTGTCCTTAACTCAGGCCTTGACACTACTAGTAACTCAGGCCGTGATACTGTCCCTATCTAAGGCCCTGACAGTGTCACTGTCTAAGGGACTGAATGTCCTCCTAACTCTGGCCCTGCCATTATACATAAGAAAAGCTCTGACGCTCGTCCTAACCGAGGCCCCGACACTGTCCCTCACTAAGGCCCTGACACTACTTCTAACTCATGCCCTGACATTATACCTAACGTAGGCTCTGATGCTAACCCTAACTAAGGCCCTGACGGTGACCCTAACTAAGGCCTTCACACTATTCCTGAATAAAGGCGTTGCCCTTGCCCAGGCCATAGCCGCAGTCTGAACCCCAGCCCCAGCCCCCACCCCTGATCCTACAGAGGCCCTTATGGTCCTCCTAGGCCTTGCCCTGACACTGTCCTTAAGTAAGGCCTTGACGCTATTCCTAACTAAGGGCCTAGCCCTAAACCTAGCCCCAGCCCCATCCCCAGCTCCAGCCCCAGCCCCAGCCCTATCCCCAGCCCCAGCCCCAGCCCTAGCCCTAGCCCCAGCGAGAGCCCCAGCCCTAGCCCCAGCCACAGGCCCAACCCCAGCTACTGATGCTGATCCTACAGAGGCCCTTATGCTCCTCCTAGGCGTTGCCCTGACACTATCCTTAACTCAGGCCTTGACACTACTAGTAACTCAGGCCGTGATACTATCCCTAACTAAGGCCCTGACAGTGTCCCTGTCTAAGGGACTGAATGTCCTCCTAACTCTGGCCCTGCCATTATACATAAAAAAAGCTCTGACGCTCGACCTAACCGAGGCCCCGACACTGTCCCTCACTAAGGCCCTGACACTACTTCTAACTCAGGCCCTGTCATTATACCTAACGAAAGCTCTGATGCTAACCCTAACTAAGGGCCTGACAGTGACACTAACTAAGGCCTTGACACTATTCCTAACTAAGGGCCTAGCCCTAGCCCCAGCCCCAGCCCCCGTCCCAGCCCCAACCCCAGCCCGAGCCCCAGCCTGTGATGCTTATCCTACAAAGGCCCTTATGCTACTCCTAGGCCTTGCCCTGACACTGTCCTTAAATAAGGCCTTGCCACTACTACTAACTCAGGCCGTGGTACTGTCCCTAACTAAGGCCCTGACAGTGACCCTAACTAAGGGTCTGACTCTCCTCCTAACTCTGGCCCTGCCAGTATACATAAACAAGGCTCTGACACTCGTCCTAATCGAGGGCTTGACACTGTCCCTCACTAAGGCCCTGACACTACTTCTAACTCAGGCCCTGTCATTATACCTAACGTAGGCTCTGATGCTAACCCTAACTTAGGCCCTGACGGTGACCCTAACTAAGGCCTTCACACTATTCTTAACTAAGGGCGTAGCCCTAGCCCTAGCCCTAGCCGCAGCCCCAGCCCCAGCCCCAGCCCCCACCCCTGATCCTACAGAGGCCCTTATGATCCTCCTAGGCCTTTCCCTGACACTGTCCTTAACTAAGGCCTTGACACTATTTCTAACTAAGGGCCCAGCCCCAGCGCAGCCCCAGCCCTAGCCCCAGGCCTAGCCCCAGCCCCCTCCCCAGCCCCAGCCCCCGCCCCAGTCCCAGCCCCAACCCCAGCCCGAGCGCCAGCCTCTGATGCTTATCCTACAAAGGCCCTTATGCTACTCCTAGACCTTGCCCTGACACTGTCCTTAAGTAAGGCCTTGACAATACTACTAACTCAGGCCGTGGTACTGTCCCTAACTAAGGCCCTGACAGTGTCCCTAACTAAGGGTCTGACTCTCCTCCTAACTCTGGCCCTGCCATTATACATAAAGAAGACTCTGACGCTCGTCCTAATCAAGGGCCTGACACTGTCCCTCACTAAGGCCCTGACACTACTTCTAACTCAGGGCCACATTATACCTAACGAAGGCTCTGATGCTAACCCTAACTATGGCCCTGACAGTGACCTTAACTAAGGCCTTGACACTATTCCTAACTAAGGGCCGAGCCCTAGCCCTAGCCCAAGCCCCAGGCCCAGCCGTAGCCCAAGCCCAAGCCCCAGCCCCAGCCGCAGCCCCAGCCCTAGCCTCACCATAGCCGCAGTCTCAGCCCTAGCCCCAACCCCAGCCCCAGCCCCAGCCCTCGCCCCTGATGCTGATTCTATAGAGGCCCTTATGATTCTCCTAGGCCTTCCCTGACAATGTGGTAACTAAGGCCTTGACACTATTTCTAACTAAGGCCCCAGGTCCAGCCCCATCCGCAGCCCCAGCCCCTGATGCTGTTCCTATAGAGGCCTTTATGCCCCTCCTAGGCCTTGCCCTGACACTGTCCTTAAGTAAGGCCTTGACGCTATTCCTAACTAAGGGCCTAGCCCTAAACCTAGCCCCAGCCCCAGCCCCAGCTCCAGCCCCAGCCCCAGCCCTATCCCCAGCCCCAGCCCCAGCCCTAGCCCTAGCCCCAGCCAGAGCCCCAGCCCTAGCCCCAGCCACACGCCCAACCCCAGCCACTGATGCTGATCCTACAGAGGCCCTTATGTTCCTCCTAGGCCTTGCCCTGACACTGTCCTTAACTCAGGCCTTGATACTACTAGTAACTCAGGCTGTGATACTATCCCTAACTAAGGCCCTGACAGTGTCCCTGTCTAAGGGACTGAATGTCCTCCTAACTCTGGCCCTGCCATTATACATAAAGAAGACTCTGACGCTCGTCCTAATCGACGGCCTGACACTGTCCCTCACTAAGGCCCTGACACTACTTCTAACTCAGAGCCACATTATACCTAACGAAGGCTCTGATGCTAACCCTAACTAAGACCCTGACAGTGAAACTAACTAAGGCATTGACACTATTCTTAACTATGGGCCTAGCCCTAGTTCTAGCCCCAGGCCCAGCCCAAGCCCCAGCCCCAGCCCTAGCCCCAGCCGCAGCCCCAGCCCTAGCCCCAGCCGCAGCCCCAGCCCTAGCCCCGGCAGCAGCTGAAGCCCAAGCCCTAGCCCCAACCCCAGCCCCAGCCTCAGTCCCAGCCCTAGCCCCTGAGGCTGATCTTATAGAGGCCCTTATGATCCTCCTAGACCTTCCCTGGACAATGTGGTAACTAAGGCGTTGACACTATTTCTAACTAAGGCCCCAGGTCCAGCCCCAGCCGCAGCCCCAGCCCCTGATGCTGATCCTATAGAGGCTTTTATGCTCCTCCTAGGCCTTGCCCTGACACTGTCCTTAAGTAAGGCCTTGACCCTATTCCTAACTAAGGGCCTAGCCCTAAACCTAGCCCCAGCCCCAGCCCCAGCCCTAGACCCATTCCCAGTCCCATCCCAGCCCCAGCCCCAGCCCCAGCCCCAGCCCCAGCCCTAGGCTTACCCTCAGCCCTAGCTCCAGCCCCAGCCCCAGCCCTAGCCCCAGCCCCAGCCCCAGCAACAGCCCTAGCCCTAGCCCCAGCCAGAGCCCCAGCCCCAACCCCAGCCCGATCCCCAGCCTCTGATGCTTATCCTACAAAGGCCTTTATGCTACTCCTAGGCCTTGCCCTGACACTGTCCTTAACTCAGGCCTTGACACTACTAGTAACTCAGGCCGTGATATTGTCCCTAAGGCCCTGACAGTGTCCCTGTCTAAGGGACTGAATGTCCTCCTAACTCTGGCCCTGCCATTATACATAAGAAAAGCTCTGACACTCGTCCTAACCGAGGCACCGACACTGTCCCTCACTAAGGCCCTGACACTACTTCTAACTCATGCCCTGACATTATACCTAACGTAGGCTCTGATGCTAACCCTAACTAAGGCCCTGACGGTGAGCCTAACTAAGGCCTTCACACTATTCCTGACTAAAGGCGTTGCCCTAGCCCAGGCCATAGCCGCAGTCCGAACCCCAGCCCCAGCCCCCACCCCTGATCCTACAGAGGCCCTTATGGTCCTCCTAGGCCTTTCCCTGACACTGTCCTTAACTAAGGCCTTGACACTATTTCTAACTAAGGCCCCAGCCCTAGCGCCGCCCCAGCCCTAGCCTCACCGTACCCGCAGTCCCAGCCCTAGCCCCAACACCAGCCCCAGCCCCAGCCCTCGCCCCTGATGCTGATTCTATAGAGGCCCTAATGAGTCTCCTAGGCGTTCCCTGACAATGTGGTAACTAAGGCCTTGACACTATTTCTAACTAAGGCCCCAGGTCCAGCCCCATCCGCAGCCCCAGCCCCTGATGCTGTTCCTATAGAGGCCTTTATGCCCCTCCTAGGCCTTGCCCTGACACTGTCCTTAAGTAAGGCCTTGACGCTGTTCCTAACTAAGGGCCTAGCCCTAAACCTAGCCCCAGCCCCAGCCCCAGCTCCAGCCCCAGCCCCAGCCCTATCCCCAGCCCCAGCCCCAGCCCTAGCCCTAGCCCCAGCGAGAGCCCCAGCCCTAGCCCCAGCCACAGGCCCAACCCCAGCTACTGATGCTGATCCTACAGAGGCCCTTATGCTCCTCCTAGGCGTTGCCCTGACACTGTCCTTAACTCAGGCCTTGACACTACTAGTAACTCAGGCCGTGATACTATCCCTAACTAAGGCCCTGACAGTGTCCCTGTCTAAGGGACTGAATGTCCTCCTAACTCTGGCCCTGCCATTATACATAAAAAAAGCTCTGACGCTCGTCCTAACCGAGGCCCCGACACTGTCCCTCACTAAGGCCCTGACACTACTTCTAACTCAGGGCCACATTATACCTAACGAAGGCTCTGATGCTAACCCTAACTATGGCCCTGACAGTGACCTTAACTAAGGACTTGACACTATTCCTAACTAAGGGCCTAGTCCTAGCCGTAGCCCAAGCCCCAGCCCCAGCCCCAGCCCTAGCCCAAGCCCCAGCCCCAGCCGCAGCCCCAGCCCTAGCCTCACCGTAGCCGCAGTCCCAGCCCTAGCCCCAACCCCAGCCCCAGCCCCAGCCCTCGCCCCTGATGCTGATTCTATAGAGGCCCTTATGAGGCTCCTAGGCCTTCCCTGACAATGTGGTAACTAAGGCCTTGACACTATTTCTAACTAAGGCCCCAGGTCCAGCCCCAGCCGTAGCCCCAGCCCCTGATGCTGATCCTATAGAGACCTTTATGCCCCTCCTAGGCCTTGCCCTGACACTGTCCTTAAGTAAGGCCTTGACGCTATTCCTAACTAAGGGCCTAGCCCTAAACCTAGCCCCAGCCCCAGCCCCAGCTCCGGCCCCAGCCCCAGCCCTATGCCCAGCCCCAGCCACAGCCCTAGCCCTAGCCCCAGCCAGAGCCCCAGCCCTAGCCCCAGCCACAGGCCCAACCCCAGCCACTGATGCTGATCCTACAGAGGCCCTTATGCTCCTCCTAGGCCTTCTCTGACAATGTGGTAACTACGGCCTTGACACTATTTCTAACTAAGGCCCCAGGTCCAGCCCCATCCGCAGCCCCAGCCCCTGATGCTGATCCTATAGAGACCTTTCTGATCCTCCTAGGCCTTCCCCTAACAATGTGGTAACTAAGGCCTTGACACTATTTCTAACTAAGGCCCCAGGTCCAGCCCCAGCCGTAGCCCCAGCCCCTGATGCTGATCCTATAGAGGCCTTTATGCTCCTCCAAGACCATGCCCTGACACTGTCCTTAAGTAAGGCCTTGACCCTATTCCTAACTAAGGGCCTAGCCCTAAACCTAGCCCCAGCCACAGCCCCACCGCTAGCCCCAGACCCACACCCAGCCCAACCTTACCCTCAGCCCTAGCTGCAGCCCCAGCCCCAGCCCTATCCCCAGCCCCAGCACCAGCCCTAGCCCTAGCCCCAGCCAGAGCCCCAGGCCTAGCCCCAGCCACAGGCCCAACTCCAGCCACTGATGCTGATCCTACAGAGGCCCTTATGCTCCTCCTAGGCCTTGCCCTGACACTGTCCTTAACTCAGGCCTTGACACTACTAGTAACTCAGGCCTTGATACTGTCCCTAACTAAGGCCCTGACAGTGTCCCTGTCTAAGGGACTGAATGTCCTCCTAACTCTGGCCCTGCCATTATACATAAAAAAAGCTCTGACGCTCGTCCTAACCGAGGCCCCGACACTATCCCTCACTAAGGCCCTGACACTACTTCTAACTCAGGCCCTATCATTATACCTAACGAAAGCTCTGATGCTAACCCTAACTAAGGGCCTGACAGTGACACTAACTAAGGCCTTGACACTATTCCTAACTAAGGGCCTAGCCCTAGCCCCAGCCCCGGCCCCAGTCCCAGCGCCAACCCCAGCCCGAGCTCCAGCCTCTAATGCTTATCCTACAAAGGCCCTTATGCTACTCCTAGGCCTTGCCCTGACACTGTCCTTAAATAAGGCCTTGCCACTACTACTAACTCAGTCCGTGGTACTGTCCTTAACTAAGGCCCAGACAGTGTCCCTAACTAAGGGTTTGACTCTCCTCCTAACTCTGGCCCTGCCATTATACATATAAAAGGCTCTGACACTCGTCCTAATCGAGGGCTTGACACTGTCCCTCACTAAGGCCCTGACACTACTTCTAACTCAGGCCCTGTCATTATACCTAACGTAGGCTCTGATGCTAACCCTAACTAAGACCCTGACGGTGACCCTAACTAAGGCCTTCACACTATTCCTATCTAAAGGCGTGGCCCTAGCCCTAGGTGCAGCCCCAGCCCCCACCCCTGATCCTACAGAGGCCCTTATGGTCCTCCTAGGCCTTTCCCTGACACTGTCCTGAACTAAGGCCTTGACACTATTTCTAACTAAGGCCCCAGCCCCAGCGCAGCCCCAGCCCCAGCCCCAGCCCCAGCCCCAGCCCCAGCCGCAGCCCCAACCCCAGCCCGAGCCGCAGCCTCTGATGCTTATCCTACAAAGGCCCTTATGCTACTCCTAGGCCTTGCCCTGATACTGTCCTTAAGTAAGGCCTTGCCACTACTACTAACTCAGGCCGTGGTACTGTCCCTAACTAAGGCCCTGACAGTGTCCCTAACTAAGGGTCTGACTCTCCTCCTAACTCTGGCCCTGCCATTATACTTAAAGAAGACTCTGACGCTCGTCCTAATCGAGGGCCTGACACTGTCCCTCACTAAGGCCCTGACACTACTTCTAACTCAGGGCCACATTATTCCTAACGAAGGCTCTGATGCTAACCCTAACTATGGCCCTGACAGTGACCTTAACTAAGGCCTTGACACTATTCCTAACTAAGGGCCTAGCCCTAGCCGTAGCCCAAGCCCGAGCCCCAGCCCTAGCCCTAGCCCAAGCCCCAGCCCCAGCCGCAGCCCCAGCCCTAGCCGCACCGTAGCCGCAGTCCCAGCCCTAGCCCCAACCCCAGCCCCAGCCCCAGCCCTCGCCCCTGATGCTGATTCTATAGAGGCCCTTATGAGTCTCCTAGGCCTTCCCTGACAATGTGGTAATTAAGGCCTTGACACTATTTCTTACTAAGGCCCCAGGTCCAGCCCCAGCCGCAGCCCCAGCTCCTGATGCTGATCCTATAGAGGCCTTTATGCTCCTCCTAGGCCTTGCCCTGACACTGTCCTTAAGTAAGGCCTTTATCCTATTCCTAACTAAGGGCCTAGCCCTAAACCTAGCCCCAGCCCCAGCCCCAGCCCTAGACCCAGCCCTAGACCCAGTCCCAGCCCCAGCCCCAGCCCCAGCCCAAGCCCCTGCCCTAGCCCTAGCCCCAGACCCAGACCCAGCCCTTGCCTTAGCCTCAGACCCAGCTCCAGCCCCAGCCCCAGCCACAGCCCTAGCCCTAGCCCCAGCCACAGCCCCAGCCCTAGACCCAGCCCCATGCCCAACCCCAACCCCTGATGCTGATCCTACCGAGGCCCTTATGCTCCTCCTAGGCCTTGCCCTGACACTGTCCTTAACTCAGGCCTTGACACTACTACTAACTCAGGCCGTGATACTGTCCCTCACTAAAGCCCTGACAGTGTCCCTGTCTAAGTGACTGAATGTCCTCCTAACTCTGGCCCTGCCATTATACATAAAAAAAGCTCTGACGCTCGTCCTAACCGAACCCCTGAGACTGTCCCTCACTGAGGCCCTGACACTACTTCTAACTCAGGCCCTGTCATTATACCTAACGAAAGCTCTGATGCTAACCCTAACTAACGCCCTGACAATGAGACTAACTAAGGCCTTGACACTATTCTTAACTAAGGCCCCAGCCCTAGCCCGTCCCCTAGCCCCAGCTCCAGCCCTAGCCCAAGCCCCAGCCCCAGCCCTAGCCCCAGGCCCAGCCGCAGTCCCAGCCAGAGGCCCTACCCCAGCCCCATCCCCAGCCCCAGCCCCAGCCCTAGGCCCTGATGCTGATCCTATAGAGACCTTTATGATCCTCCTAGGCCTTCCCCTGACAATGTGGTAACTAAGGCCTTGACACTATTTCTAACTAAGTCCCCAGGTCCAGCCCCAGCCGCAGCCGCAGCCCCTGATGCTGATCCTGTAGAGGCCTTTATGCTCCTCCTAGGCCTTGCCCTGACACTGTCCTTAAGTAAGGCCTTGACCCTATTGCTAACTAAGGGCCTAGCCCTAAACCTAGCCCCAGCCCCAGCCCCAGCCCTAGCCCTAGCCCCAGTCCCAGCCCCAGCCCCAGCCCCAGCCCCAGCCCCAGACACAGCCCTAGCCTTAGCCTCAGCGCCAGCTCCAACCCCAGCCCCAGCCCTAGCCCCAGCCTTAGCCCCAGCCCCAGCCCCAGCCCTAGCCGTAGCCCCAGCCCCAGCCACAGCCCTAGACCCAGCCCCAGGCCCAACGCCAGCCCCTGATGCTGATCCTACAGAGGCCCTTATGCTCCTCCTAGGCCTTGCCCTGACACTGTCCTTAACTCAGGCCTTGACACTACTACTAACTCAGGCCGTGGTACTGTCCCTAACTAAGGCCCTGACAGTGTCCCTGTCTAAGGGACTGAATGTCCTCCTAACTCTGGCCCTGCCATTATACATAAAAAAAGCTCTGACGCTCGTCCTAACCGAAGCCCTGAGACTGTCCCTCACTAAGGCCCTGACACTACTTCTAACTCAGGACCTGTCATTATACCTAACGAATGCTCTGATGCTAACCCTAACTAAGGCCCTGACAGTGACCCTAACTAAGTCCTTGACACTATTCCCAACTAAGGGCCTAGCCCTAGCCCCAGCCCTAGCCCTAGCCCTAACCCCAGCCCCAGCCCTAGCCCCAGCCCCAGCCCAAGCCCTAGCCCCAGGCCCAGCCCTAGCCCTTGCCCCAGCCACAACCCCAGTCCTAGCCCCAGCCCCCGGCCCAACCCCAGCACCTGATGCTGATCGTACAGAGGCCCTTATGTTCCTCCAAGGCCTTACCCTGACACTGTCCTTAACTCAGACCTTGACACTAATACTAACTCAGGCCGTGATACTGTCCCTAACTAAGGCCCTGACAGTGTCTCTGTCTAAGGGCCTGAATCTTCTCCTAACTCTGGTTTTGCCATTATACATAAAAAAAGCTCTGACGCTCGTGCTAACCGAGGCCCCGACACTGTCCCTCACTAAGGCCCTGACACTATTTCTAACTCATGCCCTGACATTATACCTAACGTAGGCTCTGATGCTAACCCTACGTAAGGCCCTGACAGTGACCCTAACTAAGGCCTCCACACTATTTCTAACTAAGGGCGTAGCCCTAGCCCTAGCCCTAGCCGCAGCCGCATCCCCAGCCCCAGCCCCCACCCCTGATCGTACAGAGGCCCTTATGCTCCTCCTAGGCCTTTCCTTGACACTGTCCTTAACTAAGGCCTTGACACTATTTCTATCTAAGGCCCCAGCCCCAGCGCCAACCCCATCGCAGCCCCAGCCCCAGGCCCAGCCCCGGCCCTAGCTCCAGTCCCAGCCCCAGCCCTAGCCCCAGCCCCAGCCCCAACCCCAACCCCAGCCCCAACCCCAGCCTCTGATGCTTATCCTACATAGGCCCTTATGCTACTCCTAGGCCTTGCCCTGACACTGTCCTTAACTCAGGCCTTGACAGAACTACTAACTCAGGCTGTGATACTGTCCCTAACTACGGCCCTAATAGTGTCCCTAACTAGGGGCCTGACTCTCCTCCTAATGTGGCCCTGCCATTATACATAAAAAAGGCTCTGACGCTCGTCCTAATCGAGGGCCTGACACTGTCCCTCACTAAGGCCCTGACACTACTTCTAACTCAGAGCCACATTATACCTAACGAAGGCTCTGATGCTAACCCTAACTAAGTCCCTGACAGTGAAACTAACTAAGGCATTGACACTATTCTTAACTAAGGGCCTAGCCTTAGTCCTAGCCCCAGGCCCAGCCCAAGCCCCAGCCCCAGCCCTAGCCCCAGCCGCAGCCCCAGCCCTAGCCCCGGCAGCAGCTGAAGTCCAAGCCCTAGCCCCAACCCCAGCCCCAGCCTCAGTCCCAGCCCTAGCCCCTGATGCTGATCTTATAGAGGCCCTTATGATCCTCCTAGACCTTCCCTGGACAATGTGGTAACTAAGGCGTTGACACTATTTCTAACTAAAGCCCCAGGTCCAGCCCCAGCCGCAGCCCCAGCCCCTGATGCTGATCCTATAGAGGCTTTTATGCTCCTCCTAGGCCTTGCCCTGACACTGTCCTTAAGTAAGGCCTTGACCCTATTCCTAACTAAGGGCCTAGCCTTAAACCTAGCCCCAGCCCCAGCCCCAGCCCTAGCCCCAGCCCCAGCCCCAGCCCTAGGCTTACCCTCAGCCCTAGCTCCAGCCCCAGCCCCAGCCCTAGCCCCAGCCCCAGCAACAGCCCTAGCCCTAACCCCAGCCAGAGCCCCAGCCCCAACCCCAGCCCGATCCCCAGCCTCTGTTGCTTATCCTACAAAGGCCCTTATGCTACTCCTAGGCCTTGCCCTGACACTGTCCTTAACTCAGGCCTTGACACTACTAGTAACTCAGGCCGTGATACTGTCCCTAACTAAGGCCCTGACAGTGTCCCTGTCTAAGGGACTGAATGTCCTCCTAACACTGGCCCTGCCATTATACATAAAAAAAGCTCTGACGCTCGTCCTAACCGAGGCCCCGACACTGTCCCTCACTAAGGCCCTGACACTACTTCTAACTCATGCCCTGACATTATACCTAACGTAGGCTCTGATGCTAACCCTAACTAAGGCCCTGACGGTGACCCTAACTAAGGCCTTCACACTATTCCTGACTAAAGGCGTTGCCCTAGCCCAGGCCATAGCCGCAGTCCGAACCCCAGCCCCAGCCCCCACCCCTGATCCTACAGAGGCCCTTATGGTCCTCCTAGGCCTTTCCCTGACACTGTCCTTAACTAAGGCCTTGACACTATTTATGACTAAGGCCCCAGCCCCAGCGCCGCCCAAGGCCCCGGCCCAGCCCAAGCCCTAGCCCCAGGCCTAGCCCCAGCCCCAGCCCCAGCCCCAGCCCCAGCCCCAACCCCAACCCCAGCCCTATCCCCAGCCTCTGATGCTTATCCTACAAAGGCCCTTATGCTACTCCTAGGCCTTGCCCTGACACTGTCCTTAAATAAGGCCTTGCCACTACTACTAATTCAGGCCGTGGTACTGTCCCTAACTAAGGCCCTGACAGTGTCCTTAACTAAGGGTCTGACTCTCCTCCTAACTCTGGCCCTGCCATTATACATAAACAAGGCTCTGACACTCGTCCTAATCGAGGGCTTGACACTGTCCCTCACTAAGGCCCTGACACTACTTCTAACTCAGGCCCTGTCATTATACCTAACGTAGGCTCTGATGCTAACCCTAACTTAGGCCCTGACGGTGACCCTAACTAAGGCCTTCACACTATTCCTAACTAAGAGCGTAGCCCTAGCCCTAGCCCTAGGCGCAGCCCCAGCCCCAGCCCCAGCCCCCACCCCTGATCCTACAGAGGCCCTTATGGTCCTCCTAGGCCTTTCCCTGACACTGTCCTTAAGTAAGGCCTTGACACTATTTCTAACTAAGGCCCCAGCCCCAGGGCAGCCCCAGCCCTAGCCCCAGGCCTAGCCCCAGCCCCATCCCCAGCCCCAGCCCCAGCCCGAGCCCCAGCCTCTGATGCTTATCCTACAAAGGCCCTTATGCTACTCCTAGGCCTTGCCCTGACACTGTCCTTAAGTAAGGCCTTGACAATACTACTAAATCAGGCCGTGGTACTGTCCCTAACTAAGGCCCTGACAGTGTCCCTAACTAAGGGTCTGACTCTCCTCCTAACTCTGGCCCTGCCATTATACATAAAGAAGACTCTGACGCTCGTCCTAATCGAGGGCCTGACACTGTCCCTCACTAAGGCCCTGACACTACTTCTAACTCAGGGCCACATTATACCTAACGAAGGCTCTGATGCTAACCCTAACTTTGGCCCTGACAGTGACCTTAACTAAGGCCTTGACACTATTCCTAACTAAGGGCCATGCCCTAGCCCTAGCCCAAGCCCCAGCCCCAGCCCCAGCCCTAGCCCAAGCCCAAGCCCCAGCCCCAGCCCCAGCCGCAGCCCCAGCCCTAGCCTCACCGTAGCCGCAGTCCCAGCCCTAGCCCCAACCCCAGCCCCAGCCCCAGCCCTCGCCCCTGATGCTGATTCTATAGAGGCCCTTATGAGTCTCCTAGGCGTTCCCTGACAATGTGGTAACTAAGGCCTTGACACTATTTCTAACTAAGGCCCCAGGTCCAGCCCCATCCGCAGCCCCAGCCCCTGATGCTGTTCCTATAGAGGCCTTTATGCCCCTCCTAGGCCTTGCCCTGACACTGTCCTTAAGTAAGGCCTTGACGCTATTCCTAACTAAGGGCCGAGCCCTAAACCTAGCCCCAGCCCCAGCCCCAGCTCCAGCCCCAGCCCCAGCCCTATCCCCAGCCCCAGCCCCAGCCCTAGCCCTAGCCCCAGCCCCAGCCCCAGCCCCAGCCCCAGCCCTAGGCCCTGATGCTGATCCTATAGAGACCTTTATGATCCTCCTAGGCCTTCCCCTGACAATGTGGTAACTAAGGCCTTGACACTATTTCTAACTAAGTCCCCAGGTCCAGCCCCAGCCGCAGCCGCAGCCCCTGATGCTGATCCTGTAGAGGCCTTTATGCTCCTCCTAGGCCTTGCCCTGACACTGTCCTTAAGTAAGGCCTTGACCCTATTGCTAACTAAGGGCCTAGCCCTAAACCTAGCCCCAGCCCCAGCCCCAGCCCTAGCCCTAGCCCCAGCCTTAGCCCCAGCCCCAGCCCCAGCCCTAGCCGTAGCCCCAGCCCCAGCCACAGCCCTAGACCCAGCCCCAGGCCCAACGCCAGCCCCTGATGCTGATCCTACAGAGGCCCTTATGCTCCTCCTAGGCCTTGCCCTGACACTGTCCTTAACTCAGGCCTTGACACTACTACTAACTCAGGCCGTGGTACTGTCCCTAACTAAGGCCCTGACAGTGTCCCTGTCTAAGGGACTGAATGTCCTCCTAACTCTGGCCCTGCCATTATACATAAAAAAAGCTCTGACGCTCGTCCTAACCGAAGCCCTGAGACTGTCCCTCACTAAGGCCCTGACACTACTTCTAACTCAGGACCTGTCATTATACCTAACGAATGCTCTGATGCTAACCCTAACTAAGGCCCTGACAGTGACCCTAACTAAGTCCTTGACACTATTCCCAACTAAGGGCCTAGCCCTAGCCCCAGCCCTAGCCCTAGCCCTAACCCCAGCCCCAGCCCTAGCCCCAGCCCCAGCCCTAGCCCCAGGCCCAGCCCTAGCCCTTGCCCCAGCCACAACCCCAGTCCTAGCCCCAGCCCCCGGCCCAACCCCAGCACCTGATGCTGATCGTACAGAGGCCCTTATGTTCCTCCAAGGCCTTACCCTGACACTGTCCTTAACTCAGACCTTGACACTAATACTAACTCAGGCCGTGATACTGTCCCTAACAAGGCCCTGACAGTGTCTCTGTCTAAGGGCCTGAATCTTCTCCTAACTCTGGTTTTGCCATTATACATAAAAAAAGCTCTGACGCTCGTGCTAACCGAGGCCCCGACACTGTCCCTCACTAAGGCCCTGACACTATTTCTAACTCATGCCCTGACATTATACCTAACGTAGGCTCTGATGCTAACCCTACGTAAGGCCCTGACAGTGACCCTAACTAAGGCCTCCACACTATTTCTAACTAAGGGCGTAGCCCTAGCCCTAGCCCTAGCCGCAGCCGCATCCCCAGCCCCAGCCCCCACCCCTGATCGTACAGAGGCCCTTATGCTCCTCCTAGGCCTTTCCTTGACACTGTCCTTAACTAAGGCCTTGACACTATTTCTATCTAAGGCCCCAGCCCCAGCGCCAACCCCATCGCAGCCCCAGCCCCAGACCCAGCCCCGGCCCTAGCTCCAGTCCCAGCCCCAGCCCTAGCCCCAGCCCCAGCCCCAACCCCAGCCCCAACCCCAGCCTCTGATGCTTATCCTACATAGGCCCTTATGCTACTCCTAGGCCTTGCCCTGACACTGTCCTTAACTCAGGCCTTGACAGAACTACTAACTCAGGCTGTGATACTGTCCCTAACTACGGCCCTAATAGTGTCCCTAACTAGGGGCCTGACTCTCCTCCTAATGTGGCCCTGCCATTATACATAAAAAAGGCTCTGACGCTCGTCCTAATCGAGGGCCTGGCACTGTCCCTCACTAAGGCCCTGACACTACTTCTAACTCAGAGCCACATTATACCTAACGAAGGCTCTGATGCTAACCCTAACTAAGTCCCTGACAGTGAAACTAACTAAGGCATTGACACTATTCTTAACTAAGGGCCTAGCCTTAGTCCTAGCCCCAGGCCCAGCCCAAGCCCCAGCCCCAGCCCTAGCCCCAGCCGCAGCCCCAGCCCTAGCCCCAGCCGCAGCCCCAGCCCTAGCCCCGGCAGCAGCTGAAGCCCAAGCCCTAGCCCCAACCCCAGCCCCAGCCTCAGTCCCAGCCCTAGCCCCTGATGCTGATCTTATAGAGGCCCTTATGATCCTCCTAGACCTTCCCTGGACAATGTGGTAACTAAGGCGTTGACACTATTTCTAACTAAGGCCCCAGGTCCAGCCCCAGCCGCAGCCCCAGCCCCTGATGCTGATCCTATAGAGGCTTTTATGCTCCTCCTAGGCCTTGCCCTGACACTGTCCTTAAGTAAGGCCTTGACCCTATTCCTAACTAAGGGCCTAGCCCTAAACCTAGCCCCAGCCCCAGCCCCAGCCCTAGACCCATTCCCAGTCCCATCCCAGCCCCAGCCCCAGCCCCAGCCCCAGCCCCAGCCCTAGGCTTACCCTCAGCCCTAGCTCCAGCCCCAGCCCCAGCCCTAGCCCCAGCCCCAGCCCCAGCAACAGCCCTAGCCCTAGCCCCAGCCAGAGCCCCAGCCCCAACCCCAGCCCGATCCCCAGCCTCTGATGCTTATCCTACAAAGGCCTTTATGCTACTCCTAGGCCTTGCCCTGACACTGTCCTTAACTCAGGCCTTGACACTACTAGTAACTCAGGCCGTGATACTGTCCCTAAGGCCCTGACAGTGTCCCTGTCTAAGGGACTGAATGTCCTCCTAACTCTGGCCCTGCCATTATACATAAGAAAAGCTCTGACACTCGTCCTAACCGAGGCACCGACACTGTCCCTCACTAAGGCCCTGACACTACTTCTAACTCATGCCCTGACATTATACCTAACGTAGGCTCTGATGCTAACCCTAACTAAGGCCCTGACGGTGAGCCTAACTAAGGCCTTCACACTATTCCTGACTAAAGGCGTTGCCCTAGCCCAGGCCATAGCCGCAGTCCGAACCCCAGCCCCAGCCCCCACCCCTGATCCTACAGAGGCCCTTATGGTCCTCCTAGGCCTTTCCCTGACACTGTCCTTAACTAAGGCCTTGACACTATTTCTAACTAAGGCCCCAGCCCTAGCGCCGCCCCAGCCCTAGCCTCACCGTAGCCGCAGTCCCAGCCCTAGCCCCAACACCAGCCCCAGCCCCAGCCCTCGCCCCTGATGCTGATTCTATAGAGGCCCTTATGAGTCTCCTAGGCGTTCCCTGACAATGTGGTAACTAAGGCCTTGACACTATTTCTAACTAAGGCCCCAGGTCCAGCCCCATCCGCAGCCCCAGCCCCTGATGCTGTTCCTATAGAGGCCTTTATGCCCCTCCTAGGCCTTGCCCTGACACTGTCCTTAAGTAAGGCCTTGACGCTGTTCCTAACTAAGGGCCTAGCCCTAAACCTAGCCCCAGCCCCAGCCCCAGCTCCAGCCCCAGCCCCAGCCCTATCCCCAGCCCCAGCCCCAGCCCTAGCCCTAGCCCCAGCGAGAGCCCCAGCCCTAGCGCCCCAGCCACAGGCCCAACCCCAGCTACTGATGCTGATCCTACAGAGGCCCTTATGCTCCTCCTAGGCGTTGCCCTGACACTGTCCTTAACTCAGGCCTTGACACTACTAGTAACTCAGGCCGTGATACTATCCCTAACTAAGGCCCTGACAGTGTCCCTGTCTAAGGGACTGAATGTCCTCCTAACTCTGGCCCTGCCGTTATACATAAAAAAAGCTCTGACGCTCGTCCTAACCGAGGCCCCGACACTGTCCCTCACTAAGGCCCTGACACTACTTCTAACTCAGGGCCACATTATACCTAATGAAGGCTCTGATGCTAACCCTAACTATGGCCCTGACAGTGACCTTAACTAAGGACTTGACACTATTCCTAACTAAGGGCCTAGCCCTAGCCGTAGCCCAAGCCCCAGCCCCAGCCCCAGCCCTAGCCCAAGCCCCAGCCCCAGCCGCAGCCCCAGCCCTAGCCTCACCGTAGCCGAAGTCCCAGCCCTAGCCCCAACCCCAGCCCCAGCCCCAGCCCTCGCCCCTGATGCTGATTCTATAGAGGCCCTTATGAGGCTCCTAGGCCTTCCCTGACAATGTGGTAACTAAGGCCTTGACACTATTTCTAACTAAGGCCCCAGGTCCAGCCCCAGCCGTAGCCCCAGCCCCTGATGCTGATCCTATAGAGACCTTTATGCCCCTCCTAGGCCTTGCCCTGACACTGTCCTTAAGTAAGGCCTTGACGCTATTCCTAACTAAGGGCCTAGCCCTAAACCTAGCCCCAGCCCCAGCCCCAGCTCCGGCCCCAGCCCCAGCCCTATGCCCAGCCCCAGCCACAGCCCTAGCCCTAGCCCCAGCCAGAGCCCCAGCCCTAGCCCCAGCCACAGGCCCAACCCCAGCCACTGATGCTGATCCTACAGAGGCCCTTATGCTCCTCCTAGGCCTTCTCTGACAATGTGGTAACTACGGCCTTGACACTATTTCTAACTAAGGCCCCAGGTCCAGCCCCATCCGCAGCCCCAGCCCCTGATGCTGATCCTATAGAGACCTTTCTGATCCTCCTAGGCCTTCCCCTGACAATGTGGTAACTAAGGCCTTGACACTATTTCTAACTAAGGCCCCAGGTCCAGCCCCAGCCGTAGCCCCAGCCCCTGATGCTGATCCTATAGAGGCCTTTATGCTCCTCCAAGACCATGCCCTGACACTGTCCTTAAGTAAGGCCTTGACCCTATTCCTAACTAAGGGCCTAGCCCTAAACCTAGCCCCAGCCACAGCCCCACCGCTAGCCCCAGACCCACACCCAGCCCAACCTTACCCTCAGCCCTAGCTCCAGCCCCAGCCCCAGCCCTATCCCCAGCCCCAGCACCAGCCCTAGCCCTAGCCCCAGCCAGAGCCCCAGGCCTAGCCCCAGCCACAGGCCCAACTCCAGCCACTGATGCTGATCCTACAGAGGCCCTTATGCTCCTCCTAGGCCTTGCCCTGACACTGTCCTTAACTCAGGCCTTGACACTACTAGTAACTCAGGCCTTGATACTGTCCCTAACTAAGGCCCTGACAGTGTCCCTGTCTAAGGGACTGAATGTCCTCCTAACTCTGGCCCTGCCATTATACATAAAAAAAGCTCTGACGCTCGTCCTAACCGAGGCCCCGACACTGTCCCTCACTAAGGCCCTGACACTACTTCTAACTCAGGCCCTGTCATTATACCTAACGAAAGCTCTGATGCTAACCCTAACTAAGGTCCTGACAGTGACACTAACTAAGGCCTTGACACTATTCCTAACTAAGGGCCTAGCCCTAGCCCCAGCCCCAACCCCCGTCCCAGCGCCAACCCCAGCCCGAGCTCCAGCCTCTGATGCTTATCCTACAAAGGCCCTTATGCTACTCCTAGGCCTTGCCCTGACACTGTCCTTAAATAAGGCCTTGCCACTACTACTAACTCAGGCCGTGGTACTGTCCCTAACTAAGGCCCTGACAGTGACCCTAACTAAGGGTCTGACTCTCCTCCTAACTCTGGCCCTGCCAGTATACATAAACAAGGCTCTGACACTCGTCCTAATCGAGGGCTTGACACTGTCCCTCACTAAGGCCCTGACACTACTTCTAACTCAGGCCCTGTCATTATACCTAACGTAGGCTCTGATGCTAACCCTAACTTAGGCCCTGACGGTGACCCTAACTAAGGCCTTCACACTATTCTTAACTAAGGGCGTAGCCCTAGCCCTAGCCCTAGCCGCAGCCCCAGCCCCAGCCCCAGCCCCCACCCCTGATCCTACAGAGGCCCTTATGATCCTCCTAGGCCTTTCCCTGACACTGTCCTTAACTAAGGCCTTGACACTATTTCTAACTAAGGCCCCAGCCCCAGCGCAGCCCCAGCCCTAGCCCCAGGCCTAGCCCCAGCCCCCTCCCCAGCCCCAGCCCCCGCCCCAGTCCCAGCCCCAACCCCAGCCCGAGCCCCAGCCTCTGATGCTTATCCTACAAAGGCCCTTATGCTACTCCTAGACCTTGCCCTGACACTGTCCTTAAGTAAGGCCTTGACAATACTACTAACTCAGGCCGTGGTCCTGTCCCTAACTAAGGCCCTGACAGTGTCCCTAACTAAGGGTCTGACTCTCCTCCTAACTCTGGCCCTGCCATTATACATAAAGAAGACTCTGACGCTCGTCCTAATCAAGGGCCTGACACTGTCCCTCACTAAGGCCCTGACACTACTTCTAACTCAGGGCCACATTATACCTAACGAAGGCTCTGATGCTAACCCTAACTATGGCCCTGACAGTGACCTTAACTAAGGCCTTGACACTATTCCTAACTAAGGGCCGAGCCCTAAACCTAACCCCAGCCCCAGCCCCAGCCCGAGCCCCAGACCCACACCCAGCCCTAGCCTTACCCTCAGCCCTAGCTCCAGCCCCAGCCCCAGCCCTATTCCAAGCCCCAGCCCCAGCCCTAGCCCTAGCCCCAGCCAGAGCCCCAGCCCTAGCCCCAGCCACAGGCCCAACCCCAGCCACTGATGCTGATCCTACATAGGCCCTTATGCTCCTCCTTGGCCTTGCCCTGACACTGTCCTTAACTCAGGCCGTGACACTACTAGTAACTCAGGCCGTGATACTGTCCCTAACTAAGGCCCTGACAGTGTCCCTGTCTAAGGGACTGAATGTCCTCCTAACTCTGGCCCTGCCATTATACATAAAAAAAGCTCTGACGCTCGTCCTAACCGAGGCCCCGACACTGTCCCTCACTAAGGCCCTGACACTACTTCTAACTCAGGCCCTGTCATAATACCTAACGAAAGCTCTGATGCTAACCGTAACTAAGGCCCTGACAGTGACACTAACTAAGGCCTTGACACTATTCCTAACTAAGGGCCTAGCCCTAGCCCCAGCCCCAGCCCCAGTCCCAGCCCCAACCCCAGCCCGAGCCCCAGCCTCTGATGCTTATCCTACAAAGGCCCCTATGCTACTCCAAGGCCTTGCCCTGACACTGTCCTTAAATAAGGCCTTGCCACTACTACTAACTCAGGCCGTGGTACTGTCCCTAACTAAGGCCCTGACAGTGTCCGTAACTAAGGGTCTGACTCTCCTCCTAACTCTGGCCCTGCCAGTATACATAAACAAGGCTCTGACACTCGTCCTAATCGAGGGCTTGACACTGTCCCTCACTAAGGCCCTGACACTACTTCTAACTCAGGCCCTGTCATTATACCTAACGTAGGCTATGATGCTAACCCTAACTAAGGCCCTGACGGTGACCCTAACTAAGGCCTTCACACTATTCCTAACTAAGGGCGTAGCCCTAGCCCTAGCCCTAGGCGCAGCCCCAGCCCCAGCCCCAGCCCCCAACCCTGATCCTACAGAGGCCCTTATGGTCCTCCTAGGCCTTTCCCTGACACTGTCCTTAACTAAGGCCTTGACACTATTTCTAACTAACTCCCCAGCCCCAGCGCAGCCCCAGGCCCAGGCCCAGCCCCAGCCCTAGCCCCAGGCCTAGCCCCAGCCCCAGACCCAGACCCAGCCCCAGCCCCAGCCTCTGATGCTTATCCTACAAAGGCCCTTATGCTACTCCTAGGCCTTGCCCTGACACTGTCCTTAAGTAAGGCCTTGACAATACTACTAACTCAGGCCGTGGTACTGTCCCTAACTAAGGCCCTGACAGTGTCCCTGTCTAAGGGACTGAATGTCCTCCTAACTCTGGCCCTGCCATTATACATAAACAAGGCTCTGACACTCGTCCTAATCGAGGGCCAGACACTGTCCCTCACTAAGGACCTGACACTACTTCTAACTCAGGGCCACATTATACCTAACGAAGGCTCTGATGCTAACCCTAACTATGGCCCTGACAGTGACCTTAACTAAGGCCTTGACACTATTCCTAACTAAGGGCCGAGCCCTAGCCCTAGCCCAAGCCCCAGGCCCAGCCGTAGCCCAAGCCCAAGCCCCAGCCCCAGCCGCAGCCCCAGCCCTAGCCTCACCATAGCCGCAGTCTCAGCCCTAGCCCCAACCCCAGCCCCAGCCCCAGCCCTCGCCCCTGATGCTGATTCTATAGAGGCCCTTATGATTCTCCTAGGCCTTCCCTGACAATGTGGTAACTAAGGCCTTGACACTATTTCTAACTAAGGCCCCAGGTCCAGCCCCATCCGCAGCCCCAGCCCCTGATGCTGTTCCTATAGAGGCCTTTATGCCCCTCCTAGGCCTTGCCCTGACACTGTCCTTAAGTAAGGCCTTGACGCTATTCCTAACTAAGGGCCTAGCCCTAAACCTAGCCCCAGCCCCAGCCCCAGCTCCAGCCCCAGCCCCAGCCCTATCCCCAGCCCCAGCCCCAGCCCTAGCCCTAGCCCCAGCCAGAGCCCCAGCCCTAGCCCCAGCCACACGCCCAACCCCAGCCACTGATGCTGATCCTACAGAGGCCCTTATGTTCCTCCTAGGCCTTGCCCTGACACTGTCCTTAACTCAGGCCTTGATACTACTAGTAACTCAGGCTGTGATACTATCCCTAACTAAGGCCCTGACAGTGTCCCTGTCTAAGGGACTGAATGTCCTCCTAACTCTGGCCCTGCCATTATACATAAAGAAGACTCTGACGCTCGTCCTAATCGACGGCCTGACACTGTCCCTCACTAAGGCCCTGACACTACTTCTAACTCAGAGCCACATTATACCTAACGAAGGCTCTGATGCTAACCCTAACTAAGACCCTGACAGTGAAACTAACTAAGGCATTGACACTATTCTTAACTATGGGCCTAGCCCTAGTTCTAGCCCCAGGCCCAGCCCAAGCCCCAGCCCCAGCCCTAGCCCCAGCCGCAGCCCCAGCCCTAGCCCCAGCCGCAGCCCCAACCCTAGCCCCGGCAGCAGCTGAAGCCCAAGCCCTAGCCCCAACCCCAGCCCCAGCCTCAGTCCCAGCCCTAGCCCCTGATGCTGATCTTATAGAGGCCCTTATGATCCTCCTAGACCTTCCCTGGACAATGTGGTAACTAAGGCGTTGACACTATTTCTAACTAAGGCCCCAGGTCCAGCCCCAGCCGCAGCCCCAGCCCCTGATGCTGATCCTATAGAGGCTTTTATGCTCCTCCTAGGCCTTGCCCTGACACTGTCCTTAAGTAAGGCCTTGACCCTATTCCTAACTAAGGGCCTAGCCCTAAACCTAGCCCCAGCCCCAGCCCCAGCCCTAGACCCATTCCCAGGCCCATCCCAGCCCCAGCCCCAGCCCCAGCCCCAGCCCCAGCCCTAGACTTACTCTCAGCCCTAGCTCCAGCCCCAGCCCCAGCCCTAGCCCCAGCCCCAGCCCCAGCAACAGCCCTAGCCCTAGCCCCAGCCAGAGCCCCAGCCCCAACCCCAGCCCGATCCCCAGCCTCTGATGCTTATCCTACAAAGGCCTTTATGCTACTCCTAGGCCTTGCCCTGACACTGTCCTTAACTCAGGCCTTGACACTACTAGTAACTCAGGCCGTGATACTGTCCCTAAGGCCCTGACAGTGTCCCTGTCTAAGGGACTGAATGTCCTCCTAACTCTGGCCCTGCCATTATACATAAGAAAAGCTCTGACACTCGTCCTAACCGAGGCACCGACACTGTCCCTCACTAAGGCCCTGACACTACTTCTAACTCATGCCCTGACATTATACCTAACGTAGGCTCTGATGCTAACCCTAACTAAGGCCCTGACGGTGAGCCTAACTAAGGCCTTCACACTATTCCTGACTAAAGGCGTTGCCCTAGCCCAGGCCATAGCCGCAGTCCGAACCCCAGCCCCAGCCCCCACCCCTGATCCTACAGAGGCCCTTATGGTCCTCCTAGGCCTTTCCCTGACACTGTCCTTAACTAAGGCCTTGACACTATTTCTAACTAAGGCCCCAGCCCTAGCGCCGCCCCAGCCCTAGCCTCACCGTAGCCGCAGTCCCAGCCCTAGCCCCAACACCAGCCCCAGCCCCAGCCCTCGCCCCTGATGCTGATTCTATAGAGGCCCTTATGAGTCTCCTAGGCGTTCCCTGACAATGTGGTAACTAAGGCCTTGACACTATTTCTAACTAAGGCCCCAGGTCCAGCCCCATCCGCAGCCCCAGCCCCTGATGCTGTTCCTATAGAGGCCTTTATGCCCCTCCTAGGCCTTGCCCTGACACTGTCCTTAAGTAAGGCCTTGACGCTATTCCTAACTAAGGGCCTAGCCCTAAACCTAGCCCCAGCCCCAGCCCCAGCTCCAGCCCCAGCCCCAGCCCTATCCCCAGCCCCAGCCCCAGCCCTAGCCCTAGCCCCAGCCAGAGCCCCAGCCCTAGCCCCAGCCACAGGCCCAACCCCAGCTACTGATGCTGATCCTACAGAGGCCCTTATGCTCCTCCTAGGCGTTGCCCTGACACTGTCCTTAACTCAGGCCTTGACACTACTAGTAACTCAGGCCGTGATACTATCCCTAACTAAGGCCCTGACAGTGTCCCTGTCTAAGGGACTGAATGTCCTCCTAACTCTGGCCCTGCCATTATACATAAAAAAAGCTCTGACGCTCGTCCTAACCGAGGCCCCGACACTGTCCCTCACTAAGGCCCTGACACTACTTCTAACTCAGGGCCACATTATACCTAACGAAGGCTCTGATGCTAACCCTAACTATGGCCCTGACAGTGACCTTAACTAAGGACTTGACACTATTCCTAACTAAGGGCCTAGCCCTAGCCGTAGCCCAAGCCCCAGCCCCAGCCCCAGCCCTAGCCCAAGCCCCAGCCCCAGCCGCAGCCCCAGCCCTAGCCTCACCGTAGCCGCAGTCCCAGCCCTAGCCCCAACCCCAGCCCCAGCCCCAGCCCTCGCCCCTGATGCTGATTCTATAGAGGCCCTTATGAGGCTCCTAGGCCTTCCCTGACAATGTGGTAACTAAGGCCTTGACACTATTTCTAACTAAGGCCCCAGGTCCAGCCCCAGCCGTAGCCCCAGCCCCTGATGCTGATCCTATAGAGACCTTTATGCCCCTCCTAGGCCTTGCCCTGACACTGTCCTTAAGTAAGGCCTTGACGCTATTCCTAACTAAGGGCCTAGCCCTAAACCTAGCCCCAGCCCCAGCCCCAGCTCCGGCCCCAGCCCCAGCCCTATGCCCAGCCCCAGCCACAGCCCTAGCCCTAGCCCCAGCCAGAGCCCCAGCCCTAGCCCCAGCCACAGGCCCAACCCCAGCCACTGATGCTGATCCTACAGAGGCCCTTATGCTCCTCCTAGGCCTTCTCTGACAATGTGGTAACTACGGCCTTGACACTATTTCTAACTAAGGCCCCAGGTCCAGCCCCATCCGCAGCCCCAGCCCCTGATGCTGATCCTATAGAGACCTTTCTGATCCTCCTAGGCCTTCCCCTGACAATGTGGTAACTAAGGCCTTGACACTATTTCTAACTAAGGCCCCAGGTCCAGCCCCAGCCGTAGCCCCAGCCCCTGATGCTGATCCTATAGAGGCCTTTATGCTCCTCCAAGACCATGCCCTGACACTGTCCTTAAGTAAGGCCTTGACCCTATTCCTAACTAAGGGCCTAGCCCTAAACCTAGCCCCAGCCACAGCCCCACCGCTAGCCCCAGACCCACACCCAGCCCAACCTTACCCTCAGCCCTAGCTCCAGCCCCAGCCCCAGCCCTATCCCCAGCCCCAGCACCAGCCCTAGCCCTAGCCCCAGCCAGAGCCCCAGGCCTAGCCCCAGCCACAGGCCCAACTCCAGCCACTGATGCTGATCCTACAGAGGCCCTTATGCTCCTCCTAGGCCTTGCCCTGACACTGTCCTTAACTCAGGCCTTGACACTACTAGTAACTCAGGCCTTGATACTGTCCCTAACTAAGGCCCTGACAGTGTCCCTGTCTAAGGGACTGAATGTCCTCCTAACTCTGGCCCTGCCATTATACATAAAAAAAGCTCTGACGCTCGTCCTAACCGAGGCCCCGACACTATCCCTCACTAAGGCCCTGACACTACTTCTAACTCAGGCCCTATCATTATACCTAACGAAAGCTCTGATGCTAACCCTAACTAAGGGCCTGACAGTGACACTAACTAAGGCCTTGACACTATTCCTAACTAAGGGCCTAGCCCTAGCCCCAGCCCCGGCCCCAGTCCCAGCGCCAACCCCAGCCCGAGCTCCAGCCTCTAATGCTTATCCTACAAAGGCCCTTATGCTACTCCTAGGCCTTGCCCTGACACTGTCCTTAAATAAGGCCTTGCCACTACTACTAACTCAGTCCGTGGTACTGTCCTTAACTAAGGCCCAGACAGTGTCCCTAACTAAGGGTTTGACTCTCCTCCTAACTCTGGCCCTGCCATTATACATATAAAAGGCTCTGACACTCGTCCTAATCGAGGGCTTGACACTGTCCCTCACTAAGGCCCTGACACTACTTCTAACTCAGGCCCTGTCATTATACCTAACGTAGGCTCTGATGCTAACCCTAACTAAGACCCTGACGGTGACCCTAACTAAGGCCTTCACACTATTCCTATCTAAAGGCGTGGCCCTAGCCCTAGGTGCAGCCCCAGCCCCCACCCCTGATCCTACAGAGGCCCTTATGGTCCTCCTAGGCCTTTCCCTGACACTGTCCTGAACTAAGGCCTTGACACTATTTCTAACTAAGGCCCCAGCCCCAGCGCAGCCCCAGCCCCAGCCCCAGCCCCAGCCCCAGCCCCAGCCGCAGCCCCAACCCCAGCCCGAGCCGCAGCCTCTGATGCTTATCCTACAAAGGCCCTTATGGTACTCCTAGGCCTTGCCCTGATACTGTCCTTAAGTAAGGCCTTGCCACTACTACTAACTCAGGCCGTGGTACTGTCCCTAACTAAGGCCCTGACAGTGTCCCTAACTAAGGGTCTGACTCTCCTCCTAACTCTGGCCCTGCCATTATACTTAAAGAAGACTCTGACGCTCGTCCTAATCGAGGGCCTGACACTGTCCCTCACTAAGGCCCTGACACTACTTCTAACTCAGGGCCACATTATTCCTAACGAAGGCTCTGATGCTAACCCTAACTATGGCCCTGACAGTGACCTTAACTAAGGCCTTGACACTATTCCTAACTAAGGGCCTAGCCCTAGCCGTAGCCCAAGCCCGAGCCCCAGCCCTAGCCCTAGCCCAAGCCCCAGCCCCAGCCGCAGCCCCAGCCCTAGCCGCACCGTAGCCGCAGTCCCAGCCCTAGCCCCAACCCCAGCCCCAGCCCCAGCCCTCGCCCCTGATGCTGATTCTATAGAGGCCCTTATGAGTCTCCTAGGCCTTCCCTGACAATGTGGTAATTAAGGCCTTGACACTATTTCTTACTAAGGCCCCAGGTCCAGCCCCAGCCGCAGCCCCAGCTCCTGATGCTGATCCTATAGAGGCCTTTATGCTCCTCCTAGGCCTTGCCCTGACACTGTCCTTAAGTAAGGCCTTTATCCTATTCCTAACTAAGGGCCTAGCCCTAAACCTAGCCCCAGCCCCAGCCCCAGCCCTAGACCCAGCCCTAGACCCAGTCCCAGCCCCAGCCCCAGCCCCAGCCCAAGCCCCTGCCCTAGCCCTAGCCCCAGCCCCAGACCCAGCCCTTGCCTTAGCCTCAGACCCAGCTCCAGCCCCAGCCCCAGCCACAGCCCTAGCCCTAGCCCCAGCCACAGCCCCAGCCCTAGACCCAGCCCCATGCCCAACCCCAACCCCTGATGCTGATCCTACCGAGGCCCTTATGCTCCTCCTAGGCCTTGCCCTGACACTGTCCTTAACTCAGGCCTTGACACTACTACTAACTCAGGCCGTGATACTGTCCCTCACTAAAGCCCTGACAGTGTCCCTGTCTAAGTGACTGAATGTCCTCCTAACTCTGGCCCTGCCATTATACATAAAAAAAGCTCTGACGCTCGTCCTAACCGAACCCCTGAGACTGTCCCTCACTGAGGCCCTGACACTACTTCTAACTCAGGCCCTGTCATTATACCTAACGAAAGCTCTGATGCTAACCCTAACTAACGCCCTGACAATGAGACTAACTAAGGCCTTGACACTATTCTTAACTAAGGCCCCAGCCCTAGCCCGTCCCCTAGCCCCAGCTCCAGCCCTAGCCCAAGCCCCAGCCCCAGCCCTAGCCCCAGGCCCAGCCGCAGTCCCAGCCAGAGGCCCTACCCCAGCCCCATCCCCAGCCCCAGCCCCAGCCCTAGGCCCTGATGCTGATCCTATAGAGACCTTTATGATCCTCCTAGGCCTTCCCCTGACAATGTGGTAACTAAGGCCTTGACACTATTTCTAACTAAGTCCCCAGGTCCAGCCCCAGCCGCAGCCGCAGCCCCTGATGCTGATCCTGTAGAGGCCTTTATGCTCCTCCTAGGCCTTGCCCTGACACTGTCCTTAAGTAAGGCCTTGACCCTATTCCTAACTAAGGGCCTAGCCCTAAACCTAGCCCCAGCCCCAGCCCCAGCCCTAGCCCTAGCCCCAGTCCCAGCCCCAGCCCCAGCCCCAGCCCCAGCCCTAGCCCCAGACACAGCCCTAGCCTTAGCCTCAGCGCCAGCTCCAACCCCAGCCCCAGCCCTAGCCCCAGCCTTAGCCCCAGCCCCAGCCCCAGCCCTAGCCGTAGCCCCAGCCCCAGCCACAGCCCTAGACCCAGCCCCAGGCCCAACGCCAGCCCCTGATGCTGATCCTACAGAGGCCCTTATGCTCCTCCTAGGCCTTGCCCTGACACTGTCCTTAACTCAGGCCTTGACACTACTACTAACTCAGGCCGTGGTACTGTCCCTAACTAAGGCCCTGACAGTGTCCCTGTCTAAGGGACTGAATGTCCTCCTAACTCTGGCCCTGCCATTATACATAAAAAAAGCTCTGACGCTCGTCCTAACCGAAGCCCTGAGACTGTCCCTCACTAAGGCCCTGACACTACTTCTAACTCAGGACCTGTCATTATTCCTAACGAAGGCTCTGATGCTAACCCTAACTAAGGCCCTGACAGTGACCCTAACTAAGTCCTTGACACTATTCCCAACTAAGGGCCTAGCCCTAGCCCCAGCCCTAGCCCTAGCCCTAACCCCAGCCCCAGCCCTAGCCCCAGCCCCAGCCCAAGCCCTAGCCCCAGGCCCAGCCCTAGCCCTTGCCCCAGCCACAACCCCAGTCCTAGCCCCAGCCCCCGGCCCAACCCCAGCACCTGATGCTGATCGTACAGAGGCCCTTATGTTCCTCCAAGGCCTTACCCTGACACTGTCCTTAACTCAGACCTTGACACTAATACTAACTCAGGCCGTGATACTGTCCCTAACTAAGGCCCTGACAGTGTCTCTGTCTAAGGGCCTGAATCTTCTCCTAACTCTGGTTTTGCCATTATACATAAAAAAAGCTCTGACGCTCGTGCTAACCGAGGCCCCGACACTGTCCCTCACTAAGGCCCTGACACTATTTCTAACTCATGCCCTGACATTATACCTAACGTAGGCTCTGATGCTAACCCTACGTAAGGCCCTGACAGTGACCCTAACTAAGGCCTCCACACTATTTCTAACTAAGGGCGTAGCCCTAGCCCTAGCCCTAGCCGCAGCCGCATCCCCAGCCCCAGCCCCCACCCCTGATCGTACAGAGGCCCTTATGCTCCTCCTAGGCCTTTCCTTGACACTGTCCTTAACTAAGGCCTTGACACTATTTCTATCTAAGGCCCCAGCCCCAGCGCCAACCCCATCGCAGCCCCAGCCCCAGGCCCAGCCCCGGCCCTAGCTCCAGTCCCAGCCCCAGCCCTAGCCCCAGCCCCAGCCCCAACCCCAGCCCCAACCCCAGCCTCTGATGCTTATCCTACAGAGGCCCTTATGCTACTCCTAGGCCTTGCCCTGACACTGTCCTTAACTCAGGCCTTGACAGAACTACTAACTCAGGCTGTGATACTGTCCCTAACTACGGCCCTAATAGTGTCCCTAACTAGGGGCCTGACTCTCCTCCTAATGTGGCCCTGCCATTATACATAAAAAAGGCTCTGACGCTCGTCCTAATCGAGGGCCTGACACTGTCCCTCACTAAGGCCCTGACACTACTTCTAACTCAGAGCCACATTATACCTAACGAAGGCTCTGATGCTAACCCTAACTAAGTCCCTGACAGTGAAACTAACTAAGGCATTGACACTATTCTTAACTAAGGGCCTAGCCTTAGTCCTAGCCCCAGGCCCAGCCCAAGCCCCAGCCCCAGCCCTAGCCCCAGCCGCAGCCCCAGCCCTAGCCCCAGCCGCAGCCCCAGCCCTAGCCCCGGCAGCAGCTGAAGTCCAAGCCCTAGCCCCAACCCCAGCCCCAGCCTCAGTCCCAGCCCTAGCCCCTGATGCTGATCTTATAGAGGCCCTTATGATCCTCCTAGACCTTCCCTGGACAATGTGGTAACTAAGGCGTTGACACTATTTCTAACTAAGGCCCCAGGTCCAGCCCCAGCCGCAGCCCCAGCCCCTGATGCTGATCCTATAGAGGCTTTTATGCTCCTCCTAGGCCTTGCCCTGACACTGTCCTTAAGTAAGGCCTTGACCCTATTCCTAACTAAGGGCCTAGCCTTAAACCTAGCCCCAGCCCCAGCCCCAGCCCTAGCCCCAGCCCCAGCCCCAGCCCTAGGCTTACCCTCAGCCCTAGCTCCAGCCCCAGCCCCAGCCCTAGCCCCAGCCCCAGCAACAGCCCTAGCCCTAGCCCCAGCCAGAGCCCCAGCCCCAACCCCAGCCCGATCCCCAGCCTCTGTTGCTTATCCTACAAAGGCCCTTATGCTACTCCTAGGCCTTGCCCTGACACTGTCCTTAACTCAGGCCTTGACACTACTAGTAACTCAGGCCGTGATACTGTCCCTAACTAAGGCCCTGACAGTGTCCCTGTCTAAGGGACTGAATGTCCTCCTAACACTGGCCCTGCCATTATACATAAAAAAAGCTCTGACGCTCGTCCTAACCGAGGCCCCGACACTGTCCCTCACTAAGGCCCTGACACTACTTCTAACTCATGCCCTGACATTATACCTAAGGTAGGCTCTGATGCTAACCCTAACTAAGGCCCTGACGGTGACCCTAACTAAGGCCTTCACACTATTCCTGACTAAAGGCGTTGCCCTAGCCCAGGCCATAGCCGCAGCCCGAACCCCAGCCCCCACCGCTGATCCTACAGAGGCCCTTATGGTCCTCCTAGGCCTTTCCCTGACACTGTCCTTAACTAAGGCCTTGACACTATTTATAACTAAGGCCCCAGCCCCAGCGCCGCCCAAGGCCCCGGCCCAGCCCAAGCCCTAGCCCCAGGCCTAGCCCCAGCCCCAGCCCCAGCCCCAGCCCCAGCCCCAACCCCAACCCCAGCCCTATCCCCAGCCTCTGATGCTTATCCTACAAAGGCCCTTATGCTACTCCTAGGCCTTGCCCTGACACTGTCCTTAAGTAAGGCCTTGACAATACTACTAACTCAGGCCGTGGTACTGTCCCTAACTAAGGCCCTGACAGTGTCCCTGTCTAAGGGACTGAATGTCCTCCTAACTCTGGCCCTGCCATTATACATAAGAAAAGCTCTGACGCTCGTCCTAATCGAGGGCTTGACACTGTCCCTCACTAAGGCCCTGACACTACTTCTAACTCAGGCCCTGTCATTATACCTAACGTAGGCTCTGATGCTAACCCTAACTAAGGCCCTGACGGTGACCCTAACTAAGGCCTTCACACTATTCCTAACTAAGGGCGTAGCCCTAGCCCTAGCCCTAGGCGCAGCCCCAGCCCCAGCCCCAGCCCCCAACCCTGATCCTACAGAGGCCCTTATGGTCCTCCTAGGCCTTTCCCTGACACTGTCCTTAACTAAGGCCTTGACACTATTTCTAACTAACTCCCCAGCCCCAGCGCAGCCCCAGGCCCAGGCCCAGCCCCAGCCCTAGCCCCAGGCCTAGCCCCAGCCCCAGACCCAGACCCAGCCCCAGCCCCAGCCTCTGATGCTTATCCTACAAAGGCCCTTATGCTACTCCTAGGCCTTGCCCTGACACTGTCCTTAAGTAAGGCCTTGACAATACTACTAACTCAGGCCGTGGTACTGTCCCTAACTAAGGCCCTGACAGTGTCCCTGTCTAAGGGACTGAATGTCCTCCTAACTCTGGCCCTGCCATTATACATAAACAAGGCTCTGACACTCGTCCTAATCGAGGGCCAGACACTGTCCCTCACTAAGGACCTGACACTACTTCTAACTCAGGGCCACATTATACCTAACGAAGGCTCTGATGCTAACCCTAACTATGGCCCTGACAGTGACCTTAACTAAGGCCTTGACACTATTCCTAACTAAGGGCCGAGCCCTAGCCCTAGCCCAAGCCCCAGTCCCAGCCGTAGCCCAAGCCCAAGCCCCAGCCCCAGCCGCAGCCCCAGCCCTAGCCTCACCATAGCCGCAGTCTCAGCCCTAGCCCCAACCCCAGCCCCAGCCCCAGCCCTCGCCCCTGATGCTGATTCTATAGAGGCCCTTATGATTCTCCTAGGCCTTCCCTGACAATGTGGTAACTAAGGCCTTGACACTATTTCTAACTAAGGCCCCAGGTCCAGCCCCATCCGCAGCCCCAGCCCCTGATGCTGTTCCTATAGAGGCCTTTATGCCCCTCCTAGGCCTTGCCCTGACACTGTCCTTAAGTAAGGCCTTGACGCTATTCCTAACTAAGGGCCTAGCCCTAAACCTAGCCCCAGCCCCAGCCCCAGCTCCAGCCCCAGCCCCAGCCCTATCCCCAGCCCCAGCCCCAGCCCTAGCCCTAGCCCCAGCCAGAGCCCCAGCCCTAGCCCCAGCCACACGCCCAACCCCAGCCACTGATGCTGATCCTACAGAGGCCCTTATGTTCCTCCTAGGCCTTGCCCTGACACTGTCCTTAACTCAGGCCTTGATACTACTAGTAACTCAGGCTGTGATACTATCCCTAACTAAGGCCCTGACAGTGTCCCTGTCTAAGGGACTGAATGTCCTCCTAACTCTGGCCCTGCCATTATACATAAAGAAGACTCTGACGCTCGTCCTAATCGACGGCCTGACACTGTCCCTCACTAAGGCCCTGACACTACTTCTAACTCAGAGCCACATTATACCTAACGAAGGCTCTGATGCTAACCCTAACTAAGACCCTGACAGTGAAACTAACTAAGGCATTGACACTATTCTTAACTATGGGCCTAGCCCTAGTTCTAGCCCCAGGCCCAGCCCAAGCCCCAGCCCCAGCCCTAGCCCCAGCCGCAGCCCCAGCCCTAGCCCCGGCAGCAGCTGAAGCCCAAGCCCTAGCCCCAACCCCAGCCCCAGCCTCAGTCCCAGCCCTAGCCCCTGATGCTGATCTTATAGAGGCCCTTATGATCCTCCTAGACCTTCCCTGGACAATGTGGTAACTAAGGCGTTGACACTATTTCTAACTAAGGCCCCAGGTCCAGCCCCAGCCGCAGCCCCAGCCCCTGATGCTGATCCTATAGAGGCTTTTATGCTCCTCCTAGGCCTTGCCCTGACACTGTCCTTAAGTAAGGCCTTGACCCTATTCCTAACTAAGGGCCTAGCCCTAAACCTAGCCCCAGCCCCAGCCCCAGCCCTAGACCCATTCCCAGTCCCATCCCAGCCCCAGCCCCAGCCCCAGCCCCAGCCCCAGCCCTAGGCTTACCCTCAGCCCTAGCTCCAGCCCCAGCCCCAGCCCTAGCCCCAGCCAGAGCCCCAGCCCCAACCCCAGCCCGATCCCCAGCCTCTGATGCTTATCCTACAAAGGCCTTTATGCTACTCCTAGGCCTTGCCCTGACACTGTCCTTAACTCAGGCCTTGACACTACTAGTAACTCAGGCCGTGATACTGTCCCTAAGGCCCTGACAGTGTCCCTGTCTAAGGGACTGAATGTCCTCCTAACTCTGGCCCTGCCATTATACATAAGAAAAGCTCTGACACTCGTCCTAACCGAGGCACCGACACTGTCCCTCACTAAGGCCCTGACACTACTTCTAACTCATGCCCTGACATTATACCTAACGTAGGCTCTGATGCTAACCCTAACTAAGGCCCTGACGGTGAGCCTAACTAAGGCCTTCACACTATTCCTGACTAAAGGCGTTGCCCTAGCCCAGGCCATAGCCGCAGTCCGAACCCCAGCCCCAGCCCCCACCCCTGATCCTACAGAGGCCCTTATGGTCCTCCTAGGCCTTTCCCTGACACTGTCCTTAACTAAGGCCTTGACACTATTTCTAACTAAGGCCCCAGCCCTAGCGCCGCCCCAGCCCTAGCCTCACCATAGCCGCAGTCCCAGCCCTAGCCCCAACACCAGCCCCAGCCCCAGCCCTCGCCCCTGATGCTGATTCTATAGAGGCCCTTATGAGTCTCCTAGGCGTTCCCTGACAATGTGGTAACTAAGGCCTTGACACTATTTCTAACTAAGGCCCCAGGTCCAGCCCCATCCGCAGCCCCAGCCCCTGATGCTGTTCCTATAGAGGCCTTTATGCCCCTCCTAGGCCTTGCCCTGACACTGTCCTTAAGTAAGGCCTTGATGCTGTTCCTAACTAAGGGCCTAGCCCTAAACCTAGCCCCAGCCCCAGCCCCAGCTCCAGCCCCAGCCCCAGCCCTATCCCCAGCCCCAGCCCCAGCCCTAGCCCTAGCCCCAGCGAGAGCCCCAGCCCTAGCCCCAGCCACAGGCCCAACCCCAGCTACTGATGCTGATCCTACAGAGGCCCTTATGCTCCTCCTAGGCGTTGCCCTGACACTGTCCTTAACTCAGGCCTTGACACTACTAGTAACTCAGGCCGTGATACTATCCCTAACTAAGGCCCTGACAGTGTCCCTGTCTAAGGGACTGAATGTCCTCCTAACTCTGGCCCTGCCATTATACATAAAAAAAGCTCTGACGCTCGTCCTAACCGAGGCCCCGACACTGTCCCTCACTAAGGCCCTGACACTACTTCTAACTCAGGGCCACATTATACCTAACGAAGGCTCTGATGCTAACCCTAACTATGGCCCTGACAGTGACCTTAACTAAGGACTTGACACTATTCCTAACTAAGGGCCTAGCCCTAGCCGTAGCCCAAGCCCCAGCCCCAGCCCCAGCCCTAGCCCAAGCCCCAGCCCCAGCCGCAGCCCCAGCCCTAGCCTCACCGTAGCCGCAGTCCCAGCCCTAGCCCCAACCCCAGCCCCAGCCCCAGCCCTCGCCCCTGATGCTGATTCTATAGAGGCCCTTATGAGGCTCCTAGGCCTTCCCTGACAATGTGGTAACTAAGGCCTTGACACTATTTCTAACTAAGGCCCCAGGTCCAGCCCCAGCCGTAGCCCCAGCCCCTGATGCTGATCCTATAGAGACCTTTATGCCCCTCCTAGGCCTTGCCCTGACACTGTCCTTAAGTAAGGCCTTGACGCTATTCCTAACTAAGGGCCTAGCCCTAAACCTAGCCCCAGCCCCAGCCCCAGCTCCGGCCCCAGCCCCAGCCCTATGCCCAGCCCCAGCCACAGCCCTAGCCCTAGCCCCAGCCAGAGCCCCAGCCCTAGCCCCAGCCACAGGCCCAACCCCAGCCACTGATGCTGATCCTACAGAGGCCCTTATGCTCCTCCTAGGCCTTCTCTGACAATGTGGTAACTACGGCCTTGACACTATTTCTAACTAAGGCCCCAGGTCCAGCCCCATCCGCAGCCCCAGCCCCTGATGCTGATCCTATAGAGACCTTTCTGATCCTCCTAGGCCTTCCCCTGACAATGTGGTAACTAAGGCCTTGACACTATTTCTAACTAAGGCCCCAGGTCCAGCCCCAGCCGTAGCCCAGCCCCTGATGCTGATCCTATAGAGGCCTTTATGCTCCTCCAAGACCATGCCCTGACACTGTCCTTAAGTAAGGCCTTGACCCTATTCCTAACTAAGGGCCTAGCCCTAAACCTAGCCCCAGCCACAGCCCCACCGCTAGCCCCAGACCCACACCCAGCCCAACCTTACCCTCAGCCCTAGCTCCAGCCCCAGCCCCAGCCCTATCCCCAGCCCCAGCACCAGCCCTAGCCCTAGCCCCAGCCAGAGCCCCAGGCCTAGCCCCAGCCACAGGCCCAACTCCAGCCACTGATGCTGATCCTACAGAGGCCCTTATGCTCCTCCTAGGCCTTGCCCTGACACTGTCCTTAACTCAGGCCTTGACACTACTAGTAACTCAGGCCTTGATACTGTCCCTAACTAAGGCCCTGACAGTGTCCCTGTCTAAGGGACTGAATGTCCTCCTAACTCTGGCCCTGCCATTATACATAAAAAAAGCTCTGACGCTCGTCCTAACCGAGGCCCCGACACTATCCCTCACTAAGGCCCTGACACTACTTCTAACTCAGGCCCTATCATTATACCTAACGAAAGCTCTGATGCTAACCCTAACTAAGGGCCTGACAGTGACACTAACTAAGGCCTTGACACTATTCCTAACTAAGGGCCTAGCCCTAGCCCCAGCCCCGGCCCCAGTCCCAGCGCCAACCCCAGCCCGAGCTCCAGCCTCTAATGCTTATCCTACAAAGGCCCTTATGCTACTCCTAGGCCTTGCCCTGACACTGTCCTTAAATAAGGCCTTGCCACTACTACTAACTCAGTCCGTGGTACTGTCCTTAACTAAGGCCCAGACAGTGTCCCTAACTAAGGGTTTGACTCTCCTCCTAACTCTGGCCCTGCCATTATACATATAAAAGGCTCTGACACTCGTCCTAATCGAGGGCTTGACACTGTCCCTCACTAAGGCCCTGACACTACTTCTAACTCAGGCCCTGTCATTATACCTAACGTAGGCTCTGATGCTAACCCTAACTAAGACCCTGACGGTGACCCTAACTAAGGCCTTCACACTATTCCTATCTAAAGGCGTGGCCCTAGCCCTAGGTGCAGCCCCAGCCCCCACCCCTGATCCTACAGAGGCCCTTATGGTCCTCCTAGGCCTTTCCCTGACACTGTCCTGAACTAAGGCCTTGACACTATTTCTAACTAAGGCCCCAGCCCCAGCGCAGCCCCAGCCCCAGCCCCAGCCCCAGCCCCAGCCCCAGCCGCAGCCCCAACCCCAGCCCGAGCCGCAGCCTCTGATGCTTATCCTACAAAGGCCCTTATGGTACTCCTAGGCCTTGCCCTGATACTGTCCTTAAGTAAGGCCTTGCCACTACTACTAACTCAGGCCGTGGTACTGTCCCTAACTAAGGCCCTGACAGTGTCCCTAACTAAGGGTCTGACTCTCCTCCTAACTCTGGCCCTGCCATTATACTTAAAGAAGACTCTGACGCTCGTCCTAATCGAGGGCCTGACACTGTCCCTCACTAAGGCCCTGACACTACTTCTAACTCAGGGCCACATTATTCCTAACGAAGGCTCTGATGCTAACCCTAACTATGGCCCTGACAGTGACCTTAACTAAGGCCTTGACACTATTCCTAACTAAGGGCCTAGCCCTAGCCGTAGCCCAAGCCCGAGCCCCAGCCCTAGCCCTAGCCCAAGCCCCAGCCCCAGCCGCAGCCCCAGCCCTAGCCGCACCGTAGCCGCAGTCCCAGCCCTAGCCCCAACCCCAGCCCCAGCCCCAGCCCTCGCCCCTGATGCTGATTCTATAGAGGCCCTTATGAGTCTCCTAGGCCTTCCCTGACAATGTGGTAATTAAGGCCTTGACACTATTTCTTACTAAGGCCCCAGGTCCAGCCCCAGCCGCAGCCCCAGCTCCTGATGCTGATCCTATAGAGGCCTTTATGCTCCTCCTAGGCCTTGCCCTGACACTGTCCTTAAGTAAGGCCTTTATCCTATTCCTAACTAAGGGCCTAGCCCTAAACCTAGCCCCAGCCCCAGCCCCAGCCCTAGACCCAGCCCTAGACCCAGTCCCAGCCCCAGCCCCAGCCCCAGCCCAAGCCCCTGCCCTAGCCCTAGCCCCAGCCCCAGCCCCAGACCCAGCCCTTGCCTTAGCCTCAGACCCAGCTCCAGCCCCAGCCCCAGCCACAGCCCTAGCCCTAGCCCCAGCCACAGCCCCAGCCCTAGACCCAGCCCCATGCCCAACCCCAACCCCTGATGCTGATCCTACCGAGGCCCTTATGCTCCTCCTAGGCCTTGCCCTGACACTGTCCTTAACTCAGGCCTTGACACTACTACTAACTCAGGCCGTGATACTGTCCCTCACTAAAGCCCTGACAGTGTCCCTGTCTAAGTGACTGAATGTCCTCCTAACTCTGGCCCTGCCATTATACATAAAAAAAGCTCTGACGCTCGTCCTAACCGAACCCCTGAGACTGTCCCTCACTGAGGCCCTGACACTACTTCTAACTCAGGCCCTGTCATTATACCTAACGAAAGCTCTGATGCTAACCCTAACTAACGCCCTGACAATGAGACTAACTAAGGCCTTGACACTATTCTTAACTAAGGCCCCAGCCCTAGCCCGTCCCCTAGCCCCAGCTCCAGCCCTAGCCCAAGCCCCAGCCCCAGCCCTAGCCCCAGGCCCAGCCGCAGTCCCAGCCAGAGGCCCTACCCCAGCCCCATCCCCAGCCCCAGCCCCAGCCCTAGGCCCTGATGCTGATCCTATAGAGACCTTTATGATCCTCCTAGGCCTTCCCCTGACAATGTGGTAACTAAGGCCTTGACACTATTTCTAACTAAGTCCCCAGGTCCAGCCCCAGCCGCAGCCGCAGCCCCTGATGCTGATCCTGTAGAGGCCTTTATGCTCCTCCTAGGCCTTGCCCTGACACTGTCCTTAAGTAAGGCCTTGACCCTATTGCTAACTAAGGGCCTAGCCCTAAACCTAGCCCCAGCCCCAGCCCCAGCCCTAGCCCTAGCCCCAGTCCCAGCCCCAGCCCCAGCCCCAGCCCCAGCCCTAGCCCCAGACACAGCCCTAGCCTTAGCCTCAGCGCCAGCTCCAACCCCAGCCCCAGCCCTAGCCCCAGCCTTAGCCCCAGCCCCAGCCCCAGCCCTAGCCGTAGCCCCAGCCCCAGCCACAGCCCTAGACCCAGCCCCAGGCCCAACGCCAGCCCCTGATGCTGATCCTACAGAGGCCCTTATGCTCCTCCTAGGCCTTGCCCTGACACTGTCCTTAACTCAGGCCTTGACACTACTACTAACTCAGGCCGTGGTACAGTCCCTAACTAAGGCCCTGACAGTGTCCCTGTCTAAGGGACTGAATGTCCTCCTAACTCTGGCCCTGCCATTATACATAAAAAAAGCTCTGACGCTCGTCCTAACCGAAGCCCTGAGACTGTCCCTCACTAAGGCCCTGACACTACTTCTAACTCAGGACCTGTCATTATACCTAACGAATGCTCTGATGCTAACCCTAACTAAGGCCCTGACAGTGACCCTAACTAAGTCCTTGACACTATTCCCAACTAAGGGCCTAGCCCTAGCCCCAGCCCTAGCCCTAGCCCTAACCCCAGCCCCAGCCCTAGCCCCAGCCCCAGCCCAAGCCCTAGCCCCAGGCCCAGCCCTAGCCCTTGCCCCAGCCACAACCCCAGTCCTAGCCCCAGCCCCCGGCCCAACCCCAGCACCTGATGCTGATCGTACAGAGGCCCTTATGTTCCTCCAAGGCCTTACCCTGACACTGTCCTTAACTCAGACCTTGACACTAATACTAACTCAGGCCGTGATACTGTCCCTAACTAAGGCCCTGACAGTGTCTCTGTCTAAGGGCCTGAATCTTCTCCTAACTCTGGTTTTGCCATTATACATAAAAAAAGCTCTGACGCTCGTGCTAACCGAGGCCCCGACACTGTCCCTCACTAAGGCCCTGACACTATTTCTAACTCATGCCCTGACATAATACCTAACGTAGGCTCTGATGCTAATCCTACGTAAGGCCCTGACAGTGACCCTAACTAAGGCCTCCACACTATTTCTAACTAAGGGCGTAGCCCTAGCCCTAGCCCTAGCCGCAGCCGCATCCCCAGCCCCAGCCCCCACCCCTGATCGTACAGAGGCCCTTATGCTCCTCCTAGGCCTTTCCTTGACACTGTCCTTAACTAAGGCCTTGACACTATTTCTATCTAAGGCCCCAGCCCCAGCGCCAACCCCATCGCAGCCCCAGCCCCAGGCCCAGCCCCGGCCCTAGCTCCAGTCCCAGCCCCAGCCCTAGCCCCAGCCCCAGCCCCAACCCCAGCCCCAACCCCAGCCTCTGATGCTTATCCTACATAGGCCCTTATGCTACTCCTAGGCCTTGCCCTGACACTGTCCTTAACTCAGGCCTTGACAGAACTACTAACTCAGGCTGTGATACTGTCCCTAACTACGGCCCTAATAGTGTCCCTAACTAGGGGCCTGACTCTCCTCCTAATGTGGCCCTGCCATTATACATAAAAAAGGCTCTGACGCTCGTCCTAATCAAGGGCCTGACACTGTCCCTCACTAAGGCCCTGACACTACTTCTAACTCAGGGCCACATTATACCTAACGAAAGCTCTGATGCTAACCCTAACTAAGGCCGTGACAGTGACCCTAACTAAGGCCGTGACAGTGACCCTGACTAAGACCTTGACACTATTCCTAACTAGGCCCTGCAGCTACACTTAACTCAGGCCCTGACACTGTCCCTAAATAAGGCCCTGATACTACACCTACAACAGGTCCTGACACTGTTCCTAACAGAGGCACTGATGCTAGTCCTAACTCAGGTCCTGAGAGTGTCCGTAACAAAAGCCCTGCTGCTGTCTAATATCTAAAGTTTTGACAGTATCCTTAGCATATAACCTGTCCCATCTCTTACTAAGGTCCTGAAACTGTCCCTAAGTGAGCCTTGACGCTGTCCCTAAGTGAGACCCTGAGCCTGTCCTTAAGTGAGGCCCTGAGAATGTCTTTAACCAAGACCCTAATGCTGATCCTACAGAGGCCCTCATACTCCTCCTAGGCCTTGCCCTGACACTGTCCCTACCGAAGGCTGTGACGCTGTTCCTAAAGAAGGCCCAGGTGTTCTCAGTAACTAAGGCCTTCAAACTGTCCCTCGCTACGTTCCTGACTTTATCCCTAGCCCGTAACGTGACTCAGTCCGTAGTTAATGTCCTGCCTCTTACCCTACCTGAAGCCCTAATGCTGTCCCTAACTAATTTCCTGACTAGTCATCAGTAAGGCCCTGACACTGTTTGTAAGTAAGGCCCGGAAGCTGTGTCTAATGCAGGCCCTGCTGCTGGCAATAACTAAAGGCCTGACACTATCCTGAGCTAATATACTGAACCATCTCTAACCGAGGTCCTGACACTATCCCTAAGTCAGCCCTGATGCTGGCCCTAAATCCCTGAGGCTGTCCCTAAGACAGGCCCTGAAGCTATCCCTAACTGAGGCCTTGACGCTTCGCCTAACTCAGGCCCTGACCATGTCTTTTTTTTTTTTTTTTTTTTTTTTTTTGCGGTACACCGGCCTCTCACTGTTGTGGCCTCTCCCGTTGTGGAGCGCAGGCTCCGGACGTGCAGGCTCAGCGGCCTTGGCTCATGGGCCCAGCCACTCCACGGTATGTGGGATCTTTCCGGACCGGGGCACGAACCCGTGTCCCCTGTATCGGCAGGCGGACTCTCAACCACTGCACCACCAGGGAAGCCCCCATGTCTTTAACTAAGACCGTAATGCTGATCCTACAGAGGCCCTGATGCTTCTCCTGAGTCATGACCTGACAGTGTCCCCAGCTAAGGGACTGACGCTAGGCCTCACTCAGGCCCTGTCGCTCTCCCTACGTCAGGCTCTGACGCTTTCCCTACCTGAAGCCCTGACACTGGTTCTAAACAAGGCCCTGATATTCTCAGTAACTAAGGTGTTGACACTATACCTGGGTCATTTCCTGACACTATACCTAGATCATAATTTAACCCTGTCTTTAGGTAAATCAGGCCTCTTACGGCAACTAAAGCCCTGATGCTGTTCTTAACTCAGGCCCTGAATTCAGCCCCAAGGCTGTGACACTGTCCCTAACTAAGGCCTTGATGCTCTAAGTCAGCTCCTGATACTGTCCTTAACTAAGGCCGTAATACTATTCCTCACTCAAGCCCTGACAGTGTACCTAACAGAAGGCTCTGACACTAGTCCCAACCAAGGTCCTGACAGTGTCCGTAACAAAGCCTCTGTTGCTCCTAACCAATGCCCGGACACTGTCCCTAAGTAGAGCCTGAGACTATGGCTAACTCAGGCCGTGACACGATACCGAACAGAGGTTCTGATGCTGGTCCTAGCTCAGGCCCTCACACTATTTCTAAGAAAGGCTCTGGTGCTACTCCTAACTAAGGCCCTGAGACTACTCCTAACTCACGCCCTGACACTCTCCCTAAATAACGCCCTGACATTACTCCTAGCTCAACCCGTGAATGTGTCCCCAACTAAGGCCCTTGTTGTACTCCTAATGTAGGCCCTGCCACGATACCTAAGAAAGGCTTTGATGCTAGTATTAACTAAGGTCCTGACACTGTCCGAACTAAGGCCCTGACACTACTCCTAACTCAGGCCCAGACACGATACCTAACGAAGGCTCTGATGCTAATCCTAACTCAGGCCCTGACACTGTCCCTAACAAAGGCCCTGCTGCCGTCAATATCTGAAGTTGTGACACTCTCCTGAGCATATATCCTGTCACATCTCTTACTAAGGTCGTGAAACTGTCCCTACGTGAGCCTTGACGCTGTCCCTAAGTGAGGCCTTGAGAATGTCTTTAACCAAGACCCTGATGCTGATCCTACAGAGGCCCTTATGCTCCTCCTAGGCCTTGCCCTGGCACTGTCCCTACCGAAGGCCATGACGCTGGTCGTAAAGAAGGCCCAGGTTCTCTCAGTAACTAAGGCCTTCAAACTGTCCCTCGGTCCTTTCCTGACCTTATTCCTAGCCCGTAACCTGACTCAGTCCATTGTTAATATCCTGCCTCTCATCCTACATAAAGCCCTAATGCTGTCCCTAACTAAGGTCCTGAATAGTCCTTTTAAGGCCCTGACGCTGTCTGTAAGTAAGGCCCGGAAGCTGTCCCTAATGTAGGCCCTGCTGATAGTAATAACTAAAGGCCTGACACTATACTGAGCTAATATACTGACCCATGTCTAACCAAGGTCCTGACACTATTCCTGAGTCAGCCCTGACGCTGTCCCCAAATAAAGCCATGAGGTTGTTGCTAACATAGGCCCTGAAGCTACCCGTAACTGAGGCCCTGACGCTCTCCCTAACTCAGTCTCTGATCATGTCTTAAGACCGTAATGCTGATTCTACAGAGGCCCTGATGCTGCTCCTGAGTCATGTCCTGACAGTGTCCCTAGCTAAGGGCCTGACGCTAGGCCTCAGTCATGCTCTGACCATCTCTCTGTCAGGCTCTGACGCTGTCCCTACCTGAAGCCCTGATACTCGTTCTGAACAAGGCCCTGATCCTCTCAGTAACTAAAGTTTGACACTATCCGTAGGTTATTTCCTGATACTATACCTAGACTTTAACCTAATAGTTTCTTTAGCTAAAGTTGAGCTTCTTATGCCAACTAAAGCCCTGATGCTGTGCCTAACTGAGGCCCTGACTTTAGTCCCAAGGCCATGACACTGTCCCTAACTAAGGCCTAGATGCTCATCCTAAGTCAGGGCCTCATACTGTCCCTACCTAGGGCCCTGACACTATTCCTAACTGAGGCCCTGACACAATCCCTAACAAAGTCCTTGACTCTACTGCTAACTCAGGCCCTGACAGTGTCCCTAAATAACGCCCTGATACTACTCCTAACTCAGGCCATGACATTGTTCCTAACTAAGGCTCTGATACTACTCTTAACTCAGGCCCTGATATGATACCTAACAAAGACCCTAGTCCTAACCAAGGCCCTGACACACACTGTCCCTATCTAAGGCCTTGACATTGCTCCTAACTCAGGCCCTCACACGATTACTAACAAAGGCTCTGTTGCTAGTCCTGACTAAGGACCTGACACTGTCCCCAACTAAGACCCTGACACTACTCCTAACTCAGGCCTTGACATGATACCTAACAAAGTCTGTGATGCTAGTGCAAACTAAGGCCCAACACTGTCCCTAACTAAAGCCTTGACACTACTCCTAAGTCAAGGGCCTTAGTTAGGTCCTGTTTCAGCACCTTAGTTAGGAATAGCATCAGAACCTTAGTTAGGTATTGTGTCAGGGCCTAAGTTAGGAGTACTGTCAGGGCCTTAGTGAGGGACAGTGTCAGGGGCTGAGTTAGGAGTACAGTGAAGGCCTTGGTGAGGACAGTGTCAGGGCCTTAGTTAGGACTATTCAGGTCCTTAGGGACAGAGTTAGGGCTTCAGGTAAGCTAATTATTACTTAATAAGTAAGCCTTGTTAGGTATCGGGTCAGGGCCTAAGTTAGGAGTACTGTCAGGGTCTTAGTTAGGGACAGTGTGAGGGCCTTGATTAGGACTAGCATCTGAGCCTTTGTTAGGGACAGTGTCAGGGTCTTAGTTAGGACTAACGTCAGGACCTTCTGTTAGGTACACTGTCAGGGCCTGAGTTAGGATTAGTGTTAGGGCCTTTGTTAGGGACAGTATCAGGCCCTGACGTTGGACCAGCATCTAGGCCTTAGTTAGGGACAGTGTCAAGGCCTTGGGACTAAGTCAGGGCCTGAGTTACGCACAGCATCCAGGCCTTTAGTTGGCATGAGAGGCTCGACTTTAGCTAAAGACAGGGTTACGTTAAGGTATAGGTATAGTGTCAGGAAATGACCTGGGGATAGTGTGAATACCACAGTTACTGGGAGTATCAGGTCCTTGTTTAGAACCAGTGTCAGGGGTTCAGGTAGGGATTGCCTGGGAGCCTGTTATAGGGAGAGCGACAGGGCCTGAGTGAGGCCTAGCATCAGGCCCTTAGCTAGGGACACTCTCAGGGCATGACTTAGGAGCAACATCGGGGCCTTTGTAGGATGAGCAGTAGGGTCTTAGTTAAAGACATGATCAGGGCCTGAGTTAGGAGTACATTCAGGGCCTTAGGTAGGGAGAGTGTCAGGGCCTTAGTTAAGACTAGCATCAGAGCCTTTGTTAGGTATTGTGTCAGGGCCTGAGTTATGAGTAGTGTCAGGGCCTTAGTTAGGGACAGTGTCAGGACCTGAGATAGGAGTAGTGTGAAGGCTTTAGTTAGGGCCAGTGTCAGGGCCTGATTTAGCAGTAGTCAGGGCCTTAGTTAGGGACAGCATTAGGGCTTCAGGTAGGATAAGAGGCAGGACATTAGCTACGGACTGAGTCAGGTTACAGGCTAGGCATAACGTCAGGAAATGAGCGAGGGATAGTTTGAAGGCCTTAGTTATTCAGATCATCAGGACCTTATTTAGGACCTGCGTCAGGGCCTTATCTAGGGACAGTGTCCACGCAAGGCTTAGGAGTAGCACCAGTACTTCTGTAAGATCAGCATCAGGGTCTTTGTTAAAGACATTATCAGGACCTCTGTTAGGGACAGCCTCAGGGCCTCTCTTAGGGACAGCATCAAGCCCTCACTTAGGGACAGTTTCAGGAACTTAGTAAGAGATGGGACAGGATATAAGCTTAGGATAGTGTCAGGACTTTCGATATTGACAGCAGCAGGGCCTTTATTAGGGACAGTGTCAGGGCCTGAGTTAAGTGTAGCATCAGGGCCTTAGTTAGGAATAGTGTCAAGGCCTTAGTTAGGGTTACCATCAGTGCCTTCGTTAGGTATCATGTCAGGGCCTGAGTTAGTAGTTGTGTCAGGGCCTCAGGGACAGTGTCAGGGCCTGAGTCATTAGTAGTGTCAAGGCCTTCGTTAAGGACAGTGTCAGGGCCTGAGTTATGTGTAGCATCAGGGCCTTAGTTAGGAGTAGTATCAAGGGCTTAGTTAGGGTTAGTGTCAGGGCCTTAGTTAGGATTAGCATCAGAGCCTTCATTAGGTACTGTGTCAGGGCCTGAGTTAGGAGTAGTGTCAGCGCCTTTGTTTCGGACAGTGTCAGGGCCTTGGTTAGAACTAGCGTCAGAGCCTTTGTTAGTTATAATGTCAGGGCCTTAGTTAGGGACACTGTCATGGCCTGAGGTAGGTGTAGTGTCAGGGCCTTAGGTAGAGACAGTATCAGGGCCTGAGTTAGTGGTAGTGTCCAGGCCTTAGTTAAGGACAGTGTCAGAGCCTTAGGTACGATTAGCATCAGAGCCTTTGTTAGGTATCGTGTTAGGGCCTGAATTAGGAGTCGCACAAGGCCTTTCATTGTGGACAATGTTAGGGCCTGAGTTAGGAGTGGCATCAGTGCCTTTATTAGGAACAGTGTCAGGGCCTTAGTTAGGACTAGCATCAGAGCCTTTGTTAGGAATCGTTTGAGAGCCTGAGTTAGGAGTAGTGTCAGGGCCTTAGTTAGGGACAGTGTCAGTGCCTTAGTTAGGAACAGCATCAGAGCCTTTTTTAGGTATCGTGTCATGGCCTGAGTTATTAGTAATCTCAGGCCTTACTTAGGGACAGTGTCATTGCCTTGGTTAGGACTTGGGGGACAAGAAGACCATGCAACTGGGTGCTGCCGCTTTCCACCTCCTCTCCCTCAGGCTCCCTGGCCTGCCCGCGTCCCTGTGGCACAGCTCTGTGTTTGGTCACCCTTTGTGTGGTAGAGGCCTGGAGGAGATGGTCAGTGTCCTCATGGGAGGATCCTGCTGCCCACAGAGCATCTGGGACTCTGAATCCAAGTTCAGCAAGGGGAATACTCTGGAACTTTCTGACCCTCCAGGCCCCAAAAGCCTGGGAGCTTGGCTGGGCTCCCGTACCCACTTCTTATGCAGTCTCCCTGGCTCCCCCATCCCACCACAGTGAGGATCCAGAAGGTGCTATGTGAGGCCCTTTCCAGTCTGGGCAGCACCAGGGCCCTGGGGCTCTTCCAGGCCCAGAGCATCTCTGAGTGTATTCCAGTGTAGTGAAAAATTGACAGTTTTCACACAGTGTAGAACAAGCCTGGCTGTTATTTATGGTTCGTGTTGTGTGTGATTTTTCATGGTCTTGGAGAGTCCTATCATTTTTTTTATGCATCAGCACATTTTCCCACAGCACGTGCTTGAGTCCACAGGCTCAGGGGGTATTCCTGGGTTCTCTGGTCAGGAAGGCCCAGTCAGACTGGAGGGGAGACTGACTACACCCAAGGCCTGATCCTTGTCAGGCAGAGGGCAGGAGATAGTCCAGTTGAGGTAGGATTGAGGCTCATTCCAGGAGGGTCATCCTGACTGTGGTCTAAAGAGATGCCGCTGCTTCTGGGAATATTTTTTTCTAGAGGAGCAAAACAGAGATGTTGTATAGAGCATGCCTTGGACTAACAGGCAAAGGCAAGTCCGTGCAGGCCTGTGAGAGGGGGATCATGTCTCCCAGATCTTCATGGACTGTAGACCCAGCACCTCTGCAATCAGCCCCAGGTGGAGCAGCATTAAGACATAGAAGAAGTGGACTTGGGTCAGACTGCAGCTTTGTGATTGTGCACAGAGACGGCTGACTGTTTCCCAACTCCAGGGTTCTAGAACTGGGGCCTCTGGAGGGCATAGGCATTCAGGAATATGGTGAAGTGCTTATGGAAGAGTAGTTAGCAAAATGTAAGCCTCAGCCCACAGCAAGATACCATGCAAGATAACACAAGACCCCCAGTCCGGAAGTAGCACAGACATGACCTGCAAGTGACACTCAGACTTGCTTCTCCCACGAGCGGCTGGGGCAGCGGAAGGCTCGGCTGAGGCAGCTGAGCAGGCTGGGTCTGTACCCCACGACTGGGCAGGGCAGAGCGTGCTTGAGCCTTCAACGAGCCTCAGTGACAGGTGCAGGGCTGTGACCATCTTTAGTTCCCAGGGGCCATCTGGTGTCTCCTCGTTCTTGGGGAGGGTGAAACACAAACAAACTTTGTGAGATTTCCTGAGCTTGTGTGTGTATGTGTGTATTACGTGAGTGTGCGCAAGCATGTGCATGTGTGTGCTGTCTGTGCACAGGTCTGTGTACACCCGAGTGCATGTGAGTGTGTTTATGTGCAGGCAGGCACATGTGTGTATGCACGTGTTTTTGCATGCGCAGCACGTGTGATTGTGTGCCTGTGTGTGACTGCAGTCCATCTTTTCATGTGTGTGTGTACATGTGTGTGAATGCCGGTATGCTTGGGCGTGTACGTGCACATGTGTGTGTACAGATGCATACTGTGGGGGGATGAGGAAGGCACGGGGTTGTTGCTTTCTGGTGCCGCCTTCCCCCACCCTCCCTTTTGCTGTGGCCTCAGCACTTCGTGGTGAAGTGTAGAGACTCAAAAGGAGGACCACTACCCGCTACCGTCAGTGATCTGTCTGCTCATCCTCACGGTCATCCATCTGTCCAGTAAACATCCCTGAGCCTGTGCCACGTGCTGGGGCCTGGGGTCCACAGTGAAGCAGGCGCATGCTCTCAGCTGTGCTCAGCCCAGCCGTGCGCGGGACAGAGAAGCTGCAGGCCAGGTATGTCTGCGGAGGGAGAGGTTACCTCTGGCTGGTGGGTCAGCGGAGGTGGCAGCTGAGCTGAACTGAAGGAGCGGGATGGACGGAGCTCGCTCTAGAGGAGGGTGGGGGCAGGGGGCAGGGGAAGGGGCTGGGTGCCTGGCTCGCGGGGAGGACGCATCGCAGAGGGGCTGCAAGGGTGGCCAGACAGCTAGCTTTGACTTCGTTTTATAGACAGAACAGTTTTGGAACCAGAGTGACAGGATTAGGCCCACATTTTTCCTCTGGTGGCGGCTGAGGGGTTTGATGGCAGAAGAGAGGAGATGGGCCAAGGAACAGGGGTGACGGTGGGGGCTGTGCCTCCGCCAGGCTTCCAGCCTCTTTGTGGTGGTCCCTTGGGTCCACAAGGTTAGCACACACCTTGCGTGAGGCCAGAATGGGGCTTCCTCTTCATTCCCTCTTTCCCAGAAGTAAACGCAACACAGTTTGGAGTTGGTGAGACTGAGGGGGCCATCTTTCAGGAAAGGCAAGCGTCAGCGTTGGCTGGGGTGCCCACCCGGGGACAAGGGGGACCCTTAGCCAGACCCGCAGACCCCGGGGAAGGACACGGTGTGCTCAGAGAGGCAGGGATAGTCAGGAAAGCCAGGTGTGCAGAGAAGGCTCGGCCAAGGGGGCCCTGGGGGCTCAGAGACTCAGGAAGTGAGGGGAGGGGCGGCCAGACATCCGTGAACTAGGCCCAGGGGTCGACGGACCAACGGTCGTGCTGTGTGCAGGGTGGACACACAGGGCCAGAGGCACTTCTGTAGGGAACGTCTCCTGGGTGCAGTGGGCTCTGGAAATTGTCTGCGGGTTGCCACACCTTCTGGGGGCTCTCCGGCCCAGGCCCTAGCCGGGAGCTGCCTGTCCAGCCTACCCTGGCTCCACCTCCAGACTGCGCAATCCTGGGCGGGCGGGACAGGCTCCTCGTGCCTCGGTTGCCATGACCTGTAACGTTTCCTTTCCAGTTTCCAGATTCATTGTAAGTATATATGTACAGTTTCTTGCGTTGTCTTGCGCCACCCGTTGGCTTAGGGAAGAACTCTCCTAGTAGGTTGGCCTGCAAGGTGTGCTACTTCAGAGCTTCCATCTGACATACTCTTCCCTGCCCGAAATGCAAACACAGCACACACTCCCTGCCTGGTTTGGGAATGATGACACCTCACCTCTCACCTCTCCTGCCGTCTCCTGCCCGCACTCCAACCTCAAGGACACTTCGGTTCCGCATCTGACTCCCGACCCCTCCAGCTGGCTGGGGACAGGCAGCCTCATGAGACAGTGCACACAAAGTTTTCTGGCCGGGCTGTGAAGATGAGGACCAGGTCCCACCTGTGCCAATGAAGCAGGCGTCTCACCTGGATTAGTCTCCGGGCTGTTGAAGGTGGACTGAAGGTCAGACAGTCCAGAGGCCAAGGGCCCCAGAGGAGGGGGGTGTGGGCACAGGTAGACCAGGAGCAGCTGCCCATCTGGTCAGGAGAGTCCAACAACCCAGGACTTTCTGGTTCCTGGGGGGAGGAGAGGGCAGAGGCAGTGGGGGCCCAAAGACAGGTCTTGCTTCACCTCTGGATGGAGCCACTCAGGTGAGCCCAGGTTTTGAGGGATGAGTTAAAGGATGCAGGCTAGAGGGTCAGGGTTAGAGGATCAGGTTAGACGGTCTGAGTCAGGGTCAGGGTAAGGGTTGGGAGTTTACAGGTCAAGGTCGAGTATCTAGGGGCTAGGGGTTAGGAGCCTTAGGGTTTAGGATTAGAGATTAGGAGGTTAGGGTTAGGGAGTGAACAGTAGAGATTTGGGCGTTAGGGTTAGTGGGTTAGTGTTAAGCACAGCTGACCCACGGCCCCCCTAACCCCACACGTCTGAGTCCTGTAGGGTGGACAGGACTTGCCTGGGGTCACTCACGAGTGGGGGTTCACCTGGGCCGCTGGTTATCTACCCCCGTCCTGGAACCTGAGAGCAGAAGAACGAAACGTCTGCTCGGGTCACTGACTTTCAAATCCAACTCAACCTCAGTCAATGGCTGTTAGGGCCTCAGAAGCCCACAGGGCTCCCTCCTACCATCTGAACTGGAAAGAGTAGTGCTGGCCCCACTTGGCCTGGGCAGCCCGGGTCCAGCACAGGCCTGACTGAGCTCACTCCATGGTCATGTTATGAATTTATATAGAACTTGGTGCAGCGACCTACCAGCCCCCAGGTGCTGCCTCCTGAGGGCTGGTGGGGCCCTCCTGGGACTGCAGGCATCCTTTGTCCCATCTGAGTGGGCATCAGTAGACATCAAGTCTCAGGACAGCCCTTGACCTCTGACCATCCAGGCAGTCACCTATGGTCCTCCAGCTCAGGCCAGTCTGGTCCCTGTCAAGCCCCTGTGGGCAATTACTGAGCTGACCTTGCTGCTGGCAATTGAACAGCTACCTGGGCAGCACAGACAGCCCTTTGGGATGTTTCAGTTACTAACATGCATGTGGTTGAGAAAAGGGCCTCCCCCTCACAGGCCCATAGCCTGCCAAGTGAGGTAATAACCGTCTAAACATTTGAGTGTGTCCCTGACATAACAACCATACAGCAGACCATGGCCTTGCAATCCTTTGGGCTTCCAGCTGTAACAAACTTTTGATATTCATACTCATTAAGAGTCAAAGATACGGGAGCAACTGGGCCACCCAATGGACAGTTTGACACTGAGGCCGCATGGTCTTGGAGATCCACATGCACCCATGTGGTCTCTGAAAGCTGCCCATGATGGATTCCATGATACGGCATAATCCTTGAGCCTCCCACTGCTTCATTGAGCAAGAATTTGCTAACCACCATAGCATTTAGTCTCTGCTCTTTGTAAAGGAGAGAGGAGACTGGATAAATGAGCAGTATTGTTCTTGGGGGATGGGTGAGTCATGTGGCCAGGGGGCAGGTGTGACTCCTGGGCTCCCGCCACCAGAGACATCAAGGAGGGCTGTGCCTTTTGCAAGAGGAAGAGGTTCTTGCTGTTGTGGACGGACAGCAAGAGCACTGGATGGGTGGCTGCAGCCCCTGACCCTAAATCAGCCCCGTCCTTCCTTGGCCTTCAGATCCCACAGCTGTGCAGTGGGCCGTCAGTGGTGTGGAATCTGCCGCTTTCCCCAGTCCAGCATCTGTTCTCATGCCAAAGTCCAGAACCTCAGCTTTCCTTTGGGAACTTCTTACTTGTTTCCAGTCCAAACAGTTCCAGAGGGCTGATGCTACGTTCCACCCACCTTGAAGATGGGCATATGATCCACATCTAGCCAATCCCGTGTTCCATCCTGTGGGTGCTCTGATGGGTTCAAGGACGATGCTATGATCCAAACCAGGCCAGTGACGTTAATTTTATTTCATTTTTTGGCCATACTGTGCACGCGGGATTTTAGTTCCCTGACCAAGGATTGAACCTGTGCCCCCTACATTGGGAGCTCAGAGTGTTAACCACTGGACCACCAGGGAAGTCCCATCCCCTCATTTTCAAAACTGCTATTGATTTAAAGCACACAAGATGGTTGTGATATGAGTGGCCTTTTCAGTATGACTTCTTTGACTTAGAATGTTTTCAATGTTTATCCATGTTGTAACATGTATTATCAGTGTTTCATTCATTTTTTTATTGTGGTTAAAAATACATAACATGGGGATGGGGGGCAAGTGGAGGGAACGGCCCAGATGCACACCATTCACGGACCCTCTGGACTGGAAGGACTCGTGAGAGCCGGAGCCCAGAAATCCGGGGATGGATAAGATGCAGCGTCCCCTCCAATTCCCGTAAGCGCCCCTTGCTCCATCCTGCACCCAAATACCTCAGCTAGGCCCTCTCCCCACTCTTGACACTCCAGACTCAGCCGGGACAGACCTCTGCAGCCGCCACTCCCCACCCTGCAGGAGAAGCTCAGAGGTCCTGTCCCCCTTTCCTCTGAGGGACTCTTTTTGGTGACCACAAAAGGATTTGGTCGCTCAGGACAAAGCTGGTAGAGGACAGTGGGATGGCTGTGCCCGGCGCGCCACGCTTCCTCCTGACCTTCGACTTGGACGAGAGTATCGTGGACGAAAACAGCAACGACTCCGTCGTGCACGTGCCGCGGCGGGCCAGCGGCTGCCTGAGAGCCTGCGTGCCACCTAGCGCGAGGGCTTCTACAACGAGTACATGCAGCGCGTCTTCCAGTACCTGGGCGAGCAGGGAGTGCGGCCGCGGGACCTGCGCGCCATCTACGAGGCCATCCCCCTGTCACCCGGCACGGGCGGGCTGCTGCAGTTTGTGGCCAAGCAGGGTGCCTGCTTTGAGGTTATTCTCATCTCAGACGCCAACACCTTTGGCATGGAGAGTGCGCTGTGCGCCGCCGGCCACCACGGCCTGTTCTGCCGCATCTTCAGCAACCCGTCGGGGCCCGACCCTTGGGGGCTGCTGGCGCTGCAGCCCTTCCACGCGCACAGCTGCGCTCGCTGCCCCGCCAACATGTGCCAGCACAAGGTGCTCAGCGACTATCTGCGCGAGCAGGCCGACGACGGCCTGCCCTTCAAGCACCTTTTCTACGTGAGCAACGGCGCCAACGACTTCTGCCCCATGGGGCTGCTGGCAGGCGGCGACGTGGCCTTCCCGCGCCACCACTACCCCATGCACCGCCTTATGCAGGAGGCGCAGAAGGCCGAGCCCAGCTCCTTCCGCGCCAGGGTGGTGCCCTGGGAAACCTCCACCGAAGTGCGCCTACACCTGCATCAGGTGCTGAGGACGTGGCCTGCAGGGGCCACCCGGGCGGGGAGGGCGTGGGGCGGTGGGGGTCGGGAAAGAGAAAGCTAGTTTTATTACTCCCTTTCCCTTTCGTTTCGGTATATCCCTCCAGGATTTCCCGGAATCCCAGGTTGGTCCATTTGGGGACTGGAGGAGAGAGTTGGGAGCTGTCCCCATCTGTGCAGTTAACCCAGCTCGGCTGCCTCCCCCAGTTCCACTGCAAGCGAATTCCGGAGTCCGGCCGCAGCAGCGTGGCGCGCATATCTGAGCAGGCAGCAGTGTTTCCACAAACCTTGTCCTCTCAGTTGGGAGGACGGGGTTCCCTGTCAGGGTCGAGAAGGAACATGTCCCGCCGCGTTGCGGTTAACTGTTGCCTTGGGCTGCGTGGCCTCCCTCCTCCAGTCTTCTGTCCAGAGGACCTAGGCCCCGAAATGTTTCCCCCCACCTCCCCCGCACTGGACTCCCCACAGAGAGAGGTGGTGCTCCCTACCAACGGTCCCAGGCCTAGATCTTGCTTTACCTACTGTGACTACACTACACTCCTTGCCTCCCCCAACCCCACCCTGTAAGCATCCCCACAGGATAAAAAGCTGGAGGGAACGGTCACCTCCTGTTGGTGGAAAGAGGTAGCACACTGTCCCGGGGCTCGGGTCTGGCCAGCCAGGGACCTCACAGAGCCCGAAGATGTCTCCTTGCAGCACAGCCTCGTCTATGCAGCAAGAAAGCAGGGACTTAACCAAGGTCGCCCCACTGACTGGGCCCTTTTGAGCCCCCCTCCTCCCGTATGGAAGAGAAAGCCATGATGCTTTAAAGCAGAGCCAGTGGAAACCCAAGGCCCACCTCCCTCTTCTGGGGTTTCAGAGCTGTGAAGGAGGTGAAGGGGCAGAGGTGAGCGAGGTGTCTCACGCTGCCGTCTGGGGGATGAGGGCGAGGTGAGCTCTGCTCTCAGAGAGCCCCACTTAAGTGAGGGAGCTGGTCCCCACTCTTGGAGGAGTGCCCAGCCTGGGGCACCAAGACTGAATACACAACAAAGTAGGCAACAGGCAAAAGAGCAGGGTGCGGCCCACCTTCGCAGAGGGGCACAGGGGTCTAGTGTGGAGGGCTCAGTGAGCACCGAGGAGATGGGAGATACTGCTGCTTAGGGCAGGCAGAGGAGGCTCAGTTAGCAGGAGCCTTACAGGTGGGTTGCCTTTCAGTCCCTCGGCCCGCTAGCCCTGCAGGGCAATCATCAGGAGGTCATCAGAATTTTATTCAAAGTTGGCACTTGCAGCTGGACACCCTGTCTTGCATGGCGTAAGGGTCCCCTGTGGATAAGGTCACCAAGCTCCTTGGCTTCCAGTTCTTTCCTGTCTCCAGCAGGCCTCTGGGTGCCTCCTCTTCTTCACCCGGACGCCTTCCCACTGCAATGGGGGAAAGGAAGAGACACAGCTCACAGCCCAGGAGGCGTGCCGGTCTGGTCCAGTCTTGACTGGAGCAGGCTTTGGTGTGGGACTCAAGAGGCTCACTCAAGGCGGTGCTTGGGTCAGCATCCCAGAGATCCCAGGTTGTCAGCAGCTGGGCTGCGCATAGTTCCTGGGGAAGAATCCAGACCCCTCTGAGCCGATGCCCTCACAGAAGCCATCGGAGTAGTGGCGGGTGATGCAGATAATGGTGCCCTCAGAGAAGGAGAGTTCATTGTCCTTGTGGCGGGTGTATGGGTACAGTGTCATTACTGCAGGGCGGGAGGCGAGGGGTGCCGTGAGACGTGCCTCCTGCCCCGCCACAGGGATGCTTGTGCCCACATACTGGACTCTAGGGGGCAATGTGGGGAGTGGGGCAGGAGATGCCTTCTTCAAAGCCCCAGGACTCCTCCCCAGCTGAGCTAATACTCAGTATCAGGCCAGCTGCTTCCCTCCTCTGTGGGGGTGCGGTGGCGTGGAATAAAAGGCTCCACAAGTGTGACACAAGCCATCCCCTCCACTTCAAGAAACTTCAGTGTTTGAGAGCAGGGCCCCAGGATGTACCCATGTTTTGTAATCTGCTTTCAGCCCCCGTTCATCCTGGTCTTTCCACAATGTCTCTGGCAGGTGCTGGAGGTATTGCTCAGTAGGTGCTCTAGTAGGTGCTCAGTAAATACAGCAACATTGAACAGTGTAGACTTGGCCGAGTGAGCCTTCGGCAAGTCACTTAGTTTAACCTCTCAGGCTCAGCTTCGTCTGTTAAATTGGAGTGTGAAGATCCTAGGAGGTTAAGTAAAAGTGAGAAAATGGATGAGAAGCTTCGACTCTGGGGTCTGGTATAAAGCAGGGGCTAAATTATGTTAAAACCCCCCACATAACATTTGCCATTTAAATCATTTTGAGCATACAGTTCTATGGCATTAATTACATTCACGTTGTACAAATATTCTCAGCATCCACCTCCGGAAGTTATTTTCCCTATGGAAAATTCTGTATCAGTTTCTCTAAATTTTTGCCAACATTTGTTATTTTTAGCTTTCTTGATTGTAGGCTTTCTAGTGTGTGGAGGGGTCGGCGTTGTGGTGTTAACTTGCATTTCATCACGACTAATGACGATTAACATCTCTTCATGTGCTTGCTGACCATTTGTATGTCTTATCTGGAGAAGGGTCTTTTGAAGCCCTTTTTCCATTTAAAACATTGGGTTGTTTGCCGAGTCCTGCCAAGCGCTCTTCCTGGCGGCGTTGGTGTCGGTGAGTCCAGCCTGGAGCCGTCTCCGCGCTGCAGGGGCCCGCGCCCGGGGGCATCGCTAGCTGCCTCTCAGGAGAGGAGACGCCCGCCCCCCGTGCCTGGAGCGCCGAGATCGTGCTGCGCCGCGCGGACGCGGCGCCGGCGGGGCGGGTCTTGCTAGGCATTGGGTGCGGGTCACCTGAGCGCGGCGGCGGTTTGCGCGCCTCTCCCGGAGAAGAATGTCCTGCAAGTGGGTGTTCCGGCGCCTGTGCCTGGAGCGCCGAGATTGTGCTGCGCCGCGCGGACGCGGCGCCGCCGGGGCGGGTCTTGCTCGGCATTGGCTGTGGGTCACCTGAGCGCGGCGGTGGTCTGCGCGCCTCTGCCGGAAGAGAGTGTCTTGGAAGTGGGCGTCCCGGCCAGAGCACACCTGGCGCGGGGCGTCCTCGGGGCTCCTCGCCGTCGGCACCACGCGAGCTGGCGGGGGTCTAGGAAGCCAGTGCTCGGCGGCTGGGAACGACCCGTCCCGTGGGTCCCTGGCACCCCAGCGGCATCCGAGCGCGGAGCGGAGGGCTGCGGACCGCAGGTAAGGGGACGGGGGTTGGTGGGGGTGGGTGGAGGAAGGAACGAGGAATTACACCAGAGCTGTTTGGTACAGGGGCAGAAACAGAAAACTCAGACATACCCCTGCAGAGGCCATGGGAGTTAAGTTGTAAATGCTGCTGGCTTTCAGTAGCCGGCAGCCATTCTCTTCCTGTAGCTGATGGGATACAAAGCTCTACTGGGTTGTTCTTTGCACGGGATAGTCTTGTTTTGCAGAAATTCAGCTCAGAGCCATCCTTGATGTGTAAGTGTAAGGTCGGATCTTAACAAACGGCATCGCGAAACAGAGGAAAGCTTCAAGTGAGCTTTATTAGGGGGCGCTCCCGGGCGAGGTTCACTGGTCGAGAGAAAGGGACCAGAGAAGTCGCCCCCGGGCGAGGGCTGGGCAAGATTTTATAGGGGAAGAAGGGAAAGGGGTGTGGTGAATCTGGGAGGGCGCAGGGAATTCCTTATCTGGTGGTCTCTTCGGGTGTCGTGGCACTATCTGATGCCGATTACATCAGTCTTGGGACCGCTAGTCCCGTCCCTCGAAAGGCGGGAAGGCTGGGCCGGGTGGAAATCCCCCAGGTCAGTTCCTGGAACTGGGTGGTCCGGAATGTCTCCAGGTCAGTTTCTGGAACTGGGTGGTCCGGAGAGTTTCGGTCTGATGCAACCTGTGAATCTGATTGCGTCCCCCTGCCTCTGGCCAGTTGGCCTTACATCCCGACATCTTTGGTGTAATGGGGCGGCGTTCCGATCTCTGGCTACTTCATGCTGAATGGGGGCGTCGAAAGGGGAGTCGGGCGACCAGAGGTCCGAGGCTTAGGGGAGACCAGTGGGGGTTTCTGTAGGAAGTAAGGTGTAAGGACCGAGGAACATTTGGTTTGTGGCCACCCAAGAGACTTCCTCCATGGGCCGGCGAAGGAACTTAAGAAAACGGGGGGCAAACATGAGCAAGATACAGATGAGAATTAAGGGGCCTCAGATTGGTGTTAGCCAGGTATAGAGGGTGGATCGCCACCAATCGGGAATTGGGGAGGCGGACTGTTGGTGTTTGCGTTGGAGTTCTTCTCTTAAGCGATGGAGGGCGTTTACAGCAGCATTCCTCCTGTAGGAAGAAGCAGGTACCTCCTTTGTCGGCCGTCAGGAGATCCAGGGCTCGTCGATTCTGGAGAGCGACTCGGGCTATGGAGGTGATTTGGCACTGGAGAGAGGAGATGGAGGCGGCGGAGCCTTCAATGGCTAGCTGGAGCTTATGTTCTAAGTCGCGGGATGTTGAAACACTGTGTTAGAGCTCCCCCCCGCCCCCCGAGGCCTGCAGCGACCAGGGAGGAGGCGAGAGAGATGCCTGCGACCAGAGGAAGAAAGATAGCTCTTTTTTGTCGGGTAAGGGGCGGCGTGATTAGCGAGGAAAATTCGGCTTGGCTATACAGTGTGAGTTGTGGGACGAGAGTAACGGGGATACATGGGAAGGGGGAGGAAGAATTGATCTCTTTTGTGAGGGAACCATTGCACCACAAAAACATGCCTGGTGGTGCTTCAATTGATGTGTTTACCGTGAGGGATGTGTTGCAAAGAAACCCGGTATCAGCTAGATTTGGGTGGCTGCCGTAACAGATGATGAGATTTTTTTGAATCAAGGAATATGGGGACTTTTAACGGGGAAAAAGGTGGGTTTTGGGATGTGTAGGAAGTAGAATTGAAGGGTTGGTCGAGTGGGACAGCAGCCAAGGGTGGCCGGCCAAGCGAGGCACATAGAAAGCAGTCGGAGATGTTACCTATTCCTGTGTGGTTGAGTATCTGTAGTGTTTGTTTGGTCAGTTCGGCTGCTGCTGCTAGGGCCCGAAGGCATGGTTGCCATCCCCGAATGGTTGGGTCTAGCTGTTTGGAGAGGTAAGCCACGGGGCGGTAGGAAGGCTCAACAGGCTGGGCAAGGAGTCCAGTGGCTATTCCAGCCCGTTCATCTACAAAAAGGTGAAAAGGTTGGTTTTGGTTGGGCAGAGAAAGGGGAGAAGATATCAGAGCATTACAGAGGGTGAGAAAGGCCTGTCGAACGGCGGAAGGAGAGGTGAGGGGTCCTTGAGGAGTTTCTTTAGCGGCTACATATAAGGGTTTAGCGAGGAGAGCAAAGTTAGGGATCCAGTGTCGGAAAAATCCTATAAGGCCCAAAAAAGAATTTGTTCCGCTGTTTCCGGAGGCTGGAGTTCACGGATAATCCGGGTGCGATCGGCTGTTAGACCTTTGGTGGTGGGGGTAAGGTGGAGCCCCAGGTAGGTTACAGAAGATACAGATAACTGAGCCTTGGCTGGAGACCCGATAACCACGAGAGCCAAGGTAACTGAGGAGATCTGCAGTATGTTGTCTTGAGAGGCTGAGATGGGCTACAAAGCAGGAGGTCATCTACATATTGAAGGAGTGTGCTGGGGGTACCGGAGCAGGAAGTGAGGTCCTGTGCCAGTGCCTGACCGAAGAGGTGAGGACTCTCGCGGAAGCCCTGGGGAAGAACTGTCCAGGTGAGCTGACTGGAAGTATGAGTATCCGGATCCGTCCAGGTAAAGGTGAAGAGGAAATACGAGTCAGGATGTAGGGGGATAGTGAAAAAGGCATCTTTGAGATCTAGAACCGTAAAGTGGGTTGTGGATGGGGGGATATGGGAGAGCAAGGTGTATGGGTTTGGTACTACTGGGTGGAGAGGGATTATGGCTTCATTGATTAGGAGGAGGTCCTGGACTAGGCGATAATCCCCAGAGGCCTTGCGGACAGGCAGGATGGGGGTGTTTCAGGGAGTCAGTGGGGATAAGGAGTCCCTGGTTTAGGAGTCTGGTGATAATAGGTTGTAGGCCCCTAAGGTGAGTCTCAGAGATGGGAAATTGGGGCCTTGATGGAAATTTGGAGAGGTCCTTTAGGCGGATGAGGACGGGGGAATGGTGTGTTGCTATTATGGGCTTAGAAGCATCCTAGACATGGGGATTGATTGGGTTCCGTGTGATTGGAAGAGGGGGATAGGAGGGGGAGGGTTCTAGAGACAGGCCGAGAAGAGGAAGCAGGAGTTGGGAGGAGGGGACCTTAGGGTCAAGTCTATCCAGCTGGAGGGAGGCCCCTAAGTGGAAAAGGACATCTCGGCCTAGCAAGGGAACTGGGCAGGATGGTATGACTAAGAAGGAATGAGTAAAAGGGAGTCCTTCGATATGACATGGGAGTGGACCGGTCTGGAGTGGGAAGGATGGTTTGCCATCAATACCCATGACCGAGATCTGGGAAGGAGAAACTGGCTCGGAATAAGTAGGCAGGACCGAATAGGTAGCCCCCGTGTCCCCCAGAAATGAGATGGGCTTACCCGCTACCTGTAGCGTTACCCTGGGCTCGGTGAGGGTGATGGGGGTCTTCGAGTCCGGGTGCTGTCAGTCGTCAGCCAATCCCAGCAGTTCGAGTGGTAATGCCATTGGGTCGGCCTGCCCCCCACGTGGAGACGCTGAGGGAGGGCCAGTCGTAAGGCAGTCACTCTTCCAGTGGCCCGTTAACCCGCAGCTGGGACAGGGCTTAGAAGGAGGTCGGGGATGGGGACATTGGCGAGCCCAGTGGCCTTTTCCGCATTTGAAGCAGGCCCCCGGCGGGGTTGCCTTTTGCAGACCCCATGGATGCTGTGATACATGGGAGATGGCCGGCCTTAGGGCGGCTACAAGAGGTTGGGTTTGGAGGGCCACCTTCTGGTGCATCCGAGCCTGTCAGCTGGATCCTGCCAAATCCTCACGGCCAGTGTAGACTTTAAAGGCCATCTTTACCAGATCTCGAATAGGGGTTTGAGGGCCATCTTCTGCCCGTTTTAATTTCTTTCGGATGTCTGGGGCTGACTGGGTGATAAAATGGGTGGCTAGGACCGCTGCCCCTGCCGGGGTGTCGGGATCCAGCTGGGTGTAGAAAGTTAAGGCCGCTGTAAGGAGATAGAGAAAGATAGCTGGATTTTCGTTAGGTTCTTGGATTATCTCTTTAGTTTTTCAAAATTGACTACCTTATGAGCAGCAGCCTGCATGCCAGCCAGGAGGCACTGGATCATGAGGTCGTGTTTATGACGGCCATCTTGGCCATCCTGATAAGTCCAGCCTGGATTGGTACCAGGTACAGCAGTCACTCCGACAGGCATGGAGTTGTCAGTAAGGTGAACCTGATCTGCATGGTTTCGGGCAGCAGTTTGAATTCTCTTTCCCTCTCATCAGGGGTCAGAGTAGAAGATAGGATCACAGAGATATCATACCAGGTTAGATCGTAAGCTTGAGAGAGGTAGCAATATTATTTGATGTAGCGGGAAGAGTCCGCCGAAAAGGAGCCTAATCACGTTTCTATTTGAGAGAGAACTTGGAGGGAAAAGGGAACATGAACTCTAACTAATCCTTCCGCTCCTTCTACCTCCCTCAGAGGGCAGAGGAGATTTGGATCTTGGGAGTCGGGAGAGCGTGTATGTGCACTAATTGGCGAAGCAAGAGGCAAGGGAGGAGAAACCGTTGAGGGAGGCGGGGGAGCGGTTGGATGGGCCGGAGCGGCTGCGGGATGAGGAGGGACCGCTTCCGGGTTGGGTGGAGGCTGGAGAGGAGCTCTGGAGGGGGGAGAGGTGAGAGATTCGGGTGGGTCGCCTAGTGGAGAGGAGTCATCATCAAAGGAAATTAGGGGCTTGGATGTAGGAGATGCCTGTTTGGCAGGAAAGATCTGGGAAGTGGAACAATCGACGTAGAGGGAGGGGCGGGAGCATAAATACCAGAAGGCCTGAACATAGGGGACCTCGGATCATTTGCCCATCCTGCGGCAGTAATTATCTAGATCACGGAGGATGTTAAAATTGAAAGTCCCTTCAGGAGGCCATTTGGATTGACTGTCTAGAGAATATTGTGGCCTGGCCACAGTGGAATAGAAAATAAGCCGTCGGCAACGGAGAACTTGGGAGAAACCGAGGGCTGTAAAATTGGCTAGGAGACACCCCAGGGGTGTCTTAGAATCTGGTTTCGATTCTGAGGTTCCCATGACCCCCAGTCTGTCCCTGAGTGAATGGAGGAGGAGAGAGGCGTGCCTGGTCTCAGTCTCCAATTCACGGCAGGTCGGAGAGCAGTCAGGTGATTGGGACGTCTCCACAGTTCCATAGACCTTACTTGCTATATGGTCGGTCTTTTGATATATGTATTTAATAGGTATTTGTACATGTATGGTAACCCTAATCTTAATTTTTCCATTCACCCCACCTATCCTTTTAGATAAGCATACTTCTAAGTCTGTGAGTGTCTTTCTCTGTGGAAATATGTTCATTTGTGTTAGTTATTAGTTAACACCTATAAGTGATATCATAGGATATAGGTTTTTGCTTTCTGACTTACCTCATGTTCTGTGATTATCTCCAAGCTCATCTATGGTGCTTCAAATAGCAGTGTTTCATTGTTTTCCATGGCTAATATTCTGTTCATCTGTTGATGGACATTTTGGTTGCTTCACTGTCTTGGCTATTGTGAATAAGGCTGCAGTGCAGATTTTGCAGCCCGGGTCTTATCGATTCAGGTCTCAGGTGAGAGGCCCAGTGGTGTGACTGCTGGATTGAATGGTACCTCGATTTTTATTTTAATTGCAGCTCCCTTCTGTTCTCATTATTGGCTGTTACCACTTTACATCTCACCAGAAGCTAGAGGGTACAGTGTTCTCTAAAACCCCTTCAATATTTATTGTTTGTAGTCTTTTTGCTGATGGCCAGTTGAGTGGTGTGAGTTGAAACCTTTTTGTAGATTACATTTGCACGAGTCTAATAATTACTGAGGTTGGGCTTTTATCCATTTTCCTTTTTTTAAAAGAGTGAGCCAAATTAACCTCTTCATATTATTTTCTTGAAAAATTTGCAGTTTTGAATTTTTTTGGCCATTCCCTACCTCCGCACAGTTGTTTAGGGCAGGTGTCCTTTACAGCCCTGAGTCCTTGTGAATGTTAAGTGACCATTAGCTGTGGGTTTAAAGTTGCTCTTGTGGGAAACGGCCACAAGGCGGCAGCATTTCTACATTTCCAACTCTGGGTTTTTGGGCAACAGAGCTTTCCTGGAAATCGTGTTAGTAAGCTGCAAATTAGAGTGGAATGTGCCAGCGAAAAGCCCCAAGAGTTTATATCTCCTAAATTATTGTTTGTTTTTTAAATTTAATTTTTATTATCAGAGCAAATTTGATAAAAATGTAGATTCTCCTAGGTGTACAGTCTCCGGTTCATCCTATCAATGTATCTGTCTATTCCTCTTTGGATCCTTTCCCGTGTATGTTATTATAGAGTGTTGAGTAGACCTCTCTTCGTATTCCATAGGTATTGTGTGATTATATATTTCATATGTATTAGTACATGTCTGTTAACCCCCATATCCTAATTCATACATTCCTTACACCTTTCCATTTGGTTAAACATAATTTGGTTTTCTGAATCTATGTGTGTCCTTCTCTTGGAAATTATTTCATGGGTATCAATTTTTAGGTCACACCTATAAGTGATGTCATAGGATGTCTGTCTTTCGGTTTCTTTCTTACTTCAAGTTGGGTGATTATCTGTAGATCCTTCTATAGTGGTGCCAACGGCACTGTTCCATGCTTTTTCATGGCTAATATTCCATTGTGTACATGGACGACTTCTTCTTGGTGCATTTTTCTGTTGATAGACATTTTGGTTTCTTCCAGGTCTTGGGATGGTACATGTTGCTGCAGTGCAGGATTGCCAGCCTGTGTCTTTTTGATTCTGGTCTACTCAGGTGATAGGCCCATTAGTGGGCCTACCAGATCACATGGTAGCTCCATTTTTACCCTTAAACGCACCTCCATTCTGTTCTCACTACTGGCTGTTACCAGGTTACATCCCACCAGCAGCTAAAGGGTACAGAGTCCTCTAAAACCCCTTCAGCATTTATTCTTTGTAGACTTTTTTTTGCTGATGATCATCCTGAAGGCTGTGAGGTGAAAGTCTCTGTACACTGGACTTGCATGGCTTTATTAATTCCTGATGTTCAGCCTTTTTCCATTCCCGTTTTTTTAACAAAAAAAGAAAGAAAGAAAAAGAAACAGAACACAAATGTGCGTAAAATATGCCTCTTGAAACTGTCGGTTTGAAATATGGACGTCTTTTGAATTTTTTGGTCGATATATGACCCCAGGATTTGTTTTCAGGGCAGGTGTCATTTACAGGCCTGCAATGATTTTGAATATCAACTGACCATTAGCGCTGGGATTAAAGCTGCTGTTGTGTGAAACGGCCACAAGGTGGCAGCATTTCTCCCATACCAAATCTGGTTACTAGGGCAACAGAGCCTCAATGGAAGTCGTGTTCTAGGTTGTAATTTAGAATGGAATATCCCGGGAGAAAGCTCCTTAAGTTTGTCTCACAACTTCTTGTTCGTTTTTTTAATATAATTTTTATTTTTTATCACAGCAAGTTTGATTTCAATATTTGGCTTGTTCTAGGTGTGCAAGATGTCGTTCTTGTACACATAAACATACGTGTATTCTTCCTGGGATCGTTGCCCATGTACGTTACGACAGAATGTTGAGTACTCTTCTCTTGGTATTCTGTAGGTCTTTGGTGATTATATATTTCACCTGTGTTTGTATACGTCTGTTAACCCCAATATCCTAATGTATCCAATCCACACAAATTTCCATTGGTGAAACATAAGTTTGTTGAATGAATCTGTGATTGCCCTTCTCTGTGGAGATATCTTCACTGGTATCAATTTATAGGTAACACCTGTAAGTGATATCATACGATATGTGTATTTCCCTTTCTGATTTACTACATGTTGTGTGATTACCTCTAGACTCATCTACGGTGCTGCAAATGGCATTGTGTCCTTTTTTTCCTTGGCTAATATTCCGTCTGTACATGTACCAGTTAGTCTTTTTCCACTCATCTGTTGATGGACTTTTTGGTTGCTTCCATGCCTTGGCTATTGTAATGCTGCGGCAATGCACATATGCCTGCCTGTGTCTTTCCAATTATGTCTTCTTAGGTTATAGGCCCAGGGGTGGGCCTGCTGAATCATATGGTAGCAAAATGTTTACCTTGTAAAGGCACCTCCATTCTGTTCTCATTAGTGGCTCTTACCAGGTTACGTCCCACTTAAAGTTGAGGGTATGCACTTCTCCACAACACCTTCAGCGTTTATTGTTTGTAGATTTTTGCTGATGTTTATTCTGACTAGTGTGTTCTGATACCTGTTTGTGGTTGGATTTGCATGTGTCTCATAATCCCTTGAAATTGAGCTTTCTGGCATGTCCTTTTATTCTTCAAACTGTGAGTACAGCTTACCTCTTCAAATTGTTTTCGTGACGTATGTGTGATATTTAGAAATATTTTGGCCATTACCTCCCACAAGACATTTTGAGGGCAGGTTTCATTTACAGCCCTCCAGTACTGGTGCATATGAAGTGACCCTTAGCACAGGTTTTAAAGATGCTGTTGCAGGTCAAGGCCAGAGGGCGGCAGCATTTCTGCTTTTGCCAATCTGGTAACTAGGGAAAAAGATCTTCCTGGCAGTGGTGTTCCTCGGTTATAAATTAGAGTGGAATGTGCCCGGATAAACCCCCAAAAGCTGATGTCTCCTTACCTATGTTTGTTTTCTAAATTGAATTTATATTTTTTTTATTGGAGTCATATTCCATTGTGTACATGGACCACTTCTTTCTGCATTCCTCTGTTGATGGACATTTTCGTAGCTTGCAAGTGTTGGCTATGGTAAATATTGTTGGAGTGCAAGATTGCTAGCCTGTGTCTATTTTTTTTTTTTTTTTTGCGGTACGTGGGCATCTCTCTGCCGTGGCCCCTCCCATTGCAGAGCACAGGCTCCGGACACACAGGCCCAGCAGCCATAGCTCACGGGACCAGCCACTCCACGGCATGTGGGATTTTCCTGAAACAGGGCATGAACCCGTGTCCCTTGCATCGCCGGTGGACTGTCAACCAGTGTGCCTCCAGTGAAGCCCAGCCTGTGTCTTTTTGATTCTCATCCTCTCAGGTGATAGGCCCAGCAGTGGGTTTGCTTGATTGAATGGTAGCTCAGTATTTACCTTTTCAAGGCACCTCCTTTGTGTTTTCCTTACTGGCTCTTACCATGTCCCACGTTGAACCAAGGGTAGGCATTTCTCGACAACCCCTTCAGCATTTATTGTTTGCAGAATTTTTGCTGATGGCCATTCTGACTGGTGTGAGCTGATAGGATTTTTGTAATTTGGATTTACATGTCTTTAATTATTCCTAATGTTCAGCATTTGTCCACACCTTTTTTTTAACATCTTTATTGCAGTATAATTGCTTTACAATGGTGTGTTAGTTTCTGCTTTATAACAAAGTGAATCAGCTGTACATATACATATATCCCCATATCTCCTCCCTCTTGCATCTCCCTCCCTCCCACCCTCCCTATCCCAACACTCTAGGTGGTCACAAAGCACCGAGCTGATCTCCCTGTGCTACGTGGATGCTTCCCACTAGCTATCTGTTTTACATATGGTTAAGGACACGGGTAGGGGGAAGGGTAAGCTGGGACAAAGTGAGAGAGTTGCATGGACTTATATATACTACCATATGTCCACACCTTTTAAAATTTCTGTTAAAAAGTGAAAAAAAAAACCGGAGAGTACAATTAACCACCTGAAATTGTCTTCTTGTAAGGTTGCCGTCAAAATTGAATTTTTTGGTCAATTTTCGACCCCAGGATTGTTTTTTAGGGCAGGTGTCATTCACAGGCCTGTAATGAGTGTGAATATTTAGTGACCATTATTAGCACTGGGTTTAAAACTGCTGTTGTGGGAAACGGCCACAAGGCGGCAGCATTTTTCCATTCCCAAATCTGGTTACTAGGGCAGCAGAGCCTTTCTGGAAGTCCTGTGCCTAGGCTGTAAATTAAAATGGAATGTGCCAGGAGAAACCCCCATAAGTTTATCTTACATTAATTCTTGTTCGTTGTTTTAGTTTTTTAATCAGGGTAATGATTAGAATATTGTTTGTCCTAGGTGTACACAATCTGGTTCATTTGTGCATTTTATATATATATATATATATATATATATATATATATATATATACACATATATATATACATATATATATATATACATATATATATATATACACACACACACATATATATATATATATATATATATATATATATATATATATATATATTCCTGTACAGAGCCAATTCCCATGTAAATTATTGCAGAGTGTTCCATAGACCTCCCTTGCTATATGGTCGGTACACGTATGGTAACCCTAATCTTAATTTTTCCATTCACCCCACCATTCCTTTTAGATAAGCATAGTTTATTTTCTAAGTCTGTGAGTGTCTTTCTCTGTGGAAATATATTCATTTGTGTCAGTTGTTAGATAACGCCTATAAGTGGTATCATAGGATATGTCTTTTGCTTTCCGACTTACCTCATGTTCTGTGATTATCTACAGGATCAACTATGGTGCCTCAAAGAGCAGTGTTTCATTGTTTTCCATGGCGAATATTCCATTTTGTACATGGACCACTCCTTCTTTTTCCACTCATCTGGTGACGGACATTTTGGTTACCTCCATGTCTTGGTTATTGTGAAAATTCCTGTAGTGCGGTTGTTGAAGCCTGTGCCTTCTCGACTCTGGACTTCTCAGGTGAGAGGCTCAGCAGTGGGCCTGCTGAATGGAATGGTGGCTCAATTTTTACGTTTAAACGCAGCTCCTTTCTCTTCTCATTATTTGCTGTTACCACTTTACATCTCACCAGAAGCTAGAGGGTACAGTGTTCTCTAAAACCCCTTCAGCATTTATTGCTTGTAGACTTTTTGCTGATGGTAGTTGACATGTGTGAGTTGAAAATTTTTGGAGGTTAGACTTGCATGAGTCTTAATAATTCCTGATGTTGAGCTTTTATCCATTTTCCTCTTTTTTGAAAATGAGTAAAACTTACCCCTCCATACTATCTCCTTGAAAATATGCCAGTTTTGAATTTTTTTGGCCACTCCCTACCTCCGCACAATTGTTTAGGGCAGGTGTCCTTTACAGCCCTGAGTCCTTGTGAATGTTAAGTGACCATTAGCTGTGGGTTTAAAGTTGCTCTTGTGGGAAACAGCCACAAGGCAGCAGCATTTCTACATTTCCAACTCTGGGTTTCCTGGAAATCGTGTTAGTAAGCTGCAAATTAGAGTGGAATGTGCCAGCGAAAAGCCCCAAGAGTTTATATCTCCTAAATTATTGTTTGTTTTTTAAATTTAATTTTTATTATCAGAGCAAATTTGATAAAAATGTAGATTCTCCTAGGTGTACAGTCTCCGGTTCATCCTATCAATGTATCTGTCTATTCCTCTTTGGATCCTTTCCCGTGTATGTTATTATAGAGTGTTGAGTAGACCTCTCTTCGTATTCCATAGGTATTGTGTGATTATATATTTCATATGTATTAGTACATGTCTGTTAACCCCCATATCCTAATTCATACATTCCTTACACCTTTCCATTTGGTTAAACATAATTTGGTTTTCTGAATCTATGTGTGTCCTTCTCTTGGAAATTATTTCATGGGTATCAATTTTTAGGTCACACCTATAAGTGATGTCATAGGATGTCTGTCTTTCGGTTTCTTTCTTACTTCAAGTTGGGTGATTATCTGTAGATCCTTCTATAGTGGTGCCAACGGCACTGTTCCATGCTTTTTCATGGCTAATATTCCATTGTGTACATGGACGACTTCTTCTTGGTGCATTTTTCTGTTGATAGACATTTTGGTTTCTTCCAGGTCTTGGGATGGTACATGTTGCTGCAGTGCAGGATTGCCAGCCTGTGTCTTTTTGATTCTGGTCTACTCAGGTGATAGGCCCATTAGTGGGCCTACCAGATCACATGGTAACTCCATTTTTACCCTTAAACGCACCTCCATTCTGTTCTCACTACTGGCTGTTACCAGGTTACATCCCACCAGCAGCTAAAGGGTACAGAGTCCTCTAAAACCCCTTCAGCATTTATTCTTTGTAGACTTTTTTTTGCTGATGATCATCCTGAAGGCTGTGAGGTGAAAGTCTCTGTACACTGGATTTGCATGGCTTTATTAATTCCTGATGTTCAGCCTTTTTCCATTCCCGTTTTTTTAACAAAAAAAGAAAGAAAGAAAAAGAAACAGAACACAAATGTGCGTAAAATATGCCTCTTGAAACTGTCGTTTTGAAATATGGACGTCTTTTGAATTTTTTGTTCGATATACGACCCCAGGATTTGTTTTCAGGGCAGGTGTCATTTACAGGCCTGCAATGATTTTGAATATCAACTGACCATGAGCGCTGGGATTAAAGCTGCTGTTGTGTGAAACGGCCACAAGGTGGCAGCAGTTCTCCCATACCAAATCTGGTTACTAGGGCAGCAGAGCCTCAATGGAAGTCGTGTTCTAGATTGGAATTTAGAATGGAATGTGCCAGGAGAAAGCCCCTCAAGTTTGTCTCACTACTTCTTGTTCGTGTTTTTAATTTAATTTTTTTATTTTTTATTACAGCAAGTTTGATTACAACGTTTGGCTTGTTGTAGGTGTGCAAGATATGGTTCTTTTACACATAAACATATGTCTGTTCTTCCTGGGATCCTTATCCCATGTACGTTATGACAGAATGTTGAGTAGTCTTCTCTTGGTATTCCGTAGGTCTTTGGTGATTATATATTTCACCTGTGTTTGTATACGTCTGTTAACCCCAATATCCTAATGTATCCAATCCTCACACCTTTCCATTGGTGAACCATAAATTTGTTTAATGAATCTCTGATAGCCCTTCTCTGTGGGAATATCTTCACTGGTATCAATTTTTAGGTAACACCTATAAGTGATATCATAGGATATGTGTCTTTCTCTTTCTGACTTACTCCAGGTTGTGTGATTACATCTAGAATCATCTGTGGTGCTGCACAGGGCAATGTGTCCTTTTTTGTTCCTTGGCTAATATTTTGTCTGTACTTGTACCAGTTCTTCTTTGTCCACTCATCTGTTGCTGGACTTTTTGGTTACTTCCATATCTTGGCTATTGTAATACTGTGCAGTGCACATTTGCATTCCTGTGCCTTTCCAATTCTGTCTTCTTTGGTTACAGGTCCAGGAATGGGCCTGGTGAATGATATTGTAGCTCAATGTGTACCTTTTAAAGGCATCTCCATTCTGTTCTCATTAGTGGATCTTTCAAGGGTACGTCCAACTGAAAGTTGAGGTTATGCATTTCTCCACAAACATTTCAGCATTTATTGTTTATAGGTTTCTTGCTGATGGTTATTCTGAGGTGTACCAGCTGAAACCTCTTTGTAGCTGAATTTGCGTGTGTCTCATAATCCGTTGAAATTAAGCTTTAAGGCATGTCCATTTTATTTTTCAAACTGTGATTACAGCTTAGCTCTTCAAAGTCTTTTCTTAAAGTATGAGTCACATTTTGCAATTTTTTGGCCATTACCTCCCTCAAGGCATTTTGTGGGCAGGTCTCATTTACAGCCATGCAGTAGTTGTTCACATGAAGTGACCATTAGCACAGGTTTTAAGCTGCTTTTGCAGGTAACGGCCAGAGTGTGGCAGCCTTTCTACGTTCCCCATGCTGGTACTAGGGAAACAGACCTTCCTGCCAGTGGTGTTCCTCAGTTATAAATTAGAGAGAAATGTGCCCGCATAAACTCCCAATTGCTTCTGTCTCCTTACTTATATTTCATTTTAAATTTAAATTATACTTTTTATTGGAGTAATATTCCATTGTGTACATGGACCACTGCTTCTTGGTGCACTCCTCTGTTGATGGACATTTTCGTTGCTTCCAAGTGTTGGCTATGGTAAGTATTGCTGGAGTGCAGAATTGCCTGTCTGTGAGGTTTTGATTCTCATTTGCTCAGGTGACAGGTCCAGCAGTGGGTATGATTGATTGCCTGGTAGTGCAATGTTTCCCTTTTCAAAGCACCTCCATTGTGTTTTCATTAGTGGCTCTTACCACGTCCCCCTTAGAACGGAGGGTACGCACTTCTCCACAATCGCTTCAGCATTTATTGCTTGCAGCATTTTGTTAATGGCCATTCTAACTGCTGTGAGCTGATAGGTTTTTGTAATTTGGGTTTGCATGTCTTTATAAATTCCTAAAACTCACCATTTTTCCAAGCTTTTTTTGTTTTTGTTTTTAAAAAAAGGAGAAAAAAGTATGCATACGATAAACCTTTTCAAATTGTCCTCTTGGAAGGTTGCCCTCTTTTCAATTTCTTATTCAATTTTCGACCCCAGGATTATTTTGGTGGACAGGTGTCATTACAGAACTGGCAAGATTGGTGAATAGTTAGTGACCATTAGCAGTGGGTTTAAAGCTGCTGTTGTGTGAAACGGTCACAAGGAGGCAGCATTTCTCCATTCCCCAATCTGGGTAATAGGGCAGCAGAGCCTTTCTGGAAGTCGTGTTCCTAGGTTGTAAATTAGAATGGAATGTGCCAGGAGAAACCCCCATACGTTTATGTCTCATTACTTCTTGTTGGTTGTCTTAATTTTTGTAATCGGGGTAATTATTAGAATATTGTTTGCCCTAGCTGTACACAATCTGGCTCATTTGTACATTATATATATCTATTTATATACAGATCCTCTGCCCATGCAAAATATTACACAGTGTTCCGTAGACCTCCCTTGCTATATGGTCGGTCTTTGTGACACATGTATATAATATGTATTGGTATATGTAACACTGATCTTAATTTATCCATTCCTCCCACCTTTCCTTTTAGATAAGTATAGTTTTTTCCTACATCTGTGAGTGTCTTTCTCTGTGGAAATATTTTCCTGTGTGTCAGTTATCAGATAACGCCTATAAGTAATATCATAGGATATAGGTCTTTTGATTTCCAACTTACCTCATGTTCCATGATTATCTCTATGCTCATCTGTGGTGCCTCAAAGAGCAGTGTTTCATTGTTCTCCATGGTGAATATTCCACTGTGTACATGGACCTCTTCTTTTTTATCCATTCACCTGTTGATGGACATTTTGGTTGCTTCACCATCTTGGCTATTGTGAATAAGGCCGCAGTGCAACTGATACAGCCTGTGTGTTCCCGATTCTGGACTTCTCAGGTGAGAGGCCTAGCGGTGGGCCTGCTGCGTCGAATGGAAAACGTAGGGAGTAACCAGGCAACGTCAGTTACCATGGCAGCCCTGGGAAAAACATTACCATGTGACACTAACATTCCCAGGAGCCTACATTTGTTTCCACAATAGGTAAACCTTTCTCATTTCAAAGTACTATAATGTGAAATATGCATCTCAGTCAGAACTAGAGGTTACTCAATGTCTGCTGTGATCGGAGGAAAAGAGAAGGGCCTTACACAGTATCTAAAGCAATGACACGAAGAAACTAGGGGCCACGGGCAGAGACACACAGGCTCAGACAGGCTCCAACCTCTATGACATGCTGAGGAGATTCACTTTGTAAGGGCTCGAGCACGAGAAAGCAGCCACTAACCAGCTACCCTGTCTCAACTATGTGGAGAAAGTCAATGTAAATGCTTACCTATGTATTATTCTTTTCTGATCGTTCTTTCAGCGTATCCCTTCTGGCTTTGTGCAAAGCGATTCTTCGTTTTGTACCTGAAAAATGAGTGGCACATGTAAATGGATGAAACTTGTCAGAGCAGACATCCAAGGAGCTCTTCAGCTAACGAACGAGGAGCTCCGAGTTCTGGGAAAGAATCGTAAAAGTAGTGTAGAATCACAATATCTTAGAGCATCCTTTATATGAAATCCCCTCTTGCATATCACCAGTCACTGGTCATCAGCCTATACATGAACTTTGCAGTGACAGAAAACCCAGCACTGTCTAGACAGGTCTAGGCACTTCTAGTTGCTACAGCAGTCTATATCAAATTCAGAATCGGACTCCCTGTCACGCATCAGTCCCAGTCTGCCTTCTGCAATGGTACACCCCATGGCACACCTCATCTCTTTTCCATCTGGCACATTTCCCAAACACATGAGGACAATTTTGTTCTTCCTAAAGCTCTCTTCTCCCACGTCACCCTCCTAAATCACTCCTTCCTTCCTGTGTTTATGACTTTGAGGAGCCCCCAAGGTTTTCTCATCCCAAGGCCGTGACAAGCAATGGCATCAGTGTGCCTGCTACAGATTCTGGGAAAGGGGCAGGGCCACACAAGGGTCTGGCAAATGTGACTGACAACCTGAAGGGAGAGTACATGTGAGAACCTCAGCTCTCTTCAGTCCTCAGCCTCTATCCAAGGTTTCTCCATAGCACGCTATTGACATTTTGGGCCAGATAATTCTTTTGGGGTGGTGGGGAGGGCTGTCCTATGCCTTGTACGATATGTAGTAGCATCCTGGCCACTACCCACTCGATGTCTGCAGCACCGTCCCACCCGCCCCCACACCCCGGATGTGACAAAGAAAAATGTCTCCAGCCGTTGTCAAACGTTCTGGAGGACGGGTGATGGCAAAATCACCCTCACTCAAGAGCCACTGCTCTTTCCAATGACTCTGTTCACCCATGAGGACTCAAAACCCTCTCCTCTGCTGGCTTAGCATCCAACTCTCCAGAACGTCTATCGTGTATCAAAATGCTATTTGAAATTTGATAGTATTTATCTCTGTAACGGTATCTGATGAAAGTAAAACTCTTTCGCCAGATGTTAAGAACCTCCCAGGTGATTAATCCACGTTTACCTTATCTCCTACCCAAGACACTGGAAATTACAGAAATGATCGGACACCCATTTTCGGTATCCGTTCAGGAAGTACCTGTTGTCTAAGGCTTTTTGGCAACCTGAACAACTGAATTAAAGTAAAATATTCTTCCTGACCGCGGCTTTGTGAGACAAGACACAAACCTGTAGCAGGACCCTCCTCTCTGCTGTTTACGGAATTGAGGTATCTGACTGGAAAGCCGTTGGAGGTGAACTACCCAAGAAAGCAGTGGGTTCAGGATGAGAATTTGGAAAGGGTGACAAGGGAGGGGAGAATGAACCTCAGCTGAAAAGAAAGGGGAAAAGTACCAAGAGATGAGTTCTCTTGACTGAAGAGAAGATACGCTGAAAGCCATCAGCTTGCCCTCGGGGCCCTCAGCTCTCTGGGGAGCTCTAAGGGAAGGGTGAGCCTGGACCTACGACTCCGGACTCCTGGTCTCGGCCCCCAGGCCTGACCCATTCACTCAGACTCTCAATAAATACTTGTATTCAAAGACCTTACACGGGGACCACATCTGGGAAAACATCGCCGCACCCTCATCATAAGTCACAGGGGGAGACCCGAACTGGCCAAGCCATGACAGGAGCTGTGAGGGCGACAAAAGAGCACGGCAGGGATCGGACATCGGATCGCCAGAAGCCCTCCGCCCTCCTGGTTCGTAATGCCAGGGCCCCATCGCCGCGTATCGCCGGACCCCGGTCCCGCCTCCGTCGCGCACCCTTCCCCAAGGTTGGCGGGGGGTCTGGAGTCACCATCCCCGGTTCGGACCTACACACCTCGCCGCTGCTGAGCTCTACAGATCCCGCTCCTTCCACACAGTTCGCCGAGTCCGCGGGCCTTACTGAGCCGCGCCGGCCACCATCCGCGAGGCCTTGGCGCGCCGGTGACGTCACTGTCGTGCGCCTCTCCCGCAACAAGGGGTGTATGGCTCTGGCACGGCGGCTGCGGCTGTTGTCGCTCGCGGCTCGGTTGCTTCTCGCGCCTCGCCGGGACCTGACGGTCCGCGGTCCCAACGAGCCCCTGCCCGTGGTGCGCATCCCGCGGGCTCTACAGCGGCAGCAGGAAGAGCGGCATAGCGGCCAGCGTAGCCCCCCCGCGGCCGATGCTGCCGCGTCCTTGGCTGACGCTGATGTCAGTGCGGCGACCCGACTTGAACCAGGCGGCTCACCTCACGCTAGGCTCTTGGAACCCGTGCCACTCTCTTCGTGGGGCTGGAGGAATCGGTGCACCCACGCGGACCATTTCTCCATCGAGTGCGCGCAACATGAGGCTCCAGCGCTGCAGAACCTTTCGCCCAAGGGCAGCTGCACTGAATTGTGTCTGGAGCTCCCCGTTCTGAGCGCGCTACAGGAGGCTGCTCCCGAAGTTGTTCGGCCCACAAACGTGCAGTCGAGTACCATTCCCCCACTTCTTCGCGGCCGCCACATTCTCTGCGCCGCAGAAACCGGCAGTGGCAAAACTCTCAGCTACATGCTACCTCTCCTTCAACGGCTGTTGGGCCAGCCAAGCCTGGACCCCTGTCGTACCCCTGCTCCTCGAGGCCTGGTTCTTGTGCCTTCTCGAGAATTAGCCGAACTGGTGAGTGCCGTGGCCCAGGCCTTGGGCAGCTCCTTGGACCTCCAGGTGCGGGAATTAGGGGGAGGCCATGGCATGAGGAGGATCAGGCTGCAACTGTCCAAACAACCTCCAGCAGATATTCTGGTAGCCACTCCGGGGGCTCTGTGGAAGGCCCTGAAAACTCAACTGATCAGCCTGGAGCAGCTCTCCTTGGTGTTGGATGATGCAGACATGCTGTTGGATGAAATCTTCCTGGAACTGGTGGATTACATCTTGGAGGGGAGCCATATAGCAGAAGGCTCAGCTGACATAAAAGACCCCTTCAGTCCCAAAGCTCAGTTAGTGCTGGTGGGTGCCACATTTCCCGAAGGTATAGGCCAGCTGCTGAGTAAAGTTGCCAGCTTAGACTCTCTAACCCCCGTTACCAGTGACAAGCTCCACTGCATCATGCCTCACGTCAGACAGACGTTCATGAGGCCGAAGGGAACAGAGAAGGTGACTGGGTTGGTGCAGATCCTCAGGCAGCATGACAGAGCATATAGGACTGGCCCCGCAGGAACTATTCTTCTGTTCTGTAATTGCTACAGCACTGTGAACTGGCTGGGGTATATATTCTGGATGACCACAAAATCCAACACTTAAGACTGCAGGGACAAATGCCAGCCTCAATGAGAGCAGGCATCTTCCAGTCCTTCCAGAAGGGCTCCCGAGACATTCTTCTCTGCACAGACATCGCCTCTCAGGGCCTGGACAGCACCCAGGTGGAGCTAGTCATCAATTATGATTTCCCTCTCACCCTGCAAGACTACATCCACAGAGCAGGGAGGGTGGGCCGGGTGGGGAGCGAGGTGCCAGGCACCGTCGTCAGCTTTGTGACCCATCCCTGGCACGTGAGCCTGGCTCAGAAGATTGAACTGGCAGCTCGCCAGAGGAGAAGCCTTCCAGGACTGGGGTCCTCAGTGAGAGAGCCTTTGCACCAGCAAACCTTATTGCAGCAGGCTTATATATGATGCCATAACAGGGACCTTTCCCTCTGTGCTGGATGGGTGAGCACACTTGTCAGTAGGGTGCTCTGGGCTGCCTAATCACCTTCCGAAGACCCGGGCTGCTGTCTGGCTTCAAAAGGTAAGTTGCTGGCCAACACTTGAGGGTGAACTACTGAGCTTGGCTCTCTGTAGTCTTTCACGTGAAGAATAATGTCGATCTTGGCTCTGTATTATGTCATGGTTTCTAACAATAAGCGATGTTTCTATGGGTGCCCCTTAATAACAGTTTCCACTGGGGCAGAATTCAGTAGACCCTGAGAAGATTCACACTCCAAACTACCACACTTAGGACGAAGGCTCTTTCAATTGATGTTTTAGTTTAAATTTTGTTTCCTGCCCCCAAACATCCATTAAGCCTCCAGGAGAAGGAAAAGGGGATGTGACTAGCAATAAAGAGAAATTTTCTTCACAACAATGGCCATGGCAAGCTTAGGCACTTTTGGTGAAATCTCTCTGGGAAGTACTGGCAGAGGAATAAAAGTCAAACTGACACAGAAATATTGCTTGGTGTGCATTTCCAGGCTCTGCCTTCTTTCTCATCTCTTGGTGGCAGGTGGAGGAAGAGAAGAAAAGTTTAAACTTTTTTATAAACCAGCAGAATAAGCTTATAACATCCTCTCACTATCTCTGCATAGGTTCTAGTCTCTGCAGCATTATATAAGCTTTGCCCAAAGTAATGAACTGTTGAAAGTCAAATGTAATACTTCACCAAACAACTTAAAAATGCTTGCGCACTGGAAAGGGTTAAGTTGCAGAGAACACAAATGGACCCAGAGCAACCTTTGCCGAAAGAGAATATTGTGCTAAATGTACAGTCATAGCTCTTTTCCATATGAAGAAACAGTCAGAAGGATAAAAGAACTTGGTCAAAATCACACAAGTCAGTAGGAAAGAATCTGGTTTGTCTGTCCTCAGGGTTGTGTTCTTTAACCACCAGGCTAGCTTTTCTCAAATCTGATTCATGCATAGACTAACTATACACCTCTGCTTGCCTTGAATATTCCCTGTTTATACATATGCCTGCTGCAGTTTTTAATATTGCCCACTTTGACTCCCAAAAGCAACCGAGAATACACAATAATTTGGTCTCTCTATCCATGGACCACTGTGGTGGGACTGCCCAGGAAGCTTATTAAAAGTGCAGCTTCCTGAGCCCTACTCCAGATCTAGATAAGTTTTCTGAGGGTTGGCTCAAGAATCCAGGTACAAGGCCTTTTAAGTGGTTTGGTGGAACCCCCCAGGTGATTCTCTCGCTCTTAAGTTAATAAACCGTTTATTCTGCCTCCCCCAGATGCCCAGCCAGGTCCTGTTAAGGTAGGAGTCCCCACACCACATCAGAGGGATGCTCCCAGCCAAGTAATCTCCGGAGCCTCGGAGATTCTGAATGGTCTCATGCTGGCCCACCTGCCGTGACAAACCTCCGCCAGAGCAAGCATTCCCCTTCACATTTTACCTTCTACCACTCCCAAAGGCAGTCTGCTCCAATGAGGCCTGACTTCGTCTGTCCTAACGGGCACCCACTGATTCAAGCAGTTTAGGGATAGAAGGTGCTGTGGTTCTCAACCAGGGTGGCCCAACCTCTAAAAGGGTAGTCCAAGCAGTCTCTACCTCCTGGGCACATCCCCTCTGCAACAGCCCCAGTAAACGAAGGTCCCATCTTTGCTTTTTCAAGGTCGGCAACAGGGAGTCCCCTCCTAAAGAAGGTTCTCTCTCATTGCCACACTATCAAAAGCTGCCCCAAATGTGGTTCCTTCCTGTGGGCCTGATCAGGCTAAGGGCAGAGTTGTCTCTTTCCTTCTCTGAGTCAGACCAAGTTGTCTTACTAACCCCTCTTCACAGTGTTGACCATGATTTTCACGGGGGCTGCTGCTGAGCCTTTATCTCATCCTTTCATGGTGGAGAGAGAGAGGATTATAATGATTTTTACTTCTAGGGGAGAGGGGAGTGTAATGATTGTCATTTTGTATTATGTCCTTTTGTCATGAATTTGTTTTGAATTTCATATTAAAATGGGCCCACCATTCCCACTTTGTGAGGTCATTCAGCACCCTCATTTTGCAGCTTTAACATCTCTCTCAGCATCACTTGGAAATGTTTGAAACGGCATGAGCTCATCCTCACATTCCTATCAGCTGTAAATCCGGAGCCCCGACATGAACGTAACCATTGAGCAGAACCCCTCTTCACTAGCTGTGTAACACTGGGTAGGCTCCTTAACATCTTGGTTTTTCTAAGCCCTCAGGTGTAAAAATGTGAGGGTTCTATGAATTTATATTTGGGGCAGGACAAGGTCGAGAAGAGTGTGTCTTTGCTTGTATTCTTCCAAACTGGAATGTCTTCCCTCTCTTCCCCATGGGTCCAAATCTCACTTGTCCTTCAGGCCCACTGCCAAGGAGCCTTCCCTGATTCCAGTCCACACAATTCTCTGCCTCTCAGGGTCAGTGCCATACAACCTAGCTGTCTCTTAACGTTAATCTTGCCTCTCAAGCCAGTTTTAGAATGTGGGTCTCTCTTGCCCTCCTGGGGCCCCTGGGGCTGTACCAGCCCACCTGCATGCCCCACGTGGGGTGTCTACTAGACTAGGGCATGGGTGGGGAGGCCCAGGTGTGAGGGGCCAGGCAGAGTACCTTTGCCTCCACCCTGCTCTCCTCCACAAAACTGCCCCGCCTCCTGAAGCCTGACCGCAAGTCACAGGTTCCTTATTATGACCTCACTGGGTAGTGATGACCTCACAGGCCTTCTCACAGTTTCCATGGCAGCATAACTATGGAAACGTGCTGCCCTCAGAGAAACTTCCCTACCAGTTCTCCACCAGATACCAATCTCTTTGGTTGTCTGAGAGAGAATGTCTGACCGGATCGTCTATATTTACTCAAACCTGTGCTCTGTTCCCTGGCTGGGCAGTGCAGCAGGTACACCGAGACCGGGCATCTGTAGAAGAGGCATGGTGTACACACAACCTCACCTGGCTGCCACATGTTCCTGTGGGGCTTGCCCACTACGTAAACCTCAGCGCTTTCCCAGCTGTAAGTAATACCAGTGACCTGGGACACCTTCAGGGTCCCACAGTGCTCACTGCTGAGGACAAGTGAAAGGTCATCCCTGAACTAGTGTTCAGGAAGCTTCTGATCTTTATAAATGTTGCCTTCCGCTTTGGGCTACAGGATGCTTCCATTCAGACCCTTTCCTGATTGGCCTCTTAGCAAAAGACAAGCGCGTTTTTGTTGGCAGATGGTAAACGGAGCAGTTTGAGGAAGAGGGCCACTCTTGAACCGCACCTTCAAACCCAGGCACCTCTGTGTTGTCATGTACGCATCTATGTCGGTCCCCTCAGACACATCCCATACTGAGCTGCTGAGTACTAGGGGAGAGGGTGGTGCCCTATTCATGGGAAGACCGGAAGGACCAAGGGGCGTGATGAAGCGCTAGTGAGACTGGAGGGCTGAGCAGATGGTGTCCCAGGAGGCTGGGTGGATGTGAGCCTACACTTGGTACCCAGAACCCGGTTCTGAGTCTCCTGATCACTCTGCCTCAGTACTTGGCCTTGTTCTAATCTAGATAAAAATATCAGAGGGCTAGAGTTCAGTGTGGTTGTAACAGGCATTATAAATGGGGCCCAAGAGGGGTTGCCAAGGTGGGAGGGGTCCTTAACCAATTTATATTAGGTTATCTTTTTCCAAAACTTGAAAGACGTTTCCATTAAAGCCTCAGAAGTGACACACTGCAAGAAGTGTTTTCCCTGTTGTGGAAGGGAGAGATGAGAGGATCATGATTGCAATTTCTTTCGGGTTCTACTGTTTTCCCTGGCAACGGTGAAGAGACTACCTCACCTGATGCAGCCGTAGGCTCTAGGAATTGCTTTTGCAGCCAGTGTCCCTTCTCTAGGGACTCATAGAGGTGATGGGCCAAGTCTGTGTTTTGGATGTCAAGTAGATTAAAGGTCTTCAGCCAGAAACTGGGAGAGACATGAGAGAGGGAAATTCTGGCAGGAGACTGTGTACAGCAGAAGTAACTGATCAGTTCTGATTTTCTTTGCAGCAGCTGTGGCTCCCATTTCTCCTCCTAAACCTGGTCACTACCATGTCCTTAACCGAGGGTGTGGAGAAACGCAGTTGGGCCGGCATGGGGAGACATACTGCCTGGTTGGTGGCTACCGGGCCTACAGGGATGCTCCTTTGGCCATGCCAGCAAAGGAGGAAGCCGAGAAGCCAGTCCCCAGATGTGCTCCCGAGAGAAAGCACACTCCGGAAGAGTCGGACGAAGATCTCGGTTGCTCCAGACCCAAAATCCGGCGATTGTAGCATGGTGCCAGGAGGCGGACTCCACAGAATCTTGCTGGCTGAACCATTCTGAAGACAGGGCAATGGTTTAACTGCCTAAGACAGCGAATGCCTCTTCCTGCAGTGATCCCTCCCACCCCCCCCACCACTGCCCACTACCACAGATTAGAACCTGCGTCGTTCTGTCTGAGCCTTCCTCAGCCAGGAGCCTCCCTGCACACTAAATGGCCATAAGCCAGGAGCCTCAGAAAGTGAGGTTTGAAATGAGAGTCTGCCCTGAACATCCCAGGGCGGAAGCTGGCCTGGAAGAAAACCTGGCATTCCTCTGCTCAATCCTCACGGGCCCCTTTGTGAGCTGGAGAAAGTGAAGTCTGCACTCTGCGAGCCGAGGAGGATGCAGGAGCAGAGACAGGGTGCAGAGAAGCCTTAGCAGTCTACCACATGGGCTCCTGCCCTGAGCCATTGTCAGCGGCCACCACCACAAACCAGTGGGGAGCTGGGCTTTTTGAAACTGAAAGCAGCAATCTGTGGCTTCGCAAAGAGCCTCCTGCCTGGGGTCTCAGGAGGCAGGACAGAGAGGCCCAGGAAGCCCTGCTCCCTGAAGCAAGAACAGGATGGAGAGTCAAGCAGCACGCACCCCGCCCCGAGGTTCACATGCTCCTTTATTGCCAGCCCCTTCTGTCCCCAGTGGGGTCCCTTACTGCTCAATAAAATGTTTTTCTGTAACAGATTTGTAGGGTCGCCAGTGCTCAGACTTAGGTCACTACCCCTGTGCTAGGCACTCCTGCCACCTGGGAAAGATTCCAAAGGTGGAACAGCTCCAGGGGGTGCCAGGGATCAGAGCAAAAACTTGAGAGGCTGGGGATGCAGGAGTTTGGGCACAGTCCCTAAATCATCTCAGTGGTTGAGCTGCTGTGAGAAGGCACATCCCCAGTGTGCGTGTGTGTGTGTGTGTGTGTGTGTGTTGGGGGGAGGGGGTCCCTAGAGGAGGCAGCTAGAGGGAGGGCCTGAGGCTGGAAATGGGGAATGGCGTGCGGCCCCTGAGCAAGCACAGGCACTTAGCCCTTGAGGTTTCTGGGAAAGCTAGAGCCACAAGGGCCACGAGATAAGGCAAGTGTAGCAGCAGAACCCAGGTGCCAGGTCTTTCTTCAGAACCTACACTTCTCCACGAGGCCGGGCCTTCCACGCTGAGGTAGGAGGGATCCTGGCCAGAAGGTCAGCCAGCAGCTCTGGGACGAAGGTTGCTGCGGTGGGGGCTCTTCTGCCATGGAAGCGACTTCATTTCCTTCCACACAAATAGCCTACTGACTGAGTTCCTGCTCTGTTGAGTAAAAGGGTGTTGACTCTCCCCAGAAGGTTGTTCAGTTCACATCCCAAAAGTCCCTCTATTCAGGCCCTGGGGAGGTGTAGCAGCTCCTGAGGGCGCTCTCCTGAGGCTGGCTGACAAAAGTGGGGGAGGTTCCTGATAGTTCCCAGGTGCTGGTTCAAGTCCCCAGAGAATGGTCATGCAGGTTGGGGAGTCAAGTAGGAGGAGAGAGAAGGTTGGGGGCAGAGGGCCCCTTCCTGAATCCAGAGCTCACATGGTTACCCCCCCCCATTTCCAGAAATTATCTCTTCCCCCACACCAGCCTCCATGGCCCAGTACCGGGAAACCGGGAGCCCAGAGCACTTGTGGCCACAGAGACACTCGCACGCAGCCCTCGGGGTGGGCGGGGCCGGCTGCAGGCAGATGGGGACGAGGTGTGCTCCCGGGAGGCCACGGGCTGCAGGTGGCCCTCTGAGAGAAGCACCCCATTTTGGACAGGAAGTTTAGAGGCGGGGGAGAGCACCCTAGGGCGCCCCCTCGGAGCAGTGGGTGTGGGAAGAGGGGCGGGGGCGGAGGGAACCCGCGATGGGAGGCGAGTGGGCTCTCAGCAGAGGCCAGCTTAGCCCGCGGGAGCTGCCTCTGAGCAGGGGGCGGGAGGGCAGTGCCCCCTGTGGCTGCCGGGCTTCCCGGATCCGGATCGCGGCTCTCCGCACACGGCTCGCAGGGTCCTGTGACTCTGTATCCCTTCCCTCACCCCGCCCCCCTCGCGAGGCCGCACCGCTGGGTGGCCTGTGTCGACGGGCAGAACCCCATAGCCCGCCCCTCTCAGACCCGCCTCTGCCCGCCTGCCTTGCCCTGCGCAGCTTGCGGCCCGGGGGCCTCGAAGGTCCCCGTGCACGCAGCCAGCGGCCTCTGCTGTGCCTGCTGCTCCTGCTGGGTCTGATGCTGTGATCGGTAACCCTCGTGCAGACCACGCTGGGCACCTCCAGCACCCCAAGTCCGCGGGAGCGCACGCGGGCCCTGATGCGGGACTTCCCGCTTGTGGAAGGGTGGCTGCAGTGTGTGCGGGCTGCTGGGGGCCTAGCCTGGCCCTGGGCAGGGGAGGAGGTCCGGAGCATGTAGCGCTAGTGGGGAGGCTCCCTCACACCACCCCTGGATGTCCTCTCCATCGTCTAAGGATGCCCTTCCCCTTCTCTGTCATCCCCTCCCTGGTGGGAAACCCTCAGCCCAGGCCTCAGCTGCTCCTAGTATAGTCTGTGTGACAGTGTGAGGTGGGGGACCCCCAGGCTGGCCCAGGCCAGGCAATGTGTCCTGCCCGATCCCAAGACCTAAGGAGCCCACCCATTTGCCTTGACCTCCCTCCAGCCACAACAACATGCCCCTGGTCCACAATGGGCTATATAGCATGGTAATCTGCTCAATTTCAGCCATGGCTAGACCAGCTTGGACAGGCTGAAAGATGGTCTCGTGGGTGGCCAGGTACCAAAGGGACACACAAGGTGCCACCATGGCTGCTGGGGAATGTGGGGCAGTTTGGGGGCCACAGAGACCACAGGTTAGTCACATTGGAACGAAGTTACCATAGTGACCTAGAAAGTGCCATGCCATGGATGCTGGGGGCTACAGGGGTCACAGTGAGCCCACCTGACGGGCTTCCAAGTACCACAGAAAAAGCAACGCATTACATGTGACTTCTGGGCACAGTAAGTGCTGTGCCAGCTGAGGAGGCTATGAGAAGCCCAAGGAGTTCCAAAGCCCAAACTAAGCCCTGGCCTTCCCTCAGTTCTGGTCAGCCTACGTCCCATGCCAGACCCACGAACGGGATGCTGTGCGCCTCATCCTGGAACAAATTGACCTCATCCGCCTCATGTGTGCCTCCTATTCTGAGCTGGAGCTTGTGACCTCAGTTAAAGGTAGACGGGGGACTTCCCTGGTAGTCTAGAGGTTAAGACTCCACGCTTCAACTGCAGGAGGGGCGGGTTTCATTCCCGGTGGGGGAACTAAGAGCCCTTATGCTGCGTGGCATGGCCAAAAAAAAAGGTAAACAGACTGGTGGTAGTGGGTGTTAGGGACTTCAGTAAGCTACCCCTGCCTCTGAAAATGATCATCTGACCTATGTGCCCCCAGCTCTCAACAATACCCGGAAGTTGGCTTGCCTTACTGGTGTGGAGGGCGGGCACTCACTGGACAGTAGCCTCTCCATCTTGCGTACCTTCTATGCGCTGGGTGTGCGCTACGTGACACTCACCCACACCTGCTACATGCCCTGGTGAGCACCTGAATATATTCAGGAAAAAACGCATTCGCCCTTTTTGGCCAACCAAACAAGCGGGCAATGCAAATCAACACTGCAAAGAAGTCTCACTAGGCATCGGTCAAAAGGGCCATGCTGAAAAAGTGTAAAAACCAGAAATGCAGGGCAAGTCAAGGAGAAAAGGGAGCTTTTTTACGCTGATGGGAGTGATATAAATTGCCAACGGCCACTCTCGAAAATTGTATGGTGTTTCCTAAAACATCTAAAAAACAGAGCTACAGAGCACAGGGCACTTCCACTCATGGGCTTATATCTTGAGAAAACCAAAAATCGACAGGACACAGGCACCCCAAATTTTAGGGCTGCTGTGTTCACAAAATCCTCGACTCGGGTACACCTTAAGTATCTCATGAAAGAGAAAAATGGATAAACAAGTTGTAGTACTTATGTACAACGGAATATCACTCAGCCATGAAATCAATGTCCTAAGGCTAGTAGCAGCATAATGAGTGGATTTAGGTACGATGATTCTAAGAGAAATACGTCACACAGATAAAGAAACTTATCATAAGATATCAGTTATAGACGGAATGTAAAAATCGCTATATGAACTAAATTACAAAACAGAACAGAGTCACACATTTAGAAAACACACTTATGGCTGCTTAAGGGGAAAGGTGAGGTGGGGTGATGCATAAAACAACAGTTTGAAATTAGCACAGATACCGTTCCATCAACCAAATATGTAATAGAGAAGACATACTCATTGCTCAGTGAACTGGACTCAACACACCTTATTCACCACAGAAGAATATATCTGCGTAGTAAGAATCTTAAAAAGTATTTATTGATATTTCTCGGTAAGTGAATATAGTGGGTGTAAAGAGGCACAAACACAGCATTGAAAATCAGCTAAATCCCATTATAAATACAAATTACAAAAAAAAGCAAAGATAGTGAAAGAGAGAGAAATTCTTACAAAATTCGTTCAGTGGCTGTGATGCAACCTGGATTGACCACATCTAGACCCACAGCTGGAAGAGACATAAGGCTGGACACTCTTGGGGGCGACCGGATTGGTGAGGTTGCGTGAGCAAATGCAGACCCTTTAAAGTAATACTGCGTGCTACCCATTCCATGGGTCAGAAATCTCCAGGTTCAAGGGAATCTTCCTACAGCTAAAAAATGCATGGGAAACCCAGAGGATGGTACACACCATATGATCGGGAAACGTTTCTAAAATGCACCTCATTTTTCATCTCGTGGTGCTCGGGTTCGCCATTCCAGCTGCTTTACCAACAATCTACCCACTTGGAGAATCAGCACCTTTAACCTCCAGTTTCGTACAGTTTGCAATTTGTCCAGAGGTTGAACGGGTAGAGGGGGAACCAATGAGAGATCACCTCTAGGTGTTTGGACAGACACATGTCACTCTAATTTCCAATCAGGAAGAAGAATTAACCGAAGGCTCTGCCTGCCCCCCCGGAACCAGAATAGGGCCTGAAGCAATCCTGAGGTTTGGAGGCCAGCTCCCAAAAAGGCGAGTTGAAAAATGGATCTCAGAGGCACTAAAATTCACAAACCTGCAGGATAATAAATGATAACTTTCGTACCTTATTGAGGTAAGGCAACGAAGAGGATTTGAAAACAAGGCAGAATTGCAGGAAACCGTTTTCAAGAGGTAGATCGGAGTTGCCTTTAAAGCACATGAAAAGCGGCAGAACTTCGACAATGATGCAGTTGGCCAAAATGGGCGTACGTTTTTTTTTCCTGAATATATTAAGGAAAAAACGCGTAGGCCCTTTTTGGCCAACCAAGCAAGTGGGCAATGTAAATCAGCACTACAAAGAAGTCTCACTTCGCATCGTTCAAAAGGGGTTTTACCATGTTTGAAATTCCAATATTTTAGCCTGACACGTTTTTGGATTTTAGAAAAAAATATATTTTAAATGAGACAAAAAATCTTTTTTATGACCCAAAAAGACAGCAATAGTTTTATATTTTTATCTATTTCACTTGCACACAAAAGTCTCATGGGGTTTTGTAAAGCAGTCCTGTTGGATGCTGTGCATGGTGCAAATATGGATTAAAGCTTTGGAATCTTAAGCTTCACTCACCTGAAACTTTTAAATTAGGATGCAAGCAATCCTTTCCAACATGTGAACAGAGAAGGACACTGTCTTCATTTTATTTGTCAGGTAATTAATCTGTCTTTTGCCCCAAGGAGAGAAACACCTGGCACTTCTATCAATGTGTTGTACAAAAATCTTTGAACACAGAGTGCAAGCAGAGGCTGATACAAGATGTGAAAGAAAAAAAAAAAGAGAGAGACCCCTGTGGCATTTTCTCCTAACTTATTGCAATCTCCCATTTAAAACGTGGGAATAATCAATCTTCTGAGGAAAAAGGCCCAAGGAAGCTTTTTGCTTTTGTGGAATAATGCAATGCCTAAAGATTTCATGAGGCAAGAAGAATTAATGAGAATGACCATGAGAAATCAAGAAAAGTCAGATCCATGGATGAAGTGATGTTTACCTCTGTGAATCAATGAGAAATAGGAGCAAATGAAAAGAAAGCTGAATACAACATTTTCTGAATAAATGTAACCTTTCAGCTGTCATAGACAAATTAATGCTCACTATGATACAACATATTTAGTTCAGAAAGTTAACTTAAATTTAAAGCTTAACAATTAGATTTATTGAAGAAACGAAAACATATTTGTGGTTTAGAATATATAATGTGTTCTGCAACAGATAAGAAGATTACATAAATAAATAGAAATAAGACTAGAGGAAAATAACAAATTAGATGTTATTAACATTAAAAACTGACACTCATCTAAAGAAAGAGGAGAGACAAAGACAGAAGAACTTATATCAAGTATATATTTAAAACTCCTAAATAAGAAGTCTTCAGATGTTAAAAAAAAAAAGTCTTCAATAAGAAGATAATGTAATAGCAAAGATGGGAAAAATATACCAAAAGATATTTCAAGAAAGAGAGTACAGAACGTTAAGTAAACATATCAAAAGATGCTTGGCTTCTTAGTAGTCAATTAAATGCAAAAAAGTCATACCTGGAATTATCACTCCCCAACAAGAAAGTTCAAATGAAAATGACAGGTATTATCAAGTTTGACAAGAATGTGTGTAATCCTTGAATCTCATTCACTGCTGCTGAGGATGAAAAATCATACAAATGTTTTGAAAATATTTAGAAATATCTAAAAAGATAAACAGATGAAAGCTATGAGTCAAAAATTTTACTACTACATGTATATTGAACAATAATTTATACACATACCACCAAAGCTCAAGTTCTAGTATGTATATACCAGTGCAATTCTCAATAGACCCAAACTGAAAATCACTCATATTGTAATACATTTTGGAAAAAATTAATTAATAGTTAAATATTTACACTATGGAATCCTATGCAACAGTGTCAGTGCATGACAACAACAACAGGCAACCATATAGGCATATTCATAAACAACATAAAATTAAAAAGCCCAATCCAAAAGTGATTTTACTGTGCCATTACATTTATATAAAATACAAAATACAGGTAAAGTGATCTTTTTGTTAGATACCAGAACAATATTAAACCTTAAGGGGAGTCACTAGAATTGGACAAGGGGGGCTCTGAGTATCTGGCAATTTTCTGTGTCTGTATCTAGAAGCTATGTATAGAGTGTATGCAGATTCTGAATTTTCTGAAATTTGTCATTTCCTTACAAACCATGCATATTTTTAGTTGTTTTTTATACATAACAAAAAGTAAAAATGATAGACTAGGGAAGGTAATTATATTAGCACTTTAATATCCATGCTTTTCAAGGTGGAAGTGAAAGGTATTAAATACTTGACATTGTGATTACTTCTTAAAAGTAAGGTGAAAATTTCAGATTAATAAATAAGACATACTTCTTCATATATCATCCTCAAAGAGGAGGGGTAGAAAAGAGTATTATTATTTTTTATTTAATATAGAACAGTTAAAATAGAAAATAATGAAAACAGACTAGGTTTAAAAAAGAGCACACTGGACTTCCCTGGTAGCTCAGTAGGTAAGAATTTGCCTGCCAATGCAGGGGACAGGGGTTCAATCCCTGGTCTGGGAAGATCCCACAGGCTGTAGAGCAACTAAGCCCGTGTGCCACGACTACTTGGCCTGCGTTCTAGAGCCTGCAAGCAACAACTACTGAGCCTGCGTGACACAACTACTGAAGTCCATGCACCTAGAGCCCATACTCCACAAGAAGAGAAACCACAGCAAGGAGAAACCCATGCACCACAATGATGAGTAGCCCCTGCTCGACACAACTAGAGAAACCCTGTGCAGCATCGAAGACCCAACACAACCATAAATAAATAAAATTAAGTATTGTGACTTGTGAGATGACTCACTCATGTGGCTGTAAGTAAGAGGCCTCAGCTCCTTGCCACATGAATCTCTCCTTAGGGCTGCTTGAGTGTCCTCATGACATGGCAGCTGGCTTACCCCAGGATGAGTGATCTAGCAGAAACCAAAGCAGAAGCTCCAATATCTTTTATACCTTTGGAAGCTGCACTTTGTCATTTCTGCAATGTCTTATTAGTTAAAACATCAGCCCTTTTCAACTGTGAGGAGGCACACAGGTGCATGATGACTGGGAGATAATTAGGGTATGATTAGGGCCTTCTTGGAGGCTGGCTACCAAGGTGGCTGACTCACCGAACACTGAATTTTGTTTTCTTCACTGATGGAGAGAAAATGGTGAGTGAATCTCATTGGTGTTCTTTGAGATGTACCAAAGCTAGCTCTTGCTCTCACCCCCAGCTGTGTGGCTGAGAGGGTCTTGGTGCTCCAGCCGGGTGTCAGGCCTGTGCCTCTGAGTTGGGAGAGCAGAGTTCAGAATATTGGTCTACCAGAGACCTTGGGCACCTTGTAATATCAAAACGGCGAAAGCATCCCAGAGATATCCGTCTCAATGCTAAGACCCAGCTCCACTCAAAGACCAGTAAGATCCCGTGCTGGACATCCAATGCCAAACAACTAGCAAGACAGGAATGCAGGCCCACCAATTATCAGAGAGGCTGCCTAAAATCATAATAGGTCACAGACACCCCAAAACACAACACCGGATGCAGACCTGCCCAACAGAAAGACAAGATCCAGACAAACCCACCAGAACACAGGCACCAGTCCTCTCCACCAGAAAGCATACACAACCCACTGAACCAACCTTAGCCACTGGGGGCAGACACCAAAAACAACGGGAACTACGAATCTTCAGCCTGCGTAAAGGAGACCCCAAACACCGTCCACAAAGCCAAATGAGAAGACAGAGAAACACAGAGCAGATGAAGGAACAAGGTAAAAACCCACCAGACCAAACAAATGTAGAGGAAATAGGCAGTCTACCTGAAAAAGAATTCAGAGTAATGATACTAAATATGATCCCAAATCTTGGAACTGGAATGGAGAATATACACGACATGTTTAACAAGGACCTAGAAGAACTAAAGAGCAAACAAACAATGATGAACAACACAGTAAATGGAATTGAAAATTTTCTAGAAGGAAACAATAGCAGAATAACTGAGGCAGAAGAATGGATAAATGACCTGGAAGATAAAATAGTGGAAATAACTACCACAGAGCAGAATAAAGAAAAAAGAATGATAAGAATTGAGGACAATCTGAGACACTTCTGGGACAATGTTAAACACACCAACATTAGAATATAGGGGTCACAGAAGTAGAAGAGAAAAAGAAAGAGACAGAAAATATTTGAAGAGATTATAGTTGAAAACTTCGCTAATATGTGAAAGGAAATCGTTAATCAAGTCCAGGAAGTGCAGAGAGTCCCATACAAGATACACCCAAGGAGAAACATGCCAAAACACATATTAATCAAACTATCAAAAATTAAATGCAAAGAAATAATATTAAAAGCAGCAAGGGAAAAACAACAAATAACATACAAGGGAATCCCCATAAGGTTAACAGCTGATCTTTCAGCAGAAACTCTGCAAGCCAGAAGGGACAGGCAGGACATATTTAAAGTGAAGAAAGGGGAAAAGCTACAACCAAGATTACTCTACCCAGCAAGGACCTCATTCAGATTCGACAGAGAAATTAAAACCTTTACAGACAAGCAAAATCTAAGAGAATGCAGCACCACCAAACCAGCTTTACAACAAATGCTAAAGGAACTTCTCTAGGCAGGAGACACAAGAGAAGGAAAAGACATACAATAACAAACCCAAAACAATTAAGAAAATGGTAATAAGAACATACATATCAATAATTACCTTAAATGTAAATGGATTAAATGCTCCAACCAAAAGACATAGACTGGCTGAATGGATCTGAAAACAGGACCGGTATATATGCGGTCTACAAGAGACCCACTTCAGACCTAGGGACACATAGAGACTGAAAGTGAGGGGATGGAATAAAATATTCCATGCAAATGGAAATCAGAAGAAAGCTAGAGTAGCAATTTTCATATCAGAAAAAAGAAACTTTAAAATAAAGACTATTACAGGAGACAAAGAAAGACACTACATAATCATCAAGGGATCAACCTAAGAAGAAGACTTAACAATTGTACATATTTATGCACCCAATATAGGAGCACCTCCATACATAAGGAAAAGGCTAACAGCCATAAAAGGGGAAATCGAAGGTAACACAATCGTAGTAGGGGACTTTAACACCCCCCTTTCACCAATGAACAGATCATCCAAAATGAAAATAAATAAGGAAACACAAGCTTTAAATGATACATTAAACAAGATGGACTTAATTGATATTTATAGGACATTCCATCCAAAAACAACAGAATACACTCTCAAGTGTTTGAGGAACATTCTTCAGGATAGATCATATCTTGGGTCACAAATCAAGCATTGGTAAATTTAAGAAAATTGAAATTGTATCATGTATTTTTTCCGACAACGCTATCAGAATAGATATCAATTACAGGAAAAAAATCTGTAAAAGAATACAACCACATGGACGCTAAACAGTACACTACTTTATTACCAAGAGATCACTGAAGAAATCAAAGAGGAAATTAAAAAATACCTAGAAACAAATGGCAATGAAAACATGACGACCCCAAACCTATGGGATGCAGCAAAAGCAGTTCTAAGAGGGAAGTTTATAGCAATACAATCCTGCCTCACGAAACAAGAAACATCTCAAATAAACAAACTAAACTTACACCTAAAGCAATTAGAGAAAGAAAGAAAAAAAAAACCCAAAGTCAGCAGAGGAAAGAAATCATAATGGTCAGATCAGAAATAAATGAAAAAGAAATGAAGGAAACAGCAAAGATCAAAAAAACTAAAAGCTGATTCTTTGAGAAGATAAACAAAAGTGATAAAACCATTAGCCAGAGTCATCAAGAAAAAAAGGGAGAAGACTCAAATCAATAAAATTACAAATGAAAAAGGAGAAGTAACAACTGACACTGCAGAAATACAAAGAATTATGAGAGATTACTGCAAGCAACTATATGCCAGTAAAATGGACAACCTGGAAGAAATGGACAAATTCTTAGAAAAGCACAAACTTCCAAGACTGAACCAGGAAGAAATAGAAACTATAAACAAACCAATCCGAAGCACTGAAATTGAGACTGTCATTAAAATCTTCCAACAAACAAAAGCCCAGGACCAGATGGCTTCAAAGGCAAAGTCTATCAAATATTTAGAGACGAGTTAACACCTAACCTTCTCAAACTCTTCCAAAATATAGCAGAGGGAGGAACACTCCCAAACTTATTCTATGAGACCACCATCTCCCTGATACCAAAACCAGACAAAGATGTCACAAATAATGAAAACTACAGGCCAATATTACTGATGAACATACATGCAAAAATTCTCAGCAAAATACTAGCAAAAAGAATCCAACAGCACATTAAAAGGATCATACACCATAATCAAGCTGGGTTTATCCCAGTGATGCAAGGATTCTTCAATACATGCAAATCAATGTGATACACCATATTAAAAAACCTGAAGGATAAAAACCATATGATCATCTCAATACATGCAGAAAATGCTTTCGACAATATTAAACAGCCATTTATGATAAACCTCTAGAAAGTAGGCACAGAAGGAACTTTCCTCAACATAGTAAAGGCCATATATGACAAACCCACAGTCATCATTGTTCTCAATGGTGAAAAAGTGAAACCATTTCCACTAAGATCAGGAACAAGACAACGTTGCCCAGTCTCACCACTATTATTCAACACACTTTTGGAATTTTTACCTACAACAATCAGATAAGAAAAAGAAATAAAAGGAATCCAACTCGGAAAAGAAGAAGTTAAGCTGTCACTGTTTGCCACTAGATGACATGATACTATATATAGAGAATCCTAAAGGTGCTACCAGAAACCTACTAGAGTTAATCAATGAAGTTTGTAAGGCTGCAGGATACAAAATTAATGTACAGATATCCCTTTCATTCCCATACACTAAAGATGAAAAGTCTGAAAGAGAAATTAAGGAAACACTCCCATTTACCCATGCAACAAAAGGAATAAAATACCTAGGAATAAACCTACCTAAGGAGACAAAAGACTTTTACTCAGAAAACTATAAGACACTGATGAAATAAATCAAAGATGACACAAACAGGTGGAGAGATATACCATGTTCTTGGATTGGAAGAATCAACACTGTGAAATGACTATACTACACAAAGCAATCTACAGATTCAATGCAATCCCTATCAAAATACCAATGGCATTTTTCAGAAAACTACAACAAAATATTTCCCAATTTGTATGGAAACACAAAAGACCCCGAACAGCCAAAGCAATCTTGAGAAGAAAAACAGAGCTGGAGTAATCAGAATCCCTGACTTCAGACTATACTACAAAGCTACAGTAATCAACACAGTATGGTACTGGCACAAAAACAGAAATATATATCAATGGAACAGGAGAGAAAGCCCAGAGATAAACCCAGACACATATGGTCACCTTATTTTTGATAAAGGATGCAAGAATATAGAATGGAGAAATCACGGCCTCTTCCATAAGTGGTGCTGGGAAAACTGGACAGCTACAGGTAAAAGAATTAAATTAAAAGACTCCCTTACACCATACACAAAAATAAACTCAAAATGGATAAAAGACTTAATGTAAAGCCAGACACTATAAAATTCTTAGAGGAAAACATAGGCAGAACACTCTATGACATCAATCACAGCAAGATCCTTTTTGACCCACCTCCTAGAGAAATGGAAATAAAAATAAAAATAAAAACATGGGACCTAATGAGACTTAAAAGCTTTTGCACAGCAAAGGAAAATGTAAACAAGATGAAAAGACAACCCCCAGAATGGGAGAAAATATTTGCCAATGAAGCAACTGACAAAGGATTAATCTCCAAACTTTACAAGCACCCCCTGCAGCTCAATATCAAAGAAACAAACAAGCCAATCCAAAATGGGCAGAAGACCTATTAGACATTTCTCCAAAGAAGATATACACATTGCCAGGAAACACATGAAAGAATGCTCAACATCACTGATCATTAGAGAATTGCAAATCAAAATTACAATGAGGTATCATCCCACACAGGTAAGAAGGGCCATCATTCAAAAAATCTACAAACAATAAATGCTGCAGAGGTGTGGAGAAAAGGGAACCCTCTTGCACCGTTGGTGGGAATGTAAATTGATACACAGACACTATGGAGAACAGTATGGAGGTTCCTTAAAAAACTAAAAATAGAGCTACCATATGACACAGCAATCCCACTACTGGGCATATACCTGGAGAAAACCATAATTCAAAAAGAATCATGTTCCACAATATTCATTGCAACTCTATTTGCAATAGCCAGGACATGGAAGCAACCTAAGTGTCCATCAACTGATGAATGGATAAAAAAGATTTTGCACATCTTCAATATAAAATGGAATATTATCAGCCATAAAAATAAATGAAATTGAGTTATTTATAGTGAGGCGGATGGACCTAGAGTCTGTCATACAGAGTGAAGTAAGTCAGAAAGACAAAAACGAATACTGTATGCTAACACATATATATGGAATTTTAAAAAAGAAAAAAAATGGTTGGGAAGAAACTACGGGCAGGACAGGAATACAGACGCAGACGTAGAGAATGGACTTGAGGACATGGGGAGGGGGAAGAGTAAGCCGGGACGAAGTAAGAGAGTGGCATTAACCTATATATACTACCAAATGTAAAATAGATAGCTAGTAGGAAACAGCTGCATAGCATGGGGAGATCAGCTCAGTGCTCTGTGACCACTTAGAGGGGTGGGAAACGGAGGGTGGGAGGGAGATGCAAGAGGGAGGAGAAATCGGGATATATTTATATGTATAGCTGATTCACTTTGTTATACAGCAGAAACTAACTCACCATTGTAAAGCAATTATAGTCCAATAAAGATGCTAAAAATAAATAAATAAATAAATAAATTATACCTCCCCCAAATTAAGTTTTTTTAAAAATAAATAAATAGGGCTTCCCTGGTGGCGCAGTGGTTGAGAGTCCGCCTGCCGATGCAGGGGACGCGGGTTCGTGCCCCGGCCTGGGAAGATCCCACATGCCACGGAGCGGCTAGGCCCGTGAGCCATGGCTGCTGAGCCTGCACGTCTGGAGCCTGTGCTCCGCAACGGGAGAGGCCACAACACTGAGAAGCCCGCGTACCGCAAAAAACAAACAAACAAACAAACAAACAAATAAATAAATAAAAAAGGGTACTCAATAACATGGTAACTCTAAACCTAAGTATTTTCAATACTACAGCAAAGGTAAATGGATTAATGTCTCCTATTAAAGTGTAATTTTTTATATTATGTGCAACTAAAATTTTTTCCCAATATACAGGTAAAATAAAATAATTACTTTAGAAAGGTGAAAACATTCCATGTATTTAAAAACAGTAAAACGATAAGCATATGATATGCATCTTAGATAAAGTAGTGTTTAATTTCAGAACAATTTGTCAATATTGTAACTAGTACTATTATCCCAATTTCTTAAAAATATTTCAATACTTTTTCTATTTGAAAAAATACTTTAATATTATTTCCTTTGCTCTTTTGTGGTCTAATACATGGTAAGTATTTAGCTGCTAACATAACTTTAAAATATTTGTTTTTTACAGCCAAACAAAACTGAATCAAGAAGAAATAGATAACTTGAACAGACTGATCACTACAAGCAAAATAGAAACTGTAATTTACAAAAACTCCCTACTAACAAAAATCCAGGATCAGATGGTTTCACAGGCAAATTCTACCAAATATACAAAGCAAAACTTACACTGATTCTTCTCAAGCTCTTCGAAAAGATTGAAGATTAAGGAATACATCCAATGACATTCTATGAAGCCACCATCACCCTGATATCAAAACCAGATGGGGGGGGGACTTCCCTGGTGGCACAGTGGTTAAGAATCCATCTGCCAATGCAGGGGACATAGTTTCAAGCCCTGGTCCGGGAAGATCTCACATGCCGTGGAGCAACTAAGCCTATGTGCCACAACTACTGAGCCTGTGCTCTACAGCCCACGAGCCATAACTACTGAGCCTGATAGCCACAACTACTGAAGCCCACGCACCTAGAGCCCATGCTCTGCAAAAAAGAAGCCAGTGCAGTGAACAGCCCGCACACCACAACAAAGAGTAACCCATACTCGCCACAACTAGAGAGAGCCCGTTCACAGCAACAAACACCCAATGCATCCAAAAATAAGTAAATAAAGAAATTTACTGAAAAATAAAAAAACACAGATGGGGACTTTTCTGGTGGTCCTGCAGTTAAGATTTTTCCTTCCAGTGCAGGGGGTGTGGGTTCAATGCCTAGTGGTGGAGCTAAGATCCCACATGCCTCACAATTAAGAAACCAAAACATAAAACAGAAGCAATACTGTAACAAATTCAATAAAGACTTAAAAAAAAAAACAACACAGAGAAAGACACTAGCAAAAAAGAAAATTGCAGGCCAATATCTCTGATAAATATGGATGCAAAAATTCTCAACTGAATATTAGAAAACCCAATCTGACAGCACATAAGAGGATCATACACCATGATCGAATCTGATTCACCCCCGTGTCACAAAGTTGTTTCAACATATGCCAATCAATCAACATGATACACTCCATCAACAAAGGAAAAACACAAAACAAATGATCATCTCAATAGATGCCGAAAAAGCATTTGAGAAACTTCAACATCCATTCATGATAAAAATGCTTACTAAAATGGGTATAAAGGAAACATCTCAACATAATAAAAGCTATTTATGACAAACCCACAGCCAATATAATATTCAATGCTCATGACAAAATATCAAAGAAGCACGGAAAAGTGATGGAGGAGATGGAGAAACTTCTCAGTGTGCAGATGCAGGATCAATATCAGCGCTAAATCCTGCTCAGCTTATGGTGATTCAAGAGAAAGCTAAAAGCCTTTATGAAGACTTGAAGAAGAAACACGGGAAAGAATCAGAGGGCATATTTTTTAATGCCAGCCATGGCTGTTTTCATCGGTTCAAGGGTAGAGCCAACCTCAACAAGGTAAAAGTAAGTGGAGAGGCAGCAGGTGCAGATAGGGTAGCTGTCCAGGAACTTCCTGAAACACTTTGAGAAATTATTGATAATGGTGTGCATTTACCCAACCAGGTGTTTAATGTGGATGAGACACATCTGTACTGGAAGAGGATGCCAGACCGAAGTTACATCAGTAAGAAGGAAAAGTTGATGCCGGGCTGTAAAGCAGAAACAGATAGGCTAACTGTTGTTTGGTGGCAATTCTTCCAGTGATATGAAGCTGAAGCCTCTCTTAGTTCATCATTCAGAGAACCCAAGAACCCTTAAAAACATAGCCAATGACTCTCTTCCTATTGTGTGGAAGTGTAACCCCAAATCCTGGATTACACAGGCCACGTTCCAGGATTGGTTTTGCCAACACTTTATCCCAGATGTAGAGAAATATTGCTCGGAGAAGGACGTCCCAGAAAAACATTCTTTTGCTGCTTGACAATGCTCTGGGCCACCCCCCTTTCATGGATGACTTTTCCCAACGTCAAAGTAGTGCATCTGTCACCGAATACTGCATTGCTCATCCATCCTATGGACCAGGAAGTTATAGCGACTTTCAAGAAATATTATTTATGTCACACTTTTTGTCAGGCAGTAAAGGTAAGTGAGAAATCAGGAAGAACCTAGGGACAATTTTGGAAGGACTATAACATCTACAAGGCCATAAAAAACATTGACTTTGCATGGTGTGAGTGTATGTTGGTCACCATGAATGGGGTTTGGAAGAACCTTTGCCCACAGTTTGTTCATGATGTTTGTGGACTTGAGAAGGCAGATCAGAAGTCTGAAAAGGTCTTCAGCAACGTAGTGACCCTCAGCGAGAAGCTGGAGCTAGATCTGCAAGAGGACGGTTTCATTGAACTCCTTGCTGTGCAACATGAGGAGCTTACTGATGGAATTGGAGGCGCAGAGAAAGGATGAAGAGGGACAGGAGGAAGAAGTAGTAACTGAAGAACTGAAGAGATTCACGACACAGAAAATGCCAAGGGCATCTTCTAAATTTGAGGAGGCACTGTTAGTTTCTGAGGCACAGGGCTCGAACCTACAATGGTACCCAAAGGTGGTAGCAGCCATTCAGAAGGCAAACCAGTGCTACCGTGTCATCATCTATGATGAGAAGAAACGAGCTACGACCCAGACATCAATGGATCAGTTTTTCAAGAGGGTAGATAGAATGAAATCCAGCAAGGAACCAGAACCTGTGTCATCAATGTCAGGTATGAGTGAAATTGGAGCTTGCCCCCTGTCTCCCACTGCTGATAACCCTTCACCTCTACCATCTCCCACCTCCTCCCCCTCCTCCAATCAGTAACTCTTCTCGCCTGTTCCCTCGATGCCAGCCCCAGTATCCCAGCTGTTGTACTGTATTACTGTACTTTTCAAGTCACTGTACTGTAAGACTAAAAATGTCTTCTTTGTTTTGTGTTTGTTTCTTATATACTGTTTGTGTGAAAAGTATTATAAACCCATTATGGTACAATACCATATAGCTGACTGTGTAACCTGGGTACCTCGGCTAACTCTGTTGGACTTACAAACAAATTGGACTTACAAACGCACTCTTGGAACAGAACTTGTTCATACGTAGCGGACTTACAGTAAAAGCAAAAAAGAAACAGGAACTAATCAAACTTATAAGCTTTTGCACAGCAAAGGAAACCATAATCAAAATGAAAATACAACCTATGGGCTGGGAGAAAATATTAGCAAATGATGAGACTGACAATGGCTTAATTTACAAACTATACAAACAGCTCCTACAACTCAATAACAATATAACAAATAACTCAATGGAAAAATGGGTAGAAGACCTAAATAAACATTTCTCTAAAGAAGACATACAGATAGCCAATAGGCACATGAAAAGATGCTAATCATCACTAATTATTAGAGAAATGCAAATCCAAATTACAATGAGGTATCACTTCACACTGATCAGAATGGCCATCATTAAAAAAAATCTACAATTAACAAATGCTGGATGGGGTATGGAGAAAAGGGAACCCCTCAGCACTGTTGGTGGCCATGTAAGTTGGTGCAGCCACTATGGAAAACAGTATGGAGGTTCCGCAAAAAAACTATAAAGAGAGTTGCCATCTGATCTAGCAATCCCACTTCTGGACATATATCTAGACAAAATTATAATTCCAAAAAATATATAAAACCCTATGTTCATAGAAGCACTATTTATAATAGCCAAGACATGGAAACAACCTAAATGTTCATTAAAAAATGAATGTATAAAGAAAGTGTGGTATACGTATACAATAGATATTACTCAGACATAAAAAGGAATGAAATAATGCCATTTGCAGCAACATGGATGGACATAGAGATAATGATACTGAGGTAAGTCATAAAGAGAAAGACAAATACCATATAATATCACTTACATGTGGAATCGAAAACAGGACACAAATGAACATGTCAGCAAAACAGAAACAAACACACAGATATAGAAAACAGAGTTGTGGTTGCCAAGGAAAGAGTGATGGAAAGATTGGGAGTTTTGGAATAGCAGAAGCAAACTATTCTACATAGGATGGACAAGCCACAAAGACCTACTGTACAGCAGAGGAAACTATATTCAGTATCCTCTGATAAACCATAATGGAAAAGAATATATATATATATATATATACATATATATATATATGACTGAATCACTTTGCTGCACAGCAGAAATTAATACAATAATGTATAAAGGCTGCAGAAGGTGTGGAGAAAAGGGAACCCTCCTGCACTGTTGGTGGGAATGTAAACTGATACAGCCACTATGGAGAACAATATGGAGGTTCCTTAAAAGCTAAAAATAGGACTACCATATGACCCAGCAATCCCACTACTGAGCATATACCCGGAGAAAACCATAATTCAAAAAGATACATGTATCACAATATTCACTGTAGCACTATTTACAATAGCCAGGACATAGAACCAACCTAAATGTCCATCGACAGAGGAATATAGAAAGAAGATATGGCCTATATATATAATGGAGTATTACTCAGCCATAAAAAGGAATAAAACTGAGTTATTTGTAGTGAGGTGGTTGGACCTAGAGTCTGTCATACAGAGTGAAGTACGTCAGAAAGAGAAAAACAAATACTGTATGTGAACACATATATATGGAATTCAGAAAAATGGTACTGACGAACATAGTGACAGGGCAGGAATAAAGACACAGATGTAGAGAACGGACTTCAGGACACAGGGCTGAAGGGGACACAGGGACGTAGTGAGAGAGTAGCACTGACATATATATACTACCGAATGTAAAAGAGCTAGTGGTAAGCTGCCGCATAGCACAGGGAGATCAGCTCGGTGCTTTATGTCCCCCACAGGGGTGGGATAGGGAGTCTGGGAGGGAGCCTCAAGACGGGGGGATATGGGGATATATGTATACATATAGGTGATTCACTTTGTTGTAAAGCAGAAACTAATACAGTGTTATAAAGCAATTATACTCTAATAAAAATGTATTTTAAAATACCACAACGTTGTAAATCAACTACACTAGAAAATATTTCTTAAGTGAAAAAGATTTTTTGAATGTATGTTTTATTGTGTGTGTGTACCACAGGTTCAATATATATGAATTATGTTAAATTGATTACATTGTTTTTCAAAATAAAGAATTTTTGATATTCTACATCAGCTGCATAATATAAATGCAGAAAAACTATATTATTTTTTTCTAAAGTTCAGAAATACCCATTTTGCTCATTCGGTATACTATAAACCACTAACTGTTAAAAAGGGATTCATGACCTCTTTCTTCCAAAGAAATATTTCTGCACTCACACAAGTTTAATAGAATGTTCCATCATGAACTGGCTTCCTACCTTAGAGACACGAGATTTGCATCCTGAAATCTCTTTCTTGCAAAAATGTCCAATTAGCATCCTAGCATTACAGAAAAGAAATGCTTTTTGCCAGATCTCAAATTACATACAACTTTATCACGACATCACATATGTTTTTTTCCCACACACACAGACTGTATTTTATTTTTACAAGAGAAAAATCAACTGACACCAAACATTGTAAATGGATGACCACAGCAAAAGCAACAATGATTGTAATTACCAAACATGAAACACACTCATACTATTGTTATAATATTGACATTCATTCCAGGAATCCTCCAAAGCTCCTTTATTTTGCAGTGAAAGACACCATGTTTTTTTTTGGTTTTTTTTTTTTTTTTTTTTTTGCAGTACGCAGGCCTATCAGTGTTGTGGGCTCTCCCATTGTGGAGCATAGGCTCCGGACGTGCAGGCTCAGCGGCCATGGCTCACGGGCCTAGCCGCTTCGTGGCATGTGGGATCTTCCCGGACCGGGGCACGAACCTGTGTCCCCTGCATCGGCAGGCGGACTCTCAACAACTGCACCACCAGGGAAGCCTGACATCATATATATTTAAATTATCAGCACTCACCTGAGATCTTCAAAAATCAACAAAAACATAATTTTGTGCTCTCTTTCATTTACTCTGGTTCTAAGTGGTCATTTCTAAACGAAAGTATTTAAGTATGTTAACGTCATCTTATAACATCATATTTCAAATGACTACCGTCTCTCCAAAGATGCAATATGAGGAACTCATAAGTAGGCTCTCCAAAGTTTTACTCTTTTAATCTGTATTACACTTCTGCTGAACTTCACACTGTTCATTATTCTCTGAGAATATTCTTTTTCTTGTATGCCCATCTCACATGCTCTTTCATGAAGTTTTTTCCTACAATTTTATGCCTAGTTTATTTCTGAGAAAATGCATTATTCCAGATTGATAATTATAGACACAAACACTTCTATATAATTCCCTGAGAGTTTCAAAAACTCCTTCTTTTTTTTTTAAATACCTAGATTCTGAAGCTCTCCACAAAGCATTACTAAAATTGCATTTACATAGTATCTACATATTAATCACACATTAATGCATTTACAATTGTATTATGCTTTATTGCTAATTTTGGAGCATAAACGTAGCTGTCTTATTTACCACCCTCTTGGAAATCACTTTAATATTTGCACTTAGGACTTGAAAGAGAATGGATAAATAAAAACCTGAAGAATATGCAAATACAATTTATATATTTCTCATAAAATTAGGTGATTATCTAACCTTTATCCAGAAAAAAGAAGAGCCCACATACTCTGCAGTCATGATACTCGAGAATGTGTGGTCTTCCAGCAGGAAAACATGCGGTAATCCACGTGGCAGAGTTTACCTGTGACCAGCTGGGGTTAGTGTCCTATGCATTCCTTACATGCAACATATCAGGAGTGGCCAAAGTGAATTTGTCAGTTGTGGCAATCAGTATAATGAAGATTTGTAGCAGGTCATGCTCATATATGCAGCACAGGTACAATCAACATTTTGCTCAATTCTGGTAGATCTAAATCTGTATCTGTTACCTTGTCTTTAACGAGGAAATGTCAGAACTGACTTACCAAAAAAAAGTGTTTTGTTTGTTTGTTTTAATTACAGTCACGGTGAGTAAGACATAGCTCAGAACAACTAATGTGACTTAGTGATTCTCTCATCAGGAAATGCAGTTTCTACTTCCCTGTTTATTCTCCACATCTTGTAGTAAGTTAAGTTTCAGTGAAAGATAAATCTACAGGGTGAAAAGAAAAGAAAACTTACATGTGTTGATAAGATCATTCTGACAGGTTTTACCACGTATGTCAGTGTTTCTGGTGATGGACACAAGCTAGAGCTCCCTACTCTGACATTTTCACTGATGTCATTCCCCTTGACCCTCAATTTGAAAGTGGATAAAAATGTTTTCTATGTTTTCTTCTTTAAGAAATTAAATAAAGAATGCTGTCTAGACATGATCCTCTAATGACTTTCAGTCAGTGGTCATCAAGAGAAGAAAAGCACAGAATCTCATCCCCACAGAAGGGTGACATTCAGTCAGGTAAGAAAATTCTCCCCAAAATCAGAGCTTCATCTTTAACATTCAACCAAAGGCTTTCACAGGTGCTTCATACTCTGCACTCAGCCTTACCATATGGGATTGGCTCTGAGAATCTCACACCAGATGACTGACAAACATGTCATAGTACAGTGATCTGGGACCAGATCCTGCCTCTCTTAATGATCTCCCGCAGGGACATTGCAATATTCTAGGATATTTCCTGGAGCCCTCTACTCTATACAGGTACACTTCCAAGTAGAAACAGAAGCTTTGATTCTCACTGGGACCCCTGCTCTGTCCCACCAACCTCTCTAGAAATATGATGTTCTAATCTCTCCTGATCAGAACATTGCACGGTCTCTCACTGTGCTAATTTAGTAAAGGTAAAAGAGAAACAAGAAAGAGCAAACTATGCAGGGAGCAATATATAAGATTCCTTTACTTAATGTATTTATCTGATATACACAAATATTGAGAAGTATAGATTCATTCCATAATGGTCAAGAAAAGAGGAGGAGGAACCTCCATGCCAACAGTATATATAAGTTGGAATCAATCCTGCATAAGCTCCAGCTAAAGCTTAGCTACGAGGTACTAACTCTTCTCATAAAGAAGCAATAGTTCTCCATCATTTGAAGCACACTGAGGACTCAGACAGCTGGACGCTGAGGGTGTAGTATCCTGACTCGAATTCTGTACCTGCATCACAGAGCAATGAAATATTCCCAAAGAATTATTAAGGATGAGGTGGGGAGCCGAAATAATAAAGATGAAACCACAGTCTGCCCTACCATCCATTCTGCTGGATATTACCACCATCTTGGCCCAGTATGACCTTCCCACTTTTCTCTGGGCCTCCCTACTTCCCACCTCCATCCTCTCATTATATCTTACCTACACTTGGAAACGACTCTAGTTTTTCCACTTATCTTCATCAACAAGCAATCCAAATAGCAACTGTGTATATAACTCCTTAGAAACCTCAGGTATGACTCATTTGAACGGATCCTGGGTCACACCTACCTCCTGATCTTGGAGAGTCTCCCAGAGAGTCCAGAGGCAACTACAGCACAGCCTCAGGGACATAGACACTGGCAGCAGCCACTTGGGGGAGCTCCTTCTACCTCGTGGCCACTGGTACCAGCAAGCATTATTTCAGAGTCCTCCCTCTGTCTTTTTAGCCTCAGGGTCTAGCCCTACCTATTTCCACCAGACTATAGACACAAGTACTAGGATGCTGCAGGCCAAGCAAGTAACTGAGCAGGGGCATAGCCCCATCCACCAGCAAACAGGCTGCTTTCAGACCCTCTCAATGCACAGCTGCCGCTGGACATGGGCCCAGCCACCAAAAGCCCCAGGACCAGCCTCCACACCTAAGTGGAGAGGCACCAGCCCCAGAGTCCTTGGCCCCTCTGACAAGTGAGCCTGCTCTGGCCTTGGAATCAGTCTCACCGTCGGCAGGTGATTACTGCACAGGGACTGGATGGAGCTTGGACCTACCCAACAGCAAATCTGCTCTAGCAGTGGGATCAGCCTCATACACCAACAGGCACACACCAGCTCCAGGAATACCACAGCCCAGCAGCCTGTGTGACCAGAACACTCACTTGCAGGCCACAAGCAGCCATGCACTCACTTGGGTCTTGACCCTGCCCATCAGAATGACAGCACAAGATTAGGGATACCCCAGACCCTGCAGACAGCTGTGTCAGGAACAGTGATCCAACACCAACTCTGAGACTCCTGGGCCCTGCAGCCAGAACTCAGGACCTGTGTCTTCCTCCCAGTAGCCAGCATCACCGCAGTGACTGGGCACTAGCCCTGATATCACCTGGACTGCAATTCTACCCATAAGTGAACCAGCACTAGATTTGGTGTCCCCCAGAGTTGTGCAGCCAGCTGCCTTATGATTTAGGCTCACCAAGCCACACAGACAGCTTCCATACAAGCCAGAGTCTGGCAAACAAGCACTCTGGGGGCAGCCAAGCCTACCAGAACACCCACAGCAGTCAGCCCACCACAGTAGAAGAGCCCAAGTAGCCCACATAGGGGGTACACCTAGAACATATAGTTCTAGTGACCAGGGGACATTGGGCTGCTGGGACACATAGGACCTCTCCTACAAAAGGCCACTTCTAGAAGGTCAGGAAATGTAACGAACCTACTACATACATAGCAATAAAAACAGCAAGTTAAGAAAAATGAGGTGACACTGAAACACGATCCAAATGAAGGAACAAGATAAGAACTCAGAAGAAGATCTAAGTGAAGTGGAGGTAACCAATCTCCTCAAAAAATAGTTCAAGGTAATGACTATAAAGATGATCAAAGAACTCAGGAGAAGAATGGACGACCAGAGCAAGAAGGTAGAATTTTTTAAAAAAGAGTTAGAGCATTAAAGAACAACAAAACAGAGATGAGGAATACAATAACTGAAATGAAAAATACACTAAAAGGAAACTACTGTAGACTAAATGACACAGAGGAATGAATCAGAAAACTGAAGGACAGAGTACTGGCAATCACTGAAGATGAACTGTAAAACAATAGATTAAAATGAAATGAAGAAAGTTGAACAGACATGTGAAACATCGGATGTACTAATATTTGCATTATACTGGTCCCAGAAGCAAAAAGGAAAGAGAAAGCAGTGTAGAGCATACCTGAAGACATAAGAGCTGAAAACTTCCATAACCTGGGAAAGAAAACAGACATCCAAGTCCAGTAAACACAGTAAGGCCAAAACAGGATCAACCCAAAGAGGACCACACCAAGACTCACTGTAATTAAAATGGCAAAAAAATAAAGATAAAAAGACACTATTAAAAGGAGCAAAGGAAAAGCAACAAGTTACAAACATGCGAACTTGCATTAAGTTATCAGCTGACTTTTCAGGATAACCTCTGCATGCCGGAAGGGAGTGGCATGGTATATTTAAAGTCATGAAAGGGAAAAGCCTATAACCAAAAATACTCTACCCAGCAAGGCTCTCCTTCAGATTTGATGGTGAGATCTAAAGTTTTACAGAGAAGCAAAACTAAAAGAGCACAGCATCGCCAAACCAGCTTTATGAGAAATCTTAAAGGGGCTTTTCTCAGTGAAAAAGAAAAGGCCATGACTGAAGCATAAAAATTAGAAAAGGAAACTTACTAACGGAAAAACCTCATTGGATAAGGCAAATATTCAACAAAGGCAGTAAATCAACCATGTACACAGCTAATAGGAAGGATGAAAGAAAACAGTAAAAAAACTCATCTGTATTCACAATAAGAAGTTAAGGGACACACAAAACAAGTAGATGTAAAATATAAGGTCAAATTCAGTAACTGTGGGGGAGCAGAGTAACAATGCAGGGTTGTTAGTGTCCACGTGAAACTAAGAGCTCAGCAACTGAAATAATCACACACACACACACACACACACACACACACCTGAAAGAAATCCAAACATCATATTAAAGAGAGTCCTCACATCACAGACGAATAAAAGGGGAAGAAAGGAACAGTGAAGAAATTAAAGAGGGATTCTAAAAATACCCAAGAGAAATGAAAATGAACACACAGTGATCCAAAATCGATGGGACACAGCCAACGCAGTTCACAGGGGGAAGTTATAGTGATACAAGCTTATTCTTAGGAAACAAGAAAAATATCAAATAAACAACCTAACATTACACCTGAAGGAATTAGAAAAAGAAGAAAAAAACAAAACTCCAAGCTGTCAGAAAGAAAAAAAAAATTAAGAAAACAATACCATATGCAATCACACCAAAAAGAATAAGATACCTAGGAACAAACACACCTAAGCAGGTAAAAGACACGTACTCAGAAATGTATCAGCCATTGGTGAAAGAAGTTGAAGGCAACAGAAAAAGATGGGAAAATATAGCAGGTGCATGGACTGGAAGAATTAATACTGTTAAAATAACCATACTGCCAAAGACAATCTACAGATTTAATGCAATCCCTATCAGAATACCAAAGCATTTTCACAAAACCTGAAAAAGTAATTTTAAAATTTGTATAGAAACACAAAGATTCCAAATAGCCAAAAAATCTTGGGAAAGTACAGAGCTGGAGGCATCACACACCTTGACTTCAGATTATACTGCAAAGCGACAGTAATCAAAGAGAATCGAACTGGAGCAAAAACAGACACAAAGATCACTGGAATGGAATAGCATAGAGATCCCAGAAATAAGCCCACACACGTATATTTAATTGATTTATGACAAAGCAGGCAATATGGAGAAAGAACTGTCTCTTCAATAAGTGGTACTAGGAAAACTGGTCAGCTACATGGAAAAGAATAAAATTAGAGTATTTTAGCACACCGTATATAAAATTAACGCAAAACTGAATAAAGACCTAAATGTGGGACCATAAAACCCCGAGAGGAAAATAAAGAACATTCTTCAACATAAATGATAGCAACAGTTTTGCGTTCAGTCTACTAAGGCAAATGAAACAAAAGCAAAAATAAACAAATGGGACTTCACTAAACTTAAAAGATTTTGCACAGCAAAGGAAACCAAAGACAAAATGAAAAGACAACCTGCTGAAGGAGAGACAATATTTGCACATGATAAGAGGTTAACACCAAAAGGATGACCAACCAAGGGTTCATATCTAAACTACAGAAACAGCACATACAACTCAATATCAGAACTGCACCCAAACTATTTTTTTAAAAAATGAGAAGACTTAAATAGACATTTTTCCAAGGAAAAAATACAGATAGACAGCCAGAATGCACAAAGATGCTAAACATAGCTAATCGGCAATAAAATGCAAATCAAAACTATGAGATATATCACCTCAGTCTTGTCAGAATGGCTGTCATCAAAAAGGTCACAAATAACAAAGGTTAGTGAGGATGTGGAGAAAGGGAAACTCTTGTAAACTCTTGATGTGAATGTGAAGTAGTGCAGCTACTGTGGAAAGAAGAATGCAGGTTCCACAAAAAACTAAAAATAGAACTACCATAATATCCAGCAATTTCCCTCTTGGGTATATCAGAAGAAAACAAAAACACTATTTTAAAAAAAATTAACTGCACACCAATGTTCATAACAGTGTTATTTGCCATAGCCAAGATATAGAGTCAAACTAAGTGTTCATCAATAGGTTAGGGGATAAAAAAATGATATTTATGATGACTTCAGCAAAAAATGAAATTTTGCTATTTGCAAGAACATGGATGGACTTGGAGGGTATTATGCTTAGTAAAATAAGCCGCAGAGAAAACAAGCCTGGTAGGTTATCACTTACACGTGGCATCTAAAACATTGAATACAACAACAACAACAATGAAACAGACTCACAGATTAAAGAACAGACTAGTGGTTACCAGCAGGGAGAGACAGGGTGGAGGAGCAAAATAGTGGTAGGAGATTCTGAGGAAGAATCCACTATGTATAAAATCAATAATCTACAGTGACGTTCTGTATAGCATGGGGAATAGAGCCACTCTTTTATAATAAGTATAAATGGAGAAGAACCTAAACATTTATGAGTCACTATGTTGTACCTCTGAAACTAATATAATAATGTAAATTAACTATAGATCAATAAAATATAAAGTAAGAAACAATAAAGGAGAGACAGATTATTAGATAGAAATCAATTAAATAAACACAAGTTTTGGAAATCAAGGAATTAAAAAACAACATGTAAGACAACACTGGCCTTTAAAGTGTACGATCTATTCATTTAAAAGAAATCATTTAAGTGGTGAAAAATGGTACCCATTCTCACAATTTTGTATATCTAGGATCAATTATTATCTACAAAAATATGTTACAAATGTTCACTCAAAAACAAAGAGAAAATTTGGATTAACCCATTTTAGTATACAAATTTAATATCAAAGTCTCTATGTAACACTGATGTGAATAAGTTCTGTTAGCCACTTCTAGTTTCCTTGTGATGTAAAATCTTTCAAAGCATACAAATCAGCCTTTCTACATCATTCCATTAGACATACATAGAAGTTAAAAGAAATGAGAAGACAGAAAAATCAACCAGGAAGGCGAATTTACTGAGAAACAGCCATTCGTTCTCCCTCCTCCTTTGCTTTTCCTCCTTTTCCAGGTCTCTTTCGGTTCCAATCAAGAGAAGTCTTGAGAATTCTGAGAATATTTCTTTGAGGGCTTCAAACCACCATACCTACGTCCTCTGCCACAACTACACACACGGGAACAAAAATAAACCTCTGCTATCTGCTCGTGTAGGAGAGGTTCATGCAAAATAAACTCCTACATGGAGACCAACAGGTGGGTTTTCTACCTGTTCTTTATAATGTCCTTCCATTATAGTAAATCCCACACATTATGAGGCAGAAGGGGTTATGTGAGCTCTTCCTTGAAGTCAAAAACCTTGCATTCATTTCAAGTACCTGGTGATCATAGGGTAAAGCCAGGGAAGGTGCCATCGCCCTCGGTGGGGGGCGGTGAATGGGCTTCCGCAACCATGCACCTCCTGATGAACAGATTCTGAAGAAACAAAGGGCGGTCACACCGCAGCCAGCCTGTCAGACTGTCGGGCCACTGGGCAACCCCACCAGTCTGGAAGTGCCCCATAAGTTGCTCAAAGCAAAACTCTGCCCCCCCCGTGAAGCCAGGCAATTTGACCAGAGAGTCAGAGGAGACCAGTAATCAACTCCTCCTCTCTGCTCACCTCCTTGGGGTTACAGCAACCCCATCTCCAAACCCAACTCTGATCCTGGAGTGCCAAGGTGGGAGCGCAGGTGGGCTCTGCCGGTGCTTCAGCGCCTTCTGGGAAGCCCCTAGTTTGAATATGATTTGAGTTTGATCCTGAGAAACCATCAGAACTTCCCACCAGAGATAAATGAGGAGATTCTGGCCTTTATTAGTGCGTACGGTGAACCCGGTCGTCCTGGCTGTACTTGCCAACCCTCCTATTTTACGCACCTATGTTTATCCACCTTCCTCCCTGTGAGTACCTTTCACTAACCCTGAGCTCAGACTCCTGACCTATTACAGTGACTTTTTCAGTCTTTCTTTAAAAATGTACAGGTAGGGCTTCTCTGGTGGCGCAGTGGTTGAGAGTCCACCTGCAATGCGGGGGACACAGGTTCATGCCCCAGTACGGGAGGATCCCACATGCCGCGGAGCGGCTAGGCCTATGAGCCATGGCCGCTGAGCCTGTGCGTCCGGAGCCTGTGCTCCACGACGGGAGAAACCACAACAGTGAGCGGCCCGCGTACCGCAAAAAAAAAAAAAAAAAAGGACAGGTAATAAAATGAATTTAACCTAGAAGCAGCAGCTCAGTAAGGGAAATAAAATCATCAGAAGTTACCTAATCACAGCCACAGCCATCCAGGGCCCTGTCTTATCTGCTGGGGCATAAGAATGGGACCTTCCTAAACTTGAAGGGCATCCAATCAGATAAGTTGATTACGCTCACCTCTGGCTCTTGGAGGGACTGCTAGGCAGTCTACCCAGTGTATACTGACTGCAAAACACGGTCATGGTTTTGAAACACCTATGCTCCAGGAAAGATTTTTGTGGTGCATGGGGAAGGTTTCTTTTTGACATCAAGCAAAAAATAAGTCACCAAGCCCTTTGAGCACAGGGCTTCTTAAGAGGGAAGTAGAAGGAAGGAATGGGCAGAAAACATGATCTCCTCGGAAGTGCAGGGCGTTTTTCCAAAAGAGTAGGATTTAGTCTCAGTTTAAGGAGAACACCTTTAAATAGCTGGGACAGCTCCAAACTGCAGTTTAGGGAACGAGTGCTCCAAAAGAACAGTGCTTTACAAGTCCTGGCCAGGCAGCAAGAGGATGAAGAGTTGGTTTTGCATAGTTTTGAACGCAGGAGTAAAGAAACCGAGGCATCTCTGACTAAAAGGGCCTGAGATCCTATGGCATCAGTGGGTCAGTCAGTTGCAGGGAGCAGGGGGTGTGGGGGGCGATATTTCTCTCTCAACATCTCCCAGGGCAGCCACCCCTCCCAACCCCACCCCCCTACTCCCTTCACCCTTCCTCCCTCCACTGTTGGGTCCCCAGGGACAGCACTTCTTAAGCTGGAGCGCTCAAGCACCATCTCTGCAGTCTGGATTCTTCTGGAGCCTGGCAAGTTCTGGGACAGGAAGCCAGGTCTGCAAGGCCGCTGGGGTGCAGTCAGCCCTGGAGGTCTGGAGGGGAAATGGAGCCCTGAAGGCCACCCACGTCCTTGAAGCCGAGGGAGGAACACATCCTTCTAACAGTACTTCTCAGGGGTCAGCATGCTCCCCACCCAACAGTGATCCATACTCACTTGAGGCAACAAGGACTGCCTCTAACTGGCCCCCTCGATTGTGCCTTAAGGGTCCTCGCACATGTGTGATAGCGCTGGCCCTGGATCTCTTTAGTCAGCCTAGGCCAGTGCTGCCGGGGTCCCTCCAGTCCCATCCCCCAGCCCCTCCCTCTGGGACTGTATCTAATAGAAGAAAGAGCACAGAGGAATTGGCTAAATCAAGGGACCTGGGAGCCTGGGTATGAGTTTGAAGACCGAGAACTTAAGGCACAATTACATATTATTGGAGACTCTTGTGGGGTGTGTGGGGTGAGGTTAGGAGGCTGAGAGGCTGAGTCGACCTGGTGAGTCCAGCCCCAGGACACCACACAGCCCCGTCCCCCCTTCCCTGCCATCAGACAAGGGGTGCCGCAACTCCAGCCGGGACTCTGCACTTCCCCCTCCCTGATTCTCCTCCAGAAGAGCAGGTGGTCCCGCTCTGAGGGCAGCGGCAAGACAACGGACCAAGTCCCCCCCCCGCACTAAGGCACTACTGGAAGCTCTTCCTGCACAGCAGTGCTGGCTTGGAGCAAACCCGAGCAGCGCCAAAGTTGGTCTCGTCCTGCAGCGGAGGGACGCAGGGTTTAAGTCAGCTGCCCTGGCTTTAAAGCAATCAGCCCCCCCTTTAGGTCAGGTGACCCGACTTTAAATCACTGTGTGCCCCTCAAGCCTGCAACTTCAAAAGTTGGGAACTTCACTTTGATCCCAGCACCTCACATAGCTGAATGCACACTAGTCACCCCCAAGCCTGGCTTAGAGGCAGGATATAAGGTAAGGGGATGGGCGTGCACTCATGGTGATGAGGGTGTACTTCATGTACCAGAAGGGTCTAGGCACTCTGGGGTACAGCTAGCAGTGCACGATACAGCAGCTCCCTGGCAAAGCTGGTGAGGCCCAGGGAGAGCAGACACACCCATGCGTGCAGAGGTTCCAGGACGGGAGCTGGGGCACAGCCAGCCAGGAGGGTGTGAAAGTGGAGGATCTGAGCCTTTTGTGAAAGGCAGACACAGAGGATGGATGAGAAACAAAGACCAGATGAAATATGGATTTGAAAAACACACCCTGCTCTTGAAATTGGGGTGGGGGGGCACCCCAGACTTGAGACTTCTTACTCCCCAGTACCTAGTGCTTTGGCCTTTGCCCAATTACTTATAAAATTTACTGATAATATCTAACCCATAGAATACTGCATTTGTAGTGCTATTGCATGTTAATGTTTCTATAGTGGAAAAATCTTTTCTACAAGAAACAGGTACACTATCTGAAATCAATTAAAACCCCTCTTTATAAAGTACTATATTGGACTTCCCTGGTGGTGCAGTGGTTAAGAATATGCCTGCCAACGCAGGGGACATGGGTTCGAGCCCTGGTCAGGGAAGATCTCACATGCTGCGGAGCAGCTATGCCCATGCGCCACAACTAGTGAACCTGCAGGCCACAACTATTGAAGCCCGTGTGCCTAGAGCCGGTGTTCCACAACAAGAGCAGCAAGAGAAGCCACTGCAATGAGAAGCCCGCGCACCACAACAAAGAGTAGCCCCCGCTCGCCGCAACTGGAGAAAGACCGCGCACAGCAACGAAGACCCAACACAGCCAAAAATTAATTAATTAATTAATTAATTTTAAAAAGTACTCTATCCTTCTGTACAACTTCTCTGGGAAGCACAGAGATGGCGTGGGAGAGTGAGAAAGACCAATAATTAGTGCACATCTCTCATGCAGGTGCTCTGCTGGCTCAGATACATTTATCCCCACTTTACAAAGGAGGAAATAAGCTCAGAGAGGTTTAGTAATTTTCCCAAAGCCAAACAGCTATTGAGTGGCAGAACCAAGATCTGAACCAAGTCTGTTGCCTCCAAAGCCTAAGTCCTCATCACAACAAAACTCAATTAATATTTACATTTATCGAATTACATTGCAGCCTGGGGAGTTCTTGGCACAATCCTGAATAAGAGTGAGAAAGAAAGAAATAGCATTGTTCCTACAGTCAACCAAAATTTTTGGAGCAGCAGCTAGATGCCTGGTCCTTTTTGGGGTTCAGCAGTGATCACGACAGGAAAAGTCGTGCTTTCATGAACCATGTAGTGGGGAGGAGAGACGGGTGCAACTTGGGTGAGGGATTTCACCTTGCTGGGCCTCTGTTTGCTCATCTGGAAAATGGGATGGGTGTTCCTCATTTTCTGGGATTGTCCGGCTGGACATTCTCTGATTCCATAAGAAGCATTTGTTTTCCTGTTTCTTTAAAATTCATTCAAGCCATGAGCCGTGATGCATGTTGTTAGCTGCTCCCCAAATCACTCTTCCCCACCCTTTTCCTGTGATCAGGTCTTTCCCGAAACATGACTCACAATCAGTCAAGTCACAGAACCTAAGGGGCACCCAGCAGAAAAATTCCAACCCTTGCTTCTCAGGAGCTCTGTGGTCTACCTGCCAGGTAAACTTAACTCACCTGGAACAAGGTGGCCATCCCTGGTTTCACATCAACATGATCTCAGGCACAAACCTCCTTTTTTTCCATTTGGTCTTTAAGTTACTTGTTGAAACAACTGTACAAATATGACAAAGGTATAAAATCAGGCATCTTCTGCCCCTAGCGCCTACTAATACATGATGTTCTGCCACTTTAAGGATAAAGATAGAACATTTCAACATTCTGCTGCCCTCATTATTTGTCATTTTTGTTGATATTTCTATTGAATACATCTTTCAAAATTTTAACAATGGAACATTTATTTAGGTTGCTCCAGACCCAGCCTTTAGTGGTAAGGGGTTTTTTGTTATATTTCTATTATGTTTCCTTTAAAAACCATTATCCTATTTAAATGGATTAAGTCAATTCTATAGGCATGTATCTTATGATATTCATGAAATGCATCCATAGAGGGCAGTAGTACAATTGATCACACTTGAGAACCTCTAGTAGCACAGTTAAGTGTACATATTATCTATGTGTAAACCAAAGTACATGCCGAGTGAGATTCTCCTACCCTTTTCACTCTGTGCCCCTCAAGCCGGTGAGAAATGGAATATTTCTTGCCATCTCAGTAAACAAAGGATATCACAGTCATCAGCCCTTGCAGCCCTCCAGTGTGAGCCGCGAGCCCTGAGGATCTCAGGATATGCGAATACAGAATGCAGGCCCCAGAGCGCTGAGGTGCATATGAAAGGAAGGAATTCAGGGAGCCCAGCCTCTGGCATCTCCGCAAACAAAGAAAAGCGCTGCATTCCTCACGTTGGGAGAGCCGGTTTTCCTTAGTTAACAATCACCTGCTGATGGTCCCCATTACCTGCGCCAGTGCCCTGCCCTGTCCCCTCCCCCCGGTCCTTTAGCTCAGGGAGGAAGGAGGGCAGAGGGACTCCGCTGAATAAGGGGCCTGCGAGCCTCGGGAGGAGTTTTTAGCCGCCTTCCCCGCAGTCGGGGGGAGGCGCGCTGACGCTGTAGCCGGGCCCTGCGCCTCCCTTGCCCCGTTTCCCCTCAGGACACTCAGGCCGACCCCCTCCCCACGCCCCACTGGGCCCCGCGAGCCAGGCCGAGGGCAGGGGCGAGAGGAGGGACCGAAGTTCCCGGGACCAGACGCTGGGGGCCGCCCTTTCTGCACAGCAGCGGCGGGTGGCAGCGAACCCCTGCCCCTCAGAAGCTGGTCTTGCCCTGCCGCCAGGGCACCGTACCAGGCGGAGGGTCGGCGCCCACTTACCCGGCCCGCCGTCCGCACGACTGTCGCGGCTTCGGCCTCCGGGGCCCCTCCAGAGCCGGCAGCGTCAGTGAGGCCGCCCTCGCCGCGGGCTCCGGGGCAGTTCCGTGAAGGCGGAGGGAAGAGACCCCGAGCCGGGAGCTCCAGCTCTGCGGAAACGCGGGCTCCGTTCTGGGCGCAGCGGGTGGGACCGCTCTGCCCCGAGGCCTTCTGGGAGGGACGGAGGCGCCGGGGGAGGGAGCCGCCAGGAGCGCAGGGCCCCGTCGGGGGTCCTGGAGGGGCGGCCCGGCCTGAGGGCCCCGCCCACTGTGACCGCAGCCCAGGCATTTTTCCTGGAGTCCTACACTACAAAGTTAGAAAGATACACGGTCTATGGTAAATATTCACAAATGATTGTTGCTGCTGTGCTTACTATCCTATTAAAGGTGTAAAATCCATAAAACACTTTAAGTTCAAAATTAAATATGAAATTTTACCTTTCTAATTATGTCTCTGCTATTCACAATTGTCGTTAATGAATCAGAGACTGTGGCATCACTAGTTAAAAGTGAGCTTGTTAAAAAAATAGAACTCAGGGCTTCCCTGGTGGCGCAGTGGTTGAGAGTCCGCCTGCCGATGCAGGGGACACGGGTTCGTGCCCCGGTCTGGGAAGATCCCACATGCCGCAGAGCGGCTGGGCCCGTGAGCCATGGCTGCTGAGCCTGCGCGTCCGGAGCCTGTGCTCTGCAAGGGGAGAGGCCACAACAGTGAGAGGCCCGCGTACCGCAACAAAAAAAAAAAAAAAAAAAAAAATAGAACTCAGGCCCACCGGACCTACTGAATCACAATCTGAACTTTTACAATCTCCCCAGTGTACTTGTGTACCCATGAATAGTTGAAAGGTACATTTCTACCTCGACACGTCTTTTCTGTCTGAGAAATACACACATTTTATCCAATTTGATATAAATAAAACACTCAAAAATGCATATGCCTGTGTTGAAGCCATCATTTTAACATTTCTTTTCCAGATAAGTATAGTCTCTATACTGGTTTTGTGGATCACATGCCACACTCTTTTCTTGTAGTTAGAAATAAGATAGAGAAACTTACTTTGTTAAAAAAAAATATATATATATATATACACATATATATATATATATATATGTATATATATATATTAGTGGATAATTGAAGACACTCTTCTAAATTAAAACCAGTTCTCTTAACTTGCTGTTTTCTTCTTGGGTCACATTATGAACTCTTCCCGTGGCCAGACGGCATGTGTACTTTTAATTTCAGGGACTGCTGACATTCCAGGATATGGCCATAGATTTCTCTCAAGAGGAGTGAGAATGCCTGGACCAAGATCAGTGGGAACTGTCCAGGTATGTGATGTTAGACAAGTATAGGAACCTGCTCTCCTCGGGTGAGGATACCTTCCTTCCAGAATTCCTTATCCAACCACAGGGTTTAGAGTCCTTCATTTGTAGAATGTCTCCTGGAATCTTCTGCTTCCTACAATAGGGTTCAAGATAGCAACGTTTCAGGAAAGATTGGGAGTTTGTGGGTATAATTTATCTTATTCTTTTAACATTGCAGCCTCCCTCAGCCGCATAGCACAGGGAGACCAGCTCAGTGCTTTGTGACCACCTAGAGGGGTGGGATAGGGAGGGTGGGAGGGAGGGAGATGCAAGAGGGAAGAAATATGGGAACATATGCTTATGTATAACTGACTCACTTTGTTATAAAGCAGAAAATAACACATCATTGTAAAGGAATTATACTCCAATAAAGATGTTAAAAAATAATAAAAATAATAATAAAAATAATAAAAATAATAATAAAAATAATAAATTGCAGCCTCCCTTTTAATATACTTTGTAACTGCTTGGGCTGTGTCTATATGAACTGTGTACTATATGCTTCTGTCACAGTCCTTACAATATTTTATTGTCTTATTTTCTGTAACAATTCTCCATGGATTCTTTGGGCTTAAGATATACTAAAAGGGAGACTGCGATTCTGGGACTTCCCTGGTGATGAAGTGGTTAAGAATTCGCCTGCCAATGCAGGGGACACGGGTTCGATCCCTGGTCTGGGAAGATCCCACTTGCCACGGAGCAACTAAGCCAGTGGGCTACAACTACTGAGCCTGTGTACCACAACTACTGAAGCTGGTGCGCCTTGGGCCCGTGTGCCATTTATTTTTTGGAGAAGCAACCACCTCTGAGTGATCAAAATTTAGACCAACTAGTCAAAATGCTTTATCACCTGTTCTAAAACACTGATCAACAGAACAAGTTTTACTAGGGATAACAGTGTAATTGTATTCTGGAGTTCATAGCGGCAATATGGTTTATGACCTTGATGCTGGATCACGACATTTCAATGGTATAACTGCTCTTAATTGTTCAACGATTAAAGTCTCACGTGATCTGAGTTCAGACTGGAGTCATCCTGGTTGCTTTCTGTCTATTGCAGATTTCTGCCAGTAGGAAAGGACAAGAGCATTACGGCTTACTTTACAAAATGTCTGGAAACTAAATGATGATATAATCTACATTCAATTAATTTATACATACCCTACTGTAGAACCATGTTTGTTAAGGTGGCAGAGCCCGGTAATTATGTAAAACTGAAACCTTTATCTGCACTGGTTCAAGTCCTCTTCCTAAGAATATGTTTATAATCAACATTCTTTCACAAATGACCCAATTTAATTCACCATAGCATCCCTCATATTAATTAAATGGAAAATCCTAGGCTATATACAAATCCAGAAAGGGCCAACAATCCTCAGCCCCCATGGATGATTACAAACCATTGCTGAGGCATACAAATTACTTATTAAAGAACCGCTATGTCCATCAACATCATCAATTTATATATTATTGCCCCAATGCTAACCTTAACCCTGGCTCTCAAAACATGAATTCCTCTTCCCATATCTTACCCACTAATTAATATAAATGTTGGCATATTATTTATATTAGCCATATCACACTTAGCCATTTATTCCATTCTCAGATCTGGATGAGCTTCACATTCAAAATACTCACTCACTGGAGCCCTAGGGACAGTAGCAGACACAATCCCATATGAAGTAATGTAGCAGTTATTCTATTCTCAGTCTTACTGATAAATGGATCATTTACACTTTCAACAGTAATTATTACACGAGAACGCCTATGACTAGTTTTCTCCTGACCCCTACCCAGAATTTATCTCCGCGGTAGCAGAAATCCAATGAAGTCCCACTTGATTTAACAGAAGTAGAATCAAAACCTGTATATGTCTTCAATGTAGAAAATGTAGCAGGCCCATTCACCCCGTCCTTCCTAGAGAATATGTTAATTTCCTTATAATAAACGTTTCCACAACAATCTACTTTTAGGAGCATTCGACAATCCTTAGGTGCCAGAATTATAGATTCTTTCATCTTGTGAATATAGTTTTTTTTTAAAAATAATTTTTTATAGTTTTACTGCCTTTAAACAAAATGTACTCCATTGCTGTGGAATATTCCTTCATAGGAGCGTGCATGGTTCATTTCTGCATCTGCTTGTGATGGTCTTCAGGTTCTTTCAGGTTTGGCTCCTGTGGCTGCAGAGTCCATGTCCGTGTGTCCTGGTGCAGGGCTGGGGGGGTTGTGTTCAGCTGGGAGGAACACTGTGGGTCTGTGTGCACGGACTTCACTCTCTGAGGCCCGATTGTTTCAGAAGTGGTTGCACCCCCCGCTGCGCACCAGGTTTTCCATTGCTCCACATCCTGCTGATATTTGATACTGTGTCTTCATGTCTGCCATTCTGGTAGGTGTGTGCACAGTAGTTTTCTTACGGTTTTAATCCCTCGGTTGTTAGTGAAGTTGTGCATCTTGTGTTATTCACGGACTACTTCCTGTTGTTTTTTTTAAAAAGTTTTAAAAATTGTGGTCCAATACACAAAACATAAACTTTATTATCTTAACCGTTTTTAAGTGCACATTTCAGGGTCCAGAAGTAATTCGCACTGTTGTGCAAACCTGACCGCCATCGTCCTCCAGAATTTTTTCATCCTGCAAAATTGAAACAGTCCCCATTAAACACTCAGTCACCATTGTCCCTCCCTCAGCCCCTGGCACTCACCATCCTACTTTCTGTCTCTATGTTTCCGACTGCTCTAGGGGCCTTGTATGAATGGATCAAGCACTGTTTGTTTGTTTGTGTCTAGCTTACATCACTGAGCATTAATGCCCTCAAGGTTCATCCCTGCTGCAGCCTGTGTCAGAATTGCCTTCCCTTTTAGGCTGAATAACATTCCCTTGTATTGATGGACCATGTTTTTCTTCTCCATTCATCCATTAGTGGACACATGTACTATCTACATTCATTTCTCCTGTCATAATATTTGTGGAATAACGTCAGAAAGTCCTATGAATCAAAAGTCATTTGCCATTAACTTTTTCCTTAAACTTTTTATTGTGAAAAACATCAAAGCTAAGAAAAGGGAAAAATACATGTCAGCTTCACTTGTGTTCAGGACTTAATGCTTTACGGACTCACTTTATGGATTCACTTTATTCCCTGTGTGTGTGCTATGTACATGCGTGTGCATGTGCCTGTTTGCATACCTATGCTGTGCATGTGCATAGGTATGTGCACTTGCACACGTTCGTTAGTGTGCACTTGCTCACGTTAGTGTGTGCATGGGCATATGCGTGCATGTGTGTTCATATGCTAGTGTGTGAATATATTTGTGCTGTGCACCTACATATGTTTGTGTGTGTGCTGTGCCCGCCTGTGTGCACAACTGTGTGTTTGCTGAAACCACTTGCAGATATATCCACACGCAGCTGCTCTAACAATCCTGCGTAGCCACGTAAAGGTCACAGATCTCAGGGATTTAAATGGATGGAGCAGGATGTCCTGACACAGAGTCTGTCTTCCAATGACTGTCACGGTCTCAGTAACATGCTTCACACCTTCTTTAAGCCCCATTCAGGGTGCAGTTTAGACCCCCATTACATTCAGTCACCTGCCCCAGGTCCCCTAAAGCTACAATGTCACAGTTGGAGAGTCCGGCCAAGGCTGGGGATGCCCCTCCTGTTGGCCTGGCCTCCAGGCCCTGCACTTGGCTCCTGTGTTCCCATCTCTCAGCCAGGCCCCGACTTGGATGGGGCCGCCACCTCTTTCCTCACAGTGTCCCATCGCCCAGTCAAGGGGGTTCATTCTCCCAAAGTCAGCATCAGGAGTGGGGGCGTGACAGTCCCCACTGGGTCTCCTTCATGTGAGACCTTGTCCTTTTGAAAGAGCAGGCGCCCTGCCCTCGGGGGTGGGGGCTGGGGGGTGACATGCGGCCCACGATGGGCAGGCGGGTCACCAGGTGGGGCGAGCCAGTGTGCAAGGAGCTCCGCGGTGGGTTCTCCTCTCCAACAGCTTCTGTGCCCCTACCTCTCCCCGTGACTCCCCTCGAAGACAGCGCGGTGCCCGGGACGGGAGCCATGGGAGCCGTCAGCCACCGCCCCCTCTACACACACCCACACACACACGCACACACACACACGCACATGCACATGCACACGCTGCAGGGAAGCAGGACCTGAGTGCAGGGCTCTCAGCGGCCCTGAGCGCCCCGCCAGGAATTGGCCAGTGGAATGGACAGACCGGATCTCCCAGCCCGGACCATGCAGGACTGTCCTGCCTGGGTTCCAGTGTGGCTGCCTCCTTCTGGAAGCCTGGGAGGCTGGAATCAGGCCACTTCTTGTCTGTCCTGGCAGCAGACGGGGCTGCACTCTCAGAAGTTCATGGCTCACCCATGGATCCTGACCATCAGGTGGCCAAAGAAACTGGTAACATTTCTGTTTTGCCTGTTGAAATGTTTAATGACAAAGATTTTGTTCAGTTTCCTGATGTGGGTGTCCAAAGATGAGAGACCCATGTGTGTGATCTGTACCTCCTATGAGATCAGCCCTAAGCTAGTTTAAACATGGTCAAGTTCTGTCTACACGGTAGATTTAGACCTCTGCATGTCCTTTCTACTGATTATGTTCAGAGCTGACCATGTGTTGTCTATAAGAAGAAGATTTAGGCCTGACCATGTTCTGTGTATGCTAGGACTATGGGAACCTGGGTAGAAACCCGGCCTGGCCTCAGGACTGGGAAGCTCCGTGCCTGCATCTGAAGGTGAGTGCTTAAATGTCTGGGGTCTGGAACTGAGGTGGGCTTCTCTAAGTAACAGCCTCTCTTCTGAGTGTGGTTACTTGGTCCTCCCAAGGGTCAGTGCTGTGGTCGGAGCCTTAGTCTTAATCCCTGTAAGGTTCACCTTCCCTGGGGCTCGTGGAGAATCCACAGGAGGGCTACCTGGCAATAATTCCAATTCACCAGCACGTGCATGGTGCGTAGGGAGGCAGGTTTAGCTGGTGAATTGATTGCAGGGCACGCAGATCGGGCAAAAGCCCGATGGGTAACAGCTGAGGCTGCTGCTGAGCTCTCCTTCCATTCTACCGTCCCTACTCAGAAGCGTCCAGAGCTGCCCCCCTGCTTTCAGCCCTGCTGTCCTGTGAGTTATCTCAACAAGCATGTGAGACAAGAAAGGACTGAGCCTGCCAGAACCAAGTAGTGTGCTCAACTTCAGCATGAAAGCTTTAAAAACAAGTAAAATCAACAGAATCAAACTGAAAAGAGGAGGACTTCTCTGGTACAAGTGTGGGGAGAGGAGACCCACCTGCCACATTTTCCCATCCCAGGAGGCCCCAGGAACACAGCTTGTTTCCACATGAGGGGATCCACCAGCAGAGCCATGGTGTCCTGACCAAGGGGACATGTCACCCCAGGTGCAGGGTCTGGGGAGGTGAGGTCACCCTGGAGACTGTGCACGTGTGACCCCAGTTGGGGGAGTCTGGGGAGGGCGGTTCACCCTGGGACTGTGGACATGTGACTCAGGTGGAGAGGTCTGGGTAGGAGGGGTCACCTGTTGAGAGAGAACGTGTGACTTTAGGTGCAGGGTTTAGGGAGGTGGGGTCACCGTGGTGAGTGTGGACGTGCGACCCCAGGTAAAGGGTGTGGGGACTGTGTGGCTCTCACCACATCTGCATGGGTCAGGATCACATGTACGGGGAGAGCCCATATGTGCTCTTTGCCTGCAGTGTGTCTTTTCCCCTTTGAGATTTCCAACCTCTGCATTAAGGGTGTTGACCTGATTAACCTGTGGTACCTTTTCTTCTCTTAGTCTTCTCACATTCATGTGAGGTCAGGCATGTTTGAGTGGGTTGCTGCTCTGTGTTCTGGTGAGTGACAATGCTTGGTGGTATCATATTAATAACATATCATATCATATGTCTAATCTATGGGGGTCACCACTGCCTGGGTCCCCCTGGACAGAGGTCAGGTGAGCACAGACTAACCCCCCCCTAAGAATGGTCTTCCATGTGCCATGTGAGGGTACTGTGATGGCCCCTAAGGTAGGGGACTGTGTCTGGGCCTCCGACATCTGTGATGAAGGGGAGTCGAAATGGAATCACAGCGAACAAGACATTATTTTAAGAATTTATTTTAAGTGAAATAAAACACACGTCACATACCCTTTACCATCTTCACCATTTTAAGTGCACGTTTCTGAGGCATCAGATCTATTCACTTTCTCGTGGAGCCATCACCACCATTCCTAGGACTTTTCATCTTGCAAAACCAAAATTCCACAACCACGAACGTCTCACTCCCCATTCTCTCCCACTGCCCCTGGCACCGATATCCACTCCAGTCCCTGAGTTGTGGACTCCAGGGCACCCACTGGAGTGGAATCCTGCAGTGTTTGCTGAGGGGTCACTTTGGAAGAGCTGACTTTCAGCCTGAAGCTCTGCCTGTTTGCATCTGAAGAATCTGCATTTAAGGAGAGGGTGTATGAGGAAGGGGCTGTATGAGGGACAAAGGTGTCTAGGGTACAGATGAGCCAGGACCTGACCAGCTGCCTGTTGGGTCCTCTGGATCCATCTCTTGGTCTGTGCCTCATCTGCATCATCACTGTTCCCGCTGGCACCCCTGGGGTGTTGTCTGAGTGAGATTCCCCTGGTGCCCCTGCTCTTCTCCCCTCCTCCTGCTGGTTGGGGAGGAAACTGCTTGCTGTGGGGTCTGTACTCCTGAGGCAGGAAGGACCCTGCAGCGTGGACCTGCAGAGTGTGGGTGTGGTCCCAAGAGCATGGGACCCACATAGGACACAGCATTGGGGCGTGACAAGTGCTAGGGTTGCCTTATCACTGACGCCAAGATCCTGCTCGGGAGGGCGTGGTGGGTGGCCTGGGACCCCAGAGGCCCCATTCCTATCCTGGAGCTTGGAGGGTGCATCCCCATGGGCTCCAGATTCACCCCACATCTCAGCCATATCTCTCTGTCCTGTCTTTGACCTCAGGAAAACGACCTCTACTGATCATTGTCCACAACATAGGCCTGGTCCTGTCGGTATTAGGATTCTTTAATTTAGGCGTCCTGGGATAGCAGCTCTTTTTAGGCCTGAGAAGGAACAGCTCAGGAGTATACAGCAATTTCAGATGAAACTAATATTCAATGACTATCTCTATAGTGCTAGGTTGTTGACTTCTATTAATCACTATTCTCCTGGTTTTAGCTCTGATGTGGGGATTACAGAGCAGTCAACATTTAAATCTTCATAATCTGTGTATTTGTAGCATCAGTATCATTACTGACCCATAGTTTTTATGCTTTGGGAAGAGTTATTGATTTCATGTATCATGTAAAGGATTCACAATGATGATAGAGCAGCTAAGATTACAATAATGGCTGGTAAAATGTTCAAATTTTCTCTACCTGTGCATCTATTGTACATATATGAGTTAGTTTAATTGTCAATATTAGTGAAATAATATAGAGGACTAGAAAACTTCTTTTAAAAATCACTATTAATGTGTGTGATGAAAATGTAAAAGTTCTTCCATAATCGGTGATGTTGTATCTTGAGAGCTTAGATGAAATTGATATGCCTTTGTGATATACACTATTTTAGCCTATAATTTCACTTTGAAAATTTTACATCACTTTTTACTTTTATCTCATTTATTGAGAAAGACATAATTGTTATGCTGTTGGCTTCAAACTGCTTGAAAAGGACTTGAGTCCTACCTTATTTTACATTTACATAGGTAGGACTTCAAATATAGGATATGGTGGAGGGCATCCGTGCAACCATTCTAGGTTAGGAGCAGCAGTTTCCACTGCTGAGACTTCTCGTTTGGACACAAATGGTTTTCACAGTATGAAGATTATTAGCATTACTGCTGCTACTGAGACGAATGAGCCTAAAGACAAAATATTTCATGTTGTGTGTGCCTCAGAGGAATGTAGTAACCTCCCTGAGAGGCCAAGAAAGTGCTGCAGGAAGTCATATTTACTACTACAAATATACCTGTGAAGTGAGTTTTGCTACTGCTGAGTTAACTGTGTAACCTGAGAATAGTGGGAATCAGTGTAGGAAGCCTCCTATAATAGTGAAGACTGCTCCCATGGACACTACGTCATGGAAGTGTGCTACTACATAGTATGTATCCTGGAGGACAATGTCTGGGGATGAGTTGGCTAAGATGATTCCTGTCAAACCACCTACTGTAAAAAGGAAAATAAAGCCTAAAACTCATAATAGAGTGGGATCTCATATAATATTACCTCCGTGAAGAGTTGCTAATCAGGGACTTCCCTGGTGATGCAGTGGTAAAGAATTGGCCTGCCAATATAGGTGAAATGGGTTTGATCCCCGGTCCAGGAAGATTCCACATGCCGCGGAGCAAAAAGCCCGTGCGCCACAACTACTGAGCCTGACCTCTAGAGCCCGTGAGCCACAACTACTGAAGGCCACATGCCTAGAGCCTGTGCTCTGCAACAAGAGAAGCCACCGCCATGAGAAGCCTGCGCATGGCGACGAAGAGTAGCTCCCGCTCACCGCAACGAGAGAAAGCCGGTGCGCAGCAACGAAGACCCAACGCAGCCAAAAATAAAAAAATAAAAAAATTAAATAAAGAGTTTCTAGTCGGCTAGATACTTTTACTCCTGTAGGGATAGAAGTAATTATGGTAGCTGATGCAAAGTGTGCTCCTGAGTCGACAGCTACCCTTATGGTAAATATGAGATGGGCCCACGAGAGAAATCCTAAAAGGCCAGTGGACATGACTCATAATATTCCCAAATAGCTGAAAGGCAGTTTTTGTCCTAAATCGTATGTAATGATATGTGAAATTATAACAAACCCTGGTAGGCCATGAATACACACTTCAGGGTGACCAAAGAATCAAGCTAGGTGTTGCTATAGGATTCGGTTTCCTCCTGCAGGGTCAAAGAATGTAGTGTTGAGATTTCTATCTCTTAACAGTGTGGCAATTCTGGCTGCTTGGACTGAGAGTGGTAATTATAGTAATATGGCTATAGTTAGGGAAGACTAAACAAATAATGGTGTTTGGTATTGGGATTTGACTGCTGGTTTTGGATTAAAGACTATAGTAATACAAGAAATAGCACGAAGAATTGAAGAGACACCTGCTAAAGGTAAGGAGGAAATGGTTAGGTCGACAGAGGCTCCTGCGTGGGCCAGATTGCAGGCTAGAGCTGAATATACAGTTCCACTTTTACCAGAACCAGCTTCTACTATTGGTAATATGAGTAGGAGTAAGAATGATGGGGGAAGTAGTCAAAAGTTTACATGATTTATTTGGGGAAATGCTACCTCAGGTATCCCAGTTATTAGTGGCCCAAGTCAATTTCTGAACCCTGCAGTATAATGGGTACAACTATAAAGAAAATTATTACAAGTGCAGGGACTGTTATGACTACGTTAAAGATTTGGGCATCTCCAAGTAGCGCTCCAGGTTAACATAGCTCAGCCAGGATTAATATCCTCAAGGCGCTGCCTGCTACTCCAGCTCAAGCACCAAATAGTAAATATAAAACACCAATATCTTTGTGATTTGTTGAAAATAATCAGCAGTGTATGAACAGAGGTAAAATGACTTGAGCTCGCATTAGACTGTAAACGTAAAGACAGAGATGGAGCCCTCTGCTCTTGTCCCGTTTAGCTGTGGATCTAGATGGGGTCAATGCAGGTTTCATCACAGCCCCTGAACGAATTTTGTAACAGTTTCTCCTTGGTTTTTTTTTTTTGTAATTTATTTTTATAATGGGATATAGCTGATTTTCAATGCTGCTGCACATCCACTTGATTCACTTACAGAGAGACATCCATAAATTCTTTTCCAGATTCTTACCAGTCGTATATATTCTTTTATGGTGACTAGAGTGTGCCCAGTCTAGTTTTTTGAGCTATAGAGTAGGTCTTGTCAATTACCTATTTGGTCTTTGGAACCCTATCTGTGCTAATTTCAACCCTCTGGTTTATGCCTCACCCCACCCCACCTTTCCCCTTTAGCAGCCTTAAGTTTGTTTTCTAAATGTGTGACTCTCTTTTGTAATTTAGTTCATGTGTAGCCATTTTTAGATTCCACCTATAAGTGATATCTTATGCTAAGTGTCTTTTTGTGTCTGACTTATGTCACTTAGAATGATTGTACCTAAGTTCACCTGAGTTGCTGCAACTGGCCTTATTTCATTGATCTCATGGCTGAGTAATATTCCATTGTACATAAGTACCATATCATCTTTATCCATTTTTTCCTTCCAAGGACATTTATATTGTTTCTAAGTCGAGGCTCCTGCAAAAGGGCTGCACTAATAGTTGAAGTGCCTGTGTCTTATGGATTTATGGTTATCCCGAGATATACACCCAGGAGTGGAAGTGCTGTATGCTGTAGCTCTATTTTTTTTTAATTAATTAATTTTTTTGGCCTGTGTTGGGTCTTTGTTATAGCACGTGGGCTTTCTGTAGTTGCAGCAAGTTGGGGCTACTCTTCGTTGAAGTGCATGGGCTTCTCATTTCAGTGGCTTCTCTTCTTGCAGAGCATGGGCTCTAGGCTTCGGGCTTCAGTAGTTGTGGCTCACGGGCTCTAGAGCACAGGCTCAGTAGTTGTGGTGCACGGGCTTAGTTGCTCCGCAGCATGTGTTATTTTTCTGGACCAGGGCTCGAACCCATGTCCTCTGCATTGGCAGTTGGATTCTTAACCACCGCGCCCCCAGGCAAGTCCCTATAGCTCTGTCTGTATTTCTGGCATGGTATGACATGGCTGTTTTGATAAGTACTTTATTTTCTAGTAAATTTCAAGTGTATAAAAAACTTTAAATAGCAGTATAAAGTTTTCCACATTCACAAAATACTCCAGTTTGTTTTACCCTGTGAGAGTAGGAGGGCCACTCTCCCAGGGAACGAGCACATAACCCCAAAATGAGGAATAATTATGGTTTCCACATTATAATCCTATCTACAGACATGCTTCAACTTTCACCAGCTGCCCCCGCTTTGTGGAAATGTATTTTTCTATTCGAATCCAGTTTTCTTTTCTTGGAACCATCACTGGGGCTTTTCCTCACTTAAAAAACCTTGCTGGGTTTAAAGTGTACAAGATGAGCATGATCTGGGTGGTTTTTCTGTATGGCTTCTTTCACTTAGGATGTTTTCAGTGTTTATCCACATTGTAACATTGATCATTATTTCATTCATTTTTTCCATTGTGATTAAAAACACATAACATTTACTATTTAAATCATTTTTTAAAAACTTTTAAAAAAATTATTTTATTTTATTTTCTATTTTTTGGCTGTGTCGGGTCTTTGTTGCTGCACGCAGGCTTTCTCTAGTTGCGGCGAGCGGGGCTACTCTTCGTTGCTGTGTGCAGGCTTCTCATTGCGGTGGCTTCTCTTGTTACGGAGCACGGGCTCTAGGCGCACAGGTTTCAGTAGTTGTGGCACGAGGGCTCAGTAGCTGTGGCTCACGGGCTTAGTTGCTCTGTGGCATGTGGGATCTTCCAGGACCAGCGCTTGAACTCGTGTCCCCTGCGTTGGCAGGCAGATTCTTAACCACTGTGCCATGGGGAAAGCCCCATTTAAACCATTTGTAAGTACACAGTTCTGTGGCATTAACTACATTCACATTGCTGTACAAATATCCTCACCATCCATCTCCAGAGCTTTATCTTCCCCATGTGAAACCGTAACCATTAAACACGAACTCATCTCAACCCCTGGCAACCTTATTCTACTTTGTCTTTGAGTTTGACTTATCTGGATACCTCATACTAGTGGAATCATAGAATATTTGTCCTTTTTGTGTCTGACTGGTTGCACTTAGCATAATGACTTCAAGGTTCATCCACATTGTAGCATGTGTGAGAATTACCTTAGTTTTAAAGGTTGAATCATATTCCATTGTGTATATACTACACTGTACTTATCCATTCATCTGTTGAAGGATGTGTTGTGTTGCTTCCACCTTTTGGCTATTGTGAATAATGTTGCTATGAATATGGGGTACAAATGTCTGTTCCAGCCTTTGCTTTCTAATATTCTGGGTGTACACCCTGGAGTGGAATCAAGGGATCACATCCATGTGTTTTAGGAGCCACCATACAGTTTTCCACAGCGGCTGTATAATTTTACTTTATTCCTTTATATGACAGAATAATGTAGCTTATGAATCTACCTTATTTTGCTTATCCGTTTACCTGCTGATGGACATTTAAATCTTTTCTACCCTGGGCTATTGTGAACAGTGCTGCTATGAATAATTGGTGTACAAGTTTTTGTTTGAATGCCTGTTTTCCATTTTTTTGGTATATATCTAGGAGTGGAGTTGTTGAACCACATGGTAATTATATTTTATATCTTTAAGTAAATGGTAAAGGTTTGTACGCATAGACTGCACCATTGTGCATCTCCACAAGTAACTTTTAAGGGTTCCAATTTCTCTGCATTGCTGCCAACATTTGTTATTTTTATTTATATATTTTAAAATTGATTTTAAAGTTTATTTTTATTCTAGTGTGTGTGAAGGGGCATCACACTGTGGCTTTCATTTGCATTTTCATCATGACTACTGACGTTTGACATCTTTCCATGTCCTTGTTGACCATTTGTACATCTTGCCTGGAGAGCAGTCCATGCAGCCATTTGTCTGTTTCAAAAATGTTATTGTCTTTTTGTTGATGAGTTGGAAAAGTCCTGGGTATATTCTAGGTAAAGAGTCTTATCAGATATAGAATGTGCCAATATTGTCTTCCATTCTGTGGGCTGTCTTCTTCCTTTCTGGATAGCCTCTTTTGATGCACAAAGGTTTGTAATTTTGAGGAAAGCCAATTTATCTATTTTTTTCTTTCATTTCTTATGCTTTACTGTCAAATCTAAGAAACCATTGCTAAATTCATGGTCAGGAAGATTTAATTCCTTGGTTTATTTGAGAGTTCATACAGTCATCCCTCGGTACCCACTAGGCCAGGCTTTAGGCCTAGGTTTGAGTCAGTGTGAGGGTTCAGGGGTCATGGTTTAGGGTTAGGGGTCATTGTTGGAGAGTCCTGGTAGAGGGCTGTGGCTAAAGGGTCAGGGGTTAGAGTTTAGGGGTCGGGGCAAGGGTCTAGGGGTCTGGGGCTAGGGTTGTTAGGGGGTTACGGTTAGAGGTTAGGGTTATTAGGGTAAAGGTTAGAGTTAGGTTTAAGCACAATTGGCCCTCATTGGCCTCCCCTCTCTTTCTCTCTGAAGCCTCCAGAATGGATAGGACTTGCCCAGGGTCAAACAGGAGTCAGGGAGCTGAGGTCAATAACTGTTTTTCTGGCCTCCCTTCCCCCAGTCCTGGGCTCTGAGAGAAGAATGAAATGTCTGTTCTTGTCTCGGACTGTTTCTTATCCAAGTCAACCTCTGTCAAGGATTGGGGAGGGTGTCAGAAGTCATGTATGGTTTCCTTCTGCCCTCCTACCTGGGAAGGGTGATGCTGGCCCTACTCTGCCTGGGCAGCCCCAGGTTCCAGCACAGCCAAGACAGGAGGGCACTCAGCGGACACGTGTGGATTTATTATACAGGACTGGGGGCAGTGACCTGCCAGCCCCCAGATGCCACCTTCTTAAGGGCTGGTGGGGCCCTCCTGGCACTGGAGGCATCCTTTGTTCCATCTGAATGGGCATGAATAGATGATCAAGTCTCAGGCAGGACAGCCTTTGACCTCTGACTATCCAGGCAGGCATCTGTGGTCCTCTAGCTCAGTCCAGCCTGGGCATTGTCAGGCCCTCATGTACAGTTACGGAGCTGACCATGATGCTGGGCAATTCAAGAGCTACCTGGGCAGTGTAGACATTTCTTTGAGAAGTTTCAACTACTAACATGCATGTGGCTGAGAAAAAGGCCTCCCGCTCACAGCCTCATAGGCTGCCAAGAGAAGTAATAATCCTCTAAACATTGGAGTGTGTCCTTGACACAACACCCGTACAGTAGACCATGGCCCTGCAATCCTTTGTCCTTTCAGTCGTTAGAAACTTTTGACATGCATATTCATTAAGAATCAAAGATATGGGAGCACCTGGACCTCCCAGTGGGAGGTTTACACTGACTCTGCCATTGTCTTGGAGAGCCATATGCATCCATGTGGCCTCTGGAAGCCTGCCAATTATGGGTTCCATGGCATGGAATAATCCTTGAGCCTCCCGTTACTTCATTGCACAAGAGTTTCCTTACCACCCTAGCATTTGGTTTCTTCCCTTAGAAAAGGAGAGAGAAGAAACTGGAAAAGGAGCAGTATTGTTTTTCAGGGATGGGTAGTTAATATGGCCAGGGAGATGGCATAACTCATGGGCTCCCACATCTCAGGGGCAGGAATGAGGTCTGTGGGTCTTCTGAGGGCACATGGGCTGTTCTGGGTCAGCCTCTGAGATGTGAGGACCTGATGCCCAAGGAAAGAGACTTGAGTTTACCACCACCAATGATCCTGACTTTTCAGCAAGTGAAAGAACTTCTTGCAGTCTTGGGAGGGACAGTAAGAGCACTGGATACATAGCTGCAGCCCCTGACCCTAAGTGAACCCCTTTTTTCCTTTTGTGTCAGATTCTGTGCTGTGCAGTGAGCTGTCATTGACTTAGAATCTGTTGCTTTCTCCCAGCGAACATCTGTTCTCAGGCCCAAGTGCCTCAGTTTTCCTTTGGGAATTACATCTCACCTGCTTCCAGTCCAAACAGTTGCAGAAGGATGATCCCATGTTCCACTCAGCTCGAAGAAGGGTTTACAACCCACATCTAGCCAGTCCCATTTTCCATCTTCTGGTGTTGGGTCAAGGATGAGAATGCAACCCAAGCCAGATCAAAGGCATTTAAAACCATGACTTTTTGGAATCCAAGAAAAGGAGAAACTCTTTCTCGGAAAATGGATGGTGAGTGGTTGTCAGCCTAGAACTGCTGTTGGCCCAAGGGCAGTGAGAGAGCCTGTGCCTGTGAATGGGGTCCCCCAAAGGCACTGAGCGGGACAAAGTTTTGGAGAGAAGCAAGATCACACTGAGACAGTGTGAGCCGCTGGACCTGCCAGGTCCAAACCCATTCTTCAACTTGTCACTTGCAAGTATTAATGTATTTCTACCCTTACAATAAATACTAATTTATTTTACTTCCGTAAGTGTGTCCAGTCACTGGGAAAAGAAAAAGTCCTGGTTGATACATCTGAGTCAATAATCCCTGATCCTTCCTCAGGTGTCCTCACTGGGTAGGCGTGGCTGGGGGAGGTGAAGACACTGGGTGGGGTCATATACTAGGGGAGCTGCCAGACATCTCTGTCCCTGCTCCTTCCCTGTCCCAGGAGGGGGAAACCCTGGAAGAGTGATAGGATAACCAGTAGAGGAAGAGGTTCCTCAGTGATTAATTGGCCTTTTTGTGTTTTCCTTAATTTAGGGACCATTTTGGTAATGTGTTTTTACAAAGAAATCCCCCTTTGCCTCTAGGTTTCCAGTTTGTTACAGTAGGTTTCTCTCATTTGATGTTTACTTTTTCCTGTCTAATTTTCTACAGAATCATGACAAATAATGAACAAATACTGATACTTTACTATTAACTGAAGCCCTTATTCACGTTCCTTTGTTATACCTTTCCTTGTTCCAGGGTCTCAAAGGACATGGGGTCATCATGTCTGTTTAGTCTCTTCTGGGCTCTGACAGTTGCTCAGACTCTCCTTGTTTCCATGACCTTGACAGTGTGGAGGAGGACTGGTCAGGTATTATATAGACTGCCGGGCACTGGGATTTGCTTGGTGTTTTTGTCGTGGTTAGACTTGGCTTTGAAAAAGCAGATCACAGAGGTGAAGTGCTTCCTCTTCACTATATATCAAGAGGACAGGCTCTTAAGGAAACTTCTCACTTATATTCTTAACTTTGGTCACCTAGCTGAAGTAGTGTTTGTCAAGTTTTCCCACAGGTTAATTTTTTTCCCATGTCCATCCTGTGTGTCTTATTTAGGAGGAAGTCATAATGCAGAAGCCACACTTGAGGAGGGAGGTGTTAGCTTCACATCCTTGATGGACAGCTGAGTGTCTATATGAATTGTTTAGAAGCTTTTTGCATAGGAGATTTCTATTTAACACCATTCATCGAAAACTATGTAATTTATTTTTACCAGTTTGGACACGTGAATGATTACTGTAAACTTTTGGTTATAATCCAGCACTACATTATTAGACTGCTTAGTTCATTCTTGCTTTGGCTGTTGAGAGCTTTTTCCATTTGCTCCTGTTTTCATTTTACATAATTTTTCTTTTGTGGGTTTTTAAAATTTTGGGTACTTCTTTACTTTCTGATATTTTAAGATTACACTGCTTCATATATTTACTGTCTCAGTCCTAGCATCAGCCCTTTCTTCAAAGAGCCCTTGTTCCTTTTATTAGAGAATGGTATTAAAAACTTACATTTGGGAGCTAAATATGCTCAGCTGACAGTACATAGAAGTACATGCATGTATCCCAGCCTATGCATATACACATAATTATAAAGATATCCATATGGAACTATGTGTAGGCTAAAGATAGTTTATACCGATGTCTCCAACCGGATCTGTTATGACATGGATATCGTAACCTTCTCCCTTTGTTTGACTGTAACATCCCACTCCAGTGGTAAGAAACCTGGCTTCCACCATTTGTCATTTATTAAATTCAGTGCTTGTTCCATTAGATTACTGATATAGTAGTTTCAGTACTGTTAGCTACTACCCATCATGGGAAAGAACTTAGAGTCCACTGTGTATGTATGGCACATTTTGTCTTTGGTCTACAGATTCTGTACATTTCCAAAGTTAACATAGGTCAGCCCATTTGTCCCACTACCAACAGTGAGTTTTTCCATACATTTCTGAAACAGTTAGATTCTTTGTTACATTCTGTATTCCAGTCTTTGACACTCCCATATCCTAAGTAGCTAAGTTTGAATAGATTGTAAATTACTTGTTGTGTTGTAAAAATCTGTGGGTGTAGACAAATGCATAGTGACAGGTATTCACCACTAAAGTATCATATGGACTATTTCTACCACATATTCCTTAAACTGTTTACCAGTGTCAGTTTTACCTTTTCTAGAATGTCATATAAATGAGGTCATACAGTGTGTAGCACTTCAGACTGGATTCTTTCACTTAGCAATGTACGTGTTAGTTGCATCTATATCTATCTATATATATTTGCATGGGTTGATGATCCATTCCTTTATATCTCTGAATACTATTGCACTGCATGTATATGAGAGGAAAAATAATTTTCCCTCTACACTTCTATGTTCTTTATTGAGATCTCCCTTGTAATGAAAAAGAGACGAACTGGAGAAAACAATCAGAAGTTTAATATATACCATGCGTACCTCCTGTATACTTGAAAGATACCCAGGAAAACTGAGTCACTCCCTGAAATGGCCCAAGCCATTACCTTAAATGCTATCTTCTGCTGAGAACAAAAGAAAGATGTTAGGGAATGGAGGAAGCCATTTAAGGGATGTTATTAGTCAAAGCCCAGTAAACAAGGGTATGGTTGTTACACAGATTTACATCCAGGCCTATTTCATTGACAAGCTTTTTTTTTTTTTTAAACATTTATTTATTTGGCTGCACTGGGTCTTAGTTGCAGCCTGTGTAATCTTTAGTGGCGGCATGCAGGCCCTTAATTGCAGCATGTGGGATCTAGTTCCCTGACCAGGGATTGAACCCTGGTCCCCTGCATTGGGAGTGTGGAGTCTTAACCACTGGACCAGCAGGGAAGTCCCAACAAACTTTTCTTGATATTTAGTCATCTTTCAATTCCTGGTCCAAAGAGGGACGTACGCTTACAAATGGAGATATCCTTAATAAATGGAAATTTACCTCCTAAAAGGGCATTTTCTACTTTATTTATTTATTTGCGGTACATGGGCCTCTCACTGTTGTGGCCTCTCCCGTTGCGGAGCACAGGCTCTGGACGTGCAGGCTCAGCGGCCATGGCTCATGGGCCCAACCACTCCGCAGCATGTGGGATCTTCCCACACTAGGGCACGAACCCGTGTCCCCTGCATCGGCAGGCAGACTCTCAACCACTGTGCCACCAGGGAAGCCATCTACTTGGTTTTGAAAGATTCTCCTGGGTCTGCTGTTTCTTAAATTAACCAGTCCAAAATAATCCTTTTGTCAAATGGGCATATTTTGGGGTGGTGTATTCTGCTCCCCTTGACATGTATGTGCCCTAATTTGCTTATGAATTCATCTACAGAAGGACATCCTGATATCTTAAGTTTTTAGCCATTATGAATAGAGCTGCTGTGCATTACTTGATGCTAGTTTTGGTTTGAACACAGTTTTTCAAAGCAGTTGTCTAAATACAAGAGGTACACTTCTTGGATCCTAAGGTGAGACTTTTTAGATTTGGAAAAAACTGCCAAACTGTCTTCCAAAGTTGGTTGTACATGCATTCCACCAGTATCTTGAGTATATTCTTGTATGCTTATTTACTGCCTGTTTATCTTCCTGGGCTAGGTGTGTGTTTCAATCTTTACTAAATTTTAATGGCGTTGTTGGCATAATTTGAGTACAAATCCTTTATCAGATATGTGTTTTGGAAATAGTTTCTTGCAGTTTGTAGTTTGTCTTCTTGTTTTCTGAATAAGGTCACCAGACCCAAAATCATGTAGATTATCTTTTTTGTCTAGCATTTTTATAGTTTGGTAATTTAAATTTGTCTATGGGCAATTTTGAGTGAATTTTGGTTTAAGTTGTAATGTTTGTGTCTACATTCATTTCATTACATATGGTTTGTAATTAATTGCTCCTTAACCAATTTTAGAGAAGATACAGTGAGACACTTGGCTCCATTTCAGTTTGGATTTCCAAACTTAGTATATACAGCAGAACTGCCTTCCGGATGAGGCCTCTGGGTTTGTGAGTGCGGCACTCCCGGCACTTTTCTCACGTGCCACAGGGCGCGCCAAACCAAACAGTCTGACCCTGGGGGCACAGGTGCACCCTGCCCACAGACTTTGCTCTGTGACAAGCAGACGGGAGCTTTGTCTCCTGTCAGGGCTTAGGTTTCTGGAACATGAGGCATTGTCCACACTGACAGGGGCTGGGTTTTCTCAGGAGGCACTGGTGAGGAGACTCCACAAGAGGAAAAAATGAGCAAGTGTGGAGAATCTTCCTGTGCAACTGACTGCTGGCTGGGTGGGTGCATCTTCAGGGGACTCAGGAGAGAAAGAGTTTAATGTGGAATACTGTGTGCTTTTAGTTAGCTTTATATGCAGTGTAGATGGTGACCACTGTCGTTCTTTGGAGTCCGGTGTCTAGTTTTCCAGGCACTGGTTGTTGATGGCTTTAGGTAGAATAAACATTTTTTAAAAACTTTATTGGAGTATAATTGCTTTACAATGGTGTGTTAGTTTCTGCTTTATAACAAAGTGAATCGGTAAAACATATACATATGTTCCCATATCTCTTCCCTCTTGCGTCTCCCTCCCTCCTACCCTCCCTATCCCACCCCTCTAGGTGGTCACAAAGCACCAAGCTGATCTCCCTGTGCTATGCGGCTGCTTCCCACTAGCTATCTATTTTACGTTTGGTAGTGTATATATGTCCAAGCCACTCTCTCACTTTGTCACAGCTTACCCTTCCCCCTCCCCATATCCTCAAGTCCATTCTCTAGTAGGTCTGTGTCTTTATTCCTGTCTTACACCTAGGTTCTTCATGACATTTTTTTCCTTAAATTCCATATATATGTGTCAGCATATGGTATTTGTCTTTCCCTTTCTGACTTACTTCACTCTGTATGACAGACTCTAGCTCCATCCACCTCATTACGAATAGCTCAATTTCGTTTCTTTTGGGGGCTGTGTAATATTCCATTGTATATATGAGCCACATCTTCTTTATCCATTCATCTGATCATGGACACTAAGGTTGATTCCATCTCCTGGCTATGGTAAATAGAGCTGCAATGAACATTTTGGTACATGACTCTTTTTGAATTATGGTTTTCTCAGGGTATATGCCCAGTAGTTGGATTGCTGGGTCATATGGTAGTTCTATTTGTAGTTATTTAAGGAACCTCCATACTGCTCGCCATAGTGGCTGTACCAATTCACATTCCCACCAGCAGTGCAAGAGTGTTCATTTTTCTCCACATCCTCTCCAACATTTATTGTTTCTAGATTTTTTGATGATGGCCATTCTGACTGGCGTGAGGTGATATCTCATTCTAGTTTTGATTTGCATTTCTCTAATGATTAATGATGTTGAGCATTTTTTCATGTGTTTGTTGGCAGTCTGTATATCTTCTTTGGTGAAATGTATAGGTCTACTGCCCATTTTTGGATTGGGTTGTTACTTTTTTAGTTATTGAGCTGCATGAGCTGCTTGTAAATTTTGGAGATTAATCCTTTGTCAGTTGCTTCATTTGCAAATATTTTCTCCCATTCTGAGGGTTGTCTTTTCATCTTGTTTATGGTTTCCTTTGCTGTGCAAAAGCTTTGAAGTTTCATTAGGTCCCATTTGTTTGTTTTTGTTTTTATTTCCATTTCTCTAGGAGGTGGGTCAGATAGGATCTTGATGTGATTTATGTCATAGAGTGTTCTGCCTATGTTTTCCTCTAAGAGTTTGATAGTGTCTGGCCTTACATTTAGGTCTTTAGTCCATTTTGAGCTTACTTTTGTGTATGGTGTTAGGGAGTGATCTAATCTCCTACTTTTACACGTACCTGTCCAGTTTTCCCAGCACCACTTATTGAAGAGGCTGTCCTTTCTCCACTGTACATTCCTGCCACTTTATCAAAGATAAGGTGACCATATGTGCGTGGGTTGGTTATTATAGGTCTTTTCCTTCTCTTGTGTTTCTTGCCTAGAGAAGATCCTTTAGCATTTGTTGTAAAGCTGGTTTGGTGGTGCTGAACTCTCTCAGCTTTTGCTTGTCTGTGAAGGTTTTAATTTCTCCATCCAATCTGAATGAGATCCTTGCTGGGTAGAGTAATCTTGGCTGTAGGTTGTTCTCCTTCATCACTTTAAATATGTCCTGCCAGTCCCTTCTGGCTTGCAGAGTTTCTGCTGAAAGATCAGCTGTTAACCTTATGGGGATTCCCTTGTGTGTTATTTGTTGTTTTTCCCTTGCTGCTTTTAATATGTTTTCTTTGCATTTAATTTTTGACAGTTTGATTAATATGTGTCTTGGCATGTTTCTCCTTGGATTTATCCTGTATGGTACTCTCTGTGCTTCCTGGACTTGATTAACTATTTCCTTTCCCATATTAGGGAAGTTTTCAACTATAATCTCTTCAAATATTTTCTCAGTCCCTTTCTTTTTCTCTTCTTCTTCTGGAACCCCTATAATTCGAATGTTGGTGCGTTTAATGTTGTCCCAGAGGTCTCTGAGACTGTCCTCAGTTCTTTTCATTCTTTTTTCTCTATTCTGCTCTGAAGTAGTTATTTCCACTATTTTATCTTCCAGGTCACTTATCCGTTCTTCTGCCTCAGTTATTCTGCTATTGATCCCTTCTAGAGTATTTTTAATTTCATTTATTGTGGTGTTCATCGTTGCTTGTTTCATCTTTAGTTCTTCTAGGTCCTTGTTAAATGTTTCTTGCATTTTCTCTATTCTATTTCCAAGATGTTGGATCATCTTTACTATCATTATTCTGAATTCTTTTTCAGGGAGACTGCCTATTTCCTCTTCATTTGTTAGGTCTGGTGGGTTTTCATCTTGCTCCTTCATCTGCTGTGTGTTTTTCTGTCTTCTCATTTTGCTTCTCTTACTGTGTTTGGGGGGGGGGTCTCCTTTTTGCAGGCTGCAGGTTCGTAGTTCCCGTCGTTTTTGGTGTCTGTCCCCAGTGGCTAAAGTTGGTTCAGTGGGTTGTGTAGGCTTCCTGGTGGAGGGTGCCTGTGTTCCGGTGGATGAGGCTGGATCTTGTCTTTCTGGTGGGCAGGTCCACGTCTGGTGGTGTGTTTTGGGGTGTCTTGGACTTATTATGATTTTAGGCAGCCTCTCTGCTGATGGGTGGGGTTGTGTTCCTGTCTTGCTAGTTGTTTGGCATAGGGAGTCCAGCACTGTAGCTTGCTGGTCATTGAGATAAGCTGGGTGTTGGTGTTGAGATGGAGATCTCTGGGTGATTTTCGCCGTTGGATATTACGTGGAGCTCGGAGGTCTCTTTTGGACCCGTGTCCTGAAGTTGGCTCTCCCACCTCAGAGGCACAGCACTGACTCCTGGCTGCAGCACCAAGAGCCTTTCATCCACACGGCTCAGAATAAAAGGGAGAAAAAGGAGAAAGAAAGAAAGAAAGAAAGAAAGAAAGAAAGAAAGAGGATAAAAGAAAATAAAGTAAGGTCAAATAAAATAAAGTTATTAAAATAAAGAATTATTAAGAAAAAAATTTTTAAGTAAGAAAAACAAAAACCAAAGAAAACGGGCGGATAGAACCCTAGGACAAATGGTGAAAGCAAAGGTATACAGACAAAATCTCACACAGAAGCATACACGTACACACTCACAAAAAGAGGGAAAGGGGAAAAAACTCATAAATCTTGCTCTCAAAGTCCACCTCCTCAATTTGGGATGATTCGTTGTCTATTCAGGTATTCCAGAGACGCAGGGTACATCAGGTTGATTGCGGAGCTTTAATCCGCTGCTTCTGAGGCTTGCTGGGAGAGATTCCCCTTTGTCTTCTTCGTTCGCACAGCTCCCGGGGCTCAGCTTTGGATTCGGCCCCGCCTCTGCGTGTAGGTCGCCGGAGGACGTCTGTTCTTCGCTCAGACAGGACGGGGTTAAAGGAGCCGCTGATTCGGGGGCTCTGGCTCCCTCAGGCCGCGGGGGAGGGAGGGGCACGGAGGCGGGGCGAGCGTGCGTGGGCGGAGGCCGGCGTGACGTTGCGTCAGCACGAGGCGCGCCCGTGCGTTCTCCCGGGGATGTGGTCTGTGGAGCCCGGGGCCGTGGCGGTGGCGGGCAGCACAGGCTCCCGGGAGGGGAGGTGTGGAGAGTGACCTGCGCTCGCACACGGGCTTCTTGGTGGCGGCAGCAGCAGCCCCAGCGTCCCACGCCCGTCTCTGGGGTCCGCGCTTTCAGGCGCGCCTCGCGCCCGTCTCTGGAGCTCCTTTCAGCAGCGCTCTGAATCCCCTCTCCTCACGCACCAGGAAACAAAGAGGGAAGGAAAAGTCTCTTGCCTCTTCGGCAGCTCCAGACTTTTCCCCGGACTCCCTCCCGGCCGGCCGTGGCGCACTAACTCCCTTCAGGCTGTGTTCACGCCGCCAGCGCGCTCTGACTGAAGCCCGAGCCTCAGCTCCCAGCCCCGCCCGCCCGGGCGGGTGAGCAGACAAGCCTCTCGGGCTGGTGAGTGGCGGTCGGCACCGGTCCTCTGTGCGGGAATCTCTCTGCTTGGCCCTCCGTACCCCTGTGGCTGCGGTCTCCTCCGCGGCTCCGAAGCTTTCCCCCTCCGCCACCCGCAGTCTCCGCCCGCGAAGGGGCTCCTAGTGTGTGGAAACCGTTTCTCCTTCACGGCTCCCTCCCACTGGTGCAGGTCCCGGCCCTATCCTTTTGTCTCCGTTTATTCTGTTTTCTTTTGCCCGACCCAGGTACGTGGGGAGTTTCTTTTCTTTTCTTTTCTTTTTTTTTTTTTTGCGGTACGCGGGCCTCTCACTGTTGTGGCCTCTCCCGTTGCGGAGCACAGGCTCCGGACGCGCAGGCTCAGCGGCCATGGCTCACGGGCCCAGCCGCTCCGCGGCATGTGGGATCTTCCCGGCCCGGGGCACGAACCCGTGTCCCCTGCATCGGCAGGCGGACTCTGAACCACTGCGCCACCAGGGAAGCCCCGTGGGGAGTTTCTTGCCTTTGGGGAGGTCTGAGGTCTTCTGCCAGCGTTCAGTAGGTGTTCTGCAGGGTTGGTTCCCCGTGTAGCTGTATTTCTGATGTTCCTGTGGAGAGGAAGGTGATCTGCGTGTCGTACTCTTCCGCCATCTTCCCCCTCTCCCAAACATTTTAATAATAGTAATTTTTCTGACGCATGAGCATGGAATATTGTTTCCTACTGTGTCTTCTTTACAGTTTCTTTACCAGTGCTTTATAATTTTCTGAGTATAGGTCTTTCGTGTCCTTGGTTAAATTTATTGCTAAATAGTTCGTTCTTTTGGATGGAATTGTAAATGGGATTGTTTTCTTAATGTTTCTTGCTGGTGGTTCATTATTAGTGTATAGAAACGAAACTGATTTGTGTATATTGAGTGCATATTTTGCAACTTTACTGAATTTATTTTTTAACATATTTTTTGAAGTAATGTGAAAAATTGCAATACTAAAATCTCACCGTTTCTACTGCCCCCCAGGTGATCCACAGGACCCACGACATGGTAGCTACTAATACACTCTTCCCACGGTGCCTCTTAATCCCGTGCGGACTCCTACAAGGGAAATAAGTATCACAACTTTGGTTGAACGTGGTCTGGGTAAGTCTTGGCCTCTATAAGAAAAATTTGATGTCTGTCTTCTCTGATTTTCTGGCATGATCCTGACATGGTTGTCTAGAAAAGTAATTTACTTTCCAGTAATTTAAAATGTACAGAAAAGTTGCAATAATGTCAAAAAGTACTCACATTTGCCACTTGACACAAAATGCTCAGTGTGTTTTGCCCAAGGCACCAGCACATAACCCCTAAATGAAGACATCCTGATGTCCACATTGTAATTTAATACTCAGCCCCACTTCAACCTTCACCTACTGTCCGAACGGTATGAAAATGTCTTTTTCCATCCTGATCCAGTTTTCTTTTTCTGGAACCATGACTGAGTTTTTCCCTCATTTGGACAACCTTGAAGGATTTGAAGCAGACAAGATGAGTATGGGATCTAGGGGGCCTTTTCTGTATGGCTTTTTTCACTAAGAATGTTTTTAACGTTCATTTTTGTAACAAATATCAGCGCTACAGTTTTATTTTCATTGTCATTAAAAATACAAAACACGACTTTAGCATTTAATTTACTTTATGTATACAGTTTTGTGGTATTAACTACCTTCCTTTAGTTGCACAAACAAGTTAACTAACATGTGTACCTCCTGTGTGCATGGCAGATACCCAGGAAATTGAGTAACACCCTGAAACTGCCCAAGACATCACCTTAAATACCGTATTCATCTGAAAGGGAAAAAAAGGAAGGCTATAGTTGTTTCTGTCTACATTCATTTGATTGTATATGGTTTCCAATTGATGTTGTATAGCTAGTTGTGGAGAAGTCATGGGATAGGTGGCTTCATTTCAGTTTGAATTTCCAAATTTAGTGGATTCTGCAGGCTTGTTACAAGGTTTACAAGCTTCATATTGGATCAGGACATCCCCTGGTGTAACTGGTATTCACGGTTTGTTCAACAGTTAAAGGTCTGTGTGATATGAGTTCATCCGGGAGTAATCCAGGTTAGTTTCTGTTACACATTTGTCCCAGGATGGAAGGACAAGAGAACTAAGACCTAATTTATAAAAGTGCCTTCAAACTAATTGATACTGAAGTATAGTTAACCTACAATGTGTTAATTTCTGCTGCACAGCAAAGTGATTCATATATACGTACATACATATGTACATATTTTTCATATTCTTTTCCATTATGGTTCATTACAGGGTATTGAATACAGTTCCCTGTGCTGTACAGGAAGACCTTACGTATCCATCCTATATCTAATAATTTGCATCTACTAATACCAAACTCCCAATCCATCCCTCTCCCCTGTCTTCCCCTTGACAACCACAAGTCTGTTTTCTATATTTGTGAGTCTGTTTTTGTTCTGTAGATAGGTTCATTTGGGTCTCATTTTATAATCCACATATAAGTGATATCATATGGTATTTGTTGTTCTCTGTCTGACTGACTTCACTTTGTATGATAATCTCTAGGTCCATCCATGTAGCTGCAAATGGCATTATTTCATTCTGTTTTATGGCTGAGTAATGTTCCGTTGTATATATGTACCACATCTTCTATATCCATTCATCTGCTGAGGGACATTCAGGTTGCTTCCACGTCTTGGCTATTGTGAATAGTGCTGCTGTGAATGCTGGGGTGCGTGTATCTTTTCGAATTATAGTTCTGTCTGGATATGTGCCCAGGAGTGGGATTGCTGGGTCATATGGTAATTCTAGTTTTAGTTTTTGAGGAACCTCCATACTGTTTTCCATAGTGGCTGCATCAATTTACATTCCCACCAGTAGTGTGTGTAGTAGGGTTCCCTTTTCTCCACACCCCTTCCAGCATTTCTTTCTAGACATTTTAATGATGGCCATTCTGACCACTATGAGGTGATAACTCGCTGTAGTTTTGATTTGCGTTCTCTAATAATTAGCGATGTGGAGCATCTTTTCATGTGCCTGTTGGCTATCTGTATGTCTTTGGAGAAATGTCTGTTTAGACCTTCTGCTTATTTTTTGATTTTTTTTTCTTTTTTGAGCTGTATGAGCCGTTTGTATATTTCAGAATTAAGACCTTGTTGGTCGCATCATTTGCAGGTATTTTCTCCCGAACAGTTAGCACAGGTAGTGGAACAACTGGATACCCACATGCAGAAGAGTAAAGTTGGACCCTTACCTCCCCCCACCCCACATACAAAATCAACACAAAATGGACCAAAGGCCTAGGTGCAAGAGCCAAAATTATAAAACTCGTAGAAGAAAACATGAGAGTAAATCTTCACGACCTTGGATTTGGTCATGATATCTTAGATCTACCGAGAGCACAAGCAACAAGGGACAAAATAGATGAATTAGACTTCCTCAAAATGAAAAGGAGTTGTGTGTAAAAGGAGCAAGGAATAAGATAATCCACCATCCAAAATGGCGCAGGATGTTTGCAAACCATGTATCTGATAAAGGACTGTATGTAGCCCACCGGCCAAGCCCCCGGTGGTCCAGTGGAGTGTCTGTGCGGCCCCTCCCGTCCTCGGTGATCAGGGAATTTCAGGCCCCACGGCACCCGAGGGGTGGTCACTGGTCATCCTCGGCACCCTCAAGGAGTGAGTGAGTGCTGGGTGGTGTTGAGCCCCGATGCACTCCCATTACTGCCCTCAAAGGCTGAAGCCTTCAGCATGCCTCCAGAAGGACACAGAGTATTTGCAAGTCTTTGAGAGCCAAGAGAACAGTCTTCACTTTTCTGAAAAGGGCATCTTACTATCTCACAGCATGACCATTTTCAATCTGGCTCTCGGGGTGCCCTCCCACCTTCTTTATTTCTCTGAGAGTGGCCATGGTGGTTTGGCTGTCCCCAGTCCCCACACCAGGTGACAAGGCCAGTGGGGCCAGATCCTGGTGGTCCTTAGCTTCGTTGGAGATTAACCCAGACCCTCGGCCTGCGATTGAACGGGGATGCCCCTGCTTCTCCCCATCACCGATTCTCATCTCCTCCTCTATCTCTTTTCCTCTTGCTTTTCCGTCTCAGATTTACCTGATGGTCACCACTCACAGCTCCCACAGAGCCCAGAGATTTCTCCTTGAAGGAAAGGTTCTGGAAAATCAGAGGGATAAATAAAGGATGCAGCTGATTCCCGCCTTGTGCTGACACCCAAGAGGGTGAGGAGAGTGAGTGTTTTCTCATTAGAATTTTAAATCCTCCAAGTAATAGATCACTGGGGGTGGGGGGCATCCAGTGTTTTCCTGCTCATTCTCATAATGTCATTGCTGAATTTTTATGTGGTAAGTAATTTATATTATTTATCAGTAATTTGATTATTGATATAATCAAATTATTATCAAATTATCCTGAGGGGGATATCCATTTAAAAAATGTTAGAGGTAACTCCAAGGGATTTACAACAAACAAGGACACAGAACCCGTTCTCCAGACACTGGCTGAGAGATTCCTACCCTGAGCCGCCGTCCCCTGGAGGGCGGAGTGGCCATGACTCTCCTCCCACAGGTGAGCCTACACAGGCACATCCCACGTGGGACCACTGCATCGCAGAATCTTAGAGTGGCCAATGGCAGGCCGCTGGCCAGAGATGCGGACAAGAGAAAACTGCCCAGCAGCCTGGGACAACCCCGGGGTGAGGCCTTAGGAAGGGCCAGTGTCAGAGCCTCAGAGATAACTTGAAGAGAGTTCAGGCTGTTAAGGACATCGTCAGAGATGCACTTAGGGACATATTCAGGGCCGTAGTTATGGACAGGATCAGGGCATTATTTAGTGACAGCTTAGACTGTAGGGGACAGCATCAGGGCCTAGGTTAGGGACAGTGTCGGTGCTTCAGTTAGAGAGAACGTGAGAGCCTTAGCTAGACACAGTTCGGGCTGTTACTTAGGGATCTCTTCAGGGCCTTAGAGCCAGCATCGTGGCCATAATTAGAACCAGTGTGAGGGCGTTAGGTAGGGCCAAAACTGTGGTGTTAGTTAGGGAAAGAGGTCATTAGTTACAGACAGTGTCAGGGTTTTAGGTGGGGACAGCGGCAAGTCCTTAGTTAAGAAGAGTGTCAGGGCCTCACTTAGGGGCAGCGTCAGGATGTTAGGGAGAGTCGGGACATTAGAATTTCAGATTCTGAGGTAGAGACAGCATCCGGGCCTTAGTTAGGAAGAGGGTCAGGGCCTTGGTGAGGGACAGGGTCAGGACAACGGTGAGGGACATCTAAGACTATTAGGGACATCGTCAAGGCCTTAGATTGGGCCAGCATCAGGGCTGTGGTGTCGACCAGTGTCAGGGCATTAATGAGGGACAAAATGAGGGTGTTAGTTAGGAAAAGAGTCAGGTCATTAGTTACAGCCAGTTTTAGGGCCTCAGGTAGAATGGGCATCAAGGCCTCAGTTAGGAAGAGCATCAGGGCCTCAGTTAGGTTCAGCATCAGGACGTTAGTTAGGGCCAGCAACGGGGCCTTAGTTAGGGACAGTGTTGTCAGGCCCTCAGAGATCACTTGAGGGCCTTCGTAAGAGACAGTTCAGGCCATTAGTTAGGGACACTTCAGAGACTTTCTTGGGGATATATTCAGGGCCTTAGTAATAGAATCAGGGTGTTATTTTGTCACCGCTTAGGCACTAAAGGACAGCATTAAAGCCTCAGGGAGGGTGTCAGCGTCCTGGGGATAGTGTTAGGGACTTTGTAAGTTATAGCTTAGGCCATTAGCTAGGGACAGTGTCGGGGGCTTATTAAGGGCAGTGTCAGAGACTTCATGAGGGACATCGTCAGGGCCTTAGTTACGGACAGGATCCGGTCCATACTTGGGACCAGTGTCAGGCCGTTATTTAGGGGCAGTGTCAGGGCCTTCTGTAGAAACAGTGTCATACAGGTGTGAATGTCCATGTTGCCTTGCAAAGATGCTTTCTAGGCATTGAAAGCAATGAGGAATGAACAAGTAGCAACAAGGTGCAGGATTTTGCCAAAGAATCATTTTTTTAACATCTTTATTGGAGTCTAATTGCTTTACAATGGTGTGTTAGTTTCTGCTTTATAACAAAGTGAATCAGTTATACGTATACATATGTCCCCATATCTCTTCCCTCTTGCATCTCCCTCCCTCCCACACTCCCTATCCCACCCCTCTAGGTGGTCACAAAGCACCAAGCTGATCTCCCTGTGCTACGCGGCTGCTTCCCACTAGCTATCTATTTTACGTTTGGTAGTGTATATATGTCCAAGCCACTCTCTCACTTTGTCACAGCTTACCCTTCCCCCTCCCCATATCCTCAAGTCCATTCCCTAGTAGGTCTGTGTCTTTATTCCTGTCTTAACCCTAGGTTCTTCATGACATTTTTTCCCTTAAATTCCATATATATGTGTCAGCATACGGTATTTGTCTTTCTCTTTCTGACTGACTTCACTCTGTATGACAGACTCTAGCTCTCCATCCACCTCCTTACAAATAGCTCAATTTCGTTTCTTTTTGTGGCTGAGTAATATTCCATTGTATATATGTGCCACGTCTTCTTTATCCATTCATCCGATGATGGACACTTAGGTTGTTTCCATCTCCGGGCTATTGTAAATAGAGCTGCACTGAACATTTTGGTACATGACTCTTTTTGAATTATGGTTTTCTCAGGGTATATGCCCAGTAGTTGGATTGCTGGGTCATATGGTAGTTCTATTTGTAGCTTTTTAAGGAACCTCCATACTGCTCGCCATAGTGGCTGTGCCAATTCACATTCCCACCAGCAGTGCAAGAGTGTTCCCTTTTCTCCACATCCTCTGCAGCATTTACTGTTTCTAGATTTTTTGATGATGGCCATTCTGACTGGTGTGAGGTGATATCTCATTGTAGTTTTGATTTGCATTTCTCTAATGATTAATGATGTTGAGCATTCTTTCATGTGTTTGTTGGCAATCTGTATATCTTCTTTGGTGAAATGTCTAGGTCTTCTGCCCATTACTGGATTGGGTTGTTTGTTTTTTTTGTTATTGAGCTGCATGAGCTGCTTGTAAATTTTGGAGATTAATCCTTTGTCAGTTGCTTCATTTGCAAATATTTTCTCCCATTCTGAGGGTTGTCTTTTCATCTTGTTTATGGTTCCCTTTGCTGTGCAAAAGCTTTGAAGTTTCATTAGGTCCCATTTGTTTGTTTTTGTTTTTATTTCCATTTCTCTAGGCGGTGGGTCAGAAAGGATCTTGATGTGATTTATGTCATAGAGTGTTCTGCCTATGTTTTTCCCCTAAGAGTTTGATAGTGTCTGGCCTTACCTTTAGGTCTTTAGTCCATTTTGAGCTTATTTTTGTGTATGGTGTTAGGGAGTGATCTAATCTCCTACTTTTACACGTACCTGTCCAGTTTTCCCCGCACCACTTATTGAAGAGGCTGTCCTTTCTCCACTGTACATTCCTGCCACTTTATCAAAGATAAGGTGACCATATGTGCGTGGGTTTGTTATTATAGGTCTTTTCCTTCTCTTGTGTTTCTTGCCTAGAGAAGATCCTTTAGCATTTGTTGTAAAGCTGGTTTGGTGGTGCTGAACTCTCTCAGCTTTTGCTTGTCTGTGAAGGTTTTAATTTCTCCATCCAATCTGAATGAGATCCTTGCTGGGTAGAGTAATCTTGGCTGTAGGTTGTTCTCCTTCATCACTTTAAATATGTCCTGCCAGTCCCTTCTGGCTTGCAGAGTTTCTGCTGAAAGATCAGCTGTTAACCTTATGGGGATTCCCTTGTGTGTTATTTGTTGTTTTTCCCTTGCTGCTTTTAATATGTTTTCTTTGCATTTAATTTTTGACAGTTTGATTAATATGTGTCTTGGCATGTTTCTCCTTGGATTTATCCTGTATGGTACTCTCTGTGCTTCCTGGACTTGATTAACTATTTCCTTTCCCATATTAGGGAAGTTTTCAACTATAATCTCTTCAAATATTTTCTCAGTCCCTTTCTTTTTCTCTTCTTCTTCTGGAACCCCTATAATTCGAATGTTGGTGCGTTTAATGTTGTCCCAGAGGTCTCTGAGACTGTCCTCAGTTCTTTTCATTCTTTTTTCTCTATTCTGCTCTGCAGTAGTTATTTCCACTATTTTATCTTCCAGGTCACTTATCCGTTCTTCTGCCTCAGTTATTCTGCTATTGATCCCTTCTAGAGTATTTTTAATTTCATTTATTGTGGTGTTCATCGTTGCTTGTTTCATCTTTAGTTCTTCTAGGTCCTTGTTAAATGTTTCTTGCATTTTCTCTATTCTATTTCCAAGATTTTGGATCATCTTTACTATCATTATTCTGAATTCTTTTTCAGGGAGACTGCCTATTTCCTCTTCATTTGTTAGGTCTGGTGGGTTTTCATCTTGCTCCTTCATCTGCTGTGTGTTTTTCTGTCTTCTCATTTTGCTTCTCTTACTGTGTTTGGGGGGGGGTCTCCTTTTTGCAGGCTGCAGGTTCGTAGTTCCCGTCGTTTTGGGTGTCTGTCCCCAGTGGCTAAAGTTGGTTCAGTGGGTTGTGTAGGCTTCCTGGTGGAGGGTGCCTGTGTTCCGGTGGATGAGGCTGGATCTTGTCTTTCTGGTGGGGTGTCTTGGACTTATTATGATTTTAGGCAGCCTCTCTGCTAATGGGTGGGGTTGTGTTCCTGTCTTGCTAGTTGTTTGGCATAGGGAGTCCAGCACTGTAGCTTGCTGGTCATTGAGATAAGCTGGGTGTTGGTGTTGAGATGGAGATCTCTGGGAGATTTTCGCCGTTGGATATTACGTGGAGCTCGGAGGTCTCTTTTGGACCCGTGTCCTGAAGTCGGCTCTCCCACCTCAGAGGCACAGCACTGACTCCTGGCTGCAGCAGCAAGAGCCTTTCATCCACACGGCTCAGAATAAAAGGGAGAAAAAGGAGAAAGAAAGAAAGAAAGAAAGAGGATAAAAGAAAATAAAGTAAGGTCAAATAAAATAAAGTTATTAAAATAAAGAATTATTAAGAAAAAAATTTTTAAGTAAGAAAAACAAAAACCAAAGAAAACGGGCGGATAGAACCCTAGGACAAATGGTGAAAGCAAAGGTATACAGACAAAATCTCACACAGAAGCATACACGTACACACTCACAAAAAGAGGGAAAGGGGAAAAAACTCATAAATCTTGCTCTCAAAGTCCACCTCCTCAATTTGGGATGATTCGTTGTCTATTCAGGTATTCCAGAGACGCAGGGTACATCAGGTTGATTGCGGAGCTTTAATCCGCTGCTTCTGAGGCTTGCTGGGAGAGATTCCCCTTTGTCTTCTTCGTTCGCACAGCTCCCGGGGCTCAGCTTTGGATTCGGCCCCGCCTCTGCGTGTAGGTCGCCGGAGGACGTCTGTTCTTCGCTCAGACAGGACGGGGTTAAAGGAGCCGCTGATTCGGGGGCTCTGGCTCCCTCAGGCCGCGGGGGAGGGAGGGGCACGGAGGCGGGGCGAGCGTGCGTGGGCGGAGGCCGGCGTGACGTTGCGTCAGCACGAGGCGCGCCCGTGCGTTCTCCCGGGGATGTGGTCTGTGGAGCCCGGGGCCGTGGCGGTGGCGGGCAGCACAGGCTCCCGGGAGGGGAGGTATGGAGAGTGACCTGCGCTCGCACACGGGCTTCTTGGTGGCGGCAGCAGCAGCCCCAGCGTCCCACGCCCGTCTCTGGGGTCCGCGCTTTCAGGCGCGCCTCGCGCCCGTCTCTGGAGCTCCTTTCAGCAGCGCTCTGAATCCCCTCTCCTCACGCACCAGGAAACAAAGAGGGAAGGAAAAGTCTCTTGCCTCTTCGGCAGCTCCAGACTTTTCCCCGGACTCCCTCCCGGCCGGCCGTGGCGCACTAACTCCCTTCAGGCTGTGTTCACGCCGCCAGCGCGCCCTGACTGAAGCCCGAGCCTCAGCTCCCAGCCCCGCCCGCCCCGGCGGGTGAGGAGACAAGCCTCTCGGGCTGGTGAGTGGCGGTCGGCACCGGTCCTCTGTGCGGGAATCTCTCTGCTTGGCCCTCCGTACCCCTGTGGCTGCGGTCTCCTCCGCGGCTCCGAAGCTTTCCCCCTCCGCCACCCGCAGTCTCCGCCCGCGAAGGGGCTCCTAGTGTGTGGAAACCGTTTCTCCTTCACGGCTCCCTCCCACTGGTGCAGGTCCCATCCCTATCCTTTTGTCTCCGTTTATTCTGTTTTCTTTTGCCCTACCCAGGTACGTGGGGAGTTTCTTTTCTTTTCTTTTCTTTTTTTTTTTTTTTGCGGTACGCGGGCCTCTCACTGTTGTGGCCTCTCCCGTTGTGGAGCACAGGCTCCGGACGCGCAGGCTCAGCGGCCATGGCTCACGGGCCCAGCCGCTCAGCGGCATGTGGGATCTTCCCGGCCCGGGGCACGAACCCGTGTCCCCTGCATCGGCAGGCGGACTCTGAACCACTGCGCCACCAGGGAAGCCCCGTGGGGAGTTTCTTGCCTTTTGGGAGGTCTGAGGTCTTCTGCCAGCGTTCAGTAGGTGTTCTGTAGGGGTGGTTCCCCGTGTAGCTGTATTTCTGATGTTCCTGTGGAGAGGAAGGTGATCTGCGTGTCGTACTCTTCCGCCATCTTCCCCCTCTCCCAAACATTTTAATAATAGTAATTTTTCTGACGCATGAGCAATGAATATTGTTTCCTATTGTGTCTTCAGTTTCTTTACCAGTGCTTTATAGTTTTCTGAGTATAGGTCTTTCGTGTCCTTGGTTAAGTTCATTGCTAAATAGTTCGTTCTTTTGGATGGAATAGTAAATGGGATTGTTTTCTTAATGTTTCTTGCTGGTGGTTCATTATTAGTGTGTAGAAACGAAACTGATGTGTGTATATTGAGTGCATATTTTGCAACTTCACTGCATTTATTTTTTAACATATTTTTTGAAGTAATGTGAAAAATTGCAATCCTAAAATCTCACCGTTTCTACTGCCCCCCAGGTGATCCACAGGACCCACGACATGGTAGCTACTAATACACTCTTCCCACGGTGCCTCTTAATCCCATGCGGACTCCTACAAGGGAAATAAGTATCACAACTTTGGTTGAACGTGTTCTGGGTAAGTCTTGGCCTCTGTAAGAAAAATTTGATGTCTGTCTTCTCTGATTTTCTGGCATGATCCTGACATGGTTGTCTAGAAAAGTAATTTACTTTCCAGCAATTTAAAATGTACAGAAAAGTTGCAATAATGTCAAAAAGTACTCACATTTGCCACTTGACACAAAATGCTCAGTGTGTTTTGCCCAAGGCACCAGCACATAACCCCTAAATGAAGAAATCCTGATGTCCACGTTATAATTTAATACTCAGCCCCACTTCAACCTTCACCTACTGTCCGAACGGTATGAAAATGTCTTTTTCCATCCTGATCCAGTTTTCTTTTTCTGGAACCATGACTGAGTTTCTCCCTCATTTGGACAACCTTGAAGGATTTGAAGCAGACAAGATGAGTATGGGATCTAGGGGGCCTTTTCTGTATGGCTTTTTTCACTAAGAATGTTTTTAACGTTCATTTTTGTAACAAATATCAGCGCTACAGTTTTATTTTCATTGTCATTAAAAATACAAAACACGACTTTAGCATTTAATTCACTTTATGTATACAGTTTTGTGGTATTAACTACCTTCATTTAGTTGCACAAACAAGTTAACTAACATGTGTACCTCCTGTGTGCATGGCAGATACCCAGGAAATGGAGTAACACCCTGAAACGGCCCAAGACATCACCTTAAGTACCGTCTTCATCTAAAAGGGAAAAAAAGGAAGGCTATAGTTGTTTCTGTCTACATTCATTTGATTGTTTATGGTTTCCAATTGATGTTGTATAACTAGTTGTGGAGAAGTCATGGGATAGGTGGCTTCATTTCAGTTTGAATTTCCAAATTTAGTGGATTCTGCAGGCTTGTTACAAGGTTTACAAACTTCATATTGGATCAGGACATCCCCTGGTGTAACTGGTATTCACGGTTTGTTCAACAGTTAAAGTTCTGTGTGATATGAGTTCATCCGGGAGTAATCCAGGTTAGTTTCTGTGATACATTTGTCCCAGGATGAAAGGACAAGAGAACGAAGACCTAATTTATAAAAGTGCCTTCAAACTAATTGATACTGAAGTATAGTTAACCTACAATGTTGTGTTAATTTCTGCTGCACAGCAAAGTGATTCATATATACGTACATACATATATACATATTTTTCATATTCTTTTCCATTATGGTTCATTACAGGGTATTGAATACAGTTCCCTGTGCTGTACAGGAAGACCTTACGTATCCATCCTATATCTAATAATTTGCATCTACTAATACCAAACTCCCAATCCATCCCTCTCCCCTGTCTTCCCCTTGACAACCACAAGTCTGTTTTCTATATTTGTGAGTCTGTGTTTGTTCTGTAGATAGGTTCATTTGGGTCTCATTTCATAATCCACATATAAGTGATATCATACGGTATTTGTTGTTCTCTGTCTGACTGACTTCACTTTGTATGATAATCTCTAGGTCTATCCATGTAGCTGCAAATGGCATTATTTCATTCTGTTTTATGGCTGAGTAATGTTCCGTTGTATATATGTACCACATCTTCTATATCCATTCATCTGCTGAGGGACATTCAGGTTGCTTCCACATCTTGGCTATTGTGAAGAGTGCTGCTGTGAATGCTGGGGTGCGTGTATCTTTTCGAATTATAGTTTTGTCTGGATATGTGCCCAGGAGTGGGATTGCTGGGTCATATGGTAATTCTAGTTTTAGTTTTTGAGGAACCTCCATACTGTTTTCCATAGTGGCTGCATCAATTTACATTCCCACCAGTAGTGTAGTAGGGTTCCCTTTTCTCCACACCCCTTCCAGCATTTCTTTCTAGACATTTTAATGATGGCCATTCTGACCACTATGAGGTGATAACTCGCTGTAGTTTTGATTTGCGTTCTCTAATAATTAGCGATGTGGAACATCTTTTCATGTGCCTGTTGGCTATCTGTATGTCTTTGGAGAAATGTCTGTTGAGACCTTCTGCTTATTTTTTGATTTTTTTTCTTTTTTGAGCTGTATGAGCCGTTTGTATATTTCAGAATTAAGACCTTGTTGGTCGCATCATTTGCAGGTATTTTCTCCCGAACAGTTAGCACAGGTAGTGGAACAACTGGATACCCACATGCAGAAGAGTAAAGTTGGACCCTTACCTCCCCCCACCCCACATACAAAATCAACACAAAATGGACCAAAGGCCTAGGTGCAAGAGCCAAAATTATAAAACTCGTAGAAGAAAACATGAGAGTAAATCTTCACGACCTTGGATTTGGTCATGATATCTTAGATCTACCGAGAGCACAAGCAACAAGGGACAAAATAGATGAATTAGACTTCCTCAAAATGAAAAGGAGTTGTGTGTAAAAGGAGCAAGGAATAAGATAATCCACCATCCAAAATGGCGCAGGATGTTTGCAAACCATGTATCTGATAAAGGACTGTATGTAGCCCACCGGCCAAGCCCCCGGTGGTCCAGTGGAGTGTCTGTGCGGCCCCTCCCGTCCTCGGTGATCAGGGAATTTCAGGCCCCACGGCACCCGAGGGGTGGTCACTGGTCATCCTCGGCACCCTCAAGGAGTGAGTGAGTGCTGGGTGGTGTTGAGCCCCGATGCACTCCCATTACTGCCCTCAAAGGCTGAAGCCTTCAGCATGCCTCCAGAAGGACACAGAGTATTTGCAAGTCTTTGAGAGCCAAGAGAACAGTCTTCACTTTTCTGAAAAGGGCATCTTACTATCTCACAGCATGACCATTTTCAATCTGGCTCTCGGGGTGCCCTCCCACCTTCTTTATTTCTCTGAGAGTGGCCATGGTGGTTTGGCTGTCCCCAGTCCCCACACCAGGTGACAAGGCCAGTGGGGCCAGATCCTGGTGGTCCTTAGCTTCGTTGGAGATTAACCCAGACCCTCGGCCTGCGATTGAACGGGGATGCCCCTGCTTCTCCCCATCACCGATTCTCATCTCCTCCTCTATCTCTTTTCCTCTTGCTTTTCAGTGTCAGATTTACCTGATGGTCACCACTCACAGCTCCCGCAGAGCCCAGAGATTTCTCCTTGAAGGAAAGGTTCTGGAAAATCAGAGGGATAAATAAAGGATGCAGCTGATTTCCGCCTTGTGCTGACACCCAAGGGGGTGAGGAGAGTGAGTGTTTTCTCATTAGAATTTTAACTCCTCCAAGTAATAGATCATTGGGGGTGGGGGGCATCCAGTGTTTTCCTGCTCATTCTCATAATGTCATTGCTGAATTTTTATGTGGTAAGTAATTTATATTATTTATCAGTAATTTGATTATTGATATAATCAAATTATTATCAAACTATCCGGAGGGGGATATCCATTTAAAAAATGTTAGAGGTAACTCCAAGGGATTTACAACAAACAAGGACACAGAACCCGTTCTCCAGACACTGGCTGAGAGATTCCTACCCTGAGCCGCCGTCCCCTGGAGGGCGGAGTGGCCATGACTCTCCTCCCACAGGTGAGCCTACACAGGCACATCCCACGTGGGACCACTGCATCGCAGAATCTTAGAGTGGCCAATGGCAGGCCGCTGGCCGGAGATGCGGACAAGAGAAAACTGCCCAGCAGCCTGGGACAACCCCGGGGTGAGGCCTTAGGAAGGGCCAGTGTCAGAGCCTCAGAGATAACTTGAAGAGAGTTCAGGCTGTTAAGGACATCGTCAGAGATGCACTTAGGGACATATTCAGGGCCTTAGTTGTGGACAGGATCAGGGCATTATTTAGTGACAGCTGAGACTATAGGGGACAGCATCAGGGCCTGATACTGTCCCTAACAAAGTCCGTAACCCTATGCCTGACTGAGGCCCTGACAGTGTACCTAACAGAAGGCTCGGACGCCAGTCCTAACCAAGACCCTGACACTGTCCCTAACAAAGGCTCTGATGGTAGTGCTAACCAAGGCCCTGACACTGTCCCAAAGTAGGGCCTGAGACTATGGCTAACTCAGGCCATGACACGATACCTAACCAAGGCTCTGATGCTAATCCTAACTCAGGCCCTGACACTGTCCCTAACTAAGGCCCTGACACTACTCCAAGCTCAGGTCCTGATACGATACCTAATGAAGGCTCTGATGCTAATCCTAACCAAGGCTCTGATGCTAGTCCTAAGTAAGGCCCTGACACTGTCCTAATTTATGCCCTGACACTACACTGAACACAGACCCTGACACTGTTCCTAAGAGAGGCAATGATTCTATTCCTAACTCAGTCCCTGACACTACTACAAGCTCAGGCCCTCACACGATACCTAATGAAGGCTCTGATGCTAATCCTAACTAAGTCTCTGACACTAATCCTAAGTAAGGCCTTGACTGTACTCCTAAGTAAGCCCCTGACACTGACCCTAACTAAGGACTTGACACTACTCCTAAATCAGGCCCCGACACGATAATGAAGAAAGGCTCTGATGCTCGTTGAAAATAAGGTCCTGACACTGTCCGTAACTAAGGCCTTGACACTACTACTAACTCAGGCTGTGATACTGTCCCTAACTAAGGCCCTGACAGTGTCCCTAACTAAGGGCCTGACTCTCGTCCCAACTCTGGCCCTGCCATTATACATAAGAAAGGCTCTGACTCTTGTACTAACTGAGGCCTTGACACTGACCCTCACTAAGGTGATGACACTACTTCTAACTCAGGCCGTGAAATTAATCCTAATGAAGTCTCTGATGCTAACCCTAACTAAGGCCCTGACACTGTTCCTTACTAATGCCTTGAAACTATTCCTAACTAAGGCCCTAGCCGTAGCCCTAGCCCCAGCCCCAGCCCAAACCCCAGCCCCAGCCCCTGATCCTACAGAGGCCTTTATGCTCCTCCTAGGCCTTGCCCTGACACTGGTTAACTAAGGCGTTGAAACTACTAACTCAGGCTGTGATACTGTCTGTAACTAAGGGTCTGACTCACCTCATAACTCTGTCCCTGCCATTATACATAACAAAGGCTCTGACGCTCATCCTAACCAAGGCCCTGACACTACTTCTAGCTCAGGCCCTGATATTTTATGTAATGTAGGCTCTGATGCTAACCGTAACTAAGGCCCTGACAGTGACCCTAACTAAGGCCTTGACACTATTCCTAACTAAGGCCGTAGCCCTAGCCCTAACCCCAGCCCGAGCCACAGCCCTATCCCCAGCTCCAGCCCCAGCCAAAGCCCCAGCCCCGGCCCCTAATGCTGATCCTACACAGGCCCTTGTGCTCCTCATAGGCCTTTCTCTGACACTGTCCTTAACTAAGGCCTTGACACTATTTGTAACTAAGGACCTATCCCTAATCCTAGCCCCAGCCCCAGCCCCAGGCCTAGCTCCAGTTCCAGCCCCAGCCCCAGCCCCAGCCCCAGCCCCTGCCATAGCCCCAGCCCCAGCCCCAGCCCCTGCCATAGCCCCAGCCCCAACCCCAACCCGAGCCCCAGCCCTAGCCCTAGCCCCAGGCCCAGGCCTAGTCCCAGCCCCAGTCCCAGCCCTAGCCCCAGCCCGAGCCCAAGCGCCAGCCCCAGCCCTAGCCGCAGCTGCAGTCCCAGCCCTAGCCGCAGCCGCAGACCCAGCACCAGCCGCAGCCGCAGACCCAGCCCCAGCCCCAGCCCCAGCCCTAGCCCCAGTCCCAGCCCGAGCCGAAGCCCCAGCCCCAGCTCTAGCCCTAGCCGCAGCCGCAGTCCCAGCCCTAGCCCCAGCCCCAGCCCCAGCCCCAGCCCTATCCCTAGCCCCAGTCCCAGCCCCAGCCCCAGCCCCAGCACTAGCCCCAGACCCAGCCCTAGCCTTAGCCTCAGCCACAGCTGCAGCCCCAGCCAAAGCCCCAGCCCCAACCCTAGCCACAGGTCTAGCCCCAGCCCCAGCCCCAGCCCCAGCCGTAGCCCCAGCCCTAGCCGTAGTCCCAGCCCCAGCCCCATCCCCCGGCCCAGCACTAGCCCCAGACCCAGCCCTAGCCTTAACCTCAGCCCCAGCTCCAGCCCCAGCCCAAGCCCTAGCCCCAGTCCCAGCACCAGCCCCAGCCCCAGCCCTAGCCCCAGCCCCTGCCCTAGCCCCAGCCCCAGCCCGAGGCCAAGCCCCAGCCCCAGCCCTAGCCGCAGCTGCAGTCCCAGCCCTAGCCCCAGCCCCAGCCCTAGCCCCAGCCCCTGCCCCAGCCCCAGCCCCAGCCCGAGCCCAAGCCCCAGCCCCAGCCCTAGCCGCAGCCGCAGTCCCAGCCCTAGACCCAGCCCCAGTCCCAGCCCCAGCCCCAGCCCCAGCCCCAGCCCTAGCCCCAGTCCCAGCCCCAGCTCCAGCCCCCGCCCCAGCACTAGCCCCAGACCCAGCCCTAGCCTTAGCCTCAGCCCCAGCTCCAGCCCCAGCCCCAGCCCCAGCCCTAGCCCCAGTCCCAGCCCCAGCCCCAGCCCCAGCAGTAGCCCCAGCCCCAGCCCCAGCCCCAGCCCCAGCCCTAGCCTTAGACTCAGCCCCAGCCAAAGCCCCAGCCAAAGCCCCAGCCCCAACCCCAGCCACAGGTCCATCCTCAGCCCCAGCCCCAGCCCTAGCCCCAGCCCCAGCACTAGCCCTAGCCCCAGCCCTAGCCCTAGTCCCAGCCCCAGCCCCAGCCCCAATTCCAACACCAGCCCCAGCCCCAGCCCTAGGCCCAGACCCAGCCCTAGCGTTAGCCTCAGCCCCAGCTCCAGCCCCAGCCAAAGCACCAGCCCCAGCCCCAGCCACAGGTCCAGCCCCAGCCCCAGCCCCAGCCCTAGCCCCAGCCCTAGCCCTAGCCCCAGTCACAGCCCCCACCCCCGCCCCAGCACTAGCCCCAGACCCAGCGCTAGCCTTAGCCTCAGCCCCCGCTCCAGCCCCAGCCCCAGCCCCAGCAGTAGCCCAAGCCCCAGCCCCAGCCCTAGCCCTACCCGCAGCCGCAGTCCCAGCCCTAGCCCCAGCCCCAGCCCCAGCCCCAGCCTCAGCCCTATCCCTAGCCCCAGTCCCAGCCCCAGCCCCAGCCCCAGCACTAGCCCCAGACCCAGCCCTAGCCTTAGCCTCAGCCCCAGCTGCAGCCCCAGCCAAAGCCCCAGCCCCAACCCCAGCCACAGGTCTAGCCCCAGCCCCAGCCCCAGCCCTAGCCGTAGCCTCAGCCCTAGCCGTAGTCCCAGCCCCAGCCCCAGCCCCAGCCCCCGCCCCAGCACTAGACCCAGACCCAGCCCTAGCCTTAACCTCAGCCCCAGCTGCAGCCACAGCCAAAGCCCCAGCCCCAACCCCAGCCACAGGTCCATCCCCAGCCCCAGCCCCAGCCCTAGCCCCAGCCCCAGCCCTAGCCCTAGCCCCAGCCCTAGCCCTAGTCCCAGCCCCAGCCCCAGCCCCAGTTCCAACACCAGCCCGAGACCCAGCCCTAGGCCCAGACCCAGCCCTAGCGTTAGCCTCAGCCCCAGCTCCAGCCCCAGCCAAAGCACCAGCCCCAGCTCCAGCCACAGGTCCAGCCCCAGCCCCAGCCCCAGCCCTAGCCCTAGCCCCAGCCCTAGCCCCAGTCACAGCCCCCACCCCCGCCCCAGCACTAGCCCCAGACCCAGCCTAGCCTTAGCCTCAGCCCCCGCTCCAGCCCCAGCCCCAGCCCCAGCAGTAGCCCAAGCCCCAGCCCCAGCCCTAGCCCTACCCGCAGCCGCAGTCCCAGCCCTAGCCCCAGCCCCAGCCCCAGCCCCAGCCCCAGCCTCAGCCCTATCCCTAGCCCCAGTCCCAGCCCCAGCCCCAGCCCCAGCACTAGCCCCAGTCCCAGCCCCAACCCCAGCCACAGGTCTAGCCCCAGCCCCAGCCCCAGCCCTAGCCGTAGCCCCAGCCCTAGCCGTAGTCCCAGCCCCAGCCCCAGCCCCCGCCCCAACACTAGCCCCAGACCCAGCCCTAGCCTTAACCTCAGCCCCAGCTGCAGCCCCAGCCAAAGCCCCAGCCCCAACCCCAGCCACAGGTCCAGCCCCAGACCCAGCCCCAGCCCTAGCCCCAGCCCCAGCCCTAGCCCTAGCCCCAGCCCTAGCCCTAGTCCCAGCCCCAGCCCCAGCCCCAGCCCCAGCTCCAACACCAGCCCCAGCCCCAGCCCTAGCCCCAGTCCCAGCCCCAGCCCCAGCAGTAGCCCCAGCCCCAGCCCTAGCCTCAGCCCCTGCCCTAGCCCCAGCCCCAGCCCGAGCCCAAGCCCCAGCCCTAGCCCTAGCACTAGCCGCAGCCACAGTCCCAGACCTAGCCCCAGCCCCAGCCCCAGCCCCAACCTCAGCCCTATCCCTAGCCCCAGTCCCAGCCCCAGCCCCAGCCCCAGCCCCAGCACTAGCCCCAGCACTAGCCCCAGACCCAGCCCTAGCCTTAGCCTCAGCCCCAGCTGCAGCCCCAGCCCCAACCCCAGCCACAGGTCTAGCCCCAGCCCCAGCCCCAGCCCTAGCTGTAGCCCCACCCCTAGCCGTAGTCCCAGCCCCAGCCCCAGCCCCCGCCGCAGCACTAGCCCCAGACCCAGCCCTAGCCTTAGCCTCAGCCCCAGCTGCAGCCCCAGCCCCAACCCCAGCCACAGGTCTAGCCCCAGCCCCAGCCCTAGCTGTAGCCCCAGCCCTAGCCATAGTCCCAGCCCCAGCCCCAGCCCCCGCCGCAGCACTAGCCCCAGACCCAGCCCTAGCCTTAACCTCAGCCCCAGCTCCAGCCCCAGCCCCAGCCCCAGCCCTAGCCCCAGTCCCAGCCCCAGCCCCAGCAGTAGCCCCAGCCCCAGCCCCAGCCCCAGCCCTAGCCCCAGGCCTAGCCCCAGCCCCAGCCCCAGCACTAGCCCCAGACCCAGCCCTAGGCTTAGCCTCAGCCCCAGCTCCAGCCCCAGCCAAAGTAGCAGCCCCAGCCCCAGCCACAGGTCCAGTCCCAGCCCCAGCCCCAGCCCTAGCCCTAGCCCCAGCCCTAGCCCCAGTCTCAGCCCCAGCCCCAGCCCCCGCCCCAGCACTAGCCCCAGACCCAGCCCTAGCCTTAGCCTCAGCCCCAGCTCCAGCCCCAGCCCCAGCCCCAGCCCCAGTCCCAGCCCCAGCCCCAGCCCCAGCAGTAGCCCCAGCCCCAGCCCCAGCCCCAGCTCCAACACCAGCCCCAGCCCCAGCCGTAGCCCCAGTCCCAGCCCCAGCCCCAGCAGTAGCCCCAGCCCCAGCCCCAGCTCCAGCTCTAGCCCCAGCCCCTGCCCCAGCCCCAGCCCCAGCCCGAGCCCAAGCCCCAGCCCCAGCCCTAGCCGCAGTCGCAGTCCCAGCCCTAGCCCCAGCCCTAGCCCCAGCCCCAGCCCCAGCCCAAGCCCCAGCCCTAGCCCCAGTCCCAGCCCCAGCTCCAGCCCCCGCCGCAGCACTAGCCCCAGACCCAGCCCTAGCCTTAGGCTCAGCCCCAGCTCCAGCCCCAGCCCCAGCCCCAGCCCTAGCCCCAGTCCCAGCCCCAGCCCCAGCCCCAGCAGTAGCCCCAGCCCCAGGCCCAGCCCCAGCCCCAGCACTAGCCCCAGACCCAGCCCTAGCCTTAGCCTCAGCCCCAGCTGCAGCCCCAGCCAAAGCCCCAGCCCCAACCCCAGCCACAGGTCCAGCCCCAGCCCCAGCCCCAGCCCCAACCCCAGCCACAGGTCCAGCCCCAGCCCCAGCCCCAGCCCCAGCCCCAGCCCCAGCCCTAGCCCCAGCCCTAGCCCCAGCCCTAGCCCTAGCCCCAGCCCCAGCCCCAGCCCCAGCTCCAACACCAGCCCCAGCCCCAGCCCTAGCCCCAGTCCCAGCCGGAGCCCCATCCCCATCACTAGCCCCAGACCCAGCCCTAGCGTTAGCCTCAGCCCCAGCTCCAGCCCCAGCCAAAGCACCAGCCCCAGCCCCAGCCACAGGTCCATCCCCAGCCCCAGCCCCAGCCCTAGCCCTAGCCCCAGCCCTAGCCCCAGTCACAGTCCCAGCCCCCGCCCCAGAACTAGCCCCAGACCCAGCGCTAGCCTTAGCCTCAGCCCCAGCTCCAGCCCCAGCCCCAGCCCCAGCTCTAGCCCCAGTCCCAGCCCCAGCAGTAGCCCAAGCCCCAGCCCCAGCCCTAGCTCTAGCCGCAGCCGCAGTCCCAGCCCTAGCCCCAGCCCCAGCCCCAGCCCCAGCCTCCACCCTATCCCTAGCCCCAGTCCCAGCCCCAGCCCCAGCCCCAGCCCCAGCACTAGCCCCAGACCCAGCCCTAGCCTTAGCCTCAGCCCCAGCTGCAGCCCCAGCCAAAGCCCCAGCCCCAACCCCAGCCACAGGTCTAGCCCCAGTCCCAGCCCCAGCCCAAGCAGTAGCCCCAGCCCCAGCCCCAGCATTAGCCCCAGGCCTAGCCCCAGCCCCAGCCCCAGCACTAGCCCCAGACCCAGCCCTAGGCTTAGCCTCAGCCCCAGCTCCAGCCCCAGCCAAAGCACCAGCCCCAGCCCCAGCCACAGGTCCAGCCCCAGCCCCAGCCCCAGCCCTAGCCCTAGCCCCAGCCCTAGCCCCAGTCTCAGCCCCAGCCCCAGCCCCCGCCCCAGCACTAGCCCCAGACCCAGACCTAGCCTTAGCCTCAGCCCCAGCTCCAGCCCCAGCCCCAGCCCCAGTCCCAGCCCCAGCCCCAGCCCCAGCAGTAGCCCCAGCCCCAGCCCCAGCCCCAGCCCCAACACCAGCCCCAGCCCCAGCCGTAGCCCCAGTCCCAGCCCCAGCCCCAGCAGTAGCCCCAGCCCCAGCCCCAGCTCCAGCTCTAGCCCCAGCCCCTGCCCCAGCCCCAGCCCCAGCCCGAGCCCAAGCCCCAGCCCCAGCCCTAGCCGCAGTCGCAGTCCCAGCCCTAGCCCCAGCCCTAGCCCCAGCCCCAGTCCCAGCCCCAGCCCCAGCCCCAGCCCCAGTCCCAGCCCCAGCTCCAGCCCCCGCCGCAGCACTAGCCCCAGACCCAGCCCTAGCCTTAGGCTCAGCCCCAGCTCCAGCCCCAGCCCCAGCCCCAGCCCTAGCCCCAGTCCCAGCCCCAGCCCCAGCCCCAGCAGTAGCCCCAGCCCCAGGCCCAGCCCCAGCCCCAGCACTAGCCCCAGACCCAGCCCTAGCCTTAGCCTCAGCCCCAGCTGCAGCCCCAGCCAAAGCCCCAGCCCCAACCCCAGCCACAGGTCCATCCCCAGCCCCAGCCCCAGCCCCAGCCCTAGCCCCAGCCCCAGCCCTAGCCCTAGCCCCAGCCCTAGCCCTAGCCCCAGCCCCAGCCCCAGCTCCAACACCAGCCCCAGCCCCAGCCCTAGCCCCAGTCCCAGCCCGAGCCCCATCCCCATCACTAGCCCCAGACCCAGCCCTAGCGTTAGCCTCAGCCCCAGCTCCAGCCCCAGCCAAAGCACCAGCCCCAGCCCCAGCCACAGGTCCATCCCCAGCCCCAGCCCCAGCCCTAGCCCTAGCCCCAGCCCTAGCCCCAGTCACAGTCCCAGCCCCCGCCCCAGCACTAGCCCCAGACCCAGCGCTAGCCTTAGCCTCAGCCCCAGCTCCAGCCCCAGCCCCAGCCCCAGCTCTAGCCCCAGTCCCAGCCCCAGCAGTAGCCCAAGCCCCAGCCCCAGCCCTAGCCCTAGCCGCAGCCGCAGTCCCAGCCCTAGCCCCAGCCCCAGCCCCAGCCCCAGCCTCAGCCCTATCCCTAGCCCCATTCCCAGCCCCAGCCCCAGCCCCAGCCCCAGCACTAGCCCCAGACCCAGCCCTAGCCTTAGCCTCAGCCCCAGCTGCAGCCCCAGCCAAAGCCCCAGCCCCAACCCCAGCCACAGGTCTAGCCCCAGCCCCAGCCCCAGCCCAAGCCGTAGCCCCAGCCCTAGCCGTAGTCCCAGCCCCAGCCCCAGCCCCCGCCCCAGCACTAGCCCCAGACCCATCCCTAGCCTTAACCTCAGCCCCAGCTCCAGCCCCAGCCCCAACCCCAGCCCTAGCCCCAGTCCCAGCCCCAGCCCAAGCAGTAGACCCAGCCCCAGCCCCAGCCCCAGCCCTAGCCCTAGCCCCAGTCCCAGCCCCAGCCCCAGCCCCAGCACTAGCCCCAGCCCCAGCCGCAGCAGTAGCCCAAGCCCCAGCCCCAGCCCTAGCCCTACCCGCAGCCGCAGTCCCAGCCCTAGCCCCAGCCCCATCCCCAGCCCCAGCCTCAGCCCTATCCCTAGCCCCAGTCCCAGCCCCAGCCCCAGCCCCAGCACTAGCCCCAGACCCAGCCCTAGCCTTAGCCTCAGCCTCAGCTGCAGCCCCAGCCCCAACCCCAGCCACAGGTCCATCCCCAGCCCCAGCCCCAGCCCTAGCCCTAGCCCCAGCCCTAGCCCCAGTCACAGTCCCAGCCCCAGCCCCAGCACTAGCCCCAGACCCAGCGCTAGCCTTAGCCTCAGCCCCAGCTCCAGCCCCAGCCCCAGCCCCAGCTCTAGCCCCAGTCCCAGCCCCAGCAGTAGCCCAAGCCCCAGCCCCAGCCCTAGCCCTAGCCGCAGCCGCAGTCCCAGCCCTAGCCCCAGCCCCAGCCCCAGCCCCAGCCTCAGCCCTATCCCTAGCCCCATTCCCAGCCCCAGCCCCAGCCCCAGCCCCAGCACTAGCCGCAGACCCAGCCCTAGCCTTAGCCTCAGCCCCAGCTGCAGCCCCAGCCAAAGCCCCAGGCCCAATCCCAGCCACAGGTCCATCCCCAGCCCCAGCCCAAGCCCAAGCCCTAGCCCCAGCCCTAGCCGTAGTCCCAGCCCCAGCCCCAGCCCCCGCCCCAGCACTAGCCCCAGACCCATCCCTAGCCTTAACCTCAGCCCCAGCTCCAGCCCCAGCCCCAACCCCAGCCCTAGCCCCAGTCCCAGCCCCAGCCCAAGCAGTAGACCCAGCCCCAGCCCCAGCCCCAGCCCTAGCCCCAGTCCCAGCCCCAGCCCCAGCCCCAGCACTAGCCCCAGCCCCAGCCGCAGCAGTAGCCCAAGCCCCAGCCCTAGCCCCAGTCCCAGCCCCAGCCCCAGCCCCCGCCGCAGCACTAGCCCCAGACCCAGCCCTAGCCTTAACCTCAGCCCCAGCTCCAGCCCCAGCCCCAGCCCCAGCCCTAGCCCCAGTCCCAGCCCCAGCCCCAGCAGTAGCCCCAGCCCCAGCCCCAGCCCCAGCCCTAGCCCCAGGCCTAGCCCCAGCCCCAGCCCCAGCACTAGCCCCAGACCCAGCCCTAGGCTTAGCCTCAGCCCCAGCTCCAGCCCCAGCCAAAGTAGCAGCCCCAGCCCCAGCCACAGGTCCAGTCCCAGCCCCAGCCCCAGCCCTAGCCCTAGCCCCAGCCCTAGCCCCAGTCTCAGCCCCAGCCCCAGCCCCCGCCCCAGCACTAGACCCACACCCAGCCCTAGCCTTAGCCTCAGCCCCAGCTCCAGCCCCAGCCCCAGCCCCAGCCCCAGTCCCAGCCCCAGCCCCAGCCCCAGCAGTAGCCCCAGCCCCAGCCCCAGCCCCAGCTCCAACACCAGCCCCAGCCCCAGCCGTAGCCCCAGTCCCAGCCCCAGCCCCAGCAGTAGCCCCAGCCCCAGCCCCAGCTCCAGCTCTAGCCCCAGCCCCTGCCCCAGCCCCAGCCCCAGCCCGAGCCCAAGCCCCAGCCCCAGCCCTAGCCGCAGTCGCAGTCCCAGCCCTAGCCCCAGCCCTAGCCCCAGCCCCAGCCCCAGCCCAAGCCCCAGCCCTAGCCCCAGTCCCAGCCCCAGCTCCAGCCCCCGCCGCAGCACTAGCCCCAGACCCAGCCCTAGCCTTAGGCTCAGCCCCAGCTCCAGCCCCAGCCCCAGCCCCAGCCCTAGCCCCAGTCCCAGCCCCAGCCCCAGCCCCAGCAGTAGCCCCAGCCCCAGGCCCAGCCCCAGCCCCAGCACTAGCCCCAGACCCAGCCCTAGCCTTAGCCTCAGCCCCAGCTGCAGCCCCAGCCAAAGCCCCAGCCCCAACCCCAGCCACAGGTCCAGCCCCAGCCCCAGCCCCAGCCCCAGCCCCAGCCCCAGCCCTAGCCCTAGCCCTAGCCCCAGCCCTAGCCCTAGCCCCAGCCCCAGCCCCAGCCCCAGCTCCAACACCAGCCCCAGCCCCAGCCCTAGCCCCAGTCCCAGCCCGAGCCCCATCCCCATCACTAGCCCCAGACGCAGCCCTAGCGTTAGCGTAAGCCCCAGCTCCAGCCCCAGCCAAAGCACCAGCCCCAGCCCCAGCCACAGGTCCATCCCCAGCCCCAGCCCCAGCCCTAGCCCTAGCCCCAGCCCTAGCCCCAGTCACAGTCCCAGCCCCCGCCCCAGAACTAGCCCCAGACCCAGCGCTAGCCTTAGCCTCAGCCCCAGCTCCAGCCCCAGCCCCAGCCCCAGCTCTAGCCCCAGTCCCAGCCCCAGCAGTAGCCCAAGCCCCAGCCCCAGCCCTAGCTCTAGCCGCAGCCGCAGTCCCAGCCCTAGCCCCAGCCCCAGCCCCAGCCCCAGCCTCCACCCTATCCCTAGCCCCAGTCCCAGCCCCAGCCCCAGCCCCAGCCCCAGCACTAGCCCCAGACCCAGCCCTAGCCTTAGCCTCAGCCCCAGCTGCAGCCCCAGCCAAAGCCCCAGCCCCAACCCCAGCCACAGGTCTAGCCCCAGTCCCAGCCCCAGCCCAAGCAGTAGCCCCAGCCCCAGCCCCAGCATTAGCCCCAGGCCTAGCCCCAGCCCCAGCCCCAGCACTAGCCCCAGACCCAGCCCTAGGCTTAGCCTCAGCCCCAGCTCCAGCCCCAGCCAAAGCACCAGCCCCAGCCCCAGCCACAGGTCCAGCCCCAGCCCCAGCCCCAGCCCTAGCCCTAGCCCCAGCCCTAGCCCCAGTCTCAGCCCCAGCCCCAGCCCCCGCCCCAGCACTAGCCCCAGACCCAGACCTAGCCTTAGCCTCAGCCCCAGCTCCAGCCCCAGCCCCAGCCCCAGTCCCAGCCCCAGCCCCAGCCCCAGCAGTAGCCCCAGCCCCAGCCCCAGCCCCAGCCCCAACACCAGCCCCAGCCCCAGCCGTAGCCCCAGTCCCAGCCCCAGCCCCAGCAGTAGCCCCAGCCCCAGCCCCAGCTCCAGCTCTAGCCCCAGCCCCTGCCCCAGCCCCAGCCCCAGCCCGAGCCCAAGCCCCAGCCCCAGCCCTAGCCGCAGTCGCAGTCCCAGCCCTAGCCCCAGCCCTAGCCCCAGCCCCAGTCCCAGCCCCAGCCCCAGCCCCAGCCCCAGTCCCAGCCCCAGCTCCAGCCCCCGCCGCAGCACTAGCCCCAGACCCAGCCCTAGCCTTAGGCTCAGCCCCAGCTCCAGCCCCAGCCCCAGCCCCAGCCCTAGCCCCAGTCCCAGCCCCAGCCCCAGCCCCAGCAGTAGCCCCAGCCCCAGGCCCAGCCCCAGCCCCAGCACTAGCCCCAGACCCAGCCCTAGCCTTAGCCTCAGCCCCAGCTGCAGCCCCAGCCAAAGCCCCAGCCCCAACCCCAGCCACAGGTCCATCCCCAGCCCCAGCCCCAGCCCCAGCCCTAGCCCCAGCCCCAGCCCTAGCCCTAGCCCCAGCCCTAGCCCTAGCCCCAGCCCCAGCCCCAGCTCCAACACCAGCCCCAGCCCCAGCCCTAGCCCCAGTCCCAGCCCGAGCCCCATCCCCATCACTAGCCCCAGACCCAGCCCTAGCGTTAGCCTCAGCCCCAGCTCCAGCCCCAGCCAAAGCACCAGCCCCAGCCCCAGCCACAGGTCCATCCCCAGCCCCAGCCCCAGCCCTAGCCCTAGCCCCAGCCCTAGCCCCAGTCACAGTCCCAGCCCCCGCCCCAGCACTAGCCCCAGACCCAGCGCTAGCCTTAGCCTCAGCCCCAGCTCCAGCCCCAGCCCCAGCCCCAGCTCTAGCCCCAGTCCCAGCCCCAGCAGTAGCCCAAGCCCCAGCCCCAGCCCTAGCCCTAGCCGCAGCCGCAGTCCCAGCCCTAGCCCCAGCCCCAGCCCCAGCCCCAGCCTCAGCCCTATCCCTAGCCCCATTCCCAGCCCCAGCCCCAGCCCCAGCCCCAGCACTAGCCCCAGACCCAGCCCTAGCCTTAGCCTCAGCCCCAGCTGCAGCCCCAGCCAAAGCCCCAGCCCCAACCCCAGCCACAGGTCTAGCCCCAGCCCCAGCCCCAGCCCAAGCCGTAGCCCCAGCCCTAGCCGTAGTCCCAGCCCCAGCCCCAGCCCCCGCCCCAGCACTAGCCCCAGACCCATCCCTAGCCTTAACCTCAGCCCCAGCTCCAGCCCCAGCCCCAACCCCAGCCCTAGCCCCAGTCCCAGCCCCAGCCCAAGCAGTAGACCCAGCCCCAGCCCCAGCCCCAGCCCTAGCCCTAGCCCCAGTCCCAGCCCCAGCCCCAGCCCCAGCACTAGCCCCAGCCCCAGCCGCAGCAGTAGCCCAAGCCCCAGCCCCAGCCCTAGCCCTACCCGCAGCCGCAGTCCCAGCCCTAGCCCCAGCCCCATCCCCAGCCCCAGCCTCAGCCCTATCCCTAGCCCCAGTCCCAGCCCCAGCCCCAGCCCCAGCACTAGCCCCAGACCCAGCCCTAGCCTTAGCCTCAGCCTCAGCTGCAGCCCCAGCCCCAACCCCAGCCACAGGTCCATCCCCAGCCCCAGCCCCAGCCCTAGCCCTAGCCCCAGCCCTAGCCCCAGTCACAGTCCCAGCCCCAGCCCCAGCACTAGCCCCAGACCCAGCGCTAGCCTTAGCCTCAGCCCCAGCTCCAGCCCCAGCCCCAGCCCCAGCTCTAGCCCCAGTCCCAGCCCCAGCAGTAGCCCAAGCCCCAGCCCCAGCCCTAGCCCTAGCCGCAGCCGCAGTCCCAGCCCTAGCCCCAGCCCCAGCCCCAGCCCCAGCCTCAGCCCTATCCCTAGCCCCATTCCCAGCCCCAGCCCCAGCCCCAGCCCCAGCACTAGCCGCAGACCCAGCCCTAGCCTTAGCCTCAGCCCCAGCTGCAGCCCCAGCCAAAGCCCCAGGCCCAATCCCAGCCACAGGTCCATCCCCAGCCCCAGCCCCAGCCCAAGCCCTAGCCCCAGCCCTAGCCGTAGTCCCAGCCCCAGCCCCAGCCCCCGCCCCAGCACTAGCCCCAGACCCATCCCTAGCCTTAACCTCAGCCCCAGCTCCAGCCCCAGCCCCAACCCCAGCCCTAGCCCCAGTCCCAGCCCCAGCCCCAGCCACAGGTCCATCCCCAGCCCCAGCCCCAGCCCTAGCCCTAGCCCCAGCCCTAGCCCCAGTCACAGTCCCAGCCCCAGCCCCAGCACTAGCCCCAGACCCAGCGCTAGCCTTAGCCTCAGCCCCAGCTCCAGCCCCAGCCCCAGCCCCAGCCCGAGCCCAAGCCCCAGCCCCAGCCCTAGCCGCAGTCGCAGTCCCAGCCCTAGCCCCTGCCCTAGCCCCAGCCCCAGTCCCAGCCCCAGCCCCAGCCCCAGCCCCAGTCCCAGCCCCAGCTCCAGCCCCCGCCGCAGCACTAGCCCCAGACCCAGCCCTAGCCTTAGGCTCAGCCCCAGCTCCAGCCCCAGCCCCAGCCCCAGCCCTAGCCCCAGTCCCAGCCCCAGCCCCAGCCCCAGCAGTAGCCCCAGCCCCAGGCCCAGCCCCAGCCCCAGCACTAGCCCCAGACCCAGCCCTAGCCTTAGCCTCAGCCCCAGCTGCAGCCCCAGCCAAAGCCCCAGCCCCAAACCCAGCCACAGGTCCATCCCCAGCCCCAGCCCCAGCCCTAGCCCCAGCCCCAGCCCTAGCCCTAGCCCCAGCCCTAGCCCTAGCCCCAGCCCCAGCCCCAGCCCCAGCTCCAACACCAGGCCCTGCCCCAGCCCTAGCCCCAGTCCCAGCCCGAGCCCCATCCCCATCACTAGCCCCAGACCCAGCCCTAGCATTAGCCTCAGCCCCAGCTCAAGCCCCAGCCAAAGCACCAGCCCCAGCCCCAGCCACAGGTCCATCCCCAGCCCCAGCCCCAGCCCTAGCCCTAGCCCCAGCCCTAGCCCCAGTCACAGTCCCAGCCCCCGCCCCAGCACTAGCCCCAGACCCAGCGCTAGCCTTAGCCTCAGCCCCAGCTCCAGCCCCAGCCCCAGCCCCAGCTCTAGCCCCAGTCCCAGCCCCAGCAGTAGCCCAAGCCCCAGCCCCAGCCCTAGCCCTAGCCGCAGCCGCAGTCCCAGCCCTAGCCCCAGCCCCAGCCCCAGCCCCAGCCTCAGCCCTATCCCTAGCCCCATTCCCAGCCCCAGCCCCAGCCCCAGCCCCAGCACTAGCCGCAGACCCAGCCCTAGCCTTAGCCTCAGCCCCAGCTGCAGCCCCAGCCAAAGCCCCAGGCCCAATCCCAGCCACAGGTCCATCCCCAGCCCCAGCCCCAGCCCTAGCCCCAGCCCCAGCCCTAGCCCTAGCCCCAGCCCTAGCCCTAGCCCCAGCCCCAGCCCCAGCCCCAGCTCCAACACCAGCCCCAGCCCCAGCCCTAGCCCCAGTCCCAGCCCGAGCCCCATCCCCATCACTAGCCCCAGACCCAGCCCTAGCGTTAGCCTCAGCCCCAGCTCCAGCCCCAGCCAAAGCACCAGCCCCAGCCCCAGCCACAGGTCCATCCCCAGCCCCAGCCCCAGCCCTAGCCCTAGCCCCAGCCCTAGCCCCAGTCACAGTCCCAGCCCCCGCCCCAGCACTAGCCCCAGACCCAGCGCTAGCCTTAGCCTCAGCCCCAGCTCCAGCCCCAGCCCCAGCCCCAGCTCTAGCCCCAGTCCCAGCCCCAGCAGTAGCCCAAGCCCCAGCCCCAGCCCTAGCCCTAGCCGCAGCCGCAGTCCCAGCCCTAGCCCCAGCCCCAGCCCCAGCCCCAGCCTCAGCCCTATCCCTAGCCCCATTCCCAGCCCCAGCCCCAGCCCCAGCCCCAGCACTAGCCGCAGACCCAGCCCTAGCCTTAGCCTCAGCCCCAGCTGCAGCCCCAGCCAAAGCCCCAGGCCCAATCCCAGCCACAGGTCCATCCCCAGCCCCAGCCCCAGCCCAAGCCCTAGCCCCAGCCCTAGCCGTAGTCCCAGCCCCAGCCCCAGCCCCCGCCCCAGCACTAGCCCCAGACCCATCCCTAGCCTTAACCTCAGCCCCAGCTCCAGCCCCAGCCCCAACCCCAGCCCTAGCCCCAGTCCCAGCCCCAGCCCAAGCAGTAGACCCAGCCCCAGCCCCAGCCCCAGCCCTAGCCCTAGCCCCAGTCCCAGCCCCAGCCCCAGCCCCAGCACTAGCCCCAGCCCCAGCCGCAGCATTAGCCCAAGCCCCAGCCCCAGCCCTAGCCCTACCCGCAGCCGCAGTCCCAGCCCTAGCCCCAGCCCCATCCCCAGCCCCAGCCTCAGCCCTATCCCTAGCCCCAGTCCCAGCCCCAGCCCCAGCCCCAGCACTAGCCCCAGACCCAGCCCTAGCCTTAGCCTCAGCCTCAGCTGCAGCCCCAGCCAAAGCCCCAGCCCCAACCCCAGCCACAGATCCATCCCCAGCCCCAGCCCCAGCCCTAGCCCCAGCCCCAGCCCTAGACCTAGACCCAGCCCTAGCCCTAGTCCCAGCCCCAGCCCCAGCCCCAGCTCCAACACCAGCCCCAGCCCCAGCCCTAGCCCCAGTCCCAGCCCCAGCCCCAGCCCCAGCACTAGCCCCAGACCCAGCCCTAGCCTTAGCCTCAGCCCCAGCTCCAGCCCCAGCCCCAGCCCCAGCCCTAGCCCCAGCCCCAGCCCTAGACCCAGCCCCTGCCCCAGCCCCAGCCCCAGCCCCAGCCCGAGCCCAAGCCCCAGCCCCAACCCTAGCCGCAGCCGCAGTCCCAGCCATAGCCCCAGCTCCAGTCCCAGCCCCAGCCCCAGCCCCAGCCCCATCCCTAGGCCCAGTCCCAGCCCCAGCTCCAGCCCCCGCCCCAGCACTAGCCCCAGACCCAGCCCTAGCCTTAGCCTCAGCCCCAGCTCCAGCCCCAGCCCCAGACCCAGCCCTAGCCCCAGTCCCAGCCCCAGCCCCAGCCCCAGCAGTAGCCCCAGCCCCAGCCCTAGCCCCAGCACTAGCCCCAGACCCAGCCCTAGCCTTAGCCTCAGCCCCAGCTGCAGCCCCAGCCAAAGCCCCAGTCCCAACCCCAGCCACAGGTCCAGCCCCAGCCCTAGCCCTAGCCCCAACCCTAGCCCTAGTCCCAGCCCCAGCCCCAGCCCCAGCTCCAACACCAGCCCCAGCCCCAGCCCTAGCCCCAGTCCCAGCCCGAGCCCCAGCGCCATCACTAGCCCCAGACGCAGCCCTAGCGTTAGCCTCAGCCCCAGCTCCAGCCCCAGCCAAAGCACCAGCCCCAGCCCCAGCCACAGGACCAGCCCCAGCCCCAGCCCCAGCCCCAGCCCCCGCCCCAGCAGTAGCCCCAGCCCCAGCCCCAGCCCCAGCCCCAACACCAGCCCCAGCCCCAGCCGTAGCCCCAGTCCCAGCCCCAGCCCCAGCAGTAGCCCCAGCCCCAGCCCCAGCTCCAGCTCTAGCCCCAGCCCCTGCCCCAGCCCCAGCCCCAGCCCGAGCCCAAGCCCCAGCCCCAGCCCTAGCCGCAGTCGCAGTCCCAGCCCTAGCCCCAGCCCTAGCCCCAGCCCCAGTCCCAGCCCCAGCCCCAGCCCCAGCCCCAGTCCCAGCCCCAGCTCCAGCCCCCGCCCCAGCACTAGCCCCAGACCCAGCCCTAGCCTTAGGCTCAGCCCCAGCTCCAGCCCCAGCCCCAGCCCCAGCCCTAGCCCCAGTCCCAGCCCCAGCCCCAGCCCCAGCAGTAGCCCCAGCCCCAGGCCCAGCCCCAGCCCCAGCACTAGCCCCAGACCCAGCCCTAGCCTTAGCCTCAGCCCCAGCTGCAGCCCCAGCCAAAGCCCCAGTCCCAACCCCAGCCACAGGTCCAGCCCCAGCCCTAGCCCCAGCCCCAGCCCTAGCCCTAGCCCCAACCCTAGCCCTAGTCCCAGCCCCAGCCCCAGCCCCAGCTCCAACACCAGCCCCAGCCCCAGCCCTAGCCCCAGTCCCAGCCTGAGCCCCAGCCCCATCACTAGCACCAGACGCAGCCCTAGCGTTAGCCTCAGCCCCAGCTCCAGCCCCAGCCAAAGCACCAGCCCCAGCCCCAGCCACAGGACCAGCCCCAGCCCCAGCCCCAGCCCCAGCCCCCGCCCCAGCACTAGCCCCAGACCCAGCGCTAGCCTTAGCCTCAGCCCCAGCTCCAGCCCCAGCCCAAGCCCCAGCCCTAGCCCCAGTCCCAGCCCCAGCCCCAGCAGTAGCCCCAGCCACAGCCCCAGCCCCAGCCCCAGCACTAGCCCCAGACCCAGCCCTAGCCTTAGCCTCAGCCCTAGCTGCAGCCCCAGCCAAAGCCCTAGCCCTAACCCCAGCCACAGGTCCAGCCCCAGCCCCAGCCCCAGCCCTAGCCCCAGGCCCAGCCCTAGCCCTAGCCCCAGCCCTAGCCCTAGCTCCATCCCCAGCCCCAGCCCCAGCTCCAACACCAGCCCCAGCCCCAGCCCTAGCCCCAGTCCCAGCCGGAGCCCCATCCCCATCACTAGCCCCAGACCCAGCCCTAGCGTTAGCCTCAGCCCCAGCTCCAGCCCCAGCAAAAGCACCAGCCCCAGCCCCAGCCCCAGCCCCAGCCCCCACCCCAGCACTAGCCCCAGCCCCAGCCCCAGCCCTAGCCTCAGCCCCTGCCCTAGCCCCAGCCCCAGCCCGAGCCCAAGCCCCAGCCCTAGCCCTAGCCCTAGCCGCAGCCGCAGTCCCAGCCCCCCAAACCCAGCCACAGGTCCAGCCCCAGCCCCAGCCCCAGCCCTAGCCCCAGCCCCAGCCCTAGCCCTAGCCCCAGCCCTAGCCCTAGTCCCAGCCCCAGCCCCAGCCCCAGCTCCAACACCAGCCCCAGCCCCAGCCCTAGCCCCAGTCCCAGCCCCAGCCCCAGCAGTAGCCCCAGCCCCAGCCCTAGCCTCAGCCCCTGCCCTAGCCCCAGCCCCAGCCCGAGCCCAAGCCCCAGCCCTAGCCCTAGCACTAGCCGCAGCCACAGTCCCAGACCTAGGCCCAGCCCCTGCCCTAGCCCCAGCCCCAGCCCGAGCCCAAGCCCCAGCCCTAGCCCTAGCCCTAGCCGCAGCCGCAGTCCCAGCCCTAGCCCCAGCCCCAGCCCCAGCCCCAGCCTCAGCCCTATCCCTAGCCCCAGTCCCAGCCCCAGCCCCAGCCCCAGCAATAGCCCCAGACCCAGCCCTAGCCTTAGCCTCAGCCCCAGCTGCAGCCCCAGCCAAAGCCCCAGCCCCAACCGCAGCCACAGGTCTAGCCCCAGCCCCAGCCCCAGCCCTAGCCGTAGCCTCAGCCCTAGCCGTAGTCCCAGCCCCAGCCCCAGCCCCCGCCCCAGCACTAGCCCCAGACCCAGCCCTAGCCTTAGCCTCAGCCCCAGCTCCAGCCCCAGCCCCATCCCCAGCCCTAGCCCCAGTCCCAGCCCCAGCCCCAGCAGTAGCCCCAGCCCCAGCCCCAGCCCCAGCCCCAGCACTAGCCCCAGACCCAGCCCTAGCCTTAGCTTCAGCCCCAGCTGCAGCCCCAGCCAAAGCCCCAGCCCACACACCAGCCTCAGGTCCAGCGCCAGCCCCAGCCCTAGCCCTAGCCCCAGCCCTAGCCCTAGTCCCAGCCCCAGCCCCAGCCCCAGCTCCAACACCAGCCCCAGCCCCAGCCCTAGCCCCAGCCCCAGCCCCAGCCCTAGCCCTAGCCCCAGCCCTAACCCCAGTCACAGCCCCAGCCCCCGCCCCAGCACTAGCCCCAGACCCAGCGCTAGCCTTAGCCTCAGCCCCAGCTCCAGCACCAGCCCAAGCCCCAGCCCTAGCCCCAGTCCCAGCCCCAGCAGTAGCCGAAGCCCCAGCCCCAGCCCTAGCCCTAGCCGCAGCCGCAGTCCCAGCCCTAGCCCCAGCCCCAGCCCCAGCCCCAGCCCTATCCCTAGCCCCAGTCCCAGCCCCAGCCCCAGCCCCAGCACTAGCCCCAGACCCAGCCCTAGCCTTAGCCTCAGCCCCAGCTGCAGCCCCAGCCAAAGCCCCAGCCCCAAACCCAGCCACAGGTCTAGCCCCAGCCCCAGCCCCAGCCCTAGCCGTAGCCCCAGCCCTAGCCGTAGTCCCAGCCCCAGCCCCAGCCCCCGCCCCAGCACTAGCCCCAGACCCAGCCCTAGCCTTATCCTCAGCCCCAGCTCCAGCCCCAGCCCCAGCCCCAGCCCTAGCCCCAGTCCCAGCCCCAGCCCCAGCAGTAGCCCCAGCCCCAGCCCCAGCCCCAGGCCTAGCCCCAGTCCCAGCCCCAGCCCCAGCCCCAGCACTAGCCCCTGATCCATCCCTAGCCTTAGCCTCAGCCCCAGCTCCAGCCCCAGCCAAAGCACCAGCCCCAGCCCCAGCCACAGGTCCAGCCCCAGCCCCAGCCCCAGCCCTAGCCCTAGCCCAAGCCCTAGCCCCAGTCTCAGCCCCAGCCCCAGCCCCCGCCCCAGCACTAGCCCCAGACCCAGCCGTAGCCTTAGCGTCATCCCCAGCTCCAGCCCTAGCCCCAGCCCCAGCCCTAGCCCCAGTCCCAGCCCCAGCCCCAGCAGTAGGCCCAGCCCCAGCCCCAGCCCCAGCACTAGCCCCAGTCCCAGCCCCAGCTCCAGCCCCCGCCGCTGCACTAGCCCCAGACCCAGCCCTAGCCTTAGGCTCAGCCCCAGCTCCAGCCCCAGCCCCAGCCCCAGCCCTAGCCCCAGTCCCAGCCCCAGCCCCAGCCCCAGCAGTAGCCCCAGCCCCAGCCACAGGTCCAGCCCCAGCCCCAGCCCCAGCCCTAGCCCCAGCCCCAGCCCTAGGCCTAGCCCCAGCCCTAGCCCTAGCCCCAGCCCCAGCCCCAGCCCCAGCTCCAACACCAGCCCCAGCCCCAGCCCTAGCCCCAGTCCCAGCCCTAGCGTTAGCCTCAGCCCCAGCTCCAGCCCCAGCCAAAGCACCAGCCCCAGCCCCAGCCACAGGTCCATCCCCAGCCCCAGCCCCAGCCCTAGCCCTAGCCCCAGCCCTAGCCCCACTCACAGTCCCAGCCCCAGCCCCAGCACTAGCCCCAGACCCAGCGCTAGCCTTAGCCTCAGCTCCAGCTCCAGCCCCAGGCCCAGCCCCAGCTCTAGCCCCAGTCCCAGCCCCAGCAGTAGCCCAAGCCCCAGCCCCAGCCCTAGCCCTAGCCGCAGCCGCAGTCCCAGCCCTAGCCCCAGCCCCAGCCCGAGCCCCAGCCTCAGCCCTATCCCTAGCCCCAGTCCCAGCCTCAGCCCCAGCCCCAGCCCCAGCACTAGCCCCAGACCCAGCCCTAGCCTTAGCCTCAGCCCCAGCTGCAGCCCCAGCCAAAGCCCCAGCCCCAGCCCCAGCCTCAGCCCTATCCCTAGCCCCAGTCCCAGCCTCAGCCCCAGCCCCTGCCCCAGCACTAGCCCCAGACCCATCCCTAGCCTTAACCTCAGCCCCAGCTCCAGCCCCAGCCCCAACCCCAGCCCCAACCCCAGCCCTAGGCCCAGTCCCAGCCCCAGCCCAAGCAGTAGCCCCAGCCAGAGCCCCAGCCCCAGCCCTAGCCCTAGCCCCAGGCCTAGCCCCAGCCCCAGCCCCAGCACTAGCCCCAGACCCAGCCCTAGGCTTAGCCTCAGCCCCAGCTCCAGCCCCAGCCAAAGCACCAGCCCCAGCCCCAGCCACAGGTCCAGCCCCAGCCCCAGCCCCAGCCCTAGCCCTAGCCCCAGCCCTAGCCCCAGTCTCAGCCCCAGCCCCAGCCCCCGCCCCAGCACTAGCCCCAGACCCAGCCCTAGCCTTAGCCTCAGCCCCAGCTCCAGCCCCAGCCCCAGTCCCAGCCGCAGCCCCAGCCCCAGCAGTAGCCCCAGCCCCAGCCCCAACACCAGCCCCAGCCCCAGCCGTAGCCCCAGTCCCAGCCCCAGCCCCAGCAGTAGCCCCAGCCCCAGCTCCAGCTCTACCCCCAGCCCCTGCCCCAGCCCCAACCCCAGCCCGAGCCCAAGCCCCAGCCCCAGCCCTAGCCGCAGTCGCAGTCCCAGCCCTAGCCCCTGCCCTAGCCCCAGCCCCAGTCCCAGCCCCAGCCCCAGCCCCAGCCCCAGTCCCAGCCCCAGCTCCAGCCCCCGCCGCAGCACTAGCCCCAGACCCAGCCCTAGCCTTAGGCTCAGCCCCAGCTCCAGCCCCAGCCCCAGCCCCAGCCCTAGCCCCAGTCCCAGCCCCAGCCCCAGCCCAAGCAGTAGCCCCAGCCCCAGGCCCAGCCCCAGCCCCAGCACTAGCCCCAGACCCAGCCCTAGCCTTAGCCTCAGCCCCAGCTGCAGCCCCAGCCAAAGCCCCAGCCCCAAACCCAGCCACAGGTCCATCCCCAGCCCCAGCCCCAGCCCTAGCCCCAGCCCCAGCCCTAGCCCTAGCCCCAGCCCTAGCCCTAGCCCCAGCCCCAGCCCCAGCCCCAGCTCCAACACCAGGCCCTGCCCCAGCCCTAGCCCCAGTCCCAGCCCGAGCCCCATCCTCATCACTAGCCCCAGACCCAGC